>NC_133666.1:35306933-35930566 GCF_037893015.1 Macrotis lagotis
AAGGATGAGGAAATTGAAGTACAGGAGTTAAGCAACTAGTCCAGCTAATTAAATTGTTTCTGGCAGGATTTGTTCTCAGTTCTTCTTGTCTTCAAGTGCAGTACTCTAGTCACTCATCCATTCTGTTTTATTTATTTTGTTCATTCTTTCTATTTACATTGTTGTTATTGTGTCTTTTATTTTTCTGGTTCTACTTAGAACAATTCATATGTCTTCCCCAGCTCCAGTATATTCTTCTGCACAAAGGAATTTATAAGTGCCCTTTTTCTGGAATCAAATTATGCTCATGGAGGCCTAGTAAATTCTCAGACAACTGTAGCCGCAAAATGCATAAACTCTGCCAAGTTCAAACCTACCACAATGAAAATATTCATCTCTTTCCTCCAAGGGACTTCCCTACCTAGCCTTCTTCACCTAGGGAGATGCATAGAGACATATTTTTTATTCACTTACATTAAAAGATCCCTTCCCTCTTTCATTCTTTTGTTTCTAATTTCACCCTTCTGAAACTTTCCCATTCCCCCTATAAGTTGAGAGACTTATGTTCCCTTGGGTGGGGGTACATTACTTATTACCTTGTCTCTTTCCTTTCCCAGACATTTAGGCAATCTCCCACATTTCAACTCCTTCTTGTAACAGACATCGATTCATTTGTGAGAGATCAGGGAATTTATTCCATGGGACATCAGCTTCTAGTCTTCCATCTTAGCTTCTGTGAATTCTTTAAATTCTCCTTAAATCTTTAGACCCTTATATCCTTTTTAATCTTTTGATAGTTTTTTTTGTTCTTTTACCATATAGGTCACTCTCTATTTTAAATGAATAATCTGTTATTATAATATATCAATATTATATCAATATATGATATATATCAATAATCTTTTTATGGGATTTCACTATTTATTCTTTTCTTGCTAATTGGACTTTTAAAAATTGTGCTTCTTGGCAGTTAGGTAGCACAGTGGATAGAGCGCCGGCCCTGGAGTTAGGAGTACCTCAGTTCAAATCCGGTCTCAGACACTTAATAATTACCTAGCTGTGTGGCCTTGCACAAGCCAATTAACCCCATTTGCCTTGCAAAAAAAAACAACTAAAAGGAAAGAATTTTTAAGCAATTTTTTTATATTTCTTGCATTATGGCATTCAGTTTTTTAAGAATTTGTCATATTCTGGGAGATTTATGATTGCTGTTACCACTGCACATGCTCTCTTTAAAACAGATTTCTTTAGTTCGTATAATATTCATGTACTTTTAAATTACTGTCTTTTATCATGAACTTGACACAGGGCACTTCAGATACTAAAAACAGGGAAAGCATTATATATGAAACTGAACTTGATAAAAATACTTTTAAGTCTATATTAACATGTTACAAAATTGTTTTCCTTGTTTCTATAGTCATATGAATTTCCTTAAGTTTTCTTTTATGCATACTTAATGTTTTATTGATGCTCTTTTCTTTCTTCCTTTTGTTTTTTGTATAATTATCAGAATCTATTCCAAATAACCCTCTCTTAATTGATTGATGTTTGTCCTTTATTCTCAAAGAAGACCACAACAAGCACATGAACTAGATTTGAGTGAAGGGGAGCTGTGCTAAGTCACCAGCCTCACTTTCTCCTCTGGAGCCATCTGGGTCCAGGCCAGATATAGATCAGGCAACTGGAGATGCCCTAGGATACAAGGCAAACAGGGTGAAGTGACTTACCCAGGGTCACACAACTAAGTGTCAAGTGTCTGAGGTTGGATTCGAACTTCTGTCCTCCTGACTCCAAGGTCAGTGCTCTATCCACTGCACCACCTAGCTGCTTAGTCTAACAAATGGGGTATAGTCAAGCATTACAATTTCATACACTTGCCTTTCCTGAACGTATTTGTCCCATTCTATTCAGCTCTCTGTCAAGAGATCAGAGTTCTGTTTTTCATCAGTTTTCTGGTCTCACAATTGGTCATTAAGAACTCAGAATTCTTTTGTTCTGGTTCTGTTCATTTTACTCTGTATCAGTTCATATCTTTCTTCCCAGGTTTCTATGAATTACTCTCTTTCTTCACTTTTTATGGTATAGTAATATTACATCATATTCTTATAGTATGAATATTATACTAACTAAAGAAATTTATTTTGAATAGTATAGTATTTCTCAACTGAGGAGTACCCACTTGACTTTTTTGGCTGCAATAGAAATTGTTGAGATATACAGATAGGTCCTTTCCCTTTGGTTTTGAACTCTGGAGTATGTTCCTAGTCCTGTGTCAAATGATAAAAACAGGTTAGTGATTTTTATAGTTTCTATCCACATCTCCCTCTTCCCATTTTTTCTTCAGTTTTCCTCTCACTTTTGAGAGCATTGAGGACATTTGATCCAAGCTCCATTTTTTCCCTTACTCATGCTTCCAAAGCCTCTGCATACCATTCCTATCTCTCTTCCTTTCCCCCAATCTCTGAAAATGAAGTAAACTTTCTCTTTGCCAAGGTTAACCTTTTAATCATTTGAAACTGCTCTCTTTGAGGTTAAGCAGCAACATCTGAATTACCAAAGATTTTTTTCTCTTAATTTTTCATCCTGTATACTGCATTTGACACTGTTAACCATGTTCTCATGAATACTTAACTTTTTTCTGGGTTTTAGTGATTCTACTCTTTTGGTTCTTTGTTTACCTAACTGATCCTCTATTTTTTGCTGGCTTGTAAAATGTATTACACTCACTTTATTAGATGTTTGCTAAGTCTCTGTCTTAGAGCTTCTTCTCTACCCTGTTGACCTTATCAGCTCCCATGGATTTAATGATCATTTCTATGCAGATCACTCACTGGTCTATATATTTCTCGCCTATGTTTCAGTCCTGAAATACTAGTTACCTATTAGACATTTCATGTTGTATCATAAGTTCATTTATATCTGAAGAGGACCTTTGGGGCATAGAGTCTAACCTCCGCCCCTCCCATTTTGCAGATAATGAAACTGAGTCACTGAGAACTTAAGAAACTTTCTCAGTATCACAAAACTAGTAAGATCTGAGGTTCATACCTAGGTCTTCCTGACTCGAAATTCAGTTTATATCTATTGTATCATATCTTACCTTTTTAAATGTTCCAGAGATATTTTCAATGCAATATGTCCAGAAAAAGCTATAATTCCCTTCCTCTCACCCTGAACTCAACCCCTTTCAAATTTCCCTCTTTCTGTTGAAGGAATTGCCTTTCCAGTTTCTCAAATTCTTTGCTTCTCCATTAGTTAATCAGTCGGTCAATAGACATTTATTAAGTGCCTACTACATGCCAGACACTGCTAAGTTAGCCCCAAAGGCAAAAGATAGCCTTTGCCCTCAAGGAGCTCACAATCTAATGGGGGAGAGAACAAGCAATCAATGTAAAACAATCTATTGATATAGAATAAACAGCAAATAATTAACAGAATGAAAATACTTATAGAAGATGGGGTTTTAGTTGGAACTTTGTAGGAAGCAAGGGATCCAAGAAGCAAAGATTGAGAGAGAGAATTCCAAGCATGGGGGGAAAAGGCAGAGAAAATTCACTGAGTGAAGAGATGGAATATCTTGTTTTTGAAACAGCCAGAATTACTGGATCAAAAGACTATGTGGCAGAAATAGTTCTAAGAAGACTAAAAAGGTAATGGAGGGGGGAAGTGGGATCTAGGTTAGAGAGGGCTTTAAATGCCACATAGAGGATTTTGTATTTGATCCTGAAGATAACAGAGGACCACCAGAGTTTATTGACCATGTAATGTGACATGGTCTGAACTTACAATTTGAGAAAATCACTTTGGCAAACTGAATGTAAGATGAACTGAGAGTGGAATGTGAGGACTTATGTCAGGTAGACCTACCTGTGGGCTATTACAATAGTCCAAGTGGTGTGAGGTGATAAGGGCCTACACCATGGATAGAAGTGTCTGTATCAGAAAATAGAAGGAAATATATTTGAGAGGTAAAATTGACAGGTCTTAGCAACAAATTGGATATGGAAGGGAGGATGAAAAATAATGAGGAGTCAAATATGACACTTAGGTTGCAAGCCTGAGTGATTGGGAGAATGGTGGTATCTTGGACAGTATGGGGGCAAATTTGAAATGAGAAGAAAAATAATGAGTTCAGTTTTGAACCTGATGAGATGTCTGAAAAGCAACTGAAGATACAAGATTGGAGATAAGCTGGGTTTGTTTAGGGGTAGGATAGGTAGATATGAGAATCATCAGCATAGAAACTTCAATGCATGGGAGCTAACAAGATCACTAAAATTTTTAAATGAAGTAGTATAGAGGGGGAAAGAGAAAAGGTCTCAGAATAGACCCTTGAGGGATACCAAGGGTTAGAAGACATGACTTAGGTGAGGATCCAGCAAAGGAGATTGAGGAGTCATCCAACAGACAGGAGAACCAGGAAAGAGTGATGTCTGGATAACTGACAGAGAAGAGAATATTAAGATTATCAACAGTGTCAGAGTTGTTAAACTCTATCCCATCACTTGTCAAATCTTGCCTCCATCAACAACATCCCTCTCATCCAACCTCTTTTCTGTACTTATGTAACTTATCAACTTTGTTCAGAGCCTTATTAATATCTTACCTAGGTAATGGCTTCTTTTATTAGTTTTTTTTTGCAAGGGCAATGGGGTTAACTTGCTTGCCCAAGGCCACACAGCTAGGTAATTATTAAATGTCTGAGGTTGGATTTGAACTCAGGTCCTCCTGACTCCAGGTCGGGTGCTCTATCCACTGCGCCACCTAGCTGCCCCTAGGTAATGGCTTCTTAATTAGTCTAGTCTCCCCAAGCCATTTATATATTGTCAGTAAATGTATACATGAATGGGCAAGTTGCTCCTCTCATCAGTCATCTCCAGAAGCTTTTTACTGCTTATAGAATAAAATAGGAATTCCTTTGTTTATCCTTAAAAGTCTTTCACATTATTGTCCCAACCTATCTTTATAACCTCAATGTGTATTATTATTCCCCTTCCCTTACTGTCATCCATCAGAACTGGCCTTCTCTCTGTACTTCACACAAGATACTACTATCTCTTGTCTTTTTTCCATTGACTGTTTGCCTCCATCTTATACAATCTCTCTCTTTTGCCTTCTCCACACAGTGCTACTGTCACACTACTATTATCCCCACTTCCTTCTCACAAGAATTTTGTATTTTACCCCTGGTACTACCCTGGGGTTTCAAAGAGGAATTTACAGCTCATTCTCACCAGAACCAGACCTCTATGACACTACTGACCATCTCCATACCATGTCTTTCACCTCTTTCCCCTTCCAGCTGCCCTTTATATATTATCTTCACTCATTATAAGGTAAACCCATTAAGGGCAGGGACTATTTTGATTACTTGTATTTGCATTTAACACTGTGCCTGTTATGCTTAAACAAATAATTTATCTAACTCTAACTTTCCTGTAAATGCTACCTTTCTAGATTGCCTTAAGTTCAATTGCCTTTCCTCTATCCTTCCTTCCCATATTATTTTATGAACTACTTTGTATTTAATCTTTTTATTCTTCATGCACTTATATATTTATTTGTTTGCTCCATTAGAACATAAACTCCTTGTGAGTAGAGATTATTTCATTTTATTCTTTGTAATTTTTAAAGCAATTTTCTATGATATGAGCAGTATTTTGATATAGAAAATGAGGATTTTTGAAAAAACTTTGATGTTTATTAAAAGCATAATGTTTTTCCCTGGAAACATTTACTTGTCTGAGTATTTATACATGTATACTTTCAAGATGTCATTTCAGTTTATTACATTTAATATTAGTGGCAGCTAAATCACTCATACAGAGCAAACATAACAGTCTTTTTCCTCCATCAAAATTTATGTGATAGGAATAATATTAATAAGTACAAATAATAATTTGTAAAAACTGTTCAGCATGTACAAAAATATTCATAGCAGCCCTGTTTGTGGTGGCAAAGAATTGGAAATCAAGTAAATGCCCTTCAATTGGGGAATGCCTTAGCAAACTGGGGAATATGTAGGGTCATGGAAAAACTGTTGTTCTATTAGAAACCAGGAGGGATGGAAATCAGGGAAGCCTCGGAGGGATTTGCATGAACTTAAGCTGAGTGAGATGAGCAGAACCAGAAAAAACACTGTACATCCTAACAGCAGCATGAGGGTGATGGTCAACCATGATGGACTTGCTCGTTCCATCAGTGCAACAATCAGGGACAATTTTGGCTGTCTGCAATGGAGAATACCATCTGTACCCAGATAAAAACCCATGGAGTATGAACAAAGTTCAAGGACAATTCCCTTTAATTTAGAAAAAAACCTGATATCTTACTGCCTGATCTTGTTATCTCTTATACTTTTTGTTTCTTCCTTAAGGATATGATTTCTCTCTCATCACACTCAATTTGGATCAATGTATACCATGGAAACAATGTAAAGACTGACAAATTGCCTTCTGTCGGGGGGTGGGGGGAGGGAAGTAAAATTGGGGGAAAATTGTAAGACTTAAAATAAATGAAATCTTTATAATTCAAAAGAAAATTGTTAAGCAAAACAAACCAAGAGATCAAGCAAGTTTGACATTACATACAGGTTTCAACACCTCACAGTCCCTTATAATCTTTGCAAATAAGAGAAGAGGGTTCATTTTTCATTTCTCTTTTCTGGAACTATGTTTAGTCATTCATTAGAATTTCACAGAATTTAGTTTAAATTTTTTTTATATTCTTTCCATTTACCTTGTTGGAGTCACTGTGGATATTTTCTTCCAAGTTCTAGCTTCATTTTGACTCTATTCATCTAATTTTTTATAGGGCCAGCTAGGTGGTAAAGTGGATAGAGCATTGGCCCTGGAGTCAGGAGAATAGGAATTTAAATCCTACCTCAGACACTTGATATTAACTAGCTGTATGATCCTGGGCAAGTCATTTCATCTTGATTGCCTCGCCTTCAGTCATCCTGGTCCATATCTGGCCACTAGTCCCAGATGGTTCTGGAGGAGGAAAGTGATGCTGGTGACTTAGCCCAACCCCCCTCACTTAAATTCAATTCAAGTGTTTGTCTTGGCATTCATCTACCTGATGCCATGGTCTTCTTCAAAAATGAAAGACAAACATTATTAGGCTTATTGTTTTATTATTGCACAGTAATTACTTTCACCCAGCATAATTTAGACATTTCCCAATGAATGGTCATGTACTGTTTCCAGATCTATGCTAAAAAGAATTCCTACAAATATTTTGGAGTATATAGGGCATTTAATTTTTTTCCTTTCATAGAGTGTATGTTATCACTCTGGGTCATAGCATAGCAACATTTTAGTCATTTTCTTAGAATAATTCTTGTCATCTTTTTTAACCAAGTGATTAGTGTAGGTTTGACTTTTTTCCATGATTTTGACTTTTGTCTATCATTCCATAAAATAGAAAAAGAAAACATTTGACACTCAAAATCTTTATTACATACTTTATAAGTGATCATTAAACTCTGTAGTTTCAACACCACCTTGTTTATTTATGTCCTTTTCTGAACTCATTCTTCTTGTCACTCTATATTTCTTTTTCTTTAATTAAATATTTATTTATTTATTTTGCCAACTACATGGAAAGGTAGTTTTCAACATTGTTTTCTGCAAGATTTTGAGTTTTCTGTTTTTATCCTTCCCTCACTTACCTCCCCCCCGACAGAAAACTATCCAACATAGGCCATACAATGTATATTCATGCTAAACATAGATCCATGTTAATTATGTGGTAAGAGAAGAATCAAGTCAAAATGGAGAAAAAAACATCATGTCCTCTAACCCTTGGTATCCCTCAGTGGTTTATTCTGAGCCCTTTTCTCTTTTCCCCATATAACATTTAAAAATTTAAATTATAAAAATTGAAAAATTGAAGGAAAAAAAGCTTTGGTCAGCATTCAAACTCCACAGTTCCTTCTCCGGATGTGGATGGGCATCTTCCATCACAAATCTTTAGAGGGGCAATTAGGTGGTGCAATGGATAGAGCACCCTAGAGTCAGGAGAACCTGAGTTTAAATCCAGTGTCAGACACATACTAATTACCTAGTTGTGTGATCTTGGGCAAGTCACCTAATACCATTGCATTGCAAAAACAAACAAAAAAAAATAAGTCTTAGCAATGTCTTTGATTATTTTACTGCTGAAATGAATGAGTCCATCAGAGTTAATAATCATCACCCCATGTTGTTGATAGTGTGTATAATGTTGTTACTTGTTACTGAAGTCTTTTCCCTCATGATTTCTGATAGAACAATGAGTGTTCCAACACATTCATATACTACAATTTATTCAACCATTCCCTAAATGATAGCATCCCTCAATTTCCAATTCTTTGCCACTACAAAAAGAAGCTGCTATAAATATTTCTGTACATGAGGATTTTTTTTAGCTTTTTTTCGTGATCTCTTTGGGATATGGACCTAGTGCCACTCTATATTTCTTGACTGCTTCATTGACAATATTGACTTTTCTCAATATTTCCTAGCCTTCCCTTTCTTCTTTTCTCCCCCCCTTCAAAAGCCCTGCCTTATAACAGATAAGTGCAGTCAAGCTAAAGAAATTCATATTTGCTTTCGTTGAAAACATGTAGCATTTTTTTCACCTCCAATCTATTACCTCTTTGGCTAGAGATAGGAGGAAAAAAGTCATCATCAGTCTTCTGGGGTACTGATTGGTCATTGCATTGATTAGTGTTTTTAAGTCTTTCACAATTGTTTTTCTTTTTCAATGTTGTAATCGTATAAATTGTTCTCCTTGTATTCATTTCACTCTCAGTTTACATGAGCCCTCCTAGATTTCTCTGAATCCATCTGGTTTGTCATTTTTATGGTATAATAGTATTCCATTATATTTGTATACTCTAATTTATTCAACCATCCTCCAATTGTTGGGACAGACTATTGGTTTTCAGTTTTTGCTAAAGCAAAATGTGCTGCTGTGATTATATTTTTTTTGCATATAGTTTCTTTCCCTTTTCTTTGATTTCATGGATGGTATAGTCCCAGTAGTGGCATTGATAGTTCAAAGGATATGCACAGTTAGGAAACCTTTGGGGTGTAGTTTCAAATTGCTTTACAGAACATTTAACTCAATTCATAGCTCCATCACAGAGTATTAGTGTGTTTATCTTTTCACAACCCTTCTTACATTGACTGTTTCCATGTTTTGGTCATCTTTGCAAGTTGCTGAGTGTGAGATGAAACCTCTAAAGTGTCGTGATATGCATTTCTCTAGTTATTAGTGATTTGAAGAAAATGTTTTTAGCAATAGTAATAATTTGAAATTTTTATCAGAACTTTATATCTTTTGATCATTTATTCCCTGGGGGAATGCCTTTTGGTGTTACGTTTGTACTTGTTCCCTATGTCTTAGTTATTACTGTCATATGTTCGCTGTAAAAATTTTTTTTACCTCGTTGACAGCTTCTATTTTTATTCTAGTTGCGTTATTTTATCATTTCTTACAGCATATTAATATTCCATTACATTCATATCTATTATTATGGTATGGTGCCTGGGTCAATTGCTTGTATATTTTTATGATATCTGATGTAAATTTTTTTCCCTACTTTACCATTTCCTTTATAATTCTGTTCATATTGACTTTATTCACACAAAAGCTATGTATATGTAATAAAAACTTTTCTATTTTATACTGTATGGTCTTTAGCTCTTATTTTGTTGAAAATTCTCTCCAATAATAGATGTTGAAATCACCTGATTTCAATCATCTATTAGTACTTTGCCTCTGGTCTGCGCTGACTCCTTCAAAATTCAATTTATCTAGTAAGGCAGGCCCTGGATTAAGCTCTTCCAGTTGGTGAATCTACTCAGATGCAAAAATTTCCTTCTTCTCTGTTCTCCTTCTCTGATGTAGGAACTTCCTTTGTTGCTAGTTAGCTCTGCTTGATGATCCTCCAGAGCCTTGGAATTTACAAAGTGTTCTCAAGCCTGCACCTGTCCATCTCAGATCAATATTCATTCACCTAAGGTCAAGAAAGAGGAAACACCAAAGTGACAACCTAAAACCCTGGCTTAGGCTGCCTAGACGGGACAAGTGCTTTAGCTGCCATCTGTCCTTCAGGTTACCATTTCATCTGGAATAGAAAATAGCTTTCTCCTTAGCCCTCTAAATTGTCTCATTATTACTTGATTCCATCTGTGTGGTTCACTTTCTTTTTTAAAGGTCCACTTAGTCTTGGGCTCTTCCTACTCAGTGGTCAGGAAGGGGATGCTTTGCCATCTCAAAAAGTGCTGACTCACATTTACTTGATAGGAGATTCCCAGTGGATTTGGCATCTACAAAGTGCCAAGACTCTTGTTACTGAGACAGTCATATGTGGCGGACCAGAAGCATGAAGGTCAACAGTCCATATGCCCTGTTCAGTCTCCATTGCAGATGTAAAATATGGATGATTAGTGACTGAGAGAGAATTATGAGTACCAATATTATAAACCCCACCTTTCACTATAATATTATGGTTGTTGTTTTTATAAATTGCAAAATTTTAAGTAATCTTAGGAATAATACTGTTTTCTACAATTTTTTTACTTTTCCTGAAATACATTTTTTGTGTGTTTAATATTTGTATGTCTTTAAGGGATTACAACATTTTCATTTTGAATAAAAGAGCTAAGAAAATCATGTGTAGATTGTTTTTTGAAAAGTATGATTTTTTTTTGCAAAGAGGAAGGTGCAGAATTTGAAAAGCATTACCTTAACATTAGTAAGATCTTTTTTTCATTTAATTTCAAAGTTACACTCCATCATTTTGAGTTTGTGACGCCTAACGTCTTTACATCTTAATGCTATACAATTTGATTTAATTGTTTCAATTAAATAGTACATCTATTGATAAGATACCCTTAAATGTTCACAATATTATGTAGGCAAAGCAAGAATGAGAGTTCATAGCTGAATTAAAACGGTCATTAGTGGGACACCTAAGTGGTGCAGTGAATAGAGCCCTGGAGTCAGGAGAACTCAAGTTCAAATCCGGTCTCATACATTTAATACATACATAGTTGTTTGACCTTGGGCAAATCACTTAACCCCATTGCCTAACAAAAAACAAAAAGAAAAAAGTAAAAAGCACATTGCATTTGGAATCAGTGCTCCTTAGTCTAGCTTAGTTCCTCCTTAGTTCCTCCCTCTCTCTGGGATTCAGTTCTTTCATCTATGAACAATTGGAGTATATACTTTCTAAAGTCTTTTCCAGATATAAATCTATGCTCTCATGATCAATTCACTTTACTTCTATAACAATTGATATGATGTAGTATATTTAGGGGGGAAAGGAATAGACATTATAGTTATAAAATAAAGAGCAGAAATGACTGAGACAACCTTTTTGAATGAAGAAGTCTAAGATATATTAGAATTGCACCTTAAAAGCTGGTTATATTCTGGAAATCTGTTCATAAACTTGAATTTCTTTATAGGAAAATTAGACTGGTGTCTCTACCCATACATAAACATATGAGTATGTAATTACAATTAGTTATACATAGACTATGTAGAAAAATTTTATATATGCATCTATTTTGTTTCATTTTTTTTCAGTTAATGAATATCTGTCTTCTTTCACACCTATTTCTCCTACCTTTGGTGAAAAAGAAAAAGGAAACTTTTTTTTTTGTTTTGCAAGGCAATGGGGTTAATTGGCTTGCCCAAGGCCACACAGCTAGGTAATTATTAAGTGTCTGAGACCAGATTTGAACTCAGGTCCTCCTGCCTCTAGGGTCAGTGCTCTATCCACTGCACCACCTAGCACTCCAAAAAGAAACCTTTCTAAATAATATGTCTATTAAAGCAAACATTCTCTCAGTGACTACATCAAAAAATGCATTCTAGATTCTGCCCCCGAGTCCATCACCTTTCTGTTTGGAGATAACTTTCATGCTTCATCATTAGTCATTATTAGTCACATTTCTTAAGTCGTTACAAATTACTTGAACTTTTATATTTTACAATATTGTTATCATTGTGTAAATCATTCTCCTGGTTCTGCTCACTTTTTTCTGCATCAGTTCATACAAGTCTTTCTAGGTTTCTTTGAAACTGTGTCCATCATTTTTTATAACATATTTGTTTAGTCATTCCCCAATTAATGAATACCTGCTTAGTTTTCATTTCTTTGCCACTAAAAGAGCAAACATAAACATTTTTGTAGCATATCGGTATTTTTCTTGTTTATTTGTTCTTTAGAGTATAGGCCTAATAGGGTTATTATTGGGTTAAAGGGTATCCACAAGTTAATAACTTTTTGGACATAGTTCCAGATTACTTTCCCAAATGCCTAGACTAGTTCACAGCTTCACCAACAGTACATTAATCTATATATTTTCCCCCAACCATCTAACATTTGTCATTTTAATTTTTTGCCAGTTTTGAAGTCTGTTGAATGTGAGATAGAACCTTAGTATTGCTTTAATGTGTATTTCTCTAATTATTAGTAGTGTGGAACATTTTTCCCCACAAGGCTATTTATAGTTTTGAGTTCTTCCTCTGAAAACTGCTTTTTCACATCCATTGACATCAGTTGGGGGATAACTCTTATTATAAAAAGAAAACTTATTGCAAAGATGTTTTTCTACTTACCTCTAATTTTAGCTAAATTAGTTTTATTTCTGCAAAAGCTTTTACATTTTATGTACTGAAATTGTCTATTTTACTTTCTGTGATGCTCTCTCCCACCTTGTTTTGGCACTTTTCTCCTATCTTTAGCTCTGATAGGTAATATATTCCTTACTATTTTCATTTATGATATTATCCTCAATATCTAAGTAATATACTCATTTGGAAATTATCTTAGAGTGACAAAAGACCCCAAGTGTAAAGAGGAATGCCCTACCTGTAACGAGGAGTAGATTGTTCAATGTTTGCCTTGAAGTGAAGCAGAATAATCATCTCCAGTCTTTTCTCCCCACCATCCTTCTCCAAGAGAGGCCTTCATTCCTTCCAGTTGGGGAAGCAGGAAGTTGAGACTAAAAACCACTTTGCTGTCTCAGAGAGAGGAAGTACTGGGCTAGAATTATATCTTATCTGCTTCTTTAAATATTGTCAGCCTAGCAAATATGATGTAGAAGTTCAATATAACTTATGATTGCATTATCATTCCTGGAGGGAAAGGGGACCGCCAACTCTATATCTAGGACTTGATCCCTTTCCCACCAAATATCAGTTGCAGAGTGAACACAAATAGGAAAGAAAATCTATTTATCCAAATCATTTGCAAAACAGAAATTTTCCTGGGCCTACCCAGGAAAATATATACCAAATAATATTGAGTGAAAGACTTTTTTTCATTAGCAGTAAGATAACTGAGAACCACCAAGAAGAGAGAGAGCCTTGATAACACTCAAGGAGAAATTCTTCACATTCTGTCATGTAGCAAACTAGAAATGGGAACATAATGAAAACTGCCAGTTCTTCCCATGTTTTTCCAGATTGTATCCTTTCATTAATGGGGATAGGCCTCTTCCATCGTCTCACTTAAAGCTGGAAACCAGAAATGTTTGAACCTACTACTGGAAGAATCCTGAAGATTTCTGAACAGGATCTTCATCTCTACCAGTAAGGAGAGATTCTCATATCTGTGGTCTTAGAGACAGAATATGAGGATTGTCGTTACTTCATTTCTGCCAAACTCTGTTTTCCAGCTTTCCCATAAGTTTTTTGCTAAATGTCAAGCTGTTATTCCAATCTCTGGGATCTTTGGGTTTATCAAACACTTGACTTTTACTAGTCAATGTTGCATACTGCATCTGTTCTATTGATCATTTTCTCTATTTTCTTAATCATTACTAATCACCTTGATGGTTCCACTTTTTAGTATAGCTTGAGATCTGATATAGTTAGGTTCTATTCTGTCCCACTTTTTCCCATTATTTCCCTTAAGAGTCCTGAACTTCTCCCTAAAAAAATCTCCAGGGCCTGATGGATTTACAAGTGAATTCTACCAAACATTTAAGGAACAATTGGTTCCAATCCTATATAAACTCTTTGGAAAAATAGGGAAAGATGGAACTCTGCCTAACTCTTTCTATGAAACCAATATGGTACTGTTACATAAACCAGGAAGAGTTAAAACAGAGAAAGAAAATTATAGACCTATTTCCCTGATGAATATAGATGCAAAAATCCTAAATAAAATCTTAGCAAAACAATTACAACAAGTCATCACTAGGATAATACATTATGATCAAGTAGGATTTATTCCAGGAATGCAGGGTTGGTTCAATATTAGGAAAACTGTTAGTATACTCAATTATATCAACAACAAAGCTATCAGAAATCATATGATCATATCAATCGATGCTGAAAAAGCTTTTGACAAAATACAGCATCCATTCCTATTAAAAACACTAGAGAGTGTAGGAATAAATGGACTGTTCCTAAATATAATTAGCAGTATCTATCTGAAACCATCAACAAGCATTATATTCAATGGGGAGAGGCTAGAAGCATTCCCAATAAGATCAGGGGTGAAACAAAGGTGCCCATTATCACCACTACTATTCAATATTGTATTAGAAATGTTAGCATCAGCAATTAGAGAAGAAAAAGAAATTGAAGCAATTAGAATTGGGAAGGAAGAGACAAAACTCTCACTCTTTGCAGATGACATGATGGTCTACCTAGAGAATCCCAAGAAATCATCTAAAAAACTACTGGAAACAATTAGCAATTTTAGCAAAGTTGCAGGTTATAAAATAAACCCTCATAAATCCTCAACTTTTCTATATATGTCTAGCAAGATACAGCAGGAAGAGCTAGAAAGAGAAATCCCATTCAAAGCAACCTCAGACAATATAAAATATTTGGGAGTCTATTTGCCAAGACAGACTCAGAATCTTTTTGAAAACAATTATAAAACACTTCTCACACAAATTAAATTAGATTTAAATAACTGGGCAAATATCAACTCCTCATGGATAGGTATAGCTAATATAATAAAAATGACAATTCTACCAAAACTAAACTATCTGTTTAGTGCCCTGCCAATCAAAATTCCAAAAAATTACTTTAACGAGTTAGAAAAAATTATAAGTAAATTCATATGGAGAAATAAAAAGTCAAGAATTGCCAGGAGCTTAATGAAAAAAAGTACAAAAGAAGGTGGCTTAGCCCTACCCGATCTAAAATTATATTATAAAGCATCAGTCATCAAAACTGTGTGGTATTGGCTAAGAAATAGAGTGGTGGACCAGTGGAATAGACTAAGCGTAAAAGCAGGAGATGATTATAGTAAGCTGCTGTTTGATAAACCCAAAGAGTCCGGCCATTGGGATAAAAACTCCCTCTTTGATAAAAACTGCTGGCATAATTGGAAGTTAGTATGGAAGAAACTTAGATTAGACCAACACCTCACACCCTTTACCAAGATAAGATCCAAATGGTTATAGGACATAGACATAAAAACAATACTATAAGCAAATTAGAAGATCAAGGACTAGTCTACCTGTCAGATCTATGGAAAGGGGAACAGTTTATGACTAAGGAAGAGTTGGGGAACATCACCAAAAACCAATTAGATGATTTAGATTACATTAAATTAAAAAGCTTTTGCACAGATAAGACCAATGTAATCAAGATCAAAAGAAATGTAGTAAATTGGGAAATAATCTTTACAACTAATGATTCTGACAAAGGACTAATTTCTAAAATATACAGAGAACTGAGTCATATTTTTAAAACAAAAAGCCATTCCCCAATTGACAAATGGTCAAAGGATATGCAAAGGCAATTTACAGGTGAGGAGATCAAAGTAATCCATAGCCATATGAAAAAAATGCTCTAAATCATTAAGTATTAGAGAAATGCAAATTAAAGCTTCTCTGAGGTACCACCTCACACCTCTCAGATTGGCCAGTATGACCAGGAAGGATAATGATCATTGTTGGAAGGGATGTGGGAAATCTGGGACACTATTACACTGTTGGTGGAGCTGTGAACTCATCCAACCCTTCTGGAGAGTTATGCCCAAAGGGCAACAATAATGTGCATACCCTTTGACCCAGCAATACCACTACTGGGTCTATACCCTGAAGAGATGATGAAAAAGAGTAAAAACATTACTTGTACAAAAATATTTATAGCAGCCCTGTTTGTGGTGGCAAAGAATTGGAAATCCAGTAAATGTCCTTCAACTGGGGAATGGATTAGCAAGAAACCAGGAGGGATGGGATTTCAGGGAAACCTGGAGGGATTTGCATGAACTGATGCTGAGTGAGATGAGCAGAACCAGAAAACACTGTACACCCTAACAGCAACATGGGAGTGATGTTCAACCTTGAAGGACTCGCTCATTCCATCAGTGCAACAATCAGGAACAATTTTGGGCTGTCTGCAAAGGAGAGTACCATCTGTATACAGATAAGGAGCTGTGGAGTTTGAACAAAGTGCAAGGACTATTCCCTTTAATTTAGAAAAAAAACAGATATCTTACTGTCTGATCTTGTTACCTCTTAGACTTCTCTTTAAGGATGTGATTTCTCTCTCATCACACCCAATTAGGATCAAGGTACAACATGGAAACAAAATAAAGACTGACAGAGTGCTATCTGTGTGGGGGTGGGGGGAGGGAAGCAAGATTGGGGGAAATTGTAAAACTCAAATAATATCTTTAATAAAAATAAATTTAAAAAAAGACAAAAACAAAGAGTCCTGAACTTTTATTCCTCCAAGTGAATTTTGTTATTTTTTTCCCCCTAGTTCTATAGTTTGATTGGTTTGGCAGTGAATGTTTTCATTTGTTATTATATTGATTTGACCTACCAATAAACAATGAATATTTCTTTTTTATTAGGTTTTTGCAAGGCAAATGGGGTTAAGTGGCTTGCCCAAGGCCACACATCTAGGTAATTATTAAGTGTCTGAGACCGGATTTGAACCGAGGTACTCCTGACTCCAGGGCCGGTGCTTTATCCACTGCGCCACCTAGCCGCCTCACAACAATGAATATTTCTCCAATTATTAAGGTCTTTCTTAATTTGTGTACAGAGTATTTCATAGCTGTATTTATGTAGCGCCTGTATATCTCTTTGAAAATACACTATCAAGGGGTAGCTAGATGACACAGTGGATAGAGCACCGGTCCTGGAGTCAGCAGGACCTGAGTTCAAATGTGACCTCAGACACTTAATAACTACCTAGCTGTATGACCTTGGGCAAGTCACTTAACCCCACTGCCTTTCCAAAAAAAAAATAGACTGTCAGATATTTTAGACACAAGGAATTATTCTATCTCTTCTGTCTGGTAGGTATTGATAATATATTGAAATGCTGATAATTTATATGGATTTATCTTATATTCTGCAAATTTGATGGAGCTGTTAATTATATCATTTAATTTTTTAATTCACTATCTAGGTTCTTTAAGTAAATCATCATATCATATGCAAAATTTTGGTTTTTCTTTGCTTATGCCTTTTTCCTTAAACTTTTTCTTGTCTTAATACAGTTGCCATGCCCAAAGGGCAACAAAAATGTGCATACCCTTTCATCCAGCAATACCACTACTGGATCTATACCCTGAAGAGATGATGAAAAAGGGTACAAACATCACTTGTACAAAAATATTCATAGCAGGGCAGCTAGGTGGCGCAGTGGATAAAGCACAGGCCCTGGAGTCAGGAGTACCTGGGTTCAAATCCGACCTCAGACACTTAATAATTACCTAGCTGTGTGGCCTTGGGCAATCCACTTAACTCCATTTGCCTTGTAGAAACCTAAAAACAAACAAACAAACAAAAATATTCATAGCAGCCCTATTTATGGTGGCAAAAAATTGGAAATCAAGTAAATGTCCTTCAACTGGGGAATGGCTTAGCAAACTGTGGTATATGTATGTCATGGAACACTGTTGTTCTATTAGAAACCAGGAGGGACAGGAATTCGGGGAAGCCTGGAGGGATTTGCATGATCTGATGCTGAGTGAGATGAGCAGAACCAGAAAAACACTGTGCAACCTAACAGCAACATGAGGGTGATGATCAACCTTGATGGACTTGCTCATTCCATCAGTGCAACAATCAGGGACAATTTTGGGCTGTCTGCAATGGAGAATACCATCTGTATCCAGATAAAGAACTGTGGAGTTTGAACAAAGTTCAAGGACTATTCCCTTTAATTTAGGAAAAAAACCAAATGTCTTATTGTCTGATCTTGTTATCTCTTATACTTTTTGTTTCTTCCTTAAGGATATGATTTCTCTCTCATAATATTCAATTTGGATCATTGTACAACTTGGAATCAAAGTAAAGACTGACAAATTGCTTTTTGTGGGAGGGTGGGCAGAGGGAAGTAAAATTGGGGGGGAAATTGTAACTATATCAAACTATATCAAGTAGTGATGTAATAGTAATAGACATCTTGCTTTTACCTTGAGTTTACTTGAAAAGCATTTAGTTTCCTTTATCTTATATTCGTCTATCTTAATTTTAGATAGCTAAATGTTATTTATGTTATGGAAAGATTCATTTATTCTTATGCTTTCTAGTATTTTAGTAGTCAAAAAATTTTTCTCCTGTTGATTTAATAACATGATTTCTGTTGTTTTGTTATTAATACAATTATTTATGTTTCTCATTTTCCTAATATTAATTCAACCTCACATTCTTGGAAGAAATTCACCTTTGTCATAATATATAATATTTGTATTATGATATCACAATATCCTTGTTAAGTACCAATATTCTCTTTAGGAATATCGATGTAGTTTTAAAATTTCGATTCTCAAGACCATATTGGTTTCGAGAAAAGGATTTTTATGATATTTTTTGTAATATTGGATTCAATTATTTAAGAGTTGGATAGAATTTGCTTGTAAATCCATCTGACCCTATAGTTTCCTTAGGAGTTCCTTTATGTATTTTAAAATTTCTTTTTCTGAGATTTAGTTAGCCAAGTCCTCTTTGTCTTATTACCTTTATTTAGACATTTTATATTTTTGTATATATTCATCTGTTTCAACGAGACTATCTATTTTATTAGCATATGATTGAATAAAATAGTTTTAAATGATTTCCTTTATTCATCTGTGATAAATTCATTGTTTCCCCTTTGCTATTGGCATTTAATTTTCCTCATTTCCAAAAATCAAATTAATTGATGATTTCTGTTTTATTATTTTTAAATAATCAGATGCTACTTCTAGTATTTATTGTTTTCTTTCAGTTTTAGTCATCTGTTTGATTTTCAGGATTTTTATTTTCATGTTTAATAGAGCCTTTTTCATTACTTAATTTTCTGTTTTTTAATTGCAGATTCAATTAATTGTTCTGTCCTTTCTCTCTTTCACTGATGAAAGTGTTTGGGAATATAAATTGTATCCTAAGGTCTGCTTTGGCTGCATCTCAAGAATCTTTGTGTGTTGTCTCAGTTGATTTATTTTTTTAATCATTGTATTCTTGGGCATTACATCATTTAGTGTCCAATGAATTTTTTAACACTTTCTTCAGTGATTCTTTATTGAATGTAATTTTTATTGTATTGTGGTCCATTAAAGGTTATGTTTATGCTTTCTGCATTCATTTGTATTGTTCTTGTGCCCTAATACAGGGTAACTTTTTGTAAAAGTGCTGTGCAAGTTGATAAATTCGTATATTCTTTTCTATTCCCATTCAGGACTCTTAAGAGATCTGTCATAGTCACCTTTCCTAAAATTCTGTTCAAGTCCTTAACTTCTTCTCTCTCTCTCTCTTTATTTTAGGTTTTTGCAAGGCAATGGGGTTAAGTGACTTGCCCAAGGCCACACAGCTAGGTAATTATTAAGTGTCTGAGGCCGGATTTGAACTCAGGTACTCCTGACTCTAAGGCTGGCACTCTATCTACTGCGCCACCTAGCCACCCCCTTCTTTATTATTTCTTGTTAGATTTGCTTAGCTCTGAAAGGATCACCTACTATTATAGTTTTACTGCATTTCTCCTTGTAACTCATTTAACTTTTCAATTAACCATTTCGATATGACATTTGGTACATATGTTTCTTACATTCATTAAAATGCTTTTTGGAGGACAGCTTGGTGGAGTATTGGATAGAGTACCAAGTCTGGAGTCAAGAAAATTCATCTTTGTGAGTTCAAATCAGGTCTCAGACACTTACCTATGTGACTTTAGGTAAGTCACTTCACTCTATCTGCCTTAGTTTCCTCACCTGTAAAATGAACTAGAGGAAATAAATAGCAAACCACTCCAGAATCTCTACTAAGAAAACCCCAAAGAGGGTTATGAAGAGTTGGATATGACTGAAATAACTAAATAAAAATAATACCTTTTAACAAAATGTAGGTTCCCTGTTTATCTCTTAATTAAATGTGTTTTTTCTGTTATTGTGTCTGAGATCATGGTTGCCATTCCTGGTTTTTTTAACTTAAACTGAACCATAAAAGATTTTTCTCTGTCCCCTTATATTATTCTATGCCTTTCTTTCTGTTTGAAATGTATTTCTTTTATACGTTGTATTGTTGGATTCTGATTTCTAATCCATTCCTCTATCTTTTTCTTTTTATAGGTAAATTTATCTCATTTGTAATCACATCTGGGACAATTAATTTTCTGTTTCCTTTATCCTATTCTCTTATACTTTTCCACACTTTTTCTTTTCTTTGTTTCATACCCCCTCTTTGAATAAAAAAAATGATTAGGATAGAAGTATGCTTACCTCTAGTGCTCTAGATTCTCTATTTTTATCTTCTCCCATATTCATAATCTCTTTTCTTCACAATACCAATTACAGTTCTTAGCCTTTTATTCTTTCCTTTTAAAATTCTCTTCTCAGTCACCCTCCTAGTTAGAATTTATTTTGCCTAGCAATATTTCCTCCCTTAATCTATCCTCTCTCATTTCCGATTCTTCTTCCCCCCCCTTCTATTTCCCTGTTGAGTAAAATATATTTTTGCAACCAACTCTATGTGTATATTCTCTCTTTGGTCAGTTCACATCAAAGGATTATATGTTACCCTCCCCTTCCTTCTTGCTTAAATGCTCTACGACATTCATACCCTAATTACTTGATATGCTTTTCCCATTCCTTTTCAATCCTCTCGCATTCCCTTTCTCCTCATTTTCCTTTCTTGTTTGTGTTGACTTGGGCATGAATTGAATTTAAGTGTAGAAGAGGTGCACACAGTTGTCAGTCTCACTCACTCTTCCAGGATCACCGAAGTCCAGTGGAAGGAGAAAAGTAAGGATGATGTTTCTGCCTTTGATGCAGTTAATGAACTTGATGTCCTTAATGTTGATAAAACTCTAAGCTTACCACTGGATCTGCTTCAGTCACCTTCATGGTCATTAGAACAAATTGTTTTCATTCCACTAGGAAAGACTTCACATGCTTGGGGTAAACATTTCCCTAACTCACTACTGGGTTTGAGGCCTGAAGGTTACCCTTAACTTGATTAAACCCATCCACAGTTTGCTGGGCTGTGGCTCCTGCACATGCTACAATTTGTTGGAGCCATAGTTGAAAGTTGAGTTAAAAAGCGCTCTTCTGGGGCGCCTAGGTGGCACAGTGGATAGAGCACCAGCCCTGGAGTCAGGAGTACCTGAGTTCAAATCTAGTCTCAGACACTTAGTAATTACCTAGCTGTGTGGCCTTGGGCAAGCCACTTAACCCCATTTGCCTTGCAAAAACCTAACAAAAAGCACTCTTCTAATCATATTAGATTCCTTCTCTAATTTCTGTTAATGGTAGGGCTCTCAGGGGATATACTTATCATCTCTATATTATAATTTAATCAGTTTATCTTTATTTAGTTTCTCGTGATTGATTATTTTTTTAGTTTTAAATTTTCATTTAAATTTGAATACAGAATTAAAAAAAGGAAATAAATTGCTAGGCACACAGCAGAAAATTAGAGAGGATTCAATATAAAGTATTAAATATCCATTCATTTTATAATAATGCTATGTATCATTCTGCTTCAACTCATTTATTTTTGCTGTTCAATATTCATCCTGGAGTACCACTTTGTCTTGTTTATGGAAGAAATCTGGAGAGCTGCAAATTTTCTGACCTATTCTGCCATCTTCCCAGAATCCTTTTGGGATTGACTTTTTTATGTTTCTCTTGACTCCTATATTTATATTTTGAAGTTTTAATGCAGTTCTGTTATTTTCATCAGGAATGGAAGGAAGTCCTCATTCATTAAAGGACTGCTTTTCTCACTATAGGACTATAGTCAATATTACTGGGTAAGTTGCATTTGTTTATGTACCTAAATCATTTGTCTTCTGGAGTATTGTAGTCCAAAGTTTTCACACCTTTATAACATTTGTTGTTAAATCATGAACGATTCTTACTGTGGCTCCTTGGTACTTGAATTCGTTCTTTCTATTTGATTGAAGTATTTTTTTTTCACTGGCCTGGAAGCTCTGGCTAGGTCTTGGTTATAATGTTCCCAGGAGTTTTTAGTTTGGAGTATCTTTCAGGAGGTGACTGGTCGATTATTTCTCATTTCTTTCTAGTCCTAAGAAATCTGGGTAGCTTACTTTTATGATTACTTGAAATAGTATGTCTAGACTCTTTTTTTGGATGAAGTCTTCCTGGTAGTCCAGTGATCCTTTTTTTTTTTTTTTTTGCCAGGCAATGGGGTTAAGTGACTTGTCCAGTCACATACCTACAGCTAGGTAATTATTAAATGTCTGAGGCCAAATTTGAACTCAGGTCCTCCTGACTCTAGGGTCCATGTTCTATTCACTGTGCCACCTAGCTGCTACAGTCCAGTGATTCTTATATTATCTTACTTTGTCCTGTTTTCTGGGTCAGATTTTTATGAGTTACCTTAACTTTTTTTCTATACTTAAAAGTCTTTCGACTTTATTTTAATATTCCTGTTATGTCATTGATTCATTACCTTCTATTTGGTTCATTCTAATTTTGAAGGGGTAGTTTCCTTGGGTTAGGTTTTGTATTTGCCCTTTCCAAATCTTTCTTTCATAACTATCATGTCTTATACCAGCATCTCTTTTACTTTTCAATTTTTTTCATCTAACACACTCCATTTCATTTACAAAATCTACTCAGTTCATCTTTTCCAGGAATTCTGGTTGAATTTGTACCTAAGTTGTGCTTTTCTTTAACCTTTGTGTATAGATACTTTTGAGTCATTTTCTTCTCTTAGAATTGTGTCTTGAATGGTCCTAACAATAGTACTAACAATAGTTTTTTTTTTTTAAATTCAATTTTATTTTTATTTTTAGTTTCAAATTCTTTCCCTCCATCCCCTCTTTAATCCATTGAGAAGGCAAAAAATATAATGCACATTATACATTTGAAGTCATGCAAAATATATTTCCATATTAGCCATGTTCTGAAAAAAAGAGAAAACATAAATTCTGCTTCATTCTGCACTCAAAGGTCCATCAATTCTCTAGCTGGAAAAATTTTTCACCATGAGTCCATTTTGTAATGGATCATTGAATTGATCAGATTAACTTTATCTTTCACAACCAGTTATCTTTACAATATTACTATTACTATGTAAATTGTTTTCCTGATTCTTTCACTTTATTTTGCATCAGTTCATAGAAGTCTTTCCAGGTTTTAGTGAAACCATTGCCTTTATTTACTTTTTAAATTTTTTCTGTTCTAAATTTTCTTGCATCTATTAAGGAGATAAGAAATGCAATATATTATACATATGAAGTCATGCAAAACAGATTTCCACATTAGCTATGTTTTATAGTAATAAGCACAAAAAACAAAGTGAAAAAATGCTCCAGTCTGCACACCCAGTTCATCAGTTTTCTCTAATAAGTAATTATTCTCTAATAATACTCTCTAATAATAGCACTATTTATCATGAGACATTTGGAATTGTGGTAGGTCATTGTAACTTCTCAGAGTTACTTCAAGGCCTTCACAGTTGATGATCAACCTTTTTAGTAATATTGTTGTTACTGGATACAGTATTCTAGTTCAACTCAGTTTGCTTTGTATTAGTTCCTAAAAGTCTTTGAAGAGGATGAGGAATGGGGTGTCTGATCTTAATTTCTGTCTTTTATACTATGTTGTTGCTTTCTCAACTCACTTAAGGACTTGTGAGTTTTCAGTGGTTCGAACACTATGTGATTTGTGGAGAAATTTACTTCTGGCCCTGCTCTGAGCTCTGCATCTTATGTACTTTCTTCTCAACTATGCAACTGTGACCTGGAACTAGGTTGGTTGGTTCTTGTCCTTTGATATCGAATTGGGTAATGTGTGACAGTTACCAAATGGCACCTTATTCTGTACTCAGCACCAGTACAGAGGTGAAATCTCTTTTCGGCCAGTGCATACAGGACTATTTCCCACTACTTCTGACCTTGGTGCAGCCTCTGCTGTTACTTTGTGCTCCTAAGCATCCCCTATTATTTCCTTCTGCACAGTCTTTTCTATCTTCCTAACCTGACCCGATCTGTAAAAAATTCCCCACTATGACTTTTTCTTGGCTTGCCAGTCCCAAATTCAGTTTGGCAGACTTTTTTTGGTCATTGTATAAGAGATTTTTGAAGGAGTTATGGCAAAGTTGATACTTCTTACTCTTCCATATTGATTTCTCCCCATAATATAACTTTGGTACTGGGTTTCTTTTTTGTTGTTTGCTCATTTTTCTAGTCTTACTTCTTGACTTCAAACTTTGTTTTAGGACCAAATTCTGAGCACGTCTAGGCCAAAGTCTTAGTCATTGCTTGGTTCTATTTTGTGTCCTCTTGAACCCTGCTACTGTTTCAGAGCTTTTAAGTACAAAAATCTCAATGATAGCTCAGAATAGTGACCTTCAAGCTTTCAGGATATCTAAAGTTATCAGATCTGAGATGCTCTGAGCATTGTTGCCCCTTATTCTGAGCTGAATTTGGGTTTGAACACCAACTGTGTTCAAACAATGGTCTTACCCCAGTTGCAGTTCCACAGCCAGAAGGCAGTCTCAGCAGATAGTATTCTACAGGTTCCTTTTAACTTGGGTTCCTTGTCTCTGTTATTCTGCAATATTTAAAATGAGCTCGGTACTGGATCTGGGATCTTGTTCTGCTCCCTAGGTCCGAGATACGTAACTATTTTACTTTCTAGGATACTTGCTCCTTATTCAGTACATAGCCTAGGGTCTCTGGTACCCCAGCCTCCATTGCTTTAGACTTCCATTTCTACGTGCAATTCTCCTTCTCAGTCTGCCCTAGATATCTAAGTTGGCATTGAGCACCTATTTCTGTTCTTGTGCATGGTCTGGTCCCTTTCTGAGGTCTGGAATCTCTTCTTCCTAAGCAAAGCAATGGGAAGATGCTCAGTCAGTTTCCATCCCTGGAAAACTGAACAGCTTGGCCCTGCTCAGACTCTAGACCTAGAGTCCATAGATTTCTGGCCCCCTATGCTGGTCAAGATTGGAAAAATGACTCCTACGATTTTTTTCTTGGATTTATTGATCAGAATTTGACTTGGCACAGTTGATAGACCTCTGTGGTCTGTAGCAGATTACTTGGCTGTTCTTCCAATTACTCTGCTAACTCAACTAGTTTTTTTTTTATTTCATAATTATTTTATTATTCTATTTTAACAGAACTCTATACTTTAACCTTCAAATCATTTTAAATAATTCTAATAATGTTTTGAACTGAAAATGAAAATGATAAATGCTTTAGGTGTTGAATATTGCAGGATTTATTTATTTTATTTCTGATCTAATATATAACCTGAGCAGTATATGCATCAACTTGCTATTAGAAACATACCTTTTTAACTCCCACTACGTGACCCATCATTTGGGATATACAACAGTCACTCTCTTGTCTACTTTGCCAGGGGATCAACATATTGCCAGAACATAGGGTAGATTGCCACCCAGGCAGATACCTATATAACTTTAACAGCACTGTTGCTTGTTCATTGCAAGCTTACTTGGGTCAGTTTCTCTCTCCACTGATAAACCCAAACAGAACATGGTTGTCACTGGAATTAAATCCTTTTTTTCTTAAATACCTCAGTTAAATATTTCCTGCACAGAAAAAAGGCGATGCAATTATTTGCTGAGTAGTTCACATGCTCTGTAATATTGCTGTATTAGCAATGTCAGTCAGAGGCTGATGGAGTAAATGACCCCTTGAAGTTTTCCTACATTGTGATGTACTTTCATTTGCAATCAAGCTTTCTGTCTATTTTCCCCTCAAATTCACTTCTATAATTGTCTTTTTTTTGGTCACATAATCACACCTTTTCACTGATATTCCTCTTCTCCCACCCCAATTAAATGTAACTATGTTCTACATAATAAGGTTTAAAGAAACCTATTTATTTAAAACACAGGATATATTCCCCTACGCATCTAATAATCTAGAATATCTTGCTTGGGAAATATCTTTAAAAATAGAGTGTCTTTCTTGTGCAGAACATCAACGTTAATTTATCTAATCATATACATTTATACCATACTTAGAAACTTTGAACTTTAATATTTCAATGGCTCCCATGCAGAGTACTTCTAAAGATTTGTGAGTTCATTTACATGTTTATCTGCTCTGTTCTCCCAGAGTTGAACTGTTCTTCCGCCTGATGGTTAGAATGAATTGGATATTTTGAACTCATCCATCAGATTTAGAAATGATCTCTGAATTGATGAGGGTGTTTAACAGTTAATTGAACATTTCTGCTGTGAATTTTCATCATTCTTAAGTGCAGAAATAGCATCATAGAAGGAAAGACAGAAGAGTGGATCATGCACAAATCTTTTCCTGCAAGATTTTTTTTTAAATCTTAAGAATTCATTTTTTAAATGTATCATAATAGCTTTATTTGTGTACTTTCTGGGTATTGAGCAGATGGAGAAGACATTTTTAACCTCCTCTAGTCATACACAAATGGTCATGATAGTCTTTCTCCTTGATTTAGTGATGTAATAGGGAACTATCACATCTGCAGACCCCAGTAGTTTTCTAAGATATTGTCTCTACTTGGTAGATGCCAGGCAGCTGCTTCTAGGAGAATCGTGATGATGTGTGAGAAAAGTAGAGCATGTATCAACATTCTGTAACTGGTTCCAGTTGATCTATCATGTGGTTGTCATTGTTCAGTTTTTCAATTGTGTCTGACTTTAAGTGACCCCCATTTGTGGTTTTCTTGGCAAAGATGATGGAGCAGTTGCCACTTCCTTCTTCAGCTCATTTTACAAATTAGGAATAGGGTTAAGTGACTTATCTAGGATCTCACAGCTATTAAGTGTCTGAGATCAGATTTGAACTCAGAAACAAGAAGTTTCCTGACTTTAGACTCTGCACTCTATCCATTGTATCAGCTGGTGCTCTATCTTATTAGGAAGAGCATTTTTCCAGCAGTTGGATGGCACTTTTAGTGTTTTCAAAAGGGCCTGAGTCAGCTCCAGTTGTCTTTTGTCTGGGAATAAAGTGATTCCTTCATTCACAGCTTCCTGTGAGAAAATATGATCTAAGGGAAGGACCATGAGGTCTTCCTCCTGTCTGAAGTCAAATCATAGGGCTAAATTTAGCTAATTCATTATTTCAAGTAATTTAGCTAAATTCATTATTTCTAAGTTCATAGTATGGAGTCTCTGATCTAAACCAGGAGTGCGAGCCATAAGGATCCAGGAGTTGGAATCTATGCCAGGTTTAGCAGCCAGCACAACATTTGTGCCATAAGAAACAAGCTGCTACCTCGAGAATGACCTTTGGAACCCCAGTCTGGTGGAAGAACTCATCCCACAATCAAGCCTTTTTGGACATGAACTTGGTATTACTGTGTAGGATCTGATTTATGAGCCTAATTCATTCCCCTGGCCAGCCCATTTGGTTTAGGAGAGGATTATGGTTCTGAGACACTGGGAAGAAATTTCTATATATTTGTTATGCTTATATATTTGAAGTAAATATCTCTTTGTAAAAATTAATTGATGTTAAGTTCATTGGGAGTAAGGTATATAGCTGGGAGAGACAGTGGCAGTAGAAAAGAGACATCCCCTCCACTTCTTCACTATATACTAGATGCTTGAGTAGTATATAACTTATGTAACCCTCAGAGAATGGGACTAGTGCATACATTTTACAATAACAAATGGACAATAAATACTGTCCCCTTGGCTCTTTCCTTCTTCTAAACCTTTGTCTTGTGACTTAAAAGCTATATTTATGTTAAGGGTACATAGTTAGTAACTGAGGCAGGGATTGTATAATTTTTTTAGCCTTATATTATATGTAATTCCATAATTCTTGCCTATAACACATTTGTATGATTCTGGGCAAATTACTTTAATCTCTCAAAACCCCAAGTAGTTCTCTAAGATTCAATGTTGCTGAACTGCATTGATAAAGGGAGTTTCCACACTGGGATTTTCTACTACCAATGAAATCACAGAGTTAGACCTATTGCAAAAATCCTGAGTGTACATAGTAAGCACATAATGCACATGTTTTAAAATTAAAACCAATTTTTCTTAGTAGGAAGGCTATCTTGTACCTCAGTTCTACTCCCTCAGCCTTGAAATTTTTTTCCCTAATAAGATACTTATCACTATCATTTTAATACTTAAGAGGATCTTTGATTTTGTTTATATGAGGAAACTCCATCATGAATATCAGAATCTTTTTTATAATTTAGTAGAAGTTCTTAGAGAATTTCTATGGCTAAGACTTTTATCAGCCTGTGGCTAGTTTGTTGATGAGGCTTTCTGCTCTTAGCTAGTTCCTGGTTCTCATTTGAAAGACAGACTGTCACTAAACTTATGATTTATTGCTTTTTTTGGAGAAACTAAAAGAAAACAAGTGATCATGGTTCAGTGAACTACAGAAGAAAAGAAAAGTTAGGCAAAATCTTGATTTGACAATCAAAACTGTTTATGAAGTACCTTAAAAGGGAATGGAAGTACAAAAAAGTGAAGCATTCTTTATGTTCTCTTTTAAAAATTTTTAAAATCATATTTTACTTTTCCTCAATTGCATATTAAAACAGTGTTTAACATTCATTTTTTTAAAAATAATTTGAGGGGAGGCTAGATGACGCAGTGGTTAGAGCACCAGCCCTGGAGTCAGGAGTACCTGAGTTCAAATCCAGCCTCAGACAGAATAATTACCTAACTGTGTGGCCTTGGGCAAGCCACCTAAACCCATTGCCTTTGCAAAAACTAAAAAAAAAATAAAGAATAAAAAAAATCATTTGAGTTCTAAATCTTCTCCCTTCTCTTTCACCTACCTGAGATGTTAAGCAATTTGATATTGGTTATAAATGTACAGTCATGGAAAACATATTTCCATATGTATGAGAAAACATACCAAAACAAAAAATAAAACCATGAAAAAAAATAAAGTGAAAAATACTGTGCTTTGATCTGCATTTAGACCCTATCAGTTCTTTCTCTGGGGGTGGATAGCATTTTTCATCATGAATCCCTTGAAATTGTCTTGGATCTATGTATTGCTGAGAATAGCTAAGTCATTCACAGTTAATCATTGTTGATCAATGCACCATATTGCTGTTTCTATGTAGGGTACTCTTCTAGTTCTGCTTACTTCACTCTACATCAGTTTCTATAAGTCTTTTCAGATTTTTTCAGAAATCATCCTACTTTTCATTTCTTATAATGATGATAATCATAATGTTTGCCCATTATCAGAGATGTGATGCCATGACAAGCAAGTGAATTGGATTTGAGTGAGGAGGTACTGTGATAAGTCACCAGCCTCACTTTCTCCTCTGGAGTCATCTGGATCCAATGGCCAGATATGAATCAGTGCAACTGGAGATGGCATTTCTGATAGTTCAATGGTTGGTTAGTTGGTTCTTGCCCTTTGTTATCAAAGAAAATCAAAACAGCATCACTATGGTAGAAGCAAGTTAAGTGTGTCTCTGGTTGATCAGAACAATATGAGCTCTTAATGCTCTACTACAGGGTGGGCACAAAGAGTCCATGTGAACACCTAGAGTGGATTTTCTAAACTTGCATATCTTTTCTTTGAACTGCTTCTATCTGGCCTTGCTCCTTGAGCATGGTAAACTCTTTTTTTTTTCCAATGGAAAAATAATTAATTTATTTTTTTAAAAAAGATTTTATTTTTTTTTGAATTTAACAATTTTTCCCCGAATCTCACTTCCCTCCCTCCAACCTCCCACAGAAGGCATTATGTTAGTCTTTACATTGTTTCTATAGTATGCATTGATCTAAGTTGAATGTGATGAGAGAAAAATCATATCCTTAAGGAAGAAAAATAAAGTATAAGAAATAGCAGCATTACATAATAAGATAACCATTTTTTCTTTTCTAAATTAAAGGTAATAGTCTTTGGTTTTTGTTCCAACTCCACAATTCTTTCTCTGGATACAGATGGTATTCTCCATCACAGACAGCCCCAAATTGTCCCTGATTGTTGCACTGATGGAATGAGCAAGTCCATCAAGGTTGGTCATCACCCCCCCCCCATGTTGCTGTTAGGGTATACAGTGACTTTATGGTTCTGCTCATCTCGTAGAGCACGGTAAACTATTGATGAGAACATGTCATGCTGGGTGGTCCTGTGCCAGTATCTCCCATGCTGCACAATCAGTTCCAAAGTTCTTAAGAGAGACCTACAGTGTCCTTTTCTGTACCCTCTGTGAGTGCTTGCCCTGTGTGAGTTCTATATAAAATAGTTTTTTTTTAGCAAGCATACATTTGGCATTTGAAAAACATGGTCAACCCATCAGAACTGTGCTCTCTATAGTAATGTTGGAATGCTAGGCAATTTAGCTCAAGAAAGGACCTCAGTGTCTGGTATCTTCTCTTGCCAGGTGATCTTCAGAATCTTCTTAAGATAATTTAAATGAAAGAGATTCAGTTTCCTGACATGGTGCTGGTAGATTATCAGGTTTCATAGGCATGGAGCAACGAGATTAGCACAATGGCTCTGTAGACCTTCAATCTGGTAGTTAGTCTAGTAGCTACTCTCTTCCACACTTTCTTTCAGAGCCTCCTAAATGCTGAACTAGCTCTGATAATGCTTGTGTCAACCTCATTATCACTGTGTACCTCCCTGGAAAGGATACTACCAAGGGAAGTGAACTTATCCCCAGTCCTCAAAACTTCTCCATTTGCTGTAATCAATGGTCCCACCTATGGATGGTGTGTTGCTGGTTGATGGAGCACCTGTGTTTTCTTGGTATTCATTGTTAGACCAAAATGAGCACAAGCAGCAGACAATCGATCCATACTTTGTTGCATCTCAGCTTCAAAGGTTGCATTGAGAGCACAATCATCTGCAAACAGAAGATCCTGCACCAATACTCCCTTCACTTTGGTCTTGACTTGTAGCCTTTTTAAGCTGAAGAATTTGCCATCCATACTGTAATTGCCCTTGATGCTGTGTTCATCCTCAGTGAAAGCATCTGATAACATGACTTAGAACATCATGCTTTAAAAAAGCATGGGAGCATTGTTTTACTCCATTTTTGACTGGGAAATCTTGAGAGCCTCATCCACTCTCCAGAACTCAGGCATGCATGCTGTGATGGAACTGACATACAATATTGATGAACTTCTCCAGGTAACCAAATTTGTACATAATTTTCCATAAATCCTCATGTATGACGGTATCAAAGGTCTTGGTCGGATCTACAAATGTTGTATACTGACTTTTGTTCAGCTCCTGTCATTTTTCCTGGAGTTGTTGGGCAGCAAACATCATATTGACCTTTCCTCAACCTTTTCTGAAATCACACTGACTCTTGGGGAGGTGACCATCTTCCAGGTGAAGGATCTAGCAGGAATCCTACCAGCAATGACTAAGAGAGAAATACCCCGGTGGTTGTCACAGGGCATTCTATTCCTTTTCCTTGGAGGCATCCTTGAATTCCTAGTGGATAACCTCCTCATGCCACATAACCTAGAAGATTTCAGTCAGTTTTTGGATGAGCAATAGACCCCACACACACCTCATAGATCTCAGCTGCAATAGAATCAGCACCCTCATTGATGTTTGTGAGTATTCTGACTCAGATGAACAAATGAAGTGCTGTATACCAAATCTCTGAAAGCTGCTCACTCCTTTTCTGCTCCACTACAGCCAACTGTGGGTTGGCTCAACTTTTCCTCCAAGTTAGCTACAAATTATTCCCAGTCAGAGAATCTCTCTAAGTCTCTTGACATTAATTCTTCTGGTAGTCTTTTTGCCTTGGAGCCACCACTTCAGTTGAATATGAATATTTGATTGGAGAGGATGAGTCTGTGATCAGTATAGCATTCTGCACTACATCCTGCCTTCACGACTCTCACATCCTGTCTGTCTCTTCTTACAGTCTCATAGTCGGTTACATGCCAGTGTTTGCTGTGAGGGTGGCATCCAAGGAAGTTTTACAGCATTTAGAATGGAAAAAAGTATCCATGATGAGAACCCATCTCAATCATATGCCACAATATGTTTAGCCATTCCCTAATTGATGGGCATCCCCTCATTTTCCAATTCTTTGCCATCACAAAAAAGAGCTACTATAAATATTTTTGTACAAATCGATCTTCCCCCCTTTTTTATCTCTTTGGGATATAGACATAGTAGTGGTAAGCAATCTCTAGTCTCAGACTTTTTACTTTAACAGAGAAGATAAGGAGAGATAGAAAGATAGATAATTAGAAAGTTAGATAAAATACCTACCATAGAAATTTAAAGAGAATAAGGACAAATAAGTACAAATTAGATAAACACATTGTCGTTAAGGAGTGGGGTAGATACTGTTGGAGAGATCAGAAAAAACTTCTTGTAGAAGGTGATGATTGAACTAGGTCTTGAAGGAAAAATATTTCTCTGAGGTGAAGGTAAGGGAAAAATGCATTCCTGCTGTGAGGCATCAAGAGAGGAGATGGAGTGCTATGTATGATGAATAGAGCGCCATAGGGAGAAAGAGAGACCATGACAGACAGACAGATTGAGACAGAGACAGGAAGCCAGAGACAGGTTGAAAAGATAAGTTGGGGGAATGTTGTGAAGGGTTTAAAAGCTAAACAGAGGAATTTATATTTGATCCTAGGGGCAATAAACTAGAATTTATTGAGTATAGGAGTCACATGGTGATATCTACATTGAAGGAAAATTACTTTAGTGGCTTTGTGGAAAGATAGTCTAGAACGGTGAGAGGCTGAAGGCAGAGAGAGAGGCCAGTTAGCCAACCTTTGCAATAAAATAAGGGATAGATGAGAACTAGAGTGGTGACACTGGAAAGTTGTTGGCTTTTTCTAATTTTTATTTAAGAGACACTAACATAGATTTACCCCCTTACTCTTAAGACCAACCCTGGTTGCAGACCTGAGAGAATAGAAAGATCTTGAGATTTAAACCTTGCTGCTGCCCAACCCACTCTCATCTGATTAGCCTAGTTATATTAAGGGTCTCTGCTTGCTGACAAATATTTATTTCCTCCCTTGCCACCCTCCCACTCCCCACTCCTACATCAACATCATGTTTCTGCCCTTGAATAAACGGTTCTCTGAGTTTTACTTACTTTACTCTGAGTCAGTTCATACTACCCAGGCTTTTCTGAAATTGTCTCTTTTGTTATTGTTTACAGAGCAATAACTTTCTATAGGGTTCATATATTACAATTTGTTCTGCCATTCCTCATTTGACTAAGAGAACCCTCTTGGTTTCTAGATCCTTTGCCCTTTGTTTTTAGTCCTTTCATCAGAATCAAGAAATTTGTTTTTCTTGCGCCTATTTACTCATCTTACCCATCTGCCCTGTGCCCCTCATCCTAATCCTTGTCTGTTTTCATCCTACGTTTTATCAATTTTTACAGTAAACTGTATATTCAGTTTTTCTTTGTCCAATTGAGAGAAGAGTCAGGCTCCTCTGATGTCTGTTTTTTGCCTCTTTAAGACCTCTCTTTTTCAGTTTCCTCTGGTGGATCTTCATTCAGGTCACAGCTATTAACCATGGGTGTACACAGGTGCTGTTCTGGGGAACATGCATTTTTTTCAACATAACATGCTCTACAGGGCAGGACCACTGTTTGAAAAAAATACATGCTTTCTGCAAAATTTATTTGTCAGTTGTTTTAAGTTCATTTAGAGAGTAGTTAGGAAGAAAGGAACAGACTACAACAAACATTGATCCCTTGTGAAATTTGGATTTGGGCTCAAATTTTGCACAAAGTCTTCTAGGAAAAAATTTTTTTGCCGCATCAATGGAGTTAATATCATTCAAAGATATGAAAATTTTGGAGGAACATGCTTCTTCTCCCCCATTAGAATGTTAGCACTATATCATCCTTCAGCTCCATCTCATTGTCTAAATAAGTCAATTTGTCTTTCTAGGTTTCTCTGTTTGCTTGTGTTTGTATTTCAGAGTGTCTATGCAGCTTTGGTCATTTAGTGAAAAAATGTTTGAAAGTCATCTACTTCACTAAAGATACATCTTTTTTTCTCTTGTATACCCTGCTTTTTATGGTAAGGAGGTTTTATACACACAAACACACATCTATATATGTACACACATATACATCTATGTATATACATACATTTATATGTGTGTATACACATGCACACACATATGTAAGCAGCTTTCACGCCTATCTCTTCTGCTTTTTGGAATATTGTATTCTAAGATATCTGGTTTGGAGCAGAAACTTCCAAGTCTGGAGTGATTTTCACTGTGGTTCCTTGCTTCTTGACCTCTTTCTGCTTACTTGGATCATTTTTTCTTTGCTGTAGAAGCTCCAGTATTACTTGTACTATTCCTTTTGGAGTTTCCTATAGAAGATCATAAGTAGATTCTATTTTGTTTTGCTCTGGGTAGTTTTCAATTATGATCTTTTAAAATCATGTTTTTAAGGAAGTTGAATTATTCTTAAATGATTTCTCCTTGACCTGTTTTTCTTGTCATGCTTTTGTATATGAGATATCTTGCTTTTCCTGTAATTTGTTCAATCTTTTGATTGTGTTCTAATATTTATTGATTTCTTGTGAAATCACTGAATTCTCTTTAATTTATTCTAGTTTTCAAAGATTCTATTACTTGAGTAAGGTTTACCATTTTCTCTTCTAGGCTATTTATTCTCCTAACTCTTTCTCCTAGAAATTTGATTTGATTTTTAGGTCTTCATTTCTTCTATTCATTTAGTAATTGTTCCTTCTTTAGAGAAGGGAGAGAAGGATCTCTGGATCTATAATACTTTTTAATACTCATTTGTCTTCTTTTATTTACTCATGCCTTTACCTTTAATCCTTGAATTGGGGTTTTGTGTCAGGGCCATTCTCTACCCTTTGTTGCAATTTGTGGTGGAATGATTGACTCTGCTTTTTTTCATCCTGGATCATGTGGATTTCTTCATGGATCTTTCACTTCTTGGTTATTGACCTTCGTGAATATTTGAGGTTCAGAATACTGACTCTTTAGGGCCTTACCTCGTGTTCCAAAACAGAGTGTAATCGGCCTCAGATCCCCAGGTCAAGAATATCCTCCTTTGAGTGCTGTGCTATTACTGGACACTGCTTCATCCTCCTTCCACCCAACTTTGCAAGTGACCAGGTACTGGAATTTGTCTCTGATAGAACTGAAGTTGACTTCATTGGCAACCTCTTTTCTTTTGCTATAGGCAGTTCTGGACTGAGAGAAATCCCTCTTGTTTCAATTGAATTTCTTGAACCACAGAGTTATTTGCTAGAGTTGGTGGGTGTGTGGCCTCTGGGCAATCCGATTCCTGCAAGTAGTATCTTTCTCAGCTTCTTTTCAAGGACTAAGTTTGAGGGCAGGGCCCATTTTTTCCCATTGCATCCTCACTGCTTAGCACAGTGGCTAGTATACATTAAACACTTAATAAGTGCTTATTGACTGAATGACAGCCCAACTATCCTCGAGTTTTAGTTCTTGCTTTGCATGTTCTGATGGCCTACTGCTCTGTTCTGCCCATTTGATAGAGCATGTTCCTCTACATGTTCCTTGCTAACACACAGCTTCTCCCTCACCTTTCATGCTCATGCTTATATGTTGCTTACCTCCCTGGCGTTTCCTCTTGTCTATTCCTAGGACCTTCCCAGAAAGACTGACCTTCCCTTAGGGATTAAATCTCAGTTATAACAGAAGTAGGTTAAAAAAAGAATGATTTAAAAAAAAAGATATGGCACTAGTATATTGGGAAGAAAATGGGGTCTTCTGTGGAAAAGAGGACACAAGTGAAGAAGAATGAATGTTAAGAAAGTAATGTGGATTCTATATATTCATATGTGACTGTGGAGAGAAGCAGCATGAAAAGTTCCCAGACATAGCTTGCATTCAAGGTTTCTCTTTGACTTGGATGCTATGACCTTGAGCTAGTTACTTCTTGTCTCTGGGCCCCAAGCAGCTCCGGCTTCCTAAGTCACAAAGTAGTGATAAAGATCTCAGTGGGAGATTCCTGATGAAATCCTAGGGTCATGCACCACCCCATCCCTTCATTGTAAGCAAATATATATTTATACAGAATTATTTCTCACAATAGTCATACTATACCTATTTTTACAGATGGGTAAACTGAAACTCTGAGAGGTTAAATAGTGGTACAGCATATAAAGAGTGCTAGATCTGAAGTAACAAAATTTGCATTTGACTCTCTCTCCTTGTCACTTATCATCTTTGGGGTTTGGACAAGCTACTTCCTTCTCTGGGACTCAGTTCCTATCTCTCATGTCCCTTCCAGCCCTAAATCTGGATCCCTGTGACTTTCCCAGGGCCACACAGCTGACAAGTATCCTGTAGCAAGGTCTGCACTGCCTCACCATGCTCTGCTGCCTCTCATGCATATGGAGGACCTTAAAAACTATCCTTGAGGAAGTCTCCTTACTTCCAGTGGACTTTCTACTATAATAATTATAACACATTTCTAGGGAGAAAAAAGGCTTTATAATGCCTCATTTGAACCTCAAAGCAGCCTTTAGATCTAGAAAGGAAAAACCAGGGTATTTTTACTCTATTTCACAGAACAGGAAACAGAGAACCTGAAGAAGTTCAGAAACTTCGAGCTAGTTGAATGGAGCAGATGTTTTGTTCCCCAGCTTCTCCAATTCATGTCTAGCATTCTTTCCATTGTATTCGGCTATCTCACTAACCATCTTACTACTGTTCACTACTTTAGTCAAATAATTTCCTAACACCCATTGAAGTGATGGAATTAGCTAAGGCTAACTCTGGAGTATGGGACAGTTAAAATGGTGAGGGGATGGAGCTAGGTGAGGTGTTGCCTTGGAGCTTTGGATATTGGGTGACTTCAAGTGACTATGGGGTAGGGGGAAAGAAGAGTACAGGAGGTGGAAATAATAGAATGTGAGGGAGACTTTCTTTCTTTCTTTCTTTCTTTCTTTCTTTCTTTCTTTCTTTCTTTCTTTCTTTCTTTCTTTCTTTCTTTCTTTCTTTCTTTCTTTCTTTCTTTCTTTCTTTCTTTTAGATTTTTCAAGGAAATGGGGTTAAGTGGCTTGCCCAAGGCCACACGGCTAGGTAATTATTAATTGTCTGAGTGTCTGAGGTCGGATTTGAACCCAAGGTCTCCTGACTCCAAGCCCGGTGCTCTATCCACTGCGCCACCTAGCCGCCCCCAGGGGTTCTTTCAATGTCACCTCTGATTCACCTGTTCCATGACAAATGATGTAACTAGCCAACTGCGGATCTCCAAGTTTAAGAGGAAGGCATTAATTGGCATCAGTACTGTCCCAGAAAAGTTTTTTCCCTTAAAGTTTTCTCAAGGACCTTGTTGAGTTTCAGAATAAAAAAAACTCTGGGCAAATGGTCAAAATGCTTTCAATTAATTGTAAAAGCACTATCTCAGGTAGTTCTCTGACAAAAAATGACAACGAATGAAGAAAGATGAAAATGTGTGGCTAGCTCCTAGGATTTTTGCTTTTAAAGTATAATTGTAAGCATACCACCCTATATATAACTAAATAATCTATTTACAGTAAGTCATGTTTCAGAAAAGTCACTTTCTAATCTTTTCTTGGCCTCTAAAAAGAAAAACATTCTCGAGCTCCCTCTGCTGGATTGCCAATAGAAGTACCAGAGTATGAATATCTTTTCTGCTTTGGGAAGAGTTGTCCTTCAAAGAACTTCTCCCCTCCCCCGTCCCTTCCCCACTGCCCAAGTACTCTTTAGGGTAATGATTTGTTTCCTTTTTCAAACTTTTATGGTTTATCATCATGCAGAACCAATCTTGAGTATAGAAAAGCTTACTTCCAGATTATGGGGAGGCAGTCACTAAGATGACTACCTTCTTAGCTTAGGTGTCAACCCTGTGCCAGATGCTGTGATAAGTGTTGGAGATAAAAAACATAAATTGAAAGAAAGACAGTCCTTGCCTTCGAGGAACTTACATTCTAATAGGGGAAGACAATACATAAAAGATAGTTTTTGTGTGGGAGAGGCAGTGGGACACAGTGAAGGGAGGATGGGAGATGAAATCCAGAGGAAATGAGAGCCTTGGCTGGCCTGTACACCCTCAAATGGAGGATCTGAGAGGAGCCATTTAATCAGAGGGAGAGACTGCAGAAATAGAGGGGATCATTGGCATGTGGGTTGCAGTACTGGAGTGAGATTTCAAGGTGAAAATCTGGGGCATTGTTGAGGGAAATATGTAGAGTAAAATGAAATAAATGAATGAAACAATTTAATTTACATCCATATTCTGGGGAGGTCCGGATTCTAGTCTCATCATGGTCCTTGACATGTTCTGTGATCTTGGATAAGTGGCTTCTCTATTTTCCTTATCTGTAGGATAAGGTAATTGGATGAGATGATCACCAAGGGCGTTTCCAGTTCATTCACTTGGGCTCTATTAATCAACTCCTGGTTAATAACAACAGCATCAAGGAAATAATTTTTTGGGGGGGGCTTACTTAGGTGCTCTGGAGTCAGGTGGACCTGAGTTCAAATCTGACCTCAGACACTTAATAATTGCCTAGCTGTGTGGCCTTGGGCAAGCCACTTAACCCCATTGCTTTAAATAAATAATTTTTTGAAAAAAATAATCTTTTGAATAACTACTACATATATGGTGCTATGCTAGAGTACTGGCCGTGATACAAAAAGTTAAAAGAGATATGACCCCTGTTCACAAGGGGTTCCCAGTCTAACTGGGGGAATAGGATTATATATACATTAAGAAAAATAGCAGCACCAAATATTATATTCTGAATGCCAAATGAGCAAGATATAAAGTAGGGCTCTCTAGGAGATCAAAGGAGAGAACAAAACAACTGCAGGGAATGCAACCATGCCAGGTTGATGGAGGAGCTGGATCATGAAAGATAGGTCCAACTACCTAGATAATTAGAGAGCAGGATAGCAGATAGCTTAGAACTGATAGAACAGACTTGAACTGGACTGTTGAACAAAGGAGTAATTAATGGACCAATAGGAACTTGGTTTAAGGGTGTTTAGTGATGAGGAAGGCTGAAGAGATGGGCAGTCACATTGTGCAGATTTAGGAAACAGACTTCTATTTTGAAGACTTTGGGGAGGATAATTGGCTTGAATTTGAATATACAAGAAGAAGAAAATGTCCTCCCTTGTCCTGTTTTATAACCCAGGGAATTGCTTCCAATGCATCATGTAAATTCTCTGTGAAGAATTTATGGAAAGATAGGGACCAGAAAAATCATACGGGATGAAAAATCATGGATGGGTTGCAATCTGCATTGAGGGGAGTAAGTATGAGCACAGATCCAGGTGTAGAACTGGGGAAGAAACTTTAGAGCTCCCATTTTACATGTGAAGAAATTGAGACTCAATTTATTAAGATATTGAAAGAGTGATATGTCTATGTGTTTGTATATTCATATATATATATATATATGTATGTATATACACACACAATTGGATACCTTCTATGTGCTTAAGCCTATGCTAAAATTCTCAGTATAAAATATAGGGCCTCATGACTCTCCTTTCTCCTAGAGCTTATAGTTCAGTTCAGGTAGGAGAAAGGAAATGTATATAGAAAGAGGGAACATGTTAGTATCTGTTAAATATCTTACCACTGTTTGCATTAGGATTTAAAGTTTGTCACATGCTTTTCTCACAACAAATCAAGAAAAATAGGTGGTACAAGGATTATTATCGCCTTTTAAAGAAGAGATAACTGAAAGTTTGTGTCTTGCCCAGGTCACATAGCTTGTAAGTATTAGAGGCAAGATTTGAACCTCAGGTTTCTGGCTTTAAATTCAATGTTTCTTCCACTACACTCCAGCAAAACAGAGAAGGAATGTCCTAGGACAGAAATGTCAAACATCTTGCCCTCATGGGCCAGAGTATAGCCAGAACCAGATTAAAATGTAATTGAGAAATATTTAAGAAAATAAATGAAATTAAAATGGAACATAGATGATGCTAATATGTAGTTTTCTTTTTTAAAATATTTTCTTTATTTGTTTTTCCAACTACATGCAATAGCAATTTTTACCAATCATTTTTTTCCAAGATTTTGAGTTTTACGGTTTTCTTACTTCCTTCCCTTCCTCCTCCCACTAACAGAAAGCAATCTGATATAGACTCTACATTTATAACTAGGCTAAGCATAAATCCATCTGGATCATGTTGAAAGAGAAGAATCGAATCCAAATGGAAGAAAGAAAACATTAGAGAGAAAACATGACATAATACATAAGACAATTTTTAAAATTGAAGATAATAAGCTTTGGTCTTCATTTAAAAGCCCCAGTTCCTTCTCTGGATATGGATGGCATTTTCTATCATAAGTCTATTAAAATTGTGTTTGATTATTGTGATACATAGTTTTCTAAATCAATAAGCAGTGCTGGGATCCTTATGTAGGATTTAGTGGCCCTTATTTCTGTTTGCATTTGACACCAGTGACCTAGGCTTTGTCAGTGGCATTCTGTTGATTTTCATGAGTTTTTTAAATTTCTGGATATTTATATGTCCCTTTCATGAGTCTTTTTCCTGTCTCTTTATTAAATTGGGAACTTCTTGTGGGAAGAGATTGTAGGGTTTTTTTCCCTTTTTTATAGCCCTTCCCCTCCTCACACATTGTTCTACCTATAGGAGGAGCTCAGTTAATTTCTTAATCATTTTAATAATTCAATTTATCTGTATTTCTACATCTGTAAAATGGTGCCAGTATTATGTATACTACCTACTTTATGTTGTGAGGAAAGCACTTTGTGAATCGTAAAGTATTAGAGAAAATTAGGCAATTTTATTTATTCATTAAGCAATTATTATTCATCCTAATTTAAGATAAACCGGATGATAACAATCTCTACTAAAGTTACCCTTTCTTCTTTGAGTCCTCTCACCTTCTGTAAATGAAAAACTGCTGGACACTCAGAGGTACTGATGTGGGCTCTTGTCAGGATGAGGAAGCACTGTCTTGCTTTCTAATTTCCCATCACTCTTGTTCTATGTACCACATACATTGTCACTGAATTATACTCTGCCTTGTATTGTTCTGTGATTGTTTTTGTGTGTGCACTAGTCTTGTCTTCCCATCAAGGCCATAATGGCCCTCAAGGACAGAGAGTATCTTTGGCTGCTTTTGAATTCTTCCTGGTACCTCGCAAAGGGCAAGGCCCTAAGGAAACACTCCATAAAGACTTGTAGAATCCAAAGGGGAATTTTAATTGGGAAAGACAGTGTTTTTGCCAGTGTCATTTGGATGCCACCATTTTAGCTGCATGTGTTTTGACAGCACTTCTAAAGAAGAAAAGGATTCTCTGCTTGGAGAGAACCATACTGCCTAGGGAATACCTGATCCCATTCATCTGAATTTCATCACTCTATACAAAGATGACCCGACCCCAACCACTGTCAGACGCACTGCATAGTTTGACTCCCAAACAGTATTTGTCCCATTTTCACGGGTGGGGAACTAGTGATTATGGCCATCAATTAATTATTCCAGACACTTTGGAGATGTATGTGCCTAATAAGATATGAGGGTTTGAATTGAGCCATAGAAAACACTAGTCCATAGAGACCATTGAAGGATTTGAACCCATAATGAGTGGGAGTAGCTTTCTAGATTGTTCCAGGAGAGCATCAAAAGGTATTCTGTATCTTTATGCATTTGCAAATATTTACAGATCTTTTAAGGCTCAAGTCCATCATGATCAGCCTGGGCTGCTGTAGATTGTCAATATCCACTGTGACCTCAGGAGAAGCCTGCGCTGGCCGAGTGCTGCTCTGGTATGTTCAGCTCTGTTGGATCTCCATAGAGTGGGACTGGAATGCCGGACCCAACAATAGCCAGAGCTCCCGAGAGCCAAGAATGAAGGCCAGTGGAGTTTGATAACCACATTAAAGCACCACCAACATCTGTTCAATCCAAAGCCAACACTATCTCTAGGAATTAACCTTCTGAACCACTTAATCATTAACCTCAGCCGGGAGAAAGTTAGACAACAAGAGCCTATTTGTCAGCCAGCCCTTGGAGAGATGTGGTGAGCCATATTTTACTGACCCAACAGCGTGAGAAGGCCTGCCCCAGCTTTGTACATTTCAAACACAGAATATATTTGTGTGGGAAACATGCAGACAATAGAGGTAAATAAACAGCGGATACTACCTTGCAAACTTTCCTAGTTCATTGGACTCCAAACCAAAGCGAGTTGGAATGGATCTATTTCAAAAAGAAGAAAACTTATGTGGATTTGTTTTCTTATTATGAGTGATTTCCCCTTTATTTGATGGAATAACAGGAATTGAAAAATACACATGAAAATATACAATCCATCGGAACTAAGATATGCATAAAGCACTTGTGATAATAGAATGAAGGGATCCTGTGGGAGAAGAAACAAGCAGTTTTCAGTTCAACATGATAGTGGTCCTTGCAAAGACAATAAGCTCATCATTCCTAAGAGAGCATGCAAGAATCTGCATCTTTTGGGACTGAGAGAGAAAATTTAGTAAAATCAAGCTATTAGCCTAGGAAAAACCACAAAAAGCTCTTCACGGGCAGACTTGTTCTATAGGCATCTGTCATTATGGATTTTCTTTTGTAAATCCTGCAGGCTAATGCTTTCCCTTTAACTGGGTTGGTGGCATATACTTAGAAAAAAAGCAACCTCTCTCCAGTTTTGTTTTTTGTTTTGTTTTTTTCTGATGCCTTTCCTGGGAGCTGTCTTTTATTTTTTATCACTATTGAATTGGAGCTACTAATAATAGAATCTTAGACCTTTAGAACTGCAAGGGACCTTAGAGGGCATCTAGTCCGACTTTCAATTTACACATGAGGAAACTGTGCCCCAGAGAGGGGAATAAATGAGTCTAAGGCCACACAGCTAGTAAATTAAGGAGCTGGTATTTAAATCCACCTTCTGACTAATATTCTTTCCATCATACCACATAGAACTTTTAAGTTAAACTTGGATTTTCTTTAAACCCTAAAGGATTTTGATTTTTTCCTTGTAATAAATATCTACAGGTCAACAAAAGAAATTCTCACATTGGCCATATTTTAAAAATCCATTTCTTATTTTTCATTCTTATTCCTATCATCTCCCTGGACAGAGATGGTCAGTATTCTTCATTATTTCCCCTGAAATCACTGTCAGTCATTGCAATGGTCAAAGTTCTAAAGTTTTTCAAGTCGTCTTTACCAAATTGTTGTTACTGTTTAAATTGTTCTCCTGGCTGCTGGTTTCACTCTGTATCAGTCCACCTAAGTCTTCCTAGGTTCTTTTGAAGTCATTTTCATCCATTCTTATAATGCAGGAATGCATTTCATTCATATATCATATGAATATCTTATGTCATATCCGCAATTCCTTAATTGATGGGCATCCCCTTATTTTCTAGTTCTTTGTTACTACAAAAGACCTACTGTAATATTTTTATACACGTGGGTCTTTTTTCGCTTCTTTGATCTCTTTGGGATATATGCCTAGAAGTGCTATCATTGGGTCAAAGAGTTTAAGGAACTATTTGAACAAAATTCCCAACATGTTTTCTATAATAGCAGACTGTCACAGCAGTTTGCCTGCTTTCCCAAAGCTGCTCCAACCATCATTTTCCTTATTTTGTCTTATTTACTAATCTAATGAGTGTGAAATGAAAAGTCAGAGTTACTTCGATTTGTATTTTTCTAATTATGAGTGACTTGGAGCACTTTTTCTTATGCTTGTCAATAGCTTTATAAATGATTTTTTTTAGGTTTTTGCAAGGCAAATGGGGTTAAGTGACTGGCCCAAGGCCACACAGCTGGGTAATTATTAAGTGTTTGAGACCGGATTTGAACCCAGGTACTCCTGACTCCAGGGCCGGTGCTTTATCCCCTGCTCCACCTAGCCGCCCCTATAAATGATTTCAATGGCAAAATCGTCTGTTCTTTTCTTTTGACTTTTTATTACTTGACTGCCATCTTATAATTTGAATCAATAACTTGTAATTTTTCCTTGAAACTTCAAGTTGACTGATTAAAGGGTGAAATTGAATAATTTTAAAAAGCTAGTCAACTTCTATGCTAATAGACTTAAAATGAAATGAGAAGTGCAAGGAAATAGGTAAAATATACCCTTTTGTAACTTTTATCCTTTTTTTGGCTACTGTATCAACATAGACAACATGGGATAATTAGCTCATTTAATGAATGAATATAAACTTGGAGCTGAATAAACTGGCTCTGATTTTTTTCCAAGAAAATATGTAATTTTTTTCTTTTTCTTTTCTGTGACCACAGTTATGCAGTTAATGCAAAACTTCTCTAGTAGTATTCCTCCATAGTATAAAATGGATCTACTGCAATGCCAAAGGCCTACTATGAACCAGTATTTTCTTGACTTCAAGAAAAAAAAAGTCAATGATTCTAAATGACAGTTACTTGCTTGTGAGATCAATTGAAGTCTGAAATGGTAGTGCTAGATCCAGATTTGTTCTGCTTGATTCCAAAGGGCAGAGCTGGGAGCAACTCCACCTGGTGAAAGTGGCAAAGAAACAACTACAGGCTTGCTGTACGAAAGATTTAATAACATTTACACTTAAGTAGTGGGAGAGGTTGACTTTGAAGTAAGAATAGTAGGTGCCCCTTCACTGAAGTTTTTTAAGTAAAAGTTGGATAATAGTAGTAATAATAACCAGCATTTATATTGTTCTTTAAGGTTTTGCAGAGTGTTTTACAAATATTAAGTCATTTTATACTCATATTGTATTCATTTTATACCTCATACCAAGAAGTAGATAGTGTTATCATTCCCATTTCACAGATGAGAAAACAGGCAAAAAAAGATTGTGACTTGCCTAAGATCAACACAGCTAGTGTCTGATGCTGAATTCAAATCACTCTGGGCTCCCAGGACCAGTTACTTTATTCACTGTGCCACCTAACTGCCTTTAATGAATGAACCAGTCATTGTTATCAGGTATTTTGCAGAGTAGATTTTTGCTGAGTTTACAGGTTGGACTGAATAGCTGTCCCTTCCAACTCATAGATGCTATGGAATTTTAGTTCACGACCAGAACATGCTGGAGAAGTCCTTGAACTGGGCAGGGTTTTTTTTAGTTAAAAAATTGTTAAATGTGAAAGAATGCAATGGTTTCTTGCTCACTTCCATTTATTTTTATCATATAAGAAGTGCCACTTGGGGGGAGGGGTTCCTACTGTATAAGAAATATCCACTTTTCATAAAGATCTTTGACCAATTTGAGATTCTTTGAGGCCACTTATACTTTTCTAATGAAGAAAAAATTGCTTGCCTCTGGATTAGGCTGTCTGTAATGTTGTGTACCTTAATCAAAATCCTTAGATTCTCCAACATTTGGGTACCTCTTAAAGGCACCACTGCACTGCTGATTGGTATGTCTCTGATTCTTTCCTTTGACCTTGTAACCAGCTCAGGGCTATTTCTGGATTGTGAATCTGAACTTAGGTGGGCCTAGAAGAAAGCCTTTGATACAGAGCTACCTTAATATAGCTGAATTCCTTTTCTAGGGGCTCCTTGGGTACATCTAGGATAATTTTAGGTATTTTGCAGAATTTTGATATCCTTGGGCTAAAGGACTACAATTTTATTGGTATTTCTATTGGTGGACTTTAAGTCATAGCATCTCTCAGCAAGTATTAATTGCACCATTGCATAGATACAAAGAACAGCACAAACAGTCCCTGCTCTCACTGAGCTTATAGTATAATAGGGTAGACAACATGCAAGTGGTTAGGTTAGATACAAATAAGATACAAAAAAGGAGAAACTGGAAATCATCTCAGGGAGAAGGTACAGATATTAAAAGGGGGATTAGTCTCTCTTCTATCTAATGGTAGAATAAAAATAGAATCTGATTATTAATAGCTTTAATAAGTCTAATAGGATAAATAGAAATGAGTCAAAGAAAATGGTTGCTTTACCAAAACTTTTTAAAAAATCTTGCCACTTCAATGTCTGTTTTGCATGTGCTTATGAAAATAACAATATGTTTCAGAGAGTCTTAGAGTTGGAAGTGACCTCAGCATCTATCCAGTCACTACCTGTACCTTTGTAAGAATACATATTTGTTGTGTTTTTCTATGAAATTCTGGGTTTTCTCATACAGAACTGCCCAGATGACTATCAAACATTTTTTCCTGAGGTGTGGAGAAGGAAGGCCACTTTGTCATTATTCACTTTTCTCTAATTGCATTATAAGGCTAAGAACAGTCTGCTTTTTGGAGACTGTGAATGCTATTGGGATTGGGATTGTAATAAGAAATAAAAGGTGGGGGGAAGTAGGATTTGTTTTTGTTACAGGATAGGGTGAAATTCTAGACATGTGGTTCCAGTGGTGAGGGGAATCTGTTAAATTTCCTTCAGTGATATGGAGTCACAACCTACCTATAATTTATATTCTTAGAGAGTTTCCCGAGGTCCTGAAAGTTTAAATGACTTGCTTGTTGTCATTGTCAGATTGTATTAGAGATAAAATTTGGACCTGTTTCCGGCAGTCCTTCTATCTGTTATGTCATGCTGCCTCTTTAGTCCATGTATAATTTGAATGACTGTATTTCTCAGTTTGGTTTCATAGATGTAGGGCATGATTTGGTGCTAGGAAGACCTGGGTTTCAAATCTTTCCTCTAACACTTAATGGTTACATGACTGGACAAATCATTTAACCTCTCAAAGTTTCGGTTTCTGTATCTATAAAACAAAGAGCGAGAACTCTTTGCTCGGTAAGGTTCCTTCTAGCTCGTCTTGTGATTTTATTTTACTTCCCCAGATTCTTAAGTGAGACAATTCTTTACTACATAAAGTTGCAGATCAGTTAGAATTTACATTGTTGTAGAGTTTGTTCCCTGGGAATTGATGATTCCAAGGAAATCTTGTCTGTCCACTAAAACAAACAAATAAAAACCTATTTTGCTTAATACAACCTGGGTAGTGATTTGAGCTTGACAACCAAAAGAACCAATGAATCCAGTTCAGAAGTTGTCCAAACTGAAGCATTATGGTCTTTAAAAAGCAAACAAACACAACAAGTTTTTAGTTGTTCATGTTTCACCTGCTTGGATTGGTATCATGTATCCACAACCATTCCTTAAGCTTATCCTTTTACTGATTTTGTTCTGCATTGGCTGCTAGGTCAATTAAGCTGCTGTGGAAAGGGGCCCACTGAGGCCCAGGTGAGGGGCTGACAACCTCTTGGTTCCTGGAGGCCTCAACTTGGCCACCATCACTGCTGCTGTTGTTGTCGGGAGGCTGGAGCCACATGTTTTACTAGGTTCTCTTGTGTATTAATGCCCCCCAGATTCTCCAGTGATGGAGGGGCAATTAGTCTTTGTCTGAGCACAAAGAGGAGCTTGACCCTTGCCCGCGGTTGATTGCCATGTGAAACTCTTGTAGCTACTTACCTAAGGCCTTCTCTGAGGAAACAGCATCTTGCCTCCTGCACCTGCCTTCATCCTTTCTCCTTTGGAGCTGTTTTGTCTAATATGCTATCCAACTTTGAGCAAATTTGGCAAAGGGGAGCTATCGGTCACTCAAGTCAAGACATCCCTTTATTTTATTTGAATCCCTTAATCTGGCTTTTAGAGCAAAGAGCAGAGCTGGGCCTCTAAGAAGCCGCTTTCCTTCTGAATTGAGAATTTATATCTCTGAATCTATCTACCCACACATATGTTTCAGTTATTTTTGGCTTTTGTTTTCCTGATCTGGGCATGTGAAGAATTCAGTGCCAAAACTCCCCTCATCAATGAATTTACAGTCTTAGTTTCTTGGCAGCACTGGAACTGAAAAGTGAAGTGACTTCCTCTTGCAAATAAGATCTATAAATGTAAAATATAAATCTATAACACTAGAGTAAAATACCAGAATACTATCTGGAGACAAAAACTCCCCAACCAACATGAGATGTGACTAAAAATGAATGTAGCTGATTTTATAACAGATTGGAGCTTTGGCAGCTTAAATGAGTGGTGTTTCCTTCAAAATTATTTTCCTAAAAGGGGATGCACTGATTCCAGGGAAGCTGCCGTTGTTCAGACTGAGTTTTGGAACACATATTTGGGAAATGCCTTCAGAGGAAGCATACGTACCATCTGGGGTATATGGGGTACTGGAATAGTGCTAGCACCTCTGATATGAGGGCTTGCTGAGACTTTTTCAAGGCTTCTCATTCACCTTTGGGATGGTTTGGGGGTGTCTACTCATCTCTCCTATGACTCCAAGAACATGCTGTATGTGGACATATCCCAGAGACGGATTAAACCCTATTGAGATTAATTGATAGGCTTCAAACCCCTTGGTGAGGGAAGGCTAGGTGGCACAGTGGATAGAGCACTGGCCCTGGAGTCAGGAGTACCTGAGTTCAAATGACCAAAAAGTCTTACCGCTGCTCAGTAGGCAATGAGTAGTAAAGTATAAGTAAGCTCGTGGAAAAGATCATATTTCGTTCTGGTTGCTATAGGAGATGATTCTAATCAAGTTTTGTATTTTGGATGGATCATTTGATTTAGTTAGTTGAGATGACTGACAAACTCAAACTTTAACTTCCTCTCTGTCCACAATTTATGCTTAATTAGCTTGCTAATTTCTTTCACAGATAGAATTGTTATGTTTCTCCTTTTGTCATTCCTCCATTATATTGAAGAAAAGAAAGTCAAGACCCAAAGGACCAAAGAAATTGTAAACTTCTTGTAATATACAAATTATTTGAAAATATTAAACCAAATAATCAACAAGCCTTTATTGTATACTTACTATTAGATGTTGTGCTGGGTTTTGTTTATATGGCTACAAAAATAGGGATTTGTGAATATCTTAAACATATTTCTAATAAAGCCATTGGAAAGTTTGATTTGAAAGAATGCTAAGGCTTGGAACTGGGGAATTTCCAGTGTAGAAATTCCTTCTGCTCATACAAACCCTTCAACTTCTCTAAAATTCATAATCTTTGAGATTTGCCTAACGTGTTTTGAGATTATAAGATTATAAATCAGGTGTTCCTGACTCCAAGAGCAGTCCTCAATACTATGCTGCTTCAACTTGTGTTTAGTGCATGGAGAAAAAGAATACAAATACGAGATTCTTCATGAGTGAAGGACCTAGGAAAAGCTCCATGAAGAAAGTGGTGCTCTTGAAGAAAGAGTTAAGGCTTCAAAACTGGAGCAGCTAGGTGGCACAGTGGAGAGAGCACTGGCCCTGGAGTCAGGAGGACCTGAGTTCAAATCCGACCTCAGAAACGTAATGCTGTGTGACCTTGGCCAAGTCACTTAACCCCATTGCCTTGCTAAAAAAGACTTCAAAACCAAACCAGACTAAAACCAAAATTCTCTAGCCTTGACTGAGAGCATGTAAATTTAGAGGTTTCTAAATAGTTACAACCATATTACCACCTTCCTGAACTTTAGTCAAACAGTCTGTCTACTGGCTTCCAGCCTTAGACTGCACCTACCTTCTGCCTTCCAGAAGAGACCTAAAGATTGAATAGTCCAACTGTTTCAATTTACAGTTGAGGAAACTGAGTCTCAGAGAGGTTAAGTGACTTATCCAAAGATGCACAGGTACTAAGAGGCAGGTATGAAATTTGAACCCAGATCTTGAAATTCAGCACTCTTTCCATTGTATCATACTAATCAAACCCCTTCATTTTTTTTTTTTTTTTTTGCCACGCCAGAAACTAAAGTCCAGAAAGGGGAAAGGACTCATCTTGAATCCCACTAGTAAACGGGGGATCAGGAATTTGAACTTGAGTCTCCTATTTCCAAATCCAGTGTTCTTTTCGTCACCTAGCTGTCTATTCAGATCTTCATTCAGGAAGGTCTCCTGGGAGATGGGCCTACTTCTTTCTTCTTTTGAATTCATTTTCTGGACACTTGACCTCATCCCCTCATGCATTCTCTAGCAGATTCCCCTCCTCAGTTATCTCATCTTTCTTAATCTTCCTTCTCTCACTGTCTGTTGGTTCTATCTCTGCTGCCTACAGATGGGCCCAATTATCCCCCCCCCATCCTTAAAAAATATTTTTGGATCCCTTAACCATCCATCAGGTTCCTGTCCTACATCACTCCTTCCTTTCATAGGCAAACTTTTTTGAAAAGGCTTTGTACATTCATTCCTTCATTTCCTTTATTCTCTTCTTACTTCTCAGTCATTTGCAGTCTCTCTCCTGAACTTATCTTTTAACTAAAACTGTTTATCTGTTTATACCTGTTTATCTCTTCCCCTTTCTCTCCCCTGGGTTTATGCTCTCTCCTCTCTGGGTTTTCATGACACTGATTCTTCTTGGTTTTCCCTCAACCTACCTAACTGATTCTTTGCTATTTATCAGTCATGTCCATTAAAATATCAGCTCCTTGGGAATGAGTACAGAATTTTTGCCTTTCTTTGTAATAATTTACATAGCACTTTAATATTTGCAAAGCCTGTTACCAGTTTGATGTAGGTGTGAGATATTACTCCCATTTTACAAATAAGGAACATGAGGCTGAGAGAAGTGCAATGATTTGTCTAGAGTTACCCAGGTATTTAAGAATTTGAACTTGGGTCCTCCTGACTCCAAGCCAAGTGTTTTACAATCCTGTTGCTTAGCAGAGTATCTGGTACATAGGAGGGGCTTAATAAATGCTTACTGATTGAATGATTGTTCTGTCCTTCCTAACTGCATGTGTAGCCTGAAGCTCTTCCCTTCTATTTTCTCTCTCCATTTTCTGTAACCTTCTCAGTTGACATGGATTTATTATGTCACATAATGCTCAACTCTCTATACCTAGCCCCAATCTCTCTCCTGGCTCTAGCTCCATAAACCTGTCAGGTATTTGAAACTGGACATTCTCTAGGTTTCTAGAATTCAGCATGTCCAAAACAAAACTCATTATCTCATCCATGCCTTAAACCCAACGCTCTGCTGAACTTTTAGATTTTTAATGGTGGTACTCTCACACTGCATAGCCAGTCAATTGCCAAATCTTGCCATTTCCACCTTGACAACTTTTTCATGTCTCTCCCCATCTCTCTTCTGACACGGCTACTGCCCTAACTCAGGCCCTCATTAATCTCTCCCTGGACTATTAAACTAGCCAGCTAATATATCTTCCCGCCTCTAGTCTCTAGCAGCTCAAATGCAACTCGCATACAGCTCACTTTTTAAGTAAGTTTTTATATGCATTTGTAATCCTCTTTCCAACTGCTTCCCAAATGAACAATAACTAAAACTACAGAGTTGAAGAAAATAAAACCCCTGTAAACATGAATATTTTAGCAAAACAAATCCCGATCTTGCTTCTGACCAAAAATAAATGTATCTCACTGCATTTTAAGGCTATCACCTTTCTGTGAGGATATGGCATGATTCATCTTTACGCTTTTTGACTTACGATTTAGCATTGTATTAAGCGGAGTTCTAACGTCTTTCAGAGTTGTTTTCCTCTAAAATGTTATTGTCATTGTATAAATCGTTCTTCTTGTCCTGTTCACATCATTCTGCATTGGTTTTCACTTTCTTCTGAAATTGCCATTTCGTTATTTCTTATGGCATAATAGTATTCTCTTAGCTGCAAGTACCCCATTTTGTTTAGTTATTCCTCAGTGCTTGAGCACCTTAGTTTCCAGTTTGGAGCTACCATGGAAAGAACTGCTATAAATATTTTTGTTCATATTAGTGCTTTTATCTTTTTTCCTTTTTTTTAATGCAAGACAATGGGGTTAAGTGACTTAGCCAAGGTCACACAGCTAAGTAATTATTAAGTGTCTGAGGTCAGATTTGACTCCAAGGTTGGTGCACTATTCATCTCGCTGTCCCTCAGTCCTTTGATCTTTAAAAATATCTTTTTGGGGAGCGGCTAGGTGGAGCAGTGGATAGAGCACTGGCCCACCGGCCCTGGAGTCAGGAGGACCTGAGTTCAAATCCAGCCTCAAACACTTAATGATTACCTAGCTGTGTGACCTTGGGCAAGCCCCTTAATCCCATTTGCCTTGCAAAAAAAAAAACCTAAAACCAATCTTTTTTGGAGTATTAGCCTAATAGTGGTATTGTTGGATCAAAAGATATGTAAAGTTTAACAACTTTGAAAGTAAAGTTTTTAATTGTTTTCCAGACCAATCAATTCCCAACTTGGCCAAGAGTGCCTGTTTTTCAACAGCTCCTCCAACATTTGTGCCATGCAAATTGAGAATAGTTCTTATGAATGGCATGAACCAACAGGTCAAGATACTTTAGCCAAGTCCAATATAGGAGGACAGATGGACAAGGATTCAGTTAGGGATAGGGTCAAATGTGACCTCCCTCACCCCTACCATCCCATGGGACAGCATGCATCTTGCTGAGCTGGATGCGCAGTGATATGCGTGCCCTGGTTGAAGGTCCAAAGCCATTAAGGGGCTTCAGGTTTATCTAGTATTTTCAGGCAAAAAAATCTGCCATGGCAGCCGTGTAGCTAGCAGAAGGACGCGGCTAAGGAACATTGACTGGCCCCAAAGGGAGTTCTCTGAAAGTTAAATAAGAAGGTATATTTTAATTATGCAACAGAGTTTGGAGCACAGAAATCCTCCAGATGAAGAAGATGAAATTAGAATTGCCATATCATTAAGCTTTTAAGAGTTTCAGCTGTTGCTTCTAACTGGAACTTGGGTGAGGTCAAGCCTTAATTGCACAAGTATTATGTAATAGGAACCAAATCTGAAAGAGTGGAGTCATAGATTCTGGCTATTTAATTTGTCTTTTTCCTCTTGTCATCTTTGCCAGTCTGATCAGTGTGGGGTGGAATCTCAAAATCAGCATATTAATGTGATTTTCCTAAAGCCTGGTTCTGACCAGTGTCAATGTCCTACTCAATACATTCCTAAAGCTCCTTATTGTCTCTCAAATCAAGTATGGGCACCTCTGTTTTGCTTTTAAAGACTTTCAGAACTTGATGTATTTTCCCATCTTTATTATATATAAAACTCCCCTTTCCATCCTCTATGAAAAATGCCTCAGTGCATTGGATGAACATTCTAGGCCAGATTTGTGGAAGAATATGAATGAGGATCATGAAAGAGGGACAGACATCAATGGGACTGTGATCTGCTTTGTTCAAGGGAATATATCCATATCCCTGGGGTTGCAAATCAGCTGGAATATTTTTGAGGAACTCTGCACATGACTCTGTGCTAGGTTCAGATGTCTCTGGCCTGACTCACACCATAGTCCCAGACAGACATGATGAATATAACAGTTCCTAAGCACTACTCTTTCCAGAATAACATGGACACATTCCCTGGGTGGCCAAACAAACAGCACACTAGACCATTTATCCACAACCTCTTACAGGAGGAAAAGCATTTTGGGGTGATTTTCTTAGAATGTAATTAGTCCAGTGAGTTGATTAGATTAGATTAGCCAAATGTTACCTGGGAAGACAGAAAGAGCCTGACTGAGAGGTTGAGCTATGGAACAAGAAGAAGTAACTTAAGGGGTGGATGGAGGCACCAATATAGGCCATAGAAAATGGAGATGAGGCCCAAGTGGAACCAACCAATGGAGATTATGCTTTGGGCAATGGCAGAGGGACATTAACACAGCTGGAGGTCTGAACTTTCATGAATTCTTATTGAGTTTTAGGTATTAAATGAAAGGAGCCAACACAGAAGGGCAAAGCTAATTGTTTATTTTGGGTAAAAGAACCTCAGACAGGCACTTAAAGAAGGGAGCCATTGGTGTCTAACCTTGCCTCAGAGAGACACAAAGAGGATCAGTGAAAATAGGACTTTCAGGAAAACCTGACCAATTCCTTATGTGGTATGGGAATCCATTTCCTTCCATCTTCAAGCTGATTTCACTCAAATCTGGAAGCTAGCTTCTCTGCAAGCAACCTTTTGCTAGCAGATCTCCATTAGACATCCTGAAAACAGGTCTTACTCAGCCCTAGGCTGAAATTCACTACACATTCACATTAGAGAGCATCCATGTCCATAATATTTCCCCCTCAAGCTCTTCTCTCTTCTCCATTTCCCTATTCTGCTGAGAGAACCACCATCTTTCCAGTTACGCAAGCTTGAAATCTAGGTGCCATCCTCAGCTCCTCACTATCTCTCATCCATTATACCCCATCTGTTGCCAAGGACTATAGAATTGACCTTCATACCATCTCTGGTATATGTCCTTTCTCTCCTCTGACTCTTGCCACCACCCTGTTGCAGGACCTCATCAACTCATACCTAGACTGTTTATTGGCCTCCTTACTCTGCTCCAATCTATCTTCCATTTAGCAGTCAAAGTGGTTTTCCTAAAGCACAGGTCTAACTGTGTTCCCCTGTCCCCAACTCAGTGAATCCTATCACTTCCATGATCAGATAAAAAATCCTCTGGCATTCAAAGTCCTTCATAATCTGCCCTTCCCTTCCCAGTGTTCTTTCTTTTAGGTTTTTCTTTTTTTTTTGCAAGGTAAATGGTGTTAAGTGGCTTGCCCAAGGCCACACAGCTAGGTAATTATTAAGTGTCTGAGACCGGGATTTGAACCCAGCTACTCCTGACTCCAGGGCCGATGCTTTATCCACTGCGCCACCTAGCCAGCCCCTTCCCAGTGTTCTTAAATCTTCCCCCTCAACCCAAAGTACTGTGCAATCCAGTGACCCTGGCCTCCTTCTTTTTCAAATAAGGCACTTCTACTCCTGCCTCTCCTGGCTCATTGTTAGTAACTCCAAAGTAAGTATTAGAAAAGTCAACCAATATCACATGGGAATGAAATTACACTTTTCTTTCCAACTAAAGAAGTAAATGTAAGAAACCTTGAGGGAGTTCTTCTCAAAAATAATAAAATGCAGGAGCAAACTCACAGAAAAATCTGTAATTATCAAGAATATAACCCAAGCGGCAGCTAGGTGGCGCAGTGGATAAAGCACCGGCCCTGGAGTCAGGAGGACCTGGGTTCAAATCCGACCTCAGACCCGTAATAATTACCTAGCTGTGTGGCCTTGGGCAAGCCACTTAACCCCATTGCCTTGGGGGGAAAAAACCTTTCAAAAAAGGAATATAACCCAAAGGACCTTTATGCTCTCAATGACAAAACACTGCTGCCTAGCTCTTTTTTTTTACTTTTGCCAGGAAAAAGGGAACAGCTTTTAGAACCCAGGTACCTGCCAGTTGTCACTAAAAAAATGATTTTAAAAATACTAAAAAGGCAGCTAAATGCCTGTCTCTGATTTAATTCAAAAGCAGCTTAGACCAATTTGCTAGATTTGTCAAAGTCACTGGCAGCTGAGGGAAGCAGTCCCAAGGGACTTGGTTACCAAGCTGACCTGAAGCTTCTAGAAAGGATTAACTGTCAGTACTTCAGGTTTCTGTGTAATGAGACTTTTAAGACTCTTAGGTAGCTTGGAGACGAAACTTGGAGTTAGGAAGAGCTGAGTAGCTATGTGACCCTTAGCAGATCACAGCCTCAGTTCGTCATCAATAAAATGGAAATAAAAATAGTACCTACATACAGACTCACAAACTTGTCTTGATGAGCAAATGTGATTAAGAGATAATGTGTAAAGTACTTTGCAAATCTTATTAAACCACTATATAAATGCTTGCAATTATCATTTTTTCTCTCCCTCTCACCTGACTCCCTTGAGTTAGTCTACCTTGGTTATGACCAAGCTTGGTAAGAATTTCACTTTCTTCATGATTCTGGCTACTGGTTTGTGCATCTTATGCTTCTTATGCATCTTTTGCTTCACTATTCTACCTCAGTACACTGGCAGTTTCTGCTCCTTCTTAGACCTTTTGGATTTATGTTTCTGGTTCACTACCCAACTACTTACTTGTTCTATTGATCTGCCCGTTGTAGCATCTGCTGACTGTTAACCCCTTACCTCCCATTGCTCATTGGGAGCATTTATTTCTTTAAGATTGACTCTGAAATCTCTTTGATTGATATCAATATACATTTATTTTGAAAGTATTTTAAATGAATACAATATTGAAAATTTCTAGCTGTTTGTGTGTGTGTGTGTGTGTGTGTGTGTGTGTGTGGTGTATTTGCAAAGTCTGTCATCTCAGGCAAAGCTCATATCCTGTAGTTTAGACCTTGTGATCAGGATATAATTATCACCTACTAACAGTGCTAATATTGTGGATTCTCCTTTTTTGTGTGGGTGAATAAATATTTTTAAACATAATGCTGTAAATATAAAAATAAAAACATGAAATGACAGTACATATCACAATAACATATTGTCAGAAGGATTCTTATGGTTTCCCCGCTTTTTTCCGAATTGATTTGCCAGATCTTACATGACACAGAAACCTTCTGTCTATCAAGAGGTAAAATCATGTTCATTATGAGTCATTTAAAAATGGCAGCATTTCAGAATTACTCTAGTCCTGTGTACTTTGTTTTATGTTGGAGTAGCAGTTATTTCAATTAAACATTAATTGAGCGATGAGGGATCTTGTCTTTGAGCATTTCATTATTATGTGGAACCTCCCTCACCCCCAACCCTTTTCTAAGGCAGCTTTCATCTTCTTATATTTAGGATCCATGAGATAATAGACTTAGAGCTGAAAGGACCTCAGCCATCACATAGTACAATCCCCTCATTTTTTCAGAGGAGGAAACTGAGGCATCCCAGAAAGGTTAAGTGAGTTGGCTTAGGTCACACTGGTAGTAAGTGGTGGAACTGAACACAGGTCTTCTGATTTTAAATCCACCACTCTTTCCCTGCACTGAACTGGGTCTTGTTGCCCAAGACTTTGCAAGTAATTTGATAATCATTTTTTTGCAGATAGTCCAGACCTATACTGTGAATGATCCATACATCCATTAGCTGGATTCACCACTGGCCATTATGCCTTTAACAAAAGCAGATGTAATTTAACCATTCTGAAATAATTGCACTTCACACTTTACCTTTAGGGATACCACATTTTTGCCTTAGCCATTAGTGTGTGTGAGACAAATAATGCATTCTATTCTACTTACTGTGCCTGTAACAGATTTGAGCTGGGAAATAATCTTCCTTACTGAGAATAGCAATTATTTTTAGTCATTGTAAAACCATTTTTATGTTCCATCTTAAATTTAGAGTATATAAGAGCTAGAAAGGACATTAGTAATCATCCAGCTTCCCCTCCTCTCTCATTTTGTAAATGGGGGAAACTGAGGCCAAGAATGGGGAAGGGACTTGTGTAAAATAAATATGGTAAACCCCCTATATTTGAGTTTTGTATAAGCTTTGTTATATTGTGTGAAAAAGAAAAGACAGAATGATATAATAGACAGATCAGGGCATCTGGAGTCGGAAGACCCCAATCCTGACACTATCTTTGTGGGTAACACTGCTTACTTTCTCTGAATTTCAATTCCTTTACCTTATAAAATCATTCAATTAATCAATAGTTAAGCATCTTATTGTCCAAGCACCAGGCTAGGCACTAAGGATGAAAAGGGGAAAATGAAACAAATCCTTTCCTCAAGGAGCTTGCCTTCTTTCAGAGTAGAAAATAGACACATACAGAATAAATAGAGTTAGTAAGAGTGATCATTAGCATTTAGAGGGATTAGGAAAATCTTGCTGATATTTAAACTGGGTCTTGAAGACACTGGAAGAGATGATGTACTTCCAGGCTACATTCATTTTGAATTTCTTTACCTTTTTAAAAAATTATTATTTTTGAAATCTCATGAAGTCATTAGTTTCTTTTTGGTCAATGCTTACCTTTAAGGAGTTATTTTTTTTCAGTAAAGTTTTTTGCCTCTTTTACCAAGCATTTAATTCTATCTTCATTACTTTCTTATTTAGCTCTCATTTCTTTTCCCATTTTCTCCTCTATTACTCTTATTTGGTTTTTAATATCATTTTTCCTTCTTTCTTTGTCTTTTCTAAGAATTCTTGTTTGGCTTGTGTCCAATCTGCATTTTTTCTTTGAGGCTTGTAGATATTTTCAAATCATTTCCAAATTATTTTTTTTTCTCTCTTGCAACATTTCTTTGAGGAATTCTAATTGATTTGTGGACAAATTGTTTTTGTTGTTCAAACTTTACTTTTTGGTATTTCTGAATTATTCTCCTAGATTTGTGTCTTGCTTATCACTGGTCTCACAATTGCTCTTTTTCTGTTTGGTCATTATTCCAGTGTTCTGCTCTGGCCAACTTTTTGTGTTCTATTCTGTACATTTAAAAAATGTTTGGCACCCCCACTTTTTGTCATCACTATTGCCCATGTCTTAAAATCCTTCTCTCTTCTAATTAACAGAAAGAAAATAAACCCTTGTACCGAATAATCATAATTTAATATGAATCCACACAATGGTCGTGTTCAAAAATATCTATCCCTTCTTTTTCTTCATTATGTATCTATTGCTTCTCTATAAGATGGTGGGTGAAATACTTTTTATGTCCTCTTGAAATATAGTTGACTCCTACATGGATCATAGTTCTCAAGCTTCTTAAACCTGTTTTTTACTTATAATTTGGCTGTCCTTGTATAAATTCTCACATTTTTTTCTGTGAGTCATACTACTCTGAATTTTCTGCCATCATTTTGTCATTTCTTTTGTCACCACCTTCAGAGGAAAGAGGAGAAGAGGGCACCATATCAGCATGCTCTATGTATCTTTTCCCATGAATTTCCTAACTTGAGTCTAACTAGATTCTGTTGGAATTTGGAGAGAGAGAGAAGTGGGTGTCAGACTATGGATCTCACTATGTCTCCTCCTGGTCTTGACAAGTAGCTTGCCTAGTGTCTACCCTCCTGTGGGAAGAGGAGAAATCTGACATCTGTCCTGCCACTGGACTTTGATGACTTTGGAAGAGGAGAGTGAGCCTGATGACGGTGCGCCGGCAACATTGCCTCACTTAAATCCAATTTACAGGCAAGTCAAGATATCACCCCAGGATGTCATTGGTCCTCTTTGAAGGGAAGGTTGAATGACAATTTGATTCCCAAAACAACCATGGGAAGTAGATGCTAGTAATATTCCCATTTTTACAGAGGAGAAAACTGAGGCAAACACATTTTTGTGTGCTTTTTGAAGTGACTTGCCCAAGATCACACAGTTATTAAGTGTATGAGGAAGGTCTCATTTGAACTGGACTGTTCTTGACTCCAGACCGAACTCTCTAACCACTTTATCAGTTACGGCTCTGATATACTAGCTAATATTTATATGGTGCTTTAAGATTTACAAAGCACTCTGGAAATATTATCTCTTTTGATTCTCACAACACCTCTGGGAGATAGGTGCTCTTATTATCTTCATTTCTGCCTCCTGGCTTTCCTGACTACCTTCAAGTCCGAGGTGAAGTCCTACCTTCTACAGGAATTTTTTCTTATTTCCTCTTTATGTTGTTATCTTCCCCTCTATTGATTATTTGCTATTTGTCCTTTAAAAATCATTTGTTTGCATAGTTGTTTGCATGTTGTTTCCCCCATTAGACTATGAATTTTTGAAAGATAGGGACTGTTTTTTGCCTTTATATCTTTGCTCTGACAAGTTGGTGATCTGACTGTGTACAGAAACCTAAGTGACCAATCTTTCTTGACCCATAATATTGTAGACCAATTTCTCCTCTTTTTTGGTGGGGGGAAATGTCTCCTAGATTCCCACTTTTTTGTCTGGCTATTCCTTTTCTTTTTGTTTTGCTGGGCCATCATTCACAATATGTTTCTTAGCTATGGGCATTTCTCAAGGATCTGTTCTGGACCCTCTGCATTTCTCCCTCTGTTCTGGCTCTCTTGAAAGTTAACTTCTCCAGCTTAAATGTTTGGCAAAAGTTTCGGTGGAGATGATTTCAGATTTATATATCCAGCTCAGTCTTTCCCCTGACTTTCAATCATGGTTCACTAGTTTTTCTTTACACTGAAATCTGACCATGTAACTCCCCTTCTCAACAATCTCTAAGTGGCTTCTTATTGCCCCAATGATAAAAAATAAAATGCCTCTGTTTAGCTTTTAAAGCCCTTTGCAACTTTGCTCCCATCTATTTTCCAACTTCTTTGGATATTACTCATCCTCCTTCATTTGCATTCTAGTCAAATTTGCATGTTCTTTTTATTCCTCAGTCATGAAACTAAGTCTCCAGTCTCTGTGACTTTTCATTGGCCATTTTCCATGCCTGGAGTGTATTGCCTTCTTACCTCTTTGTCTCAGAGAGTCCCTGGCTTCCATTAAGATGCAGCTTAGACATTGTCTTCTACATAAAGCCTTTCTGGATCTGCCAACCAACTGCTAGTGCCCTTCCTCCCAAACTACCTTGTATCCAACTATCTTTTATTTGTATTTGCTAACTTTGTGTTTACACTGTGAATATTTCTATATTTATCTTCTTTGAACTTATATTCCTAGTACCTAGCCCAGAATAGCTGCTTAGTAAATATTCCTTGGTTGACTGAGGCATGTCCCCATATCAATAACAATAACATAAATAATGTCACATAGCTATATCTTTTTAATTTAAAAAAGTTCAATGGCATGAAACAGAAAATCTTTTTCATGAGCAAAAGCAATGTAGTTAGAATAAGAAAAGACAGTGTCAACTGGGGAAAGGCTTTTTCACAAATGTCCCTACTAAGACTGATATCCAAAGTATGTTTGAAATGGGCATGACCATATGAGGATAATGAATGAATTATCCAAAGATATGAACAATGATCAAAAGGAATGGGCAAATTGCTCATCTCTATGAAAGATTGCTTTAAATCATTAGTATAAAACTCCAATAAGACAATTTTATATAAGGATCCCTGCTTGTATACTGACATAGAAAATCACATATTTCCATTTCCTATTACATTTTTATTTTGTTAAACATTTCTCAAGTATATTTTAACCTGATTGGCCTGCTTGTGGGAGTACTGTAGGACAACTTTAGGCTGTGTCCTCTTTGACACCTTTGCTCTAAATTATGAATAAGAAGTGACTTTCAATTGAAAAGGACTCTTAAGTTTTCCCTCACACCTAGCAAATTGGTAAGGATGGCAAAGATAGACACCCTAATATGCTGTTACGTTGTGAATTAGTCATACCGTCCTTAAAAGCAATTTGGAACTTTGCTAAGAAAGTGACTTAAACATTCAGACCCTTTGTTTTCTCTGCTAGGCTTAGCTGTTAAGTGATTCAAAATAAGGCCCCCATGTAGTCAAAAATAGGTAGCAGAATTGTGTAGTATCTAGGAACTGGAAATAAAAGAGATGCTCTTTGACTGGGGCATAGCCATAGTGCTACACACTGTACCCCTTCATTGCTCATCCAGTGCACTCCTCTAGACTTCAGTGCCATTTCTCTTCCTTTCTCTCCTCCTTCCTCTCCCTTTAGGCCATGCCCCCCCCCAAACCCAGCTTCCTTCTGTGTGTTGTCTTCCTTATATGATGTGATCTCCTTGAGAGCAGAGATTATCTTTTGCCTTTCTTGCCCAGTGCCACATAGTAGGAACTTAATAAAGGTTTATTGACTGACTAATGAATATAATGTGATATTTCTGTGCTCCATAAAATGATGAGCACGATGAATACAGGTAAGCAGAATAAGGAAAGCAATAAATACAGTGGCTACAACAGTATCATGGGAAAGAGTTAAAAAACAATTGTCATTCAATGATATAAAATTATCATGACCAAGTTTAGTCACAAAGAAGAGATATGAAAACTCCTTCCCCTTCTCTGCATAGGAACTATGGGCTTGGAAAATTATTTAAGGTCAGACTTTTTCCTTATTTAGTTATACTGAACTTTTTTCTCTTTTTTAAATTTTTTTTTAAAAAGAGATGAACTTGGGGTGGCTAGGTGGCACAGTGGATAGAGCACCAGTCCTGAAGTCAGGAGGACCTGAGTTCAAATTTGACATCAGACACTTAATAATTACCTAGCTGTGTGTCCTTGGGCAAGCCACTTAACCCCACTGCCTTGCCAAAAAAATCTAAAAAAAAAGAGATGAACTCTTTAAGTAGAAGAGGTGAGGGAAAAATTTATTGGGAAATTTGGGTGATGTACAAATGAAGGATTTCAATAATTTTAAAATATTTTATTGATATCTTTTGTTTTTAGATCACCTAGGTTTCTTTTTGGATTATTCCTCCTTTCCTTTTCCAGAGAACCATTCTTTTTTTAATTGAAATTTTATTTTACTTTTCCAATTACATGCTATGATAGTTTTTCAACATTCATCCATTTAAAAATTTATGATTTACACATTTTTCTACCACCTTCCCTTCCCTCCCTCCTCCCCATGGCAGTGAACAGTTTGGTAAACGTGATATATCTACATTTGTGTTTAACATAAACAACCATACTTTTAACAGAGAATTTCTAAAAAAAGAAAAAGAGAAAGAAGAGAACAAAATCCAGCAAAATTGATTGATGCTTTACTAAAATGTACATTTTATACTATGTTCCAGTAAGGGGAAAGGTCTCCTAGTATCTCTTCTTTGGGGCCTGGACAGTCCTTTGAATTTTACAGTATTTATCTCTGATTTGTTTCATTGTTGTTCTTTCCATTTGCATTACTGAAGTCCTTATGTATATGATTTTCTTGTCTCTGCTTATTTCACTCTACATCATTTCAAGAAAGGCTTTCCATGTTTCTCTGTATTCATTATATTCTCTGTATTTATTATATTCTGTTTTATTCAGCACAATGATATCCCATTATTTTCATGCATTACAATTTGTTTAATCTTTCCTTGATCAATGGGCATCTACTTTGTTTCTAGTTCTTTCTTTTAAAAAATGCTGCTAGAGATATTTTGCTGTTTTTGAAACCTCTCTTTTGTCATTGACCCCTCTAGAGTATATACCTAGAAAGAGAAATATCTGGGTCAAAGAGCCTGTTCATTTCAACTATTTTATTTGTATTGTTCCAATTACATCCATCAACAATATATGTTTGTGACTGTCTTTCCGTAGCTATTCTTACATTGACCATTCCAAATCTTGTATCTGTTTGTCAATATCCTTTATGTAAAGAGAAGCCTCAGAGTCGTTTTTATTTTAATTTCTCTTATTTTTTATTGTTTCATGTGGTTGTTTATAGTTTGCAATTCTTATAAAAACTGTTTGTATTCTGTGATCACATTCTATTAAGATATGGCTTTGGGGGGGGGTGGCTAGGTAGTGCAGTGGATAGAGCACTGGTCCTGGAGTCAAGACAAGCTGAGTTCAAATTTGGCCTCAGACACTTAATAATTACCTAGCTGTGTGGCCTTGGGCAAGCCACTTAACCCTATTGCCTTGCAAAAAAAGAGAAAAGAAATGGCTTTTGGTTTTATATATTTCTGTTAGTTGTCTATGCATCTTGGATATCAAACCCTTCATTCTCGGCTCAACTCGCTCTCTAGACTTTCTCATCAGTTATTTTGGACATCTGAAGGTGACTTTACCCTGAGTTCTGCTCTCCTGATTGGTGAACCCCTAGTTGAAATCCCTGTTTCATGAAAGGCTATAGTCATATTGCTTACTTGACTCTCAGCTCAACCCATTCTCTGGAAGGATCTATTTCCCCATTCATTGCTTTGCTAACTCACTGCCCTCCCCTTCAATCTCACCCCCTGCAGATATTCACCTCCAACCATAATTGGTTTCCAACCCTACCCTCTGTTTTGTCTTTCCCTATTAGAATATAAGTGAATCCAGAGTAGAGACTATATCGTTTTCTTAAATTTATAACTCTGAGTTTTAGCATAGGTATCTGCTATATAGAAAACATTTGATAAATGCTTTATCATTCTAGCTTATATGAAAAAATTGATACAAAAAGTTTCTAGTTGACCACCTCCTAACTTTTCTTAGATAAATTAATTTTGTGTAAAAGAATTTTGTTTTCATGTGATCAAAATTATGTTTTTATACTCCAAATTTGCCAATATTCTTTGGTTAAGAATTCATTTCCTCTGGCAGTTAGGTGGAGCAATGGACAGAGCAACAGCCCTGGAGGGGCATGATTTCAAATCCAGCCTTAGATATTTAATAATTACCTAGTTGTGTGATCTTGGGTAAGTTACTTAACTCCACTGCCTTGCAAAAAGTCAAAAAAATTCATCTCCTACTCATAGCTTAAGAGGACTATCTCATCATTTTTTGTACAGTATGATTTTTAATATTCAAGTTTTCTATCTACTTTGAATTTAATGCTAAATATTATATAAAATGTTGATCTTAGGGTGCCTAGGTGGTGCAGTGGATAAAGCACCAGCCCTGGAGTCAGGAGTAGCTGGGTTCAAATCCGGTCTCAGACACTTAATAATTACCTAGCTGTGTGGCCTTGGCAAACCACTTAACCCCATTTGCCTTGCAAAAACCTAAAAAAAAAAACCAACAAAAAATGTTGATCTTATCTGGATTTTTGGCAAACTGATATCTAGTTTTCCAAGCAGTTTTATCAAATAGGCAATTCTTTTCTAAGTAATTTATGTTCTTAGGTTCATGGAGCCCTGTATTGTTGAGTTCTCTTTTGTTGTGATTCTCTCATGTCCATTCAGTTGATCTTATTTACTGTTTTTTAACCAATATTGAAAGGTTTTTGATGATTGTTGTTTCATGAGTGCTACTCACCCTTCAATATCTACATTTTTATTATTTCTCTTGATATCTTATTCTTTTAAGAAGAATTTCAAAGTCAGGGCGTTTACCCATTTTTAGTCCTAGGAATAGGTTTCCAATTTTCTTTAGTGCTTCAGATATCAATAAACTATTTATTCAGCAGTTTTATCATCTGGTTCTTTTACTATTCTGGGATTTGTTTGATCATGGACAAGTTAACAATAATTTTTTTTTTTGCAAGGCAATGGGGTTAAGTGGCTTGCCCAAGGCCACATAGCTAGTTAATTATTAAGTGTCTGAGGTCAAATTTGAACTCAGGTACTCCTGACTCCAGGGCCGGTGCTCTATCCACTGCGACACCTAGCCGCCCCAACAAGAATTTGTTTAAATATTTTTATTTATTTGTTTTTCCAACATCATGCAGTGGTAGTTTTCACCAGTCATTTTTTACAAGGTTGTGAGTTTTAGTTTTCTCCCTCCCTCCCTCCCCCTGTCAGAAAGCAATCTGATATAGGGTCTGTATGTGTAATTATGGTAAACATAGATCCATATTAATCATGTTGTAAAAAAAAAGAATCCAATGGAAGAAAAAATTTAGAGAGAAAATAATGACATAATATATAAGAAAACTTTTAAAAATTGAAGATAGTAATCTTCAATCTCCATTTAAAGTTCCCTCTCTGGATATAGATGGCATTTTCCATCCCAAGTCTTTTAGAATTGTCTTTGATTATTGTACTAAGGAAATGAACAAGTTCATCATAGTTGATCATCACCCAATGTTGTTGTTGCTGTGTATAATGTTCTTCTAGTTCTGCTCATATTGCTCAGCATCAGTTCTTGTAAGTCTTTCCAGCTTTTATGAAGTCCTGTCCATCATGATTTCTTATAGAACAATAGTATTCCATTACACTCATATATCACAGTTTGTTCAGTCATTCCCTAGTTGATTAGTATCCCATCAATTTCCAATTCTTGACTACTACAAACAGAATTGCTATGAATATTTTTGTACATGTGGAATTTTTGCCCTTTTTCATGTTCTCTTCAGGATACAGACCTAATGGTGGTATTCCTGGACCCAAAGGGTAAGCACAGTTTTATTGCCTTTTGGGTATAATTCCAAATTGCTCTCCAGAAAGTTTGGATCAGTTCATAACTCCACCAATAATGCATCAGTGTCCCAGTTTTTCCACATCCCCTTCAACATTGATCATTTTCCTTTTAAGTCATATTGGCTACTCTGATAGGCATGTGGTGGTACCTCAGAGTTGTTTTAATTTGCATTTCCTAATCAATAATGATTTAGAACAATTTTTCATACGATTATATTTTCTTAATCTGACAGTTACTTTCCCAAATCCTTTGATCATTTATCAAATGGGGAATGACTGTTAACAAGATTTTTTAAAGCACTTACTATGTGCTGATGTGTTAAGTGCTGGGAATAAAAATTCAATAAAAAAGAAAAGCAGTCATTGCCCTCAAGGAGCTTGCATTCTAATGAAGAGAGACTTTTCATAAAAAGAAGCTGAAAAGAGAGTGGAGGGAAGAGAAGGTGTACCTTACTGGGATGGTGGAGAAAGAAGTCCAGTAGTAGAGCCCAGAAAGGGATGAAGGCATAAGCAATGAAAGAATTAGGCCCTAGGCCCTTCCTAAAAATTAAATTTCCAGGAAGAACTAACTTAGATTTTGTTTTTTTGTTCCTCTTTTAAAGAATCAAATATCGAACAAGAAGAATTCAGAGAAATGTGGCAAGGCTTATCTGTCCTGATGAAGAGAAAAATAAGAAAATTCAAGAGAATAATATTTGTAATGACTATAAATAATTAACAAGGGAAGGTATTAAGTTTAAGACAAACCGAGAAAGGGTTTTTGTAAGAAGTGCAACTTAACTAAGACTTGAAGGAGGCAGAGATGAGGAGAGAGCACTCCAAGCATGGGGCACAACAACCCAAACTCAGAGTCAGGAGTAGAGGGGAGGAGCAGCAAACTTGCCCATGTCATGGATTGCAAAGGTTATGGAGGGGTATAAGGATAAATAGGAAAGGGTATAGGTTATGAAGGGCTTTGAATGCTAAATAAAGGATTTTATAGTTAATCCAGGAGGTAAGAGGGAACCACTAGAGTTGACTGAATGGCAGAGGGGCATGTCATACCTGCATTTATTTAGGAAGATCCATTTTACAACTGAAGGGCATATGGATTAGAGTGGGTAGAGACTTGGGGCAGAGAAACAAACTCGCAAGCTCAAGCAGTAGTGCAAGCATAAGATGATGATGATGATGCCTTGCACTAATGTTGACAGTGTCAGAGCAGTGAAGGAAGAATATTTAGAATTGTTACAAAGGTTGAAATGACAGGACTTAGGAAGTGATTGAATGTAGAGATCAAGATGTCATGTTATGGCATCTACGTTGTGAGCCTAGGTAATTAGGAGGATGGCAGTACCCTGGACAGTAACTGGGAAGTTAGGAAGAGGGAGTGGTTTCAGAAGCAAGAGGACAGTGTGGGGCATATTGAGTTTCAGGTGTCTACAGGGTATCCACTGCCAGGCGTCTAAAGGCAGTTAGAACTGTCAAACTGAAAATTAGGAGAAAAGCTAAGGTTGGTGGATTTGAGAATCATTTACATAGGATTGATCATTGAAACCATGGGAGTTGAGATTGCCAAGTGAAATGGTAGAGGGACTAAGAGAAGAGGGCTCAGGATAGAGCTGTGGGAGACCCCCATAGTGAGTATGACATGGAAAAGTATTCAGCAAAGGAGGAAGAGGAGTAGTCAGAGAGATAGGAGGACATCCAGGAATAAGCAACGTGATGAAACCTAGAGGGAAGAGAGTATCTAGGAGAAGGGGTTGATTGACTGTAGTAGAGATTACAAAGCGAACAAGAAAGATTAGGATTGAGAAGAGTTCATTAGACCTGGCAATTAGTACTTTTGGAGAGAGCAATTTTGGTTGAATGATGAGCCAATTTTCAAAGAGTTAAGAAGAGGTGGTAAAGATATTATAAATGGACATCTCAAGGAGTATAATCAGAAGGGAAGAGAGATTAATAATAATGATGATGGTACCAGATCGAAAACTATATTATAAAGCAGAAGTCTGGCTAAGACTTCTTACTAGCTAAGAAATGGAGTGATGGATCAGTGGAGTGCTGTTTTTGTTGCTGTTGTTTGTTCTTTCTCCTTGAAGAAGACCATGACATCAGAGAGTGATGCCATGATAGGAACATGAATAGGATTTGAGTGACAGGGAGCTGTGTGATTCACCAGTCCCACTTTCTCCTCTGGAGTTATCCAGATTCAATGGCCAGATATGGATTAGGACCACTGAAGGTGGCCCTGCATGGGAGGCATGTGGTGGAATGAAGTTGTTCTGTAAGAAATCATGAGCAGCCAGACTTTAGAAAATGCTGGAAAGACTTATAGGAGCTGATGCTGAGTGAAGCGTGCAGAACCAGGAGAACATTGTACATGCTAACAGCAACATTGTGAGATGATCATCTATGATGGACTTAACTCGTCTCAGCAGTTCAGAGCTCAAAAACAATTTTAAAAGACTTGTGATGGAAAATGTCATTCACATCCAAAGAAAGAATTAGTGGAGACTGAATACAGAGCAAAGCAGACTATGTTCACTTTTTAAAATTTATTGTATGTTTTCTTGAGGTTTTTTATATTTTGTTCTTTTTTCACAATGTGGAAATGTGTTTGACATGATAGTCTATGTCTAACCCATATCAGATAGCATGCTGTCATGAAAGGGAGAGAGGGAGAAAAATATGGAACTCAAATAATTGGAAAAAAAAAGAAAATTAAAAAATAATTTACTTGAAAAAATGAGGCTAAAAATAGTATTTACATAACACCTACTTTGTGCTAGTTACTGTGCTATATGCTTTACCAATATTAGATGTTTGTCTTATTTTATAGTGAGCATACTGAGACAGACAGAAGTTAAGTGACTTTCCTAGGGTCATACAGCTATGTTTTAGCCTGGATTTGATTTTGGTCTTCTTGACTTCATCCCTTGTGATTCCTAGCTGTTTCCAATATCAGGGATAGTTAGTGGAGATGAAGGGTTTTTGAGAATGGGAAGGCTTGAGAAGGAATACTGTAGGAAGTTGGGAAACAAAACACAGGAAGAGACTAAAATGAGACAGTGAGTATGGTAGAGGAGACATTCTGCTGAAGAAGATGGAATGGAATGGGTTCATTTCTACATGTAAAGGCTTAGCCTTGTCTGGGAAAAGCAGTTGAAGGAGATAGTAACAGAAGCCATCTGAGATGAGGAGGAAGGAAGAAGACAAATCTCTTGGCAAATGGCTTCATTTTCTTCAGGAAAATATACAAGGCTTTCTCAACTGAGAGGGTGAACAGGCGGGGGGTGGGGGGGTGGACTGTAAGAGATCTGAGGAGGGATGAAAAGGCTTATTGTAGTAATTGGGATGAAGTGTAATAGGATTACTTTGCCACAGTGAGGGCCCAGTTGAGATTATGTAACATAAACTTGTAGTAAACCCAGTCCGCATTGTTTATTTAGTTGTCTCAGCACTGTATGATACTTTGTGATGCCATGTGGGATTTTCTTGGTAGAGATACTGGAGTGGCTTGTTATTCCCTTCTCCAGATCATTTTTCAAATGAAGAAACTGAGGCAAACAGGGTTAATGATTTGCCCAGGGTCATATAACTAGTGCGTGTCTGCATAGTTTCATAACTTTCTCCAGTTTCTGTTGAGAAGGGCAAGATTTTCAATAGGATAAAAGGTCAAGAAACTAGAGAGAAGCCAATGTACCGTTAAACTGATGAGGAAGGAAAGAGGACACACAGACCATGCAGGATGGCAGCATGGGATGGAGGCACTGGTCTTCTAACTGTTCCACTTGCAACATATTTCCATTTTTTGACTTGGGAGATTTTTCTCTGACAATCCCTCATGTCTGGAGTGCTCTCCCTGCTAAATTCCACCTATTGACTTCCTTGACTTACTTTAAATCCCAAACAAAATCTCTTTCTTAGAAACCCTTCCTAATCCCCTTCAATTCTAGGGCCTTCCCTCTGTTATTTCCTATTTACTTTGTATATATTTACATGTTATTTCCTGCATTTTGCAGGTTCCTTGAGGGCAGGGACTTATTCAGTTGTTCAGTCATGTCTGATTATCTCAAACCCCATGAACACAACCTGCCATGCCTTCTCTCCTCTACTGTTCACGGTCTGGAATGCTATGTTTATTCATTTATTCTTTATGACGTGATCTGGAGTTTTCTTGGCAGAGATACTGGAATGGTTTGTCATCTCCTCCAGTTAAATTTAGGGATAAAGAAACTGAGGCAAAGAGGATTAAATGACTTGCTCAAGGCCACAAAGCTCGTATCTGAGTTTAGATTTGAACTCAGGTCTTTCTGCCTCCAGGCCCCCCATGCTCTATCTACTCTACCACTTAGCTGCCTGTAATGCTATCCCTCCTCATTTCCATCTCTCAGTCTCCAGTGTTCATTCAAACTCAGCTCAAATTCCACCTTTGCAGGAGACCATTTCTAGTCGTCTGATATCCCCTCCTTCCCCCATCTCCAATTACTAGTACCTCCCCTCTGAGATGAACTTCCATTTAGAAGGTATAGCCTGCCCAAGTACTTAGTTATTTGTATGCTGGCTTACCCATAAGAATGTAAGCTTCTTAAATGTAGGGACCATGTTTTCACCTTTCTTTGTATCCGTGATGTTGAGCCCAATGCCTAGCATATAGTAAGGGCTTATTAAATGCTTGTTAGCACTAAGCACAGACTTACTGTTACAGCTAATAAATGGATAAAATGACAAACGGGGCCTCCTTTCACAGATCACAAGATGTGTTGAAAGGGAGCTTAAAAGTTATAGAGGCCAACCACCTCTACAGACCAGAGAAGTAAATGACTTGCTTAAGGTCACACAGGAAGTAATTTTCACATCTGGGATTTGAACTCAAATCCTTTTGACTCCAAGTCACGGATTCTTTAATTTTTGAAATAGCTATGTGCGAAAGTAGAAAAACTCTTAATTCTATATTCATAGACCCTCATCCTTCTAAGGAAAAGAAGGTGGCACATTTGCTCATTTCTTCTCTGGTCAGACCCAGATTAGTCATTAAAATTTCATAGCCTTTGTTTGTCTGTGTGTGTGTGTGTGTGTGTGTGTGTGTGTGTGTGTGTTCATTTAATTTGCATTATTGTAGTCATTATGTAAATTGTTCTTCGGATTTTACTTCATTCTTCCCCAGTTTATATAAATCTTCCCATATTTATCTGAAGTCTTCATACTTGTCCTCTCTTGCCATGCAATAGTATTCTATAACATTTCTATGCCAGTTTATTTAACCATTTCCCCATTAATGGTGCTGCTATGAATGGCCTATGCTGTTGTGAAGTTTTTTTTTTTCTTTTTTAGCTCTTTTCCTTCTTCAAATTGCAAAAGTCTTGTTAAGACTGTGTACCAGGAACATCCATGCAGTCTCCAGATTGAAACTTTAAGAATCAACAGCAACTATGCTGTATATATCTTATGGAAAAGAAAAGTTGGGCAGCTTTTCTTGTGAGAATTTTCAAATGTTAAATCTGGGTTGTAGGTGATGATCAATGAAACCCTGCAGGGCCAGTTGACTGACTGCCTCTTGAATATGTAACAAAGTGAAATGCTGCCTGTTAAATTCCCACCTGTCTCAAACACTGTTATCTTCACATTTCTCTTGCCCTTTTCCACTCACCTGGAACTGAACACTTCCCCTTGTTTTATCTTATCAAGGCAACAAGGAAATTCCACTGATTACATGTAAATATGACCTTTGTGAACTGGTAAGAAGCATCCTAGATGTGGTGCCTTTTGGAACTCTGATATCCAATGTTAGATACATTTGACAGTGGCCCAGGGAGAATCTTTACTTAACCATGGATATCTTAGGATTCTTAAAAACTTCATGTCATAAGAAGGATGTGAGGTGAAATCAAATGCTAGTAAAAGTACTGCTTCAAAAATAAAATAAAATTAAATTAAATTTAAAAAAATAATAAACCTAACAAAAAGTACTGCCTCACTAAAAAAAGCTACAGAAATGGTAAAGTTTATGAAGCATGGTAAATCTTATTTGTTATTTCATTTATTTTTACTAGTTCACACTTAATTTTAAAAAGATCAGTCTGATGATCATTTTCATATCACTTCTATAAATGTTTGGAATCCGTCAAACATTTAAGCTCTTACTATTTACTAAGCCTTCTGCTATTAAATTGATGGTTGATTGCTATCCAGATAACTAGTCTAAATAACTAATAACTTTCAAAAGTAGCTAATCAAGGTATACAAAGAAAGCCAACTAAATATTAATGATGCGAAAGCACTGTCTAGTTGGAATAAAATCAGTGGGTAATAGTGAAGCAGTGAATTGCTGCTAGATTTCTCGTATTTGGTGGTGTCAGAAGAATGTAATGAAAGGTTGACTATTTCTCTTATCTTTCTCAGTACTGGAACTACCTACTGTAATTAGCTCTGCACTAGCAGAGAGAATGTTTGTCTTCCAGCAGTGACACAGAAAGGTCCAGGTATCAATTAGTAGGAATGGAAAGAATATAATAGGCATGAGTTTGCTAGACTATGGAATAGACAGATGTGATTAGCCCAGAAGGCTTCATGCTTTTTAAGCTAGGTTCTTAAACTTTTCCATATTCCTCTTGTTAATGAAAAGGTCTAAATCTAAACTGAATTTTAATTATATTTTACATGAACTTGGCCTTGGGAAAGGTTCCCAATGAAAAATTTAAGATCTTTTTTTTAAATGACAGATAAAGGGCAGGAAGGGATATTATGGTATGTTTAAGTCTCAGTGTTTTCCTCTGTAAAAAATGAGACAATATAGCTCATATTTATATAGTCACTACTTTACAAGAAAAAAATTAGAACAGTAAAATAGAGAGTCCTAGATTTAGACACAAATCAACCTGAGTTCTGCTACTTCCTCCAGTCAAGAATTTGGTAAAGGATCTCTCTTCCCTTTGCTATAAAATATAAGTGAAGGGGTTGACTTACATCAGAAGTTCCTTCCAATTTGAAATCTATGATCCTAAGTATTTAGGTTTCAGGAATGATTTTTGACCTTGGCAACCCATGAAGTCAAATTGAGAGCACTGTGGTGAGAACAATACCACTTTTTAAACCGTAAAACAATCAGTGCACCTTTTATTGGGTCTTTTTATTACTGTAGACAGATTCGTCTTCCTTCATTTTGATCATTAGATTTTTTTGATCTTCTCCAATGCCCTGAAATATTCCAGCAATAAAATCCTTTATACCCAAAGTCCCTTTTAATCATTTAGAAAATTCCTGGTAAATGGTTTGGATAAATGACCTATTTTTCACTGTTTTTACTCCCAAAACATTTCTCTTTTCTACTTCACTGATGAGATTTCAGTGGTAGCTCCCTCTGGGCCTAGCATTATACTTTGATGATTTCCTCTTTAGTTACCTGATATATGTTGAAAAAGAATAGTGAACTTTTGTGGAATGTTCCTCTGAGACAAAATGGGTGTGTGAAGATGAGATTTTTTTCTAGATAATCTTGCCAAAACAGATTGCCATCTTCAGTGAATTGCATTAACAAGGAAATCAGTGGAGGAAAAAAAAAACTTGAGTCACTGAGCTAAAAATGGATCTGAAAAGTCCCCTGGTTCAATCTGAACATTTAACAGATAAGGAAACTGAGTCCCAAGAAGGTGATTCAGTTACCCATGTGGAGTAGCTAATAAGTGTGAATGAATTCATAACTTTAAAGGTGTAAGATACATCAGAGGCATTCTAATCAAACTCTCTCCTTTTCATCCATCAGAAAAATAATTGTCTTGACCAAGTCTACAAAGTAATAAATGGGAGAGCCAAGACTAGAATCCCAATCTTCTCATTTCCAGTGCAGTGCTATTTTCACTAACCTTCACTGGGCTTCCTTGTTAAGTAACTGTCATACGTTAGATATATTCTTTTTTATTTCCTTTCACTTTTTAAAATGTTTTATTTATTTTAGATGGTTGTTTTTATTACTGGAAGCAGCATTCTGTAGTAGACGGAGAATTAGTCTCCAAATTAGGACAATCGGTGTTCAAGTTCTGTCTCTGAAATGTAATGAGCCCAGTGAAGTGGGCCAGGTGCTTAACATCTTAGTTCTCTAGGAAACTAGGAGATTCTTACATGACTATATTGGCTGAGGGATCGTTCTCGTCAGAAGACTAATGAAGAAATCATAAGTTTAGTCTCTGTTCCTATCCCTTTTTATTATTATGAATTTGACAAATGTCAACAAAATGATGATGATGGTATTTGTTCTTCATTCTTTTGTAAGGGTTTTTTTTTTTACAAGGTAATGGGGTTAAGTGGCTTGTCCAAGGTCACACAACTAGGTAATTATTAAGTGTCTGAGGCCACATTTGAACTCAGGTCCTCCTGACTCCAGAGTTGGTGCTCTATTCACTACACCACCTTGTCCTTCATTCTGGAAGAAGACTACAACATCAGGGAGGTGATTCCATGACAAGCACATGAATTGGATTGGAGTGAAGGGGGTGCTGTACTAAGTTGCCAGCCTCACTTTCTCCTCCATCTGGGTCTAGACTGGGGATGGCCTTGGATCAGAGGCAATCTGGCTTAAATGATTTATCCAAGGTTTAACAGTAGTAACAGTCAAATATCTGAGGCTGGATTTGAACTCCAGTCCTCCTGACTCCAAGGCTAGTGCTCTACCCACTGCGCCACCTAGCTTACCAATCAAATAGTTCGATACACATTGAAAAACAAAGTAAGAGGATAATATATAGAGATATAATAAATACTTTATACACTCAGGTTTTTTAAAATTATAAATTAAATTTAAACATGGCAATTCCAGTATTGTCCTGCTTATCTATATCTCCTTCTGAACTTCCTTCTGATCACTTCTTTTTTTTCTTTTAAAAATATTTCACTAATGCTCTTTTTATTATTTTTGGCATCACTCTTACTACTATCTCTTTCCACTACTCCCCAAAATAATCCATTTCCCCTAACAAATAAGCATAACCAAATGAAATAAATCTGCACACTGACTATGAAAATCTACGATTCATTCTGTACTCTAGTCCATTCCTTCTCTGCCAAAGGTTGGAAGTTTAATTCATCATTAATCTTTTGGAGTTGTGACTGATTTTTACATTGATTATAGGTGGGTTATATTCTTGATGTGCTGCAGACTCCCTTTATATTCCAATGGTATTGTTGCCATTATTTACCAGAGCAATACCCAATGAAAGATCTCAAGCCAGTCACATAATCCCAGGCTTGGAAAGCTTACACACCTATGTCAAAATGTGTAATTCAAATGAGAACAATAAAAAGTTAATACCTAGACAAAGAAGCACAATGGTGCAGTACAATGAATGCGGAGATGTGGAGTCAAAAGACTAGGGTTCAAATTCTGAGTCCTCCATTTGCTACTTGTGTGACCCTCAGTAAATCACTAAATTCCCTGAGCCTCAGTTTTCTCATCTGTAAAATGATAAAATTGAATTGACAGGGGCGGATAGGTGGCACAGTGGATAGAACACTGGCCTTGGAGTCAGGAATACCTCAGTTCAAATCCAGTCTCAGACACTTAATAATTTCCTAGTTGTGTTGCCTTGGGCAAGCCACTTAACCCCATTGCCTTGCAAAAACTAAAAAAAAAATTGAATTGACAAACTTTCAAGGTCTTTCTAGCTCTCAATTAATGATCATGTGAAGAAAGGTGCTTATAAACAGATATTCTCAGAATATTTTGAAGGAAGAAAATGAGAGCAAGGCATGCAGGAGGTAGCCAATAGATTTTAATTATTTTGTTGTTGCTATTCAGATCTCACAAGGTTGAGGAGTACCATAGAAAAAACAGAATGCAACTGGGAGACCAGGGACAGCTTACTCCCTAGTGTTGACTCAGAGAGAGAAATCTGATTTTCCTTATAATTAAAAGAGTATGTTCCTATGTGTGTCATCTTTAGCAGAATTTTGTCCCAAAACATTTCTAAGTTGTACCAAAAAGGACAGTGCTTAGCATGGTACCTAATAGTAATTATTCATAGCTTCGGACACAGTCTCCTTTTTTATTTTCTTCATTGTGAATATTTTGTTGCTTATCAGTTGACAAGCAGAGTTATTCAAAGGGAAACTGAGACTCGATCTTCATGATGTGAAAAGTTATCAGTCAAGGCGGCTAGGTTGTTCAGTGGATAGAGCCCTGGCCCTGGAGTCAGGAGTACCTGAGTTCAAATCCAGTCTCAGACACTTAATAATGACCTAGCTGTGTGGCCTTGGGCAAGCCACTTAACCCCATTGCCTTGCAAAAAAAAACTAAAAAAAAGTTATCATTCAATTGACTAGTAAAGTGGAAAAGAAATTAGTTAATTTGGTGACTTGGTATCCCATGGACAAAATAACCTGTTGTCTGAATTGTTGTCTTCCCTTTGCAAGGAGTAATTTGGGTGTTCCTCCTTCCTGTGACTCATAGTGATGTGGAAGTGACCTTGGTTTCTTGAAGGCAACACCAAAAGGAGCTCAAATTCTACTAAATTCTATCAGATTGAAAAGTCTTCAGTTAAGAGAACTGACTTATGTTTACTATATGATGACCACCATGGAAAAGAGGTGCATCAGAAGACAGGCCACCCCAGGTGATGAATCTTGTTTTATCTCAACCCCTCAAGAAAGAAGTCTAGGAAGGCATAGGGAGGGCAGCACCTGGGCTAAATAGGTCCAGCTCTTTTGAACTCTTACAATATTAGATGCACTATGGTATAATGCAAATGTGTCCAACCTGTGGCCTGAAGATCAGAGCGATTTTTGTTGGGCTGTGTGGCCCAGAAAAAGTAAAAGGTTGAATATCCTTGATAGAGATCTGAACATAGTCAGGCAGAACTAAAATTTAATTCTCCCAATGAAACTTATTAGCAAGTCCCTTATTCTCAGTTTGCTCCTCTATGAAATTGAGATAATAATAATAATTCACAGAATTATTGTGACATTTGAATGAAATAATATATGTGTGAAGTTCTTTACAAACTTTAATAGTCTATATAAATATAAGCTATATTATTGTCATCTGTATTATCATTCACATCCTAAATCAAAGTGTCAACAGTTAGTATCCTGAAAAAAATTTTAAATCCTCCCTAGAATATTCATAACTTACATGTGAAGTACAGTAGCTTCTTTGTGCATGAGAAATATGTAAAATTTAGTAGATCACATACAAGCTATTTTTTTTTCTATAAAGGCAATCACCCGTTTAATAACAGCTTGCTCTTTAAGGCTGTGTTAAATTGGACATTTGGAAGTTGGAAAACATTTTCCTATAGAAGTGAGGTCATATATGGGAGCTAAGTTCCCTAGTTAGCCCACAAAAACTTTCCTGGATTTCAAGTTGCTGCTCTGGGGAAGTCCTAACCTAGAAGAAAACAAAACATATCTCTTCCCTTTCCCTTGCAAGCCTGAGGGTGAAAGGGAAATCCTTCCTCTGGCTTGCTCAGAAGCAAAGAGGGGATTTCTTCTTGCAGCTGGGACCTGTCCTTTGAAAGGATAATTTTCAGTGAGATCTTTGTAACTTGTACTTTGGGATAACTTGTACTTTGAGAATGGCTTGTACCTTGGATTGTGGTGGCTGTGCATTTTTCAGTAATTTTTGAGAAATGATAATGGTAGCTCTGCCCCTTTCCTCCCTAAAAAAACCCTACCTTTTCCCCTTGCCTCTTTCCTGTATCTGGGCTCCAATCCTGACTGACCCAGAAGTCATTTGGAGGCGGAGAGGTAGCTGAGCAGATGGAATCTACACACAATGGTCAACAGCCATTGAGCATACATTGTGTGCAAAGCATTGTATAGGCTTCTGTGAACTGAGCCTGGGAGCAGCAGACACATTCAATTTAACCCATTATGTACCAGAAGAAATGGGAATGAGAACCTCAGAAGCTGCCTTTCTCCAGGCATCAGTCTTAGGGGATGTGTTTCATTGCATACAGTATCCTAATGCTCTCCATCTTAGAGATCTGATGTTTTGATTTTTAGCAGGATGATATTAAAAAAAAGAAGTGTGATGTTATAAGAGTACTAGTTAGGACTGCATATGTGTCATTCTGTGATTAGCCAAAGAAATGGCTGTTGAATTTGTCTGAGTTCTCTGGAGAAAGAAGCTTTAGCTGTTTGTGAGGGAAACAGGGAAAGGGAGAAGACCGTAGCTGAGGAATGTTTGGGCCAAAGAAGAGAAAATTTAGGAGAAAATAAGCTGGAGTACAGCTAAAGGAGGATGAGCAAGATGGAAAAAGTCTTGAGATTATATCACATGAGGACTGGTTGAAGGAAGTGGGGTTGTTTAGCCCACAGAAGAAAAGACTTAAGGGAATATGATATCTGTCTTCAAGTATTTGAAGGGCTATCGTGTGGAAGAAGGATGGAGTACATTTGCTAAGAGCCAGGAAAACTATTTGATTAGTGTTCAGAAAATCCGATCAAGAGGTTTAAACTATCTGCTTAACCCACAAAGGCAAAAGGGAAAAAAAAACTTCCTATGTATTTATACTAAACCAGATACCAAGGCAAGTAACAGTTGCAATAAAGAAAGAATAACAGTAAAAAGGACTAGTAACCCACAGGAGACAATGCACAGCAAAACCCATGACTTCAGATATTTCTTTACAAATTTACTAAGTATAATTAGTGATCAAAGTGAACTTACTATGCATTAGCAAGTTGTCAAATTCTATCTCTTTGGTATCACTGAGTCTTGGATGAACTGGAACCCATAACTGAAATATAACTAGGGAATAGTTTGTCTTATTCAAAAGGAATTTAAAATTCCAAAAGAATGGTTTTTCCCCAAAAATGATTTTAGTGATAGCTATAGATAAAAGATATTCAAGAAATACTCAAAAAAAAAAAGAAATACTCATATGAGGAAATCCTAGACTGAAATAGGGAAAAGCATTCTTGAAACCGTTGGAATCAGGATCAGTGGAGGAAGAAAGGGGAGGAGTATTGTCATAGGAGTGTACAGTCTACAGAAGAAGGCAATCTGGTTCAGGAAACAAATTACTAAGAAGCAATAGAAGTCGTCAATGATGAGGATGTCTCCTGTAGATAACAACAGAATGACTAAGAAATTCTTGAAATCCTTTGTGGTCATTTTATTTAAAAGGTAGAGAAAGTTATGAGAAAATATTTTTTTGGATTTGATCTTAGTTAACAGGGAAGAATTGGTTTCTGAATTTCAAAAGATGGGAATCTTGGGAGAAAGTAACCTTTCCATCTTGTAATTTGTGTTAGAGGAGAGGCAAATCTGATTTATATCTCAAATATTGGGAAAGCTGTTTTCAGAACTACATTTTCATTATGTCAGTGGCATGTATATAATAGTATGCCTAAACAATAAACTCAAAATAGGAACAGAATTTAAATATTAAAGGTCACGTTATAAAAAAGTATAAGAGAGCCAGATGAAGTACCTTTCACAGCTAATACTGAGAGAGAATTCTTAAACTAGAAAAGAATAGATATGATTGGAAGAGATAAAATAATTTCAAACATGAAATTAAAAGCTTCTGCACTAATAAAATAAACAGAGCAAAGATAAGAAAGAAAGATGTCCATTAAGAATAGTTTTTTTGATCAAATCTCTGACAAGGGTCTGATATCTGATATCTATAGGAAATTAACACGAATATATAAGACCAAGATCCATTGTACCAATGAATATATGGTCAAAGGATATGAACAGTTTGAAAAAGAATTACAAAGAATTATAAACTATTAACCACTATATCAGGCATTGTACCAAGATATTATAACTGGGACAACATAAATCAAAACAGCTTTGAAATTTCACCTCACCTCCAGCATTTTGAAAAAAAAAAGACAAAAGATGCGAATTTCAGGCAGTGTTGGAGAGACTGTGGAAAGAAAGGCGCACTAAATACTGTCGTGGGAATTGTGAATTGATTACAACTTTCTGGAAAGCAATTTTGAATTACAATAACAAAGCAGCCATAATGTTCCTACATTTTAATTAAAAAAAAAACCTCACTATCAGGTATATAACCTCAGAAAGTCAAAGGTAGGATGGCCCTTTGCGTATTAGCAAAGAATTGTAGACAAAATGGATGCTCATCAATTGGCATATTGCAGTACATGAATAGGTTATTACTTTGTCATAAGAAACAAAGAATATGAAAGATAAAAGAAGACTTGGAAAAAATTATGAACTCTAATGCAAAGTGATTTAAGCAGAACTAGCGAAATTATTTTCACGATAACTGTTCTTGTTCAGTTGTTTTTAAGTTATCTTTCTGTGACTCCATTTGGGGTTTTCTTGGCAAAGATACTGCAGTGATTTGCTACTTCTTTCTCCAGTGGATCCAGTGGATCCAGTGGATCCACTTTGTCAGATAAGCAGAAGTTAAGTGTCTTGACCCAGGTCACACATCTAAGAAGTGTCTGAGTCTGGATTTGAACTGAGGTCTTCCTTTCTCCAGTCACCAGAAGCTTCTATACAATGATATGAATGGAAAGAAAAGCAAAAACAAAATTGAAACTCAAAGAGAAGGCCCAGAAACTCAGCCAGTTTTTCATTTCTCTCCAGCCACATTGCTTGGTTTCAACTCCACCATCATCCTACCCTGGCCCAGGAACACTATGACTCTTCTCATCATCCTTTTGTATGCTGTTCCCCATTAGATTGCAAGCTTCTTGAGTTAGGGACTATCTTTTTCTTATGTGTATCTCCAGCATTTAGTGTGGGGCTTATACTTAATTGTACTTAATTAAATACACATACTTATTACATGCTTCTCATGTGGTATAATAACCAAGCCTGGCCCTGAGGAGGAGATGTGAGAATAGAATGCTCTCTATGTGCAGAGGTTGAATACTATAGATGTGGAATGACTAGTATACTGTGAATTTAGTTGATGAATAGATTAGTTGAGTCAATCATTTTTTTCTTCATATTTCATTCTTTGTTAAAAGTGATACTTCTCCATGTTGTGATGGGGAAGGGATATGTTTAGGAAATAAAAATAATGTAAAAGCAAAAGATATTAATACAAAGTTTTAAATAAAAGGAAAAGGTCGTTGATATGTCCAAAGAAAGCTCGGATAATCTTAATCTTTGTTAGCCAACATAAGAGTACTTTGATTCTTCCCTGGTCAGACCTAGGCTCATCTATTCTATTCATTTTAGATTTCGGGAGTTTAGCCTAGTGTCTGTCATATGGTAGATGCCTGATAAATATTCGTTTATCTGATTGATCTTTTTTATGAAAGACATCGTCAAGCTGGAATAGTCAGGTGTGGGGAGGATGATGCAAAGATTAACTTCCATGTCATATGAGAATCTGTTGAAGGAACCTAGGGATGTTTTGTTCCTGGAGGTGACTTAGGAGGTAGGGAAGTCATCTCCAGGAACAAACATCCCTAGGGAAGGCATCATCCTTGTGTCCAGGTATTTGAAAAGTTGTGCAGATGAACTATGACTAATGGGTAGCCGTTGCAGAAGTAGAAAATTATATCTGTTTCTGTGTGACATGGTTTACCTTAGGAGGTGATGGATTCCCTTTGACTAAGTTCCCCCAGAGGAGGCTGGATGACCACTTGGTGGGGATGTTGTAGTGTGGATTTCTGTTCAGGTACAGGTTAGACTGTACATACATAGCCTGTGACATACTGGGAGATAGTTTTGAGTGCTAAATAGAAATCCAAAATAACAGCTCCACCACAAACTTCTTTGTTCTAACATTTCTTACCTTGAAGGGTGAGACTAGTCTTAACTTACATAATTACTTCCAGAGTCTGTAGTTTCATTTTATTAGCTACTACTTCCACTAATACAGATCTCAACCCTTCTGCATCTCTTAATTGGTGGGCAACCTTTTGGTGGCCAGCTCTCAACTTAAGTAGGTGGTCCAGAGACAACCAAGTTACCATCTGTTCCAAGTCTAGAGCTGATGCCTTCTAGCTTTTTATGACCTGTCAAGATCTTGCCTACCTCCTTTGGCATAGCTCTGGAAAACTCAGGGACATCTTGGTGCTGGCATGATAACATATTACAGAAGGGCATACTATAAGAAGTTAGCAAAGGGAGCTATTTAATTCAATTTTGTTAGATTGTTGAACTTAGTACAAAAGGCATCAGTGTGATTTGAGAGTAAGAGAGGAGTCTAGAAGATGGCTTTAAACTAAAAGTTAGGGAATAGGTTAGTGAGCAGCCATGAGGGAAGATTCCAGAATAGTTATCAAGAGAGTGGTTTGGTATTGATTGGAAATATGCTGCTGATAGTACTTCAATCTGATACCTCTGTTCCATCTCTGTTGCCTTAGTTTGCAAAAATGTACTGTATATATGATCTCATCTGAACTTCATAAGCCATGTGCATTACAGGTAGTCTTCCCATTTCACAGATGGAGAAATTCAGACTCAAAGAAGAAAAGAGTCACGTCCATGGTAAGTGTCAGAGATGAAATCTGAACCCAAGTGCTCCTTCTCTGGATCCAGCATTCTTTCTCCCAAACTGGGAAGGTGAAGAAGGAGACCTCCTGGGAGAAAAGATTTTAACACTGGATCTGACTAAGATTTGCAAAGAAACTCCTTTTTTAACTGGAGAGTCCTGGGTTTGCTTTGCTCAGGTCTCCTTTCTGATTAGGAATGATAGGAGAAAAGGAACTGATAAGAAATAATCACTGTTATAAGCCACCATAAAGCCTAGATAACACAAGTCCATTTGTGACTGAAGCTTCTATCACAGAGCAGAGGCATTGTGTCTTAACAATAGTGTGTAAATAACTGGTGGTAAGGGTTTGAGAGGCCAAGTGTTTTAGCAAATAAATTAAAACTGTGTTATCTACTAAACCAGTAACCAGTTCCAGATTAAATAGTTTGTAAGCAGGTAGCCAGGATAGTCATAGGAAAAATAGAGTATAACAAGAATACAAGTGAAGTTTTGAGTTCTCTAAAGGAAACAAAGTTAGCAAGTGAAATCTAAAGAGCATGCCTGTATTTTATACCCCAGAGTCTTGTCTTTTAAATGCAGTCTAGTCTAGATAGTGCAGAAGGACTAGGAATAAGTCTTTGTGCGAACAGGACCTCACAGTGTCCAACTTTTCTAGGAAAGTTCAAAAAAGGCAGGTGTGTGGCCTGTCATTAATGATTCAAATCCCTCTTTTACTACGACTATGACTATTTTACCATACACCTGGAATGATTTTAAACAAATTCCTTAACTGTATATTTTATTGCCTACAAAGAAAACTCTGCTCATGTATTATTACATCGTACATAAAATCTTGCCGTGTGACTTTTTGTGTATATATAGTCAATATTAAGTATTTTCTATATGCAGGAGACTGTACAAGATCTAATAATAAAAAATGAAAAAGACTCAATAAACAGATGAGAAAGCAATTCATTTCACTAAGGCTTTATTAAGTGACTAGGCACCCCATGGGGAGGCGGTTATGAAGACCTTGATGCAAACAGTCCAAAGACAATATAAGGTGGAATGACTTGTTGAGAGTGAGAGCTCTTGGGAAGGAGAGGGAAGGGGAGCGGTGATTGTGGAGAGATTGGGGAAAGTGGCACCTGAACTGAAATTTAAGAGAATTGTGGGGATAAGTTGTTCCTATCTTAGAAAATAGCCTGAAAATAAAAGAAGGAATATAGGAAAGGAGAGGACAAGACTGGGAAATTGCTGATAATGCAGTTTGGTGAGATTGCAGAGTGTCGGAAAGAGCATGTAGTGAAATAAGATAGGAAAACAATAGGTCAGGAGCCAGTGATGGAAGTCCTTCAGGGCTTAGCTAATAAATTTGTATTTTATTCTAGGAGCAATAGGAAGTTAATGAAGGGTTTTAAGTAGCAGTGATGTGATTATGCCTGCACATTAGGAAGATGACTTTTGGCAGTTGTATGAAGGATAAATTGAAAAGGGGAAAATACTAGAGGCCGAGGAAATAGGAGATTGATAAATTAATACAAGGGAGAGGCAAGAAGGGACAGAACTAAACCAGTTTCATTGGGAGCAAAGAGAAGGAATGTGAAATTAGAATCTATAAGCTTTCGTACTGGATGTGATGGGTAAAGGAATGGGCAAAGTCAAAGATGACTGTGACAATATAACCCTGGGTAGCTGAGGAGATGATGGTTCTATCAGTAAAAATAGGGAACTCTGAGGAAAGGGAAGGAGAGGGAGTTTGAGAAACTGAAAGAATATCCACTTTGCAATATGGAAAAGAGAGGATTGAAAGTTACCCACGTTGACATTGTAAGTGAAACCCTGGCATTGGATGGAATCACTAAGGGAGAGAATGTAGGAAGAAATGTCAAGGCGTTACCTTAAGAGATACCCCAAAGGGCTGGAAGAGAAGAAGCAACAAGGTGAGGATCACATTTCTCAGTAATGTCCCCTTTCCCTTCAAATAGCCCCCCTTCTAGTTTAGTCCCTTATCATTTTTTACCTAAGCAGCTGCAATAGCTAGTCTCCTTGCTGCAAGCCTCTCCTCTGTTCAGTTAATACCCCACTGAGCTTTCAAGGTGAACTTTTCTAAAGTGAATTTTGAAGTAGCTCCATGGTAGCATTAGGCCTTGAGTCGAGGAGATCTGAGTTCAAATTTAACCCCATATACTTAGTAGCTGGGGGACCTTAGGCAAATCATTTCTACCTACCTCGGCCTTGCGATCTGTGGTTGTAAGGTTCCAGTAAGATATTTGTAAAGTACTTAGCATAATGTCTGACATATACAGTTGGCATTTTTTGTCCCTATTTGTTCTTCACGTGTTCACTAGGACTTTTCCTCTCCTTCACTGTTAAGAATTGGTTGATAGTATGACCTGAAGAAATTAATGACTGTATGGAATCATCCTGCATAGAATCAAGTCACTAAACTTGCAGTTTCCTTTTCTATCAAATGGGGCTCATAATATCACCTACTGCTTAAGGTTTTGTGAGGATCAATCGAGAGAGTATCTGTAGGGCCTTTAGCCATGTGCTTGACACATAGTAGGAGCAATTTTTAAACCTTCGCTATTATTATTACTATTTTCCTTAAATGTCTGAACATCTCATTCCTCTCTTCAATGGCTCCTCTCTTCAAAGGCTCCTCACTTCCTCTGGGATCAAATAAAAAATCTGTTAGGCATTTAAAACTTTACAAACCGGCCCCTTTTCATACTTTTCTCCTCTGCAGCTCCCTTTTTTGTGTGTGCTGTTGCACTACTACCCCTGGACTTGGAATCCTCTGCCCACTAACAGGTGCCTCTTAGTTTTCCAGGATTCTGTCAAGACTGAACTCAAACCCTACCTTCTGTAACTGTAAAGAACTCCCCTTTCAGATTATCTCCCATCTATTCTATATTTATCTGTGAATACTGATTTATAGGTGGTTTCTCTCATTAGAATATACTCTTCCCGAGATCAGGGTCTTCCTTTGTATTCTCAACACTTGGCACATTATCCACAAACATAGTAAACAGTTAACAAATGGCTGCCTGTCTGGTGTGTCAAATGATGCAAAAAAGATCAAGAATGGGGCAGCTAGGTGGTGCAGTGGATAGAGCACCAACCCTGGAGTCAGGAGGATCTGAGTTCAAATTTGACCTCAGACACTTAATTACCTAGCTAGGGGACCTTGGGCAACTCATTTAACCCCATTCCCTTGCAAAAAACAAGCCAAAAAAAGATCAAGAAAAATGAAGACTTGAGAAAAGGACATTGATTTTGATGACTTTCGGGAGAACGATTGCAGTCAAGAGATAGTCCAAAGGGGCAGCAAGGTGGTGAAGTGGATAGAGAACCAGCCCTGGAGTCAGGAGGACCTGAGTTCAAAGTTGACCTCAAACGCTTAATAATCACCTAGCTGTTTGACCTGGAGCAAGTCACTTAACCCCATTTGCCTTGCAAAAAGAGAGATGGTCCAAAGCCAGATTATAAAGCATAGAACTAGAAGCTTCTTAAATGATTGAATAGGGGGGGAAGCATTTATTAAACTTTCACTTATGCAAAATGCTATATTAAACTGTGGAGTAAGATAGTCCCTGTTCTCAAAGAGTTGACATTCTATAGCAGTAGAAAACATTAATGGAAGCTCTCAGCTGCAAGTCAAATGGAAAGGACCATAGGATACAGCAGAAAAACTGCTGGTATTAGCTTTTTGAAAATGCCATTTCCACTTATAAGATCATATCAGTTTCTGATGTTAGGCCATTTTACAGTGCCAGGGTCTTTGGTGACATGAACTTTCTTTTCTGTCTCATTAGTAGCTATGGCTGTAGTATCTGCAGAAATAATTACCATGACTTCCTCTCCACCAGGAATGGCTCCTCAGTTTGATGATTGCTGGCACTAATCTGAAACAGTGCTATTCCAAAAGCTCTTGAGTTAAGATTCTTGGACTTTCTCCAACAAGATGTGAAGGTTTGGTTGGTAGTTTGCCTCCTTTTCTCCTTCAGGATGCCTAACTGCTTCAGCCAGATTGGCTAACCTGGCCTGTGAATGGAAACATCTCTTGAATATGTCCTCTCCTCTCATTTGACACTGCTTCCATTTTCTTACGGGTCCTCCTCACCTCACACTTGGATTATCCACATTAGCTGCTGGTGGGGCTGCCTGCCTCAAGTCTCTCCACATTCCAATCCATCTTCCATTCAGCCACAAAAGTGATTTTCTTAAATTGTTAGTATGATCATATCATGCCCCCCAACTCGATAAACTCCAGTGACTTTTTGCTGCATCCAAGAGCAAATGCAAAATACTGTTTGACTTTAAAAGCTCTTCATAACCTAATGCCCTCCTACCTTTCCAGCCTTCTAACATCTTACTCTCCATCACCTATCTTTTGATCCAGTGATGCTGGCCTCCTGTCTTCCTTTAAGTCCTAATTAAAATTCTGTCTTTGGGGGCAGCTAGGTGGCATAGTGGATAGAGCACCAGTCCTAGAGTCAGGAAGACCTGAGTTCAAATCCAGCCTCAGACACTTAATAATTGCCTAGCCCCATGACCTTGGGCAAGCCACTCTCAACCCCATTCCCTAAAATAAAATTAAAAAAAAAAATCTGTCTTTGATAGGAAGCCTTTATCAACCCCTTTTATTTCTAGTAATTTCCCCTCTGTTAATTATTTCCTGATGATGATGTTTGTCCTTTGTTCTGGAAGAAGACCATAGCATCAGGGAGATGATGCCATGACAAGCAAATGAACTGAATTTGAGTGAGGAGATGCTGTGCTAAATCATCAGCTTCTCTTTCTTCTCCAGAGTGATCTGGATCCAGTGGCCAGATATGAATCAAGATGACTGGAGATGACCCTGGATGGGGAGCAATCAGAGTGAAGTGACTTGTCCAAGGTCACACAGCTAGTAAGTATCTAAGACTGGATTTGAACTCCGGTCCTCCTGACTCCAAGACCAGTGCTCTAATCACTGAGCCTCCTAACTTCCCTAATTATTTCCTTTTTACCCTGTTTATAGTTTACTTTGCATGTATTTGTTTGCATGTGTCTCCTACATGAGATTGTCAGCTCCTTGAGGGAAGTGATTTTTCTTTGCCACTTTTGCCACTCCAGTGTTTAGTACAGTCCTGGCATATAGTAGGTGCTTAATAAATGTTTACTGACTGAGATTGCATAGATTTAAGGAAGGACAAGGGTTTCTACTAGAATAAATAATTAGGCTTCAAGATACTGTAAGGGCCAAGGAAGGACTGGGCCCCAGCAACAACTGACCCATTAGACCAGTGTTTAGAAGATATAAATCTCAAAGTACATTCATTCTGAACTTTTGCATTCTTCCTCTGATGGAGGAGTCAATCCCAGGAGATTTAGGCTAAATCCTGCATTAGGGAACAGGTAGTTAGCAACATCTGGCTTCCACAAAGAACTCAAGGACAGAGGCTGAGCAGTAGCTTTTGGTAAATGCTGAAAGAAACCCACAAAGGAAATCATTAAGAAATTAATGATTCGGGGGGGGGGGGGGCAGGTGGCGTAGTGGATAAAGCACCGGCCCTGGAAGCCTTGAACCAAAGTATGAGCCCTGCCAGGTTCTAAATATGAATATAACAAGAAACTAGCCTACAAGACACCTAAGGAGATCTCCATGGACATCAGTGGCTCTATAGGTCCCTTTGAAAACTATTATTCTATTCTTACCACCTTCACACAAAAGTCCACAAGTATTTGGTAAGAATTAACAATTATTAATATACCCAAAACCAACAGATCAAAGAGCTTTGCTTTTCTATTGAGAAGGGTTGCTGACCCCTCTAACTTAGGAGATGAATGTTAGGTACCTAAGTCTCAGAGCGGTCAAGTGACTTGTTCACTGTCACAGTGATAATAATTAAAGTTGAGATTTTAATATAGAACTTTCTAACTCCAAGTCTAGCATTTTCTAGCTATTACATAAGGCATAAATGGTACCTAGCTCTGATGGATTCTCACCCAGACAGGATCAGGGACTGAAGGATGGTTACCATTTCAGTTTGCAGCAGCCATTCCTAGAAGAAAAGATAAGAAGTGGCTTATGCTATTATACTTTGGGGCAAAGCATTGACAATAAGTGTTAGCATGCTAAATAAGAATGCAATCATCTTGCCCTATTTCATTCCCAAATCATTTGTTTAGTAAGTATTTATGAGGTAAAAACTAAGCAAGTAGCACTGGGCTAAGCACAGTGAGGGATAAAAATAAAAAATATTTGGCAGGAAGTTGGAGATGTGAGTTTAGAGATCAACAGAGAGATTGGGGCAGGATAGGTAGGGTTAAAAAGGATCAACATGAAGCTGGTAATTAAATGCGGAGGAGCAGATGAGATTACTAGGTGAAGTAGTATAGAAGGAAAAGAGAAGAGGGTCAAGGACAGGACCCTGAGGGACAGACACCTCCAGTTAGAGTGTATGATCTAGAGGAGGATACAGTAAAGGAGACTGAGAAGGAGAGGTCAGAGAGGTAGGAAGAAAACCAGGAGAGCAATGTCCCCAAAACCTAGGAGAACACCCTAAAAATTTTTCTACTAGGTCTCAGGCTTTTGATATGCATTAAATTATACTGGTTTTAGGTCCTTGTCTTTTATCCCCAACCTCCTACTCCCCATATTTTGGTGGTATTATCATCTTATGAAAAGTCATATTAATCTTTTTCAATGAAATTTTATTTAAGTTTATTTAGGTAATCTAGATAGGTGAATAACCTTGCTTGGTGAAACAGTCTAAAAAATGAATAATTTTTCTTGATGGAGTAGCCCAAAAATGTGCTGTCATAAAAGGAGGTATGAAAGAGGATCATTGCATCTGGTTTGATATCTCCATGTTCAATATTTTTGTTTTGTTTCTAGAAAAATGGGAGTGACTTCAGATACTTTATCAACATATACAAGTCACCAACCATATGCCAGATTTCAAAAGGAGCTGTTTTTCTGTGAAAGTCCTGTGCTTTTCTAGGCATCAGTGGGCAACCAGTTTCATTGTCCATCTGTTCTCTCTCATTCTTGGTACATTATCATACCACTCCTTTTTCTGATCCTACACCATCTTTTCAATGTTTCTTTCTCCACTTTTTAAGCCTGATTTTATTGAGAAGCAGTGTGGCCTAATGGATAAGTTCACATACTCTCCTATACTTCCTGACAGTGCAACTGAGAGCAAATCACTTCCATTTGATTTAACAGATATTTTAAATAGATATGAGCATTATACTAGGTTGAGGATCAGAAAAATAAAGACAATCTCTCCCTTCAAGCATTTATGTTCTATGTGGTTCCCGTATCTGTAGGTCTGACCTTATAATGTTGTGAGGCTCAAATAAAATAATATATGGATGGAAGGCTCTTTTTAGGCAAAGTGCCAGAGAAATGTCAAATATTGTTATTGACTACATTCAGTTCTAGGATTCAGGACAAACAGCTTGGCAGAGTAGCTGGACAGCTGGCCTCAGAGGATGAAATCAAAGACCAACCTCTCTGTCTGTGTACACCATGCCAGATGCCGGTCATTCAAAGACAAAAAACAACCCAGTCCTGACCCTCAAAGAGCTTTCAGTCTATAAGGGATACAATTCTTATACATCTAAGTCAATATAAAATAGCTACAAAATGATTTCAATGTGCTATAATAGTAGGGAAAATTAGGAAAGATTTCCTGTAGGAGGTGGTATTAGAAAGAGGCTTTGAAGGGATGGAGGTATTTTAAGAAGGGAACAGAAATAGAATTCTAGACATGAAAGACAGCCTAAACTATAGTTAGGAGAGATGGAATGTGTACGGAGAATATTAAGGAGATCAGTCTGGTTGAACCATGTAGTATGTAAAGGCAAAATAATATATAAACCAGATTGTGGAGGATTTTTTTTAAACTTAATTTTTATTTTTCCCCCTCGATACACGTAAACAAAAAAGTTGGTAACATTCTTTTAAAAACGTTTTGAATTTTCTTCCTCTCTCCCTTCTTTTCCTCCCCCTCCTTAAAAAAGCATTAAATTTTCTATAAAACATACATGTGCAGTCATGCAACATATTTCCATATTAGCTATGTAGCAAAAGAAAATACAAACCAAAAAAAAAAAAAAAAACCAACAACCCCAGAATAATAACGAAAAAAGTGTGCTTCATTCTGTTTCCAGATACCATCAGTTCTTTCTCTGGAGGTGCGTAGTATTTTTCATTATGAGTCCTTCAGAATTATCTTGAATACTTCTAACTGCTGAGAATAACTAAGTCATTCCCAATTGGTCATATATTATATTATTGTTACTGTGTACAGTGTTCTGGTTCTGCTCACTTCACTTTGCATTGGGTCTTATAAGCCTTTGCAGGTTTTTCTGAAATCAGCCTGCTTATCATATTTTTTTGCACTATAATTTCATCACAATCATATACCACAACTTGTTCAGTCATTCCCTAATTAATGTATATCTCCTGACTTTCCAATTCTTTGCCCCCACAAAAAGACCTGCTATAAATATTTTTGCACTTGTAAGACCTTTTACTTTTTTCTTTGGTCTCTTTGGACTATAGATGTGGTAGTCGGATTATTAGGGCAAAGGGTATGCAATTTGGTTGGCCTCTAGGCATAGTTCTAAATTGCTGTCCAGAATGATTGGATCTGTTCACAACTGCACTAACAGTGAATTAGTGTCCCAATTTTCCCCTCCAGCATTTGTCATGTTCCTTTTCTTTCATATCAATCAATCTGATATGTATGAGTTGGTACTTTGGAGTTCTTTTAATCTGCATTTTTCTAATCAATGATGATTTAGAACATTTTTTCATATGATTATAAATAGCATTGATTTCTTAAACTGCTTATTCATAGACTTTAATCGCTTATCAGTTGAGAAATGATTTGTATTCTTATAAATTTGAATCAGTTATCTATATATTTGAGGAACTAGACCTTTATCAGAGAAACTTTCTGTAATTCTTTTTTTCTGTTTTCTTGCTTTCCTTCTCATCTTGGCTGCATTGGTTTGATTTGTGCAAACTCTTTAATTTGATGTAATCAAAATGCATTTTGCATCCTGTAATGTTTTCTGTCTCTTGTTTGGTCATAAATTATTCCCTTTTTCATATGCTCCCCTCATTTGCTTATTATATCACCCATCATGTCCAAATCATGTATCCATGTTGACTTCATCTTGATATTCAGTGTCAGATTGTTCTACACCTAGTTTCTGCCAAACTGCTTTCCAATTTTCCCCAGCAATTTTTGTCAGATAGTGAATTCTTTTCTCAAAATCTTGAGTTTTTGAGTTTATCAAATACTGAATTATTCTGACCATTTACTACTGTTAGCCAGTACCAGGTTGTTTTGATGATTATAACTTTCTAATACAGTTTGAGACCTGGTACCGCTAAGCCATCGTCCTTAACATTTTTTTAAAATTGTTTCCCTTGTTATTCTTGAGCTTTAGTTCTATCAGATGAATTTTATCATTTTTCTAGCTCTTTAAAATAATTTGTTCATAGTTTGATTGAATAAATAATTTAGGTAGCATTATCATTTTTTTTTATATTGACTCAACCTATTTAACCATGAGCCCTAAATAGTTCTCCATTTATTGATATCTGACTTTATTTGTGGGAAAAGTGTTTTCTAGTTATATTCATATAATTCCTGGATTTGTCTTGGCAGGGAGATGCCCAAAAACTTTCAGTTATTTTACATGGAATTTCTGTATCTCTAGAAATGCTAATGATTTGTGTGTTTATTACATTCTGCACCTTTATATATTTCACCTATTTTTTTATTTGATTTTCTAAGTCTACCATGGTGTCATCTGCAGAAAGTGTTAGTTTTGTTTTCTCATTGCCTATTCGAATTCATTCAATTTCTTTTGCTTTTTTATTACTACAGCTAGCATCTCTAGAACAATATTGAATAATAGTGGTGGTAATGACATCCTTGCTTCACTCCTGATCTTATTTGTGGAGGGTTTTAAATGCCAAACACATAAATTTGTCCTTAGAGGCAATAGAGAGCCACTGGTGGGACAAGTAAAGACATGTACTTTTGGAATATCACTTTTGGCAGCTACGTGTGGGATGGATTGGAATAGAAAAACAGTGTGGCATAGTGTATAGAGATGCCTAGGAATCATGAAAACCTGCATGACGAAAAGACTTGCCATGACTGAACCGCCTCTGTGGTCATTTTGCTATTTCATTTTTAAAATGCTGCAACAAAATGAAGGAGCCATTGATTGTCAGGGAAGGGTGGGTGGGAAAGCTTGAGCATCTCAAGCCAACAGAAATCTGAGGTTTTTTCCCATCAATGAAGTACATTTCAGGGACTGTTGGACCAGAGTTGGCTTTATTCTTGAACATCACCAAGTACCCTAAGGAAGTCCTCATGCAAATGGCATGAGCCATTAATTTCTTCAGGCCATACCAGGTCTTAACTCTGGAGAGATAGAGTGAGGGATATGAATTGATTCTCCTGGTGAAGAGCAAACAAGTATGAAGAGTGAACTAGATGCCAGTTGGTCATCAGAGGTTGAAAATAGACTAATTAAAGTGTAGATGCCTACTGAGAGTTATTGTAAAGACAGCTATTTTAGCATGCAGTTTTGACAGTATCATTTTTTAGTGTGTGAACGTAGTGTGGATGTGGCCAGTTTCTTTTACTGACATTTAACCCTACTCCTATGCTATGCAAATTAGGCTAAGGAAATCCATACTCCATAATATAAAATGCAAAGGATCTGCTGGTGATGGAACAACAGCAACCAGTGTGCACCCATGTACGGAATGAAACATATGGCGGGGACTAGCCCTTTGTGTAGTGGAATAGAGTGAGTGCCTGTCTCTGCAGTGCTTTGAAAGGGCAGCATAGGCCTCACCTGCCTCTGAACTCTAGTTTCTCTTTCCTGTCCTGCCTCAGTTTGCCATGATGCAGCCATCCCCCCTGATAACTGACCAGAAACTCCCACTCCTTTGGTTTAGCTAAAAAAGGAGAAGATCATTGTCTCCAGAAAAACTTTACTAAAATATTACCTGTTGCCTGGGCTGGAGGAGTGTATCCCTAGAGTCCATTCCTGGTTAGAGTATCAGATGGCCTGTCAACCTGGGAAGGCGCAGATCCTGACCCTGAGGGACATTTCAATAGGCCAGATGGTTGAGCCCTGGTTGAATAGGGGGCGGGGACTGGGGCAGGGGCCTGAAGCCTGGACCAGAAAAGGCAGCCCTGGCTATTTGAGGAATAGCATGAAAGCAGGGCCTGGATGAAGAGTTGGGGGAAAAGGATGCTTAGACTGGTTTGTCCTATATCTTAATCCTTCTCCAGGGCCTTAACTATGACAGAAATAGTTTGAAAGAAAATTGCCGATGAGTTTTGTGACATCACCCATGAATCCTGGCAGATCACCACTTGGCCTTTTCCTCCCACTGAACTGAATAGTCAGAAGCTTCATTACTTCAGTGACTGGATCAGCTTGTTTGGATGCTAGGCCCTAAACAGACTCCAGTTCCTGATTTAGAGCATATGCCTATCTTTCCCTCCTTCCTTAGCTCTACTCCTCCATTTCTACGAATAAAGGAGGAGATAGTCTAGGTATTTGACAGTAGAATTGTTTGGATTAAACAATTTAAATGCTGGGTAGGTATTGCCTTAAAATTTTATTGGATGCTTCAGGTGAATTGATTTCCAAAATAAGCAGAAGCAAATTGTCAGACCAGTTTCAAGGTGAGATGAGAGTGAATTTCAGAGAATCTCAGTGGGCCATTCATTACATTCCCTACAAACTTGTTACTGCCTACCTGAGAGATAATCATCCAGCTTCTGCTTAAAGACCTCCATTAAAGGGGTATCTCATACCTGCATTAGCTCATTCCACTTATGGCTCGATTCATTAGGAAGCATTCTCTAATATTAGTTTAAATCTGCTTTTTTGTAGCTTCTTAGCTGAGACTCCTGACAGATCAGTCACAATTTTCTTCCATATGACATTTCAAATTATTAAAAACAACTGTCATACATTCCCTCTGTTCCCAGACACCTCCCAGTCTTTTCTCCAGGCTTAACATCACCAATGCATATATCCCCCATCAGCAGAGAGAACAATATATAAAGGACTACCAGTGGAGTCTGGAGCCCTGAGTTCTAGCACTGACCTTATTCTTTTCTTTTAAATCATTTCATATCTCTGAGCCAAATTTCATTTACTCATAAAATGGGGATAATGACCAGACTTACCTACCTCACAGGTCTCTGAAGAAGCTCTAATCAGAATAGCTATGAAAATAATTTATGGAGCATTACACAAATTTCAACGATTTGATGACACTTTTTGATTTATTTATTTGTCCTACCCTTTTCTTTCTAAATTAGCCTAGGAGTTCTGGAGACAATTAAAAAAATTCTACTTTTCCCTATATCAGATTTCTTCCCTTTTTAGAGTCTGAATAAGATTAATGTCTCAGATCATCATTTTCTCCATCCACATGCATTTTAGGTGTTCTCTGTTGGAATACAAATTTGGCCTTTTTCTTGCTTCAGTTCTTAAATTTTATACTTTTAATTATTTTTTAATTTTGTACTAATTGATACAGCATTGTCCGATATTAGTTGATGTTGAATGCCAACTAGGCACAGCTGAGGGGGACTTTAGCCACTCATTTGTTGTTAGAAGATTTATTCTGAACTGCCTCTTCAGAGGGGAAGCAATCTGGGCAATTATATGCTTTAATTCCTAACTCATCTGCGGGGCCTAGTAGGGTCAGGAATTTTAGTACCTGTCCTTTGTTTTTTTGAGGGTGTTCCACAGTAATCCTCTGCAAACATGCTGGAGTGGACATTTTTTCTAGTTAATACAGTATAATTACATCCCTCCCCTCTCAAGCGAGAGCACATGGAAGTTCTCATCATTGCTTATTTCTCTGGGACTATAGTAGATCTTAATAATACTGTAGATGGAGTTTTTTGGAAAACCATCTTTGCTGGTATAATTTTCTTCTCCTTTACTCTTGACCAAATTTACAATACAAAAGCCTCAGCATCTGAGTGGTGCCAACAGAACTTCCTTTCTTAACCACTCTCTGTATAATCCTTTCTTTGTGCAGGGATGGTGAAAGTAGATTGTTACATAGGAATCAGTTTGCTCTCCTCCAGAGAATCAAAAGAAATCCCTTATGAAGGGCTTACAGACCTGTAAGTTACATGCTAACCTTCCCAAGATTGCCAGAATGTAAATTAGCTGTTAGAAACTGACTGGTACGGAATATTTGTTCTCTCTCAGACAAGGGTACATCTGCCTAGCCATTGGAAAATATTAACTTTCATTGTTCCTCAGAGGGATACAGTTTTGATATATGTTGATTTTGCCGTGTTTCCCGATGGCCAGTAAACATTTGGCATTTGACAGAAGACAAGAGGAAACATATTTTTTAAAGAAAACTAATTCTGCATCCTTCTTCCAAAGGCTTTAGTGACAGATATAAATGAAAAATCACTGGCAGATTTCTCAGCCCATACAAGGGAGAATGAAAATTAATATGGGAGTAAGGGCCTTTTGTCATGGAGAATTTGCAGCCTGTGCTGTGTTCCTTGACTTGAATTGTGCAAGGTTGTGCTAGTGACATCTCTCCATTTCTTGTACCTGGTGTTGACAATAATGGCCTTCTCAAATCCCAGCATTCTCATGGTGAGAGTTTGGTTATTCTAGTCACCTAGTCACTAGGGGAATAAGCCCCCTATATAGAGTTCATATACAACAAGAAAACAGTCTTAGTGGCCCCCAGACTAGAGTTGAGAAAATGTACCCACTGAAGTGAGCAGAGCCAGAGAACATTATACACACTAACAGCAACACTGGGTGGGTTGATCAACTATGATGAACTTGTTCATTTCGGCAGTCCAATAATCAAAAACAATTCTAAAAGACTTGTGATGGAAAATACCATCCGTATCCAGAGAAGGAATTATGGAGTTTAAATGCAAACCAAAACTTGCTATCTTCAATCTTTAAACATTGTCTTATGTATCATATTTTTTCCTATTTTGATCTGATTTGTCTTGAACAGCATGATGAATATGGATTTATATTTAACATAGTTATACATATACAACCTATACTTGATTGCTTTCTGTCAAAGGGAGGGGGAAGAGAGAGAAGGGAGAGAGGGACAGAATTGTGAAACCCAAAAACCTTGCAAAAAGAATGAGTGTTGAAAACTATCATTTCATGTTGATGGAAAAATAAATAAAATATTAAAGAAGATATATCTACTTCCTTTCTCTACAAAAGTGGGGGATTATGAATTTGGAAATGTTGTTTCCATAGGCACAGTTGGTTGATTAAATCGAACTGCTTTTATCTTCTTTTAAATAGCATTTTTATTTTGTTTTACTTTTTTTTCAGTTAATAAGCATTTACTTTCTCTCTCTCTCCCACCTGTCCTTTCTCCATTAGAAAAAAGGAAAAATTAAAAACTCTTGTAACAAATACAGATAATCAGACAAAAGCACATCCCTACATTGACTATGTCCAAAAATGTCATTCTACATTTTAAGTTCATTATCTCTACAGGAGGTGAGAAACTTGTTTCATCATGAGTCCTCTGAAATAATGTTTGCTAATTTTTTAAATTAACTTTAAAAAATAATATTTTATTTTTTCCTAATTACACGAAAATCCAATTTTTAGCATTCAATTTTTAAACATTTTGAGTGCCAAATTTTTCTCCTTCTTGAGACAGTAAGCAATCATGTAAAATATTCCCATATTAGGAATGTTGTTAAAAAACACAGACCAAAAGGGAAAAAACAGCAAAAAAGTGAAAAAAAAAGAGTATTTGATGCTTAGCTTCTATCTGCATTCAAACTCCATTGGGTCTTTCTTTGTATATGGATAACATTTTTCATTACAAATCTTTGGAACTGTCTTGGATCATTATATTGCTGAGAATCAATAAGTTATTCACAATTGATCATCCTATTGCACTGCTGATACTATGTTCAATATTCTCCTGGTTCTGCTCACTTTACTTTGCATAAGTTATTATAAGTCTTTCTGTCAAATACGACAACTTGTTTGGTCATTCCCCAATTGATGGTATCCCTTCGATGTCCAATTCTTTGCCACCACAAAAAAAGATGCTATGAATATTGTGCATGTGGGTATTTTCCCCTTTTTTATGATCTCTTTGGGATAAAAACCTAGTAGAGATATTGCTGGATCGAAGTTTTATAGCCCTTTTTACATAGTTCCAGATTGCTCTCAGAATAATTGGATTAGTTTACAACTCCATCAACAATTCATTAGTGTTCCAGTTTTCAATCATGATTGGTTATTGCATCGATCAGCATTCTTAAACCTTTCAAAGTTGTCTTTTCAGTGTTGTTGTTATATAAATCTTAGATAAACATGTCCAAAACAAAACTCATTTCTTTCTCCCTCAGCTCTTCCTCTTTCCTAACTTCCTTATTACTCTAGAGGGCAATATTATCTTCAAAGTTTCCCAGCCTCTCAACCTGAGATTTTGTCATCCTCAACTCCCTATCTGTCACCCTCCATATCTAATCTGTTACCAGTTGATTTCACATCTGTTAACCTCTCTCAAATAGGCCTTCTTCTCTCCTCTGACATTGCCACCACTTTAATGAAGGCCATTATTACCTCTGGCCTAGACTATGGCAATAACCTGCTGGTGGGTCTACCTGCCTCAAATCTCTCCCCACTCCAATGCATTCTCCATTCAGTCACTAAAATGATGTTCCTAAAATCCTAGTCTGATTATGTCACCCGCCTCCCACTAAAAATGCAGATCTAATCATGTCACTCTTCCTTTTCAGTAAACTCCAATGACCTCCTATTTCCTCCAAAAACAAATGCAAAATACTGTTTGACAAATAAAGTCCTTTATAACCTGTCCCCCCCCCCACCTTTCCAGTCTTCTTACATCTTAGTCTCTAACATATACTTTTTGTTCCAGTGATATGGGGCCTCCTGGCTGTTCCATGAACAACACACTCCATCTCTCAGCTCTGTCCCTTCTGGAGCTCTATCCCTCCTCTGAATCTGAATACTGATTTCCCTGGCTTCCTTTAAGTTTTAACTAAAATGTTGTCTTTGACAGGATACTCTTTCCCACCCCCTCTTAATTCAGTGACTTCCCTCTGTTATTTCTTATTTATCCCATGTCTAGCTAGCTTTGTATTTAATTGTTTTATAGGTGATCTCCCCCATTTGATTACAAGCTTTTGAAAACAAGGATCTGTCTTTTGCCACTTTTTATATTCCCAGAACTTAGCATATATCCTGACATATTATAAAGTCTAATAAATGTTTATTGGCTGATTGATCCTTTTCCTAGTTTTTTTCACTACACTCTCCATGAATTCATACACATCTTCTCAGGTTTCACCAAAACTTCCATGACGTCTTATGGGATAATACTATTCTATTACATTCATATACCATAGTTTGTTTAACCCTTCATCAATTGATGGGCACCCCATTAGTTTCCAGTTCTTTTCCACTACAAAAAGAGATGCGATGCATATTTTTGTACAAATGAATGCTTTTAAAAAATATCTTTGGGGATACAGGCCTAGTACTTATTCTCTTTCTTTTAAAATCTTTGTTATAATGGAAGCCTTTCTGAATAGAAGGAGAAGGAATGGAATATAGTACAAAAGCAATGTGATATAAAACCAAAAAGTTCCAATTTTTAAATATCAAAGGGAAAAAAAAGATAGACATTCAGCAGTCAGGTTGTCTGCTACCAGGTGAACTCTGCTGTTTTCATTGTAGATACCAGATTAGGCCCTGCCCAGTAAGAATTACTTTCTTCTACTTTGCATTTTAATTTCTTGTACCTTCAAGAAATGCTGTTGCTTGGGGTTGATGGTAGAATAATAATGGGCAATGAAAAGAAAGAAGACAAAAGTAACTAAACTCTTGTTTGTCTTTTTTTTTTTGCCAAGAGGAATGATTGGCCAGAAAAGTAGAGCACAAAAAATGGCTAATGTAGAGTAGAAACTCAAGATAAAGAGTATATAAGTCCCTACCATTCCTGAGTTCAAATCACTTGATTCAAACATGCTACATTCCATGATATGGAAAGAAGTTACAGAAATAAATGCTATTTTCAGTGTTGTTTGAAAGGAGAATAGGAAAGGTGACACTGGACTAGAGAAGGACAAATATTTTGATTTTTAAAAAAGGAACAAAGAAGTCTGCACAGTATATTTCAATAAACTTGATTTCAAATGCTGGCAAAATCTTTAGTGCTTCAATGGATCACTAAAGAGCTCATGAGCATGTTTTCTTTAGAACTGTGACTTACAGTCTATCCAAACCTTCCAATCCTATTTGATTCTTCAGAAGGAGAGGTCCACCTAACATATTAAATGTCATTTTATATTTCTCCTGGCATAACATTGATACCATTGGAATTCCCTGCTTATTCACCTGCCATTCCTTATTCTTGTTCCATGATTGGCCCATCTCCTTTATTAATCATAAATATCTTTCATATCTTTATACTTATTCTAGAGTCTTTCTTCATTGATTATAAGTTATATCCTAGTTATACCAGTTATGTATCTTTCCTTTGCCCTTTGCATAACTTGAGATTTTGATTCTTTGAAATTTTTGATGTTCTAGAATGTGTAGCCTGTGGTATCTACAGAAGAATTATAGTATTTTTAAAAAAGTTTTTTTTCCCAAGTATCTTGAGAGTCATTGAAAATAATTGTGCAATTTTTCACATAAAATCTAGTTTGCTTTCTTTAATAAATTCATTTCTGGATCCAGTTTTCTATCTTATATAGATAGTATAGATGAACATTTCATCCATCATTTAACACTTTAAGCTTTAGGATTTTGCAGACAGAATTCATTCTTAGGTTTTCTTTTTTCTTTTTCTTTTTTAGCTTTTGCAAGGCAATGGAGTTAAGTGGCTTGCCCAAGACCACACAGCTAGGTAATTATTAAGTGTCTGAGACCAGATTTGAACCCAGGTACTCCTGACTCCAAGGCCGGTGCTCTTATCCACTGTGTCACCTAGCTGCCCCCTTAGGTTTTCTTAAGACTAATTTATATAGAGAAGCAGCAGGGCTAAATGTCAGCAAAAGAAACTGGCCAGATATACACTATGTACTTTATAAAACAAATCACACTAAAAAAGATACTATAAAAAGTACATGTTAAAATAGCTGTCTGTCTACGCATTAATTCTCAGTAGACATTTGAAATTTAATCAGCCTATTTTCAGCCTCTGAGAACCAACTGTCCTCTAATTAATTCTTTGTACTTGTTTGTTCTTAATAGGATCCCCAGGAAAATCAAGTAATTTTCCTTACTCTGTTTCTTCTCTCTTAAGACCTGTTTGACATTCAGCAATAAGAGAAGAAAAAGAAATTGAAGGAATTAGAATTGAGAAGGAAGAGACAAAACTAATACTCTTTGCAGATGACATGATGGTCTATCTAGAGAATCCCAAAAAATCATCTAAAAAACTACTGGAAACAATTAGCAACTTCAGCAAAGTTGCAGGATATAAAATAAACCCTCATAAATCCTCAACTTTTCTATATATGATTAGCAAGATATAGCAGGAAGAGCTAGAAAGAGAAATCCCATTCAAAGTAACCTCAGACAATACAAAATACCTGGGAGTCTATTTGCCAAGGAAGACTCATAATCTTTTTGAAAACAATTATAAAACACTTCTCACACAAATAAAATCATATTTAAATAACTGGGCAAACATCAACTGCTCAGGAATAGGTTGAGCTAATATAATCAAAATGACAATTCTACCAAAACTAAACTACCTGTTTAGTGCCCTACCAATCAAAATTCCAAAAAGTTACTTTAATGAGTTAGAAAAGGTTTTAAGTAAACTCATATGGAGAAATAAAAAGTCAAGAATTTCCAGGGATTTAATGAAAAAAGTGCAAAAGAAGGCAGCTTAGCCCTACCAGATCTAAAATTATATTATAAAGCATCAGCCATCAAAACTGTCTGATATTGGCTAAGAAATAGAGTGATAGAGCAGTGGAATAGACTAGGTGCAATAGGAGGAAATGATTATATTAATTTGCTTTTTGATAAACCCAAAGAGTCCAGCTATTGAGATAAAAACTCTCTTTGATAAAAACTACTGGGAAAATTGGAAGTTAGTATGGAAGAAACTTAGATTAGACCAACACCTCACACCCTTTACCAAGATAAGATCCAAGAGGATACAGGATTTAGACATAAAAAACAATATTAAAAGCAAACTAGAAGATCAAGGACTAGTTTACCTGTCAGATCTATGGATCCATTTATGACCAGGGAAGACATGGAGGACATCATTAAAAACAAACTAGATGACTGCGATTACAATAAATTAAAAAGCTTTTGCACAGACAAAACCACCATAACCAAGATCAAAAGAAATGTAATAGGGCAGCTAGGTGGCAAAGTGGATAGAGCACCAGGCCCAGAATCAGGAGTACCTGAGTTTAAATCCGGCCTTAGACACTTAATAATTACCTAGCTGTGTGGCCTTGGGCAAGCCACTTAATACCACTGCATTGCCAAAAAAAAAAAAAAAAGAAATGTAATAAACTGGGAAGCAATCTTTACAACTAGTATTTCTGACAAAGGACTCAATTCTAAAATATACAGAGAACTGAGTCAAATTAAAAAAAAAAAAACTTTCCCCAATTGACAAATGGTCAAGGGATATGCAAAGGTAATTTACAGATTAGGAAATCAAAGTGATCCATAGTCAAATGAAAAATTGCTTTAAATCATTACTTATTAGAGAAATGCAAATTAAAGCATCTCTTAGGTTCCACCTCATACCTCTCAGACTGACCAATATGACCAGAACGGACAATGATCAATGTTGGAAGGAATGTGGGAAATCTGGAACACCTAATGCTTTGTTGGTTGAGCTGTGAACTCATCCAACCTTTCTGGAGAGCAATTTGGAATTATGCCCAAAGGGCAACAAAAATGTACATACCCTTTGATCCAGCAATACCACTACTGTGTCTATACCCTGAAGAGATGATGAAAAAGGGTAAAAACATCACTTGTACAAAAATATTCATAGCGGCCCTGTTTGTGGTGGCAAAGAATTGGAAATTAAGTAAATGTCCTTCAATTGGAGAATGGCTTAGCAAACTGTGGTATGTGTATGTTATGGAACACTATTGTTCTATTAGAAACCAGGAGGGATGGGAATTCAGGGAAGCCTGGAGGGATTTGCATGAACTGATGCTGAATGAGATGAGCAAAACCAGAAAAACATTGTACGCCCTAACAGCAACATGGGGGTGATGCTCAACCTTGATGGACTCGCTCATTCCATCAGTGCAACAATCAGGGACAGTTTGGGGCTGTCTGCAATGGAGAATACCATCTGTATCCAGAGAAAAAACTGTGGAGTTTGAACAAAGACCAAATACCTTTAATTTTGAAAAGAAAAAACTGACATCTTATTGTCTGATCTTTCTATCTCCTATACTTTATGTTTCTTCCTTAAGGATATGATTTGTCTCTCATCACATTCAATTTGGATCAATGTACAACATGGAAGCAATGTAAAGACTGGCAAATTGCCTTCTGTGGGGGGTGGGGGGAGGGAAGCAAGATTAGGGGAAAAATTGTAAAACTCAAAATAAATAAAATCTTTAAAAGGAAAAAAAGGCCTGATTGACAGTAAGACCTGAAGAAATCGACTGTATAGAATCATCCTGAATAGAATCAAATCATTTAACTTCTGTCTACATCAGTTTCCTCACCTACAAAATAAGGATAATAAAAGCACTTATCTCCGCAAAGTTGTTATAAGGATCAAATAAGATGTAACCGTAAAGCATTCAATACAGTATCTGGCTAAATACTACAGAAATGTGTGTTGTTGTCATGCTATCTATATGAGGACTTCCTTAGGCTATTTGGTGACATTCGAGGATGAAGCCTACTTTGATCCTACAGTCCCTGAAACATGCTTCATTGATGGAAAAAACAAAACAGATTTCTATTGGCTTGAGATAGTGAAGCCTTCCCACCTACCCTTCCCTCACAATCAATGACTCCCTCATTTTATTGAAGCATTATAAAAATAAAATAGTAAAATGACCACAGAGGTGGCTCGGTTATGGCAAGTCTTTCGGTCATGAAGGTTTTCCTGATTCCTAGGCATCTCTATACACTAGGCCACACTGTTTCTCTGTTTTAATCCATCCTTCACATTGCTGCCAAAGTACACTCCTGCATATGTCTGACCACTGGCTCTGTTGTCTTTAGGACAAACTTCTGTGTTGGGCATTTAAAGCCCTCCAACTCTCTGGTTCTTCCCTACCTTCCTAAGGTTTTTCTGTGATTCCCTCTTCACATACTCTATGGTTCAGTCAAATTGGTCTCCCATGTTATACAGGGCCTGTATGCATCTTATTTCACTTTCTTAATATTCTTTGAAGGCATTAAGATTCCAAAGAGATATTCATTTCCTTTCCCTCTCTCTCTAGAATGCTAGCACTGCATCTTTATTCAACTAGAAGTATTTGTTCAAAAATATTTAGTTTTCCGGTTTTATCTGTACACTATCTTCATTTGACTATTTCAGATAAAAGGCCTATGTGATGTTAATGCCTTCCTTTATGTTTACATATATATATATATTTATACTCTTTTTATGTATCCAGTTATGAGAAATAGCAAGTTCTATCCCATCCTTCTCCTTTCTGTACTAGTCTATCCTTTTTATTCTCTCTTCTCTTTTCCCACTTAAAATTTTTAGAAAAGAACTAATCTCCCCCACTAGGACTTCATTTTTTTTCCCTTAATTTTAACCTCTTCATTACTTTTTGGACAAGTTAAGGTTCTGAAGGGATCCTTGTTTCTTCTTTAATCAAAATATTAGCACTAAATCTACATGCAATCTCTTCCAAATGTTTCAAAAAATCAATCTAATTTCTCTTCACTCTTTTCACTCGTGCATTTGCATTTTAGTTCCTTACTCAGCTATGGAATTTTCATCAGAAATTCTCAGAAGTTGGGGAGTGGCTAGGTGGTGCAGTGGATAGAGCCCCGGCCCTGGAGTCAGGAGAACCTGAGTTCAAATCCGACCTCAGACACTTAATCATTACCTAGCTGTGTGGCCTTGGGCAAGCCACTTAACCTCGTTTGCCTTGCAAAAATTTAAATAAAAAAGGAACTCTTGAAACTTGGCCATTATATTAAAGATCAAGTTTTCCCACTGTATGATTATACTCAGCTTTTTAGTTTGTTTTTGTTGTTGTTGTTATTGTTGTTTTGTTTTTTGCAAGGCAATGGGGTTAAGTGACTTGCCCAAGGCCACACAGCTAGGTAATGATTAAGTGTTTGAGGTCGGATTTGAACTCAGGTTCTCCTGACTCCAGGGCCGGGGCTCTATCCACTGCACCACCTAGCCACCCCCAATACTTAGCTTTTTAAGATAAATTATTTTTGGTTATAAGTCTTTTCTTTCTGGAATATGATATTCCATTTGTAGTAGAATCTACTATGGCTTATATGATCTTTGATTCTTTAGTACTTGAACTGCTTGTTTCTGATACTTATGACATTTTTAAAAAATTGAAACTCTGGATTTTAGTTATGGCATTTCTGGAACTTTTCCTTTTATGATTTATTTCCAGAGGTTATTGGCAACTTTCTTTCTTTTGCTCTTTTGCTCCTAATAGGTCTGGGCAGTTTTAATTTATGATTTCTTGACATAGACTATCTAATCTTTTTTTTATCATGGTTTTCAGGGAGTCCGGTGATTCTTAAATGTCCTTGTCTTGTTTGGGAAATCACTTGGCAAGAAGAGCTAAAAAGAGAAATCCCATTCAAAGTACCACGGACAATATAAAATACCTGGGAGTCTATTTGCCAGGGCAGACTCCACCACTTTTTGAAAACAATTATAAAATACTTCTCACACAAATAAAATCAGATTGAAATAACTGGGCAAACATCAACTGCTCATGAATAGGTAGAGCTAATATAATAAAAATGACAATTCTACCAAAACTACCTGTTTAGTGCCCTACCAATCAAAACTCCAAAAACGTACTTTAATGAGTTAGAAAACGTTTTATAACATTTATAACATTTTTATAACATTTCTTTCTGTCTCAGAGTCATTGATTTCTGTTGGGTCTATTCTAGTTTTCAAGGAGTCCATTACTAGGTTAAAATTAGGTGCATTTTTTCCCTAAGCTACTTATTCTCCTTCCATTTCTTTCCCCCAGAGTTTTATTTCAGTTTTTATATCGAGTTTGGTAAAGGGCAGTGAGCCGGAAGGAAGATATGACTTCCTCTTGTCTATGCTCTAGAAGGTTTGGATTACACAGTAGAGAAAACCCACAGATAAACTACATGTATACAGTTAAGGAATTTTGTCGAGAGATCAACTTGATAGCAAAGTCGATTGAGATGAATATTTCTAAATATCAGAATGTAAGGGAACTCCAAACTCCTAGAGAATCACCAAGGTCAGGACAGCATTCTGGCTGCAAACAGTCTTTAGGCACATAAAGTTAGGTTTAAACAATATTGATAAAATATAAATAATCTACTTACACTATGGGGGACTGAGAGTGAAATGAAATCAGAAAGATAGGTTTGAAATTCGCTTCTGGTGTTTGTTAACTCTAATATGGTGGACAGATAATGTACCCATTCGGAGCCTTAGTTTCCTTATCTGTATGACTGATGTTCTTGTTCTTGTTATGAGTAGTTTGCAAGCACAATATGAGTCAACAGCATGATATGGCTAGAGCAACCTTAACCTGTGTTGAGAGTCATGTCCAGAATGAGGAAGGCAAGAATTTCATTGTCCTCTGTCCTGATTTCACCAAACCTCAAAGACCCTATTCAATTCTGAATGCCTCTTTTCAGATGGGATTTGATAAGTCAAGTCTAGAAGGCTGTGACTGGAATAGTGGAAGTCAAATTTCTACCTTAAGATTGTTTTAATACCTGAGGGCATCTGCCTGCAGCAGAGATGGGACTGAGGACATGGAGGGAAAAAGAAGTCATGATAACTCTTTTCAAGGATTTAAAGGACTATTTTTTAGGAATAAAAATTAGACTTGTTACACTTGACGCCAGAGAGTGGAACCAGGAGCAATGGAATAAAAGTTATTAAGAGTCAGATTGGGGTTTGAAGTTAGTTCAACCTTTTTAACAATGAGTTATTCCAAAGGAGAATGAACTGCAAAAGCAAGGTTATGAATGCTTGCAGAGTATGTGGTAAAATGGATTCTTGTTCAGGTATGTGTTGATCTAATCTCTCAAATTCTTCCTAACTGAGATGCTGTGGTCCTTCAGCACAATTGTTTTAAATAAAATAAAACTTTGGAGACTTTGTGGATTAAGTCTATATGTTTGCTGACCAGTTTTGTGGAAAAAAATAGAATTAAAAGCATCTACTGAGATTATTATAACTAGTAGTATCATATTCTTATATTTTTCAGTGGGGTTCAAATTTAGAATGTTATTAATTGTAATATAGTTATGACTGGTTAATGCTTTAAAATTTGTTCTGTAGTTTGTATTCATTATTTCCTTTGAACTTTATAACAACAGCCTTGTAGAGTGGGAACTATGGTATCCCTTCCCCATTTTATAAAGATTACCTAACTTGACCAAGTCACATAGCTTGCAAGAGTCAAAGGCATGATTCAAACACAGCTCTTCCTTACCAAATCCAACATTATACCATCTGCAATATAGGTGTATGAGCACCCTCTTTTGGGTGAGCCCTGAATAAGATTATAAAATTTGGTGAAATTAGCATTTCAAAGCCCCCAGAATCCCTAGGGTGTCCTGACCTGACTTACTTAGGTACTCCATGGTATACGTAATGTGGACCTCTTACAACATACACATACAGACACACACATTACACATGTACACACACATAAAGACACACATTTTCAAAAGCTGTTCTTGTCCTTCAGCCAAGGTAGATATAAATCACTGATGAAAGTTTAAAATGTGACCAGCATGAAGAATAATTGCATTTGGAAAAGAGTCAACATCTTAGGCTGAAGGGATGAAGTCTGACAGCAGAATATATCAGCCACCTATTTGCAGGAGCAAAGATTCATCTGGAGCAATAGGTTCTCTGCTGACCCTTTGAAATCATATACTGTGGCCACATCCTTGCTACAAAGCAAGTGCCAACCCTGACTTCATGAAATCTTGCCTTGACTTGAACTTGGCATCATAAGATGTTCCAAACCCAAACGAATTGTAATTCAGTTTTAAAGTATGACCCTTGGTCGCTTTTGCTGGTTGGGAGAAAGTCATATGAAATCTAATGAATGCTACTTGAGCATCAGTGCTCTAGGTTCTCTATGGATTCTTGCAAACAGGGATGCCCTTGGGCCAAGCTGATATTTTTCAGGAAAGGGAAACAAACAAAGAGCCAACTCTCTAATTGGAATACAGAGCCTCTTTCTGCATTCTTGGAACAAGCCTGTTTTGATCTTTCCCAGGATGGGCCCTTGGATTCTGCATTATGCACCAGCCAGTATTTCTCTGCTCCTACCCGATTTATGCACATCTCGATTTATGCATGTCTCCAGCAGATGGTTGGGCCTGTCTTCCTCCTGTGCTTGTTTAGCATAACAGAGGGCTCAACTACCAGGGCTGGTCTCAAAGTTTTGTCTGCATTTCTGGATCCTGATTAGGTAAATACACAGTCTTGCATTGAGGGTTGGGGAATCTCTCAGCTGATCTGACAGCAACCAAGGATGGGATTTCATGTTTTTAAAAGGCCTTCTCTATTCCCACCTCCTCTATGCCAGCCAAGAAGACCCTTCCCCTCTCCCCCCACCTAGATGACCTCTTGATCCCTTCCTCCTCACTCCATGGAGGCAGGGGGGTGGGGAGGGGGAGAGGGGAAGAGCACATCTCTCAAATCACAGAGTGTGACTTTCTCCATGGCATTGGAGCAAGTCGGGCTGCCTGGCAGCTTGTTGGTCACAGCTTTTCCTTGAAGAATGAGAAACCTGAGTTGGGAGAGGGGAAGTGAGGAAAGCAGTCAGGGTTCTGGGATTTGGGGAAGAGAGTGCCAAAAAAAAAAAAGTGGCGATCTCTGGCTATTTTCAGATTTGTTCTTTTCTCTCCAGCTTTGGAGGCAAATCAATATCTTGTGTTGAGATGGGTAAATGGAGTCGTCTCTTGAAAGTGCCCCGGTCAGCTTACCACACGTCGGGCAGCTGCTGCTTTCCAGGCTGTCCAACGATTCCCAGGCTATGAGGATTGACAAGGCAATGATAAACTAATGTGGCCCCTCAGCTCTGAGCGCTCCCCATTGTGCCCGCAGCTGAGACCCTCTGCTGCTATTTGCTTTCTCCCACATACATTATTCAACAGCCCAGGAAAAGGCCAAGAACCTCTTTCATTCAGGAATTCTGTATTAAAATAATCAATTTCAAACTGAAGCCGGGAAGGCGGCCTTGCTACAGGCCGAGCCTATTAATAAGCCACCAGTCTTCTCCATTTGCATTGGGTTCATGCTGCATTGTAGTAATATGGGATTATTTTTCCCCTTTCCTTGAAGAAACCAAGCACTTTGGTTCTCCTGGCCCTTAGTAAATAGTTGGTCCAAGGAACTGCTTCTGATCTTCTAGCACAGGCCCATATTTGTTTTCTCTTAGCCAATTGGGCAGATTCTTTAGGACTTACAAAAAAGCAATGCACATGGAGAAATCCAGAAAATCTGTAGAAGTGTGTGTTTTCCTTTTATTGCTGTAGGTCTGTCTCCCCTTGTTCCCACTATGCTTCAGGGTGTCATGTTCATTTACACAAAAGAAATGGATACCGTGCAAAATTCAGCATCCAAGGAGGAAGTTATCCCAAACAGTTTGGCATAAGAAGGCTGATGCCTACAGGTAGTCTGAAATAATAAATTGAATTTGATTTTTTTTAAAAAAGAAGCATCTTTGAAATATACAAAAAATTAACAATGCAAAATAATTGTATTCATGTAGGCTACCTATGGTTTTTGCCATCAGAAAAGTGAATTAAATTAAGAAATGTTCAACTCCATAATGCTGCCCATGATCTACACATCAAGATGCTGGCCCATAATGATGAGCAAAGAGCAGGATCTTGCAGTAACCCAACACACTATGGAAAGACTGATGGGCAGAATCTTCCTGTGTGACCACATGACAAATGAGGAGCTCCCCAGAAGGTCAGGGGTGGCAGATGTACCCGAAGCAGTTAATCGCACAAAGAGACGCTGGGCGGGTCATGTAGCAAGGGTGATGGACAATAGCTGGACCATCCGACTTACAAACTGGATCCCACGGGACCACAAACGGCTGACCAGGAGGCCAAAAATTGGGCAGAATGAATCAGTGGGTTGACTGTTTAGAGGTAGAAATAGTGTGCGCAGGATTGCCCATTCTGGTGTTTCATGGATCTGTGCTCTCCTTATGGGAAGGGGAGACTAATTCAAGCAAATGAATGGAGATGTGGGTAACCATAACACTGTGAAAAAATACCAAGTGTGCAGTGAATTGGACACAATCAAACCTCAATTAGAAACAGTTAATAAACAGTTGAAATAGTTAATAAAATGTTAACTGGAACTCCATTTTCATTTCATCTCTTTTTGCTAAAAACCCTAACCTATACTAGTCTACCATTCAGTCTTGGGAACAATCCAGTGACCCTCATTTAACCTTTCAGGGTCATCATTCTGAACTGTTCAGGATTGTAGATGTAGAAGGTGCAGGCATTTTGGCTGAATTTGTACTGACCCCAGGGCAACCCCAGTTAGTTGGTTTTTGAAAGAGTCCCAGATACAAGCTTGTTTTCTGTTTCTATGCTTTCTTCCCCCCTCTAAAATATTTAGTATAACACAAAATTTAGTTAATTGTGAGTTCTGGATAGCTGAGTTCAAAGAAATGAAGGCTTTAATGTCCTGTTTAAGATGAGGTAGGTTTATTTTTTTCTTCTATTTGACAAGTATGGTATTCAAACTTAATAAAGAGATGCAATAGACAATAAAATATAGGAGTAACCCCAGGGAAATCAGGAAAGTATGTGCATTACTGTTTATGGTACTTTGTAAGAAAAATATCTAAGATGGACTCACTGCTAATCAAGAGCATTAGGGTTTCCTTCCCCCCAACCCCCTGAATTAATTATGTCATGGTATGTACTGTATTGCTCTATTCCTGATGGAGAAAACCCAAACATTTTTCTCAGATTCATATTTGGGATATTGATACCAATTTTCTGCTTTCTCCATGATTAAATTTCCCATAATCCATTGCTAAAATAGAAATAATATGTCTTTGCTATCAATATACTCAACTGGAGTTAAGATGCACAAGTCAGTTTGACTGTTCTAACTGACTTGATTCATCAGTTCGAGAATCCGAGAGTTGTAAGAGATGCTATACAGGCTGGCTCTCGTCCAGGCCTCACACTTTACAGATGGGAAAACTGAAGCCCAAAGAGGGAAATGGTTTCTTCAGGGTCACATAGGGGACCTCAGTTTTCTTGATTCCTAGTCTTGGTGTTTTTCCCACTAGTATTCTATGCTTCTGTGACTCATGACTTAAAGATCCCCTCATTTAGTCTCCTCTTTATACTATACCACATTTCCTCAGCATACCCTCATTACTTGTCTGCACATGGGGTTCTCATGGCTCTTACAATATCAAGTTGATGACATTTTGTTTTTCTGAAACATAGTAGTAAAGAGGTATTTCAATTTAGAATCATAGAATTTCAGAGTTGGGATTGACCTCAGGGATCATCTGGTTCCACCCACACTTGAATGAGAGGTCTTATATTCTTCAGTGTTTAATAAGTTGTTATCTAACTTTATTGGGCTCAAATATCACCAATAAAGGGGACCTACTATAGACTAAGGCAGTCCGTTCCACTTTGGAACAACTCTAATTTTTAAAAAAACAAATGTTATTGTGAATTAGATAATCTTCAACGAACATGAATATTTTCACTCCATGAACTTGTTCCTTGTCCTTTGCATTAAATTTAGCGTGATAATGCTCTAATTTTCAGGAAACTCTTTTATATCAAGTTTAATCTGCCATCCTGAAACGTCTACTCATTGCTCCTAGTTATATCCTCTGGGGATGAGAGCAAGTGTAATCTCTCTTCCAAGTGATAGTCATTGAAGATGGTTAGCTTGGTTTTCCTGTATTTTCTTTTTTTTAAGTGAAATATACCCTGTTCCTTTATATATGGCATCAGCTTAATTATTGATTCTTCTTTATCCAAGGAATCACTAAAATACTTCAGTGACTGCAGCCAACCTGGAAGTTCAAGGTGATAGTCCTGGCCACTGTAGATGGTCTAAACTTTGTCCTAAGTTTCTCCTGTCGGAGTCCCTCCTTCCCAGCTATAGGCATACTCTTTATTACATAATCTAGAAAAGGGCAGGTTGTTTTTCTTGCTGGAGCTAACATATTCTTTTTGATCATCAAGTCTGGTAAGAATAGGACCCAATAATTTTGTGACACATCTGTTAAAAAATTGAAACTCTGGGGGTGGCTAGGTGGCACAGTGGATAAAGCACCGGCCCTGAAGTCAGGAGTACCTGAGTTCAAATCCAGCCTCAAACACTTAATAATTACCTACCTGTGTGGCCTTGGGCAAGCCACTTAACCCCATTTGCCTTGAAAAAAAGTTAAAAAATTGACACTCTAGAAAGTTAAAAATGTTTTTGTTTCCATTGAGGATTATTTTTATGCTAGAAGATAGATTTTAACAAAAGTTAGTCTATATAATAAATAGATGATAAGCCACTAACTCCATTTACTCTTATCACTTATATTTCTCTTTTTATCCCTCCATTTACTGTCTTCCAGAGAACCATCTCTTATAATTAAAATTTTTCAAAAGATAAAAATATAAGGGGTAGCTAGGTGGTGCAGTAGATAGAGCACCAGCCCTGGAGTCAGGAGTACCTGAGTTCAAATCTGACCTCAGACACTTAATAACTACCTGTGTGGCCTTGGGCAATCCACTTAACCCCATGTGCCTTGAAAAAAACCTAAAAAAATTAAAAAATATATATTCCATAAAACTAGCCAACATATTTTTAAAAGTATGTTTTATATGCTGTGTTGGACTTTTATGACCCCCCCTTTCTGCAAAAAAAGCAGAAAACTTCTTCTTAATATCAATTTTATAATTTTAAAGGGAGAATTGAATCCTTGGAACCTTTCTTGTCACAAATATCCCAGCTCTCCAATAGCTTACTAATCACTTCCTCATCATTTTTATTTGTAAGAGGAAAAAAAGACAAACTAATACAACACAAACTACCTTTTTTTCTTTTGACAGTCAGTAAATCCTCCTTAACGAATCAGACATGTATTAAGTATCTACTCTTTATAAAGTATTATGTTGAACAATCTAGGGGATATAAAGATTAATAAAACAGTATCAACCCAAAATGTTTAGTAGTTTGAAAAAAAGCACTAACATAATTGATTCTAGTCCTTGCTCCATCATTTGCCATCAAGATGACATTGGGGAAATAAATAGTGACCACAGATTTAGAATTGAAAGGGACTTTAGAGATTAATCCATTTTCTGATGGAGAAAATCATGGTCCAGAGAGGTGAATGAATCAATGAGAAAACATTAATAAAGCACCTACCAAGTGCCAAGCACTGTGCTGGACATGATGAAGGGTCATGTCCAGTGTTGTACTGGTAGTAAATGGTAAAGCCATTATGTGAACCATTATGTGAAGTCTCTGACTTCAAATCCAGCACTTTTAAAAACTGCTCACCCACCCTACCACCCTCTGGAGAACAGGATTATTTGGAATTTAAAAGTATTTATCAAGTGCTTATTACATACCAGCCACTGTGGCATGTATATAGTTAGGGATACAGATATAGATAGATATATGATAGATAGATAGATAGATAGATAAGTAGATAGATGATAGACAGATGATATAGATGGAAAGATGATAAGCCCATAGCTAGATAGATGATAAATGATATATATAGAGTTAGCTAGATAGATTTTTAAAATGACAGTCCCTACTGTCAAAAAGATTACATTCTCATGGGGGGGAACAATACTGAAAGGGTATCTGGAGAGGGGAGGGGAGCAGTTCAAAAGCTGAAATATTTCAGGGAATGAATAAGCCAGGCATTATGTCCATTTCTGTGTTAATTTTTAGTGATAAAGTTTAATTCCTGATGCTTCAGTGAGGAATGAAGGTGATGATGTGCTTTCATATACCATGCTAGTCAGTCAGTAACTATTTATTAAATACCTACTGTGTGCCCACACTCTGGGCTAAGTACTGGGGGATACAAAGAAAGGCAAAAAAGTCCTGCTCTCAAGGAGTTCAGAGTCTCATGGGGGAGACAACATGGAAACATCTCTGTACAAAAAGTGCTAGTAAGGACAAATTGAGAATGACCAATGGAAGGAAGACCCTAGAATGAAGACGCCTCCAGGCAGGTTTCCTGGAGAGGTGGGATTTTAGTTGGGACTTGAAGCTGAGAAGATGCCAGATTACCAGAGAACATGCCCAGATGTCATTGATGGAAAGAATTGAGTACAGTCATGGGAAGATCTAAAAGGCGATAAGGCTAAGAGTGGGAAGGGCAGAGATCACCAAGTTCAACCTTATTGTCAAGAATAGGAAACTGGGACCCAGTGAGAGACCATGTATGTGCTTCTGTACTCCTTGCTGAGTTTGAAGAGGTTACTCTTCTTTTTTATCTCTCTTTTTAGCAACAGCTGCTTGTGAAAACCATTTCCTAAGGCAGCAAGAAGGCTCATGCTCTGTAGGTAAAAATGAAATCATGTCTTGAGTTCTAGAGGGTAGTGGTAGCTGTGATTTTATCTCCTGCCACCTATAAATTTTAATTGTATCTTTGAGAGTCTTAGAGAGCTGCTGGTAGTACCATAAGGTTAAGTGACTTGTTCATGATCTCACAACCTGTAGGTGTCAGAGAAAAGATTTGAATTGAAGTAAGATCTTCCTAATTTCAGGGATGGTTATCTACATATTATTATACCACACTCCCTTTCCTTTGATGTATAATAAACAAAAGTAGAAAGTATCCTTCATCTTTGGGCCCAAGTGGTTCCATAAGCCTTTAATAACCTTAATTCCTGTTTTGTTCTATTTATTACTGTCCAGCGAGCTGTTGGAAATGTAGAACTGAAGCCTAACTGGACTGCGTTTTGCTTTGTACTTTTTTTCAAACTTGGAATGACCTTCTTTCTTTCAGTATTCTAAGGCTCTTTTGGCAAAATCAAATTGACCTGAACATAAATTCCCCTTCAGATGTTTGGAATGAATTGACTGCCACCAGAAGCTTTGGCGAGCAGTTTCAAGATGAAGGAAATGATATAGGAGACAGGTATCATTTATTGTCATGATAGAAATATACTTTAGGAGAGAACGTAAGAACTAAGTGGTGTCAAATGCAGTTTTGTAGAAAGGAGGATTTTAGCCAATGTTTGATCAGGCTGGCTCCATATTTTATGTCTAAGGAATCAGAAGACGGTTGAGAAATAGAAAGATTTCTTTGTTGTCCTGCTACCTGAATATTTTAATATCTTCTACATAATTCCTTTTCACACTGTACATTGTGGTATACTCTGCCAAGTCTTATTCTCAGGTGAGTCAGAGAGTCTGTGATAAAATAGACTTGAGAGTTGTTGAACATCTCAAGAATCTTTTCAATTTCAATTCATACATTTATTTTGTATCTACTATGAGACTTCTAGGTATTGGAGATACTGGAGAAATAAAACATTACCTACCCTCAAGGAATTTACATTCATCTGGAGGCAACAACATATACAATGATAAAGAAAGACAGAATCTTTACAAAATAAATACAAAGTAAACTCATAAGAGAGCACGAACAGTTTGGGAGGATGAGGAAAAGCTTTATTTAGGAGTTAAAAGTATGACCCTATCCTTGAAGGGAGTTTGGCATTCCAAGAAGCAAAGGTAAAGAAGAACAATCTAGGTTTGGACACAGCGTGTACAAGGCCTAGAGGAATGAAATAGAATGTTATGCCCAGGAAACTGCAGGAAGGTGGGCCTACTGGACTGCAGCTTCCTGTGAGTGAGTGAGCATCATGTGAAATCAGTCGAGAAAGGCACAATACAGGTGAGGTGGGGTTTTAAATACCAAACAGAGGAGTTTCTATTTTGTCCTAGAGGCAATAGGGATTTGACAGCTGTCTGGAGGATGGATTAGAAGGGAGAGACTGAAGGCAGGGAGACCAGATAGAAGGCAATTCAATCAAATAACATGTTTTTAGTAAACTCCAACTGTATTCCAAGTTCTGTGTTAGATGCTAGAAACATGAAGATGAAAATAAGGTCTTCCATGCTCAAGAAATTTATATTTACTGGAAATAATGAGGTGATGGGGTGGTGATTATATCAGTACTACTAGCTCCTGATTAGTTCAAATAATGAATCTTGTGAAGTTGCAATGTAGTCTAAATCACACTATTCTAATTTTATAATCATGTAAATTATAGTCACTAAATCCAACCCAATGGAAATATGCAATGTAAGTTGGAATAATGCTGCTATTTCTGGGGGAGAATTCAAGGAAATGTGGAAGTAAAATTCAAAACACTTGGAATTCCCAAAATGATAAATGGTCATTTAAAAAATTTTTGAGTTCCAAATTCTCTCCCTCTCTCCAGTTCCTCTCCCACCTCTTGAGAAAGACAGCAATATGATATCAATAAGACATGTGAAGTCATGCAAAACGTTCCCATGTTAGCCATGTTGAAAAAAAAAGGTGCAAGACAATTTTGGGGTATCTGCAATGGAGAATACCATCTATATCCAGAAAAAGAATTTTGTGGAGTTTGAACAAAGACCAAAGACTATTACCTTTAATTTTTTAAAAAAAGTTACCTTATTATATAATTTTGCTATCTCATATACTTTATTTTTCTTCTTTAAGTGATTTCTCTTTTATCACATTCAACTTAGAACAATGTATACCATGTAAACAATGTAAAGACTAACAGACTGCCTTCTGTGGGGGGGTGAAGGGAGGGAAGCAAGATTAGAAGAAAAACTTGTAAAATTCAAAATAAATAAATAAATAAATAACATTAAAAAAGAAAAAAGAGTGCAAGAAAATAAAATTTTGAAAGTATGCTTCAATCTGTACTCAGAGTTTATCAGTTATCTCTTTGGAGGTAGATAGCTTTTTTCATCATGAGTTCTTTGGAATTGTGAATCATTTTATTAATTTGAATGGCTAAGTCTTTCACTGTTTTCATTGTTACAATTTTGTTATTATTTTGTATGATGCTCTCCTGGTTCAGCTCACTTCACTTTGTATCAGTTCATAGAAATTTCCCAGGTTTTTCTAAAACTATCCTGCTTGTCATTTCTTATAGCCAAATAGTATTCCATCACAGTTGTACCAGAACTTTAGGCATTCCCCAATTGATGAGTATCTCCTCAATATCTAATTCTTTGCTATGACAAAAAGAGCTGCTATATTTTTGTATATGTGGGTTGGTCTCTTTGGTATACAGACTTAGTAGTGCTATCGCTTGGTATTGAACTGTTTTAGAAACCTTTGGGCATAGTTTCAAGATGTTCTCCAGAATTGTTGAACCAGTTTATAACTCTACCAACAGGGTAGGTATTTTTCATATCCCCTGTAGCATTTTTAACTTTGGGGGTAGGAGACACTGTTTCAAGCTTCAGGCTTTTTTTTTTGCCTTGTTGTTTTCACATTTAATTCTGGTAGATTGTAAATTTTCAGTGTTTCCAAAGAGGTGTGATACTGGAAGAAGTGTAGTTACTGCTCTCCTGGTTGGACCTTACACAGATGGGACTCCTGTTCCCTTATAGGCACAAGAATTAGTGTTCCTCTCTTCTCTGGAACTGAGAACAGGGCCCCTGCTCCCTTGAAGAATTATTCTCTATCCTGATATTTCAATCTGGAACATGGTATCACACAGCTATCCCCTGTAATTTCTTTCTTACTAGTTTTCCAATCCCCTTTCCCCTTCTGGACAAAGAGTTCCTGAAGCTGCAGTCACCTCCAAGGCCCACAATTGGTATTACTACTATTTGTGCTTTGGGCTAGCCCCCACCCTAGTGTCATATATCTCTTTCTGAGCTCCTAAATTGTCTTAGGCTGAAAAATATTTCACTGACCTTTTGTTGACTCTGCCCCTCTCAAATTTGATTATAGGAATTTTTTTTAGATATTTTTCAAGGCAATGGGGTTAAGTGGCTTGCCCAAGGCCACACAGCTAGGTAATTATTAAATGTCTGAGGTCAGATTTGAACCCAGGTAATCCTGACTCCAAGGCCGGTGCTCTCTCCACTGCGCCACCTAGCCGCCCCATAGGTATTATTTTAAAGTGTTTGGAAGGGCGGCTAGGTGGTACAGTGGATAGAGCATGGGTCCTGGAGTCAGGAGTGCCTGGGTTCAAATCCGGCCTCAGACACTTAATAATTACCTAGCTGTGTGACCTTGGGCAAGCCACTTAACCCCATTGCCTTGGGGGAAAAAAACCTAAAAAACAATGAAGTGGAGGGCAATCTTAGGAGATTTCAGCTAGAAAAGATTCTTCTACTACTTTATCTTGGCTCTCAGGTAATTTTTAAGGAAAGGCATCTAAACTATCAATAGCCACTTGGGAAAAAAATGCTCTACATCACTAATTTTCAGAAAAATGAAAATTAATGCAACTCTAAAGCTCTGCTTACCATCCATCACATTGACAAAGTTATCAAAAAAGGACAATGAACAATGTTGGAGAGACTGAAGGAAAAGGAAAAGGAAAAATGCATGCATTGTTGGTAGAGTTGTCAGTTGATCCAGCTGTTCTAGAAAGCAATTTGGAACTGTGGCCAAATTCTTATTAAACTGTGTATACAGTCATTGACCCAGTGATATTTTTAGACTTCTCTCCCAAAGCAATCCAAAAAGGAAAAAAAAAGTAACCCTACATTAAATATTTATAACAGTTCTTTCTGTAATGCCAAAGACCTGGAAGCCAAGTAGGTGCTCATTAGTTGGGGAATGACTATATAAATCATGATATATGAATGTAGAAGAATAGTATTATTTAAAAATAAATGATGGCTACACTTTTAGAAAGGATCATATGAATTTCATGGAATGAAGTAAGCATATTCACGAGAAAAAATTACACTATGAAATTTTGAAATACTAAAGAATTCTAATCATGGCAATGATTCCATGATTCCAGAAGACCAGTGAGGAAGCATGCTACCCTTGTCTCCTGACAGTGAGTTGATAAGACTCAGTGCAGAAGAAGACATAGATCTTTGGACAAGACCAATGTGGAGATTTGTTTTGTTTGATTGTGCATATTTGTTACAAGAATTTTGTTTTCCTTTCTTTTTTTCTTTTTTTTAGAAAGATTTTATTTCTTTTGGGTTTTACAATTCCCCCCCTATACTTGCTTCCCTCCCCCCATCCCCCACAGAAAGCAGTCTGTTAGTCTTACATTGTTTACATGGTAAGCATTGATCTAAGTTGGATGTGATGAGAGAGACATCATATTCTTAAGGAAGAATAAAGTATAAGAGATGGCAAGATCAGACAATAAGATATTGGTTTTTTTTTCTGAATTGAAGGTAATAGTCCTTGGTCTTCAAACTCCACAATTCTTTCTCTAGATACATATGTATTCTCCATTGCAGAGAGCCCCAAATTGTGCCTGATTGTTGCACTGATGGAATGAGCAAGTCCATCAAGGTTGAACATCACTCCCATGTTGCTGTTAGGGTATACGGTGTTTTTCTGGTCCTGCTCATCTCACTCAGCATCAGTTCCTGCAAATCCCTCCAGGCTTCCCTGAATTCCCGTCCCTCCTGGTTTCTAATAGAACAATAGTGTTCCGTGACATACATATACCACAGTTTGCTAAGCCATTCCCCAATTGAAGGACATTTACTTGATTTCCAATTCTTTGCCACCACAAACATGGCTGCTATGAATATTTTTGTATAAGTGATGTTTTTACCCTTTGTCGTCATCTCTTCAGGGTATAGACACAGTAGTGGTATTGCTGTATCAAAGGGTATGCACATTTTTGTTGCCCTTTGGGCATAATTCCAAATTGCTCTCCAGAAAGGTTGGATGAGTTCACAGCTCAACCAACAAAGCATTAGTGTCCCAGATTTCCCACATCCCTTCCAACATTGATCATTGTCCTTTCTGGTCATATTGGCCACTCTGAGAGGTGTGAGGTGGTACCTCAGAGATGCTTTAATTTGCATTTCTCTAATAATTAGTGATTTAGAGCAATTTTTCATATGACTTTGGATTGCTTTGATATCCTCATCTGTAAATTGCCTTTGCATATCCTTTGACCATTTGTCAACTGGGGAATGGCATATTTTTTTTGAAAATTTGATTCAGTTTTCTGTATAATTTAGAGAACTATGTATACACTTCTCTGTATATTTGTCAGAAATACTAGTTGTAAAATTGTTTCCCAATTTACTACATTTCTTTTGATCTTGGTTTCAGTGGTTTTGTCTGTGCAAAAGTTTTTAATTTAAAATAATCAAAATTATCTAGTTTGTTTTTAATGATGTTCTCCATCTCTTCCTTGGTCATAAACTACTTCCATTTCCACAGATCTGACAAGTAAAACTACTCCTTGATCTTCTAGTTTGTTTATAATATCATTTTTATGTCTAAATCCTGTGTCCATTTGGATCTTATTTGGTAAAGGGTGTGAGGTGTTGGTCTAATCTAAGTTTCTTCCATACCAACTTCCAATTTTCCCAACAGATTTTATCAAAGAGAGAGTTTTATCCCAATAGCTGGACTCTTTGAGTATCAAACAGCAGATTACTATAATCATTTCCTGCTATTGGACCTAGTCTATTCCATGGATGTACCACTCTATTTCTTAGCCAATACCAGACAGTTTTGATGACTGATGCTTTATAATATAATTTTAGATCTGGTAGGGCTAAGCCACCTTCTTTTGCACTTTTTTTCATTGAGTCCCTGGAAATTCTTGACTTTTTATTTCTACATATGAATTTACTTTCAACTTTTTCTAACTCATTCAAGTAATTCTAACTCAAGTAATATTTTGGAATTTTGATTGGTAGGACACTAAACCTTTCTTTTTTTCTAATGGAAAGAAGATAAAAGGAAGAAAAAGCAAATGCTTGTTCATAAAAGGCAATGAAATCAAAAACAAAAGATGGGGAAACTAGGTTGCTCAGTATATAGAGCACCAGCCCTGGTGTCGGGGGAACCTAAGTTCAAATCTGGCCTCAGACAATTAATAATTACCTAGCTGTGTGACCTTGGGCAAGTCACTTATCCCCATTGCCTTAAATAAACAAAAGTTTAAAATTTTAAAAAAAAGACTTGGCAGCTGATTGGATCGCATTTAGGGGGAGGGAATATTGAGGAGAATAAAAAATGACTATGATTAGAAATCTGGTTAACTCTTTCTCCCAACAGAGTTGCAGCCAATTTTTGGTTTCGTGGCCTATTGCTTAGCATGGAGCAGGTAGTTAATAAATGCTTGTTGAATGAATGCAGCAAAAGCAAGGTGTTACTTAGTTTTCACTAAATGTGTTTTTTTCTTCCAAAGGCCCTCCAGTCAAGTTCTGTTTAAGTTGCTTCCAGCTGACTTCCCCTTTAGAAAAACTTAGGCAATAGGAAATGCCTCCTCCATAAGGGATTCTCAAAGTGATAATTGCATAGAACTTGTGTATTTACCCCTCTGGTAAATTCCCTTTCAATCCATGAGGACAGTTGGCTCACTTTATAACTCTGTAGGCTAAAAGCATATGCACTGTTTGACAGAAACTTGTGAGTTCATATTTCACTCATCTTTATCAGAGAAGAATATTTTAAATTGGATCTTTCTTCTTGTCTGAGATTTGATTTTGTTGGTCTGGGGAACTCTCAGGTGAAGAAATGGTGTTTTTTAAATATTATTATCAAATAAATGAGATGATTTTCAAAACTGAAAAAAAAGGTAAGAAAAGAAAGGTGTTAGATGAACTTCATGTTGGAATGCCTGCAGCCATTGTTGGTTGTGATTTTGGTGCTAATGAATCAACGATTTGTTTTATCTGCAAAAAGGGGTGAAGAAATTCTTACCAATGTAGGTAGCTATCTTCTCTGCAATTTATTCTTAGTGTTGCTTAGAGTATTGAGAGGTTAAGTGAGTTTCCTTAGGATCACACAACCAATTTATATCATAGGTGGGATTTTAAACCAGATATTTTTTTTTCTTGTTTAGTCACTGATTGTACTAAGGTTGCTAAGAGGACATTACCCTGTTTTATATGCCCTGTCTTGGAGTCAGGATACACACTGAAACCCTGACCCTTCACCCACTCTCTACAGATCACCAATCAGACCCCACTCCCTGCCCCCATCCATTTTGCACCTTGGTCTTCTAAGCTTCCATAGGAAGAGATTGTCTGTTTGTACTATCTTGGAGGGAAAGAGACTTTTAAATTGAGGAAGATTTGAACTATTTCCCTGGGAACTCTCTAGGAACCTTGAGGCCCAGGCAACCTCAAAGAGGGAATGGAATAAGGAAGTCCTAGAAAGAGTCAATGGAAATTATGTTTCAAAGCAGTTAATCCTTACTGGATAAGTGCTCTTGGAGACAGGATCTATGTAATCATGGAGAAGAGAACTCTCCTTCCTATAGTGGGACCCAAATCATCATGTATGTGATATCTATGGAACAGGATACTCCATTCCAGTAGTCACTTGTGATAGTTAAGTTGGTTTTGGCTGGGGTGCTTGCTCTGAGAATGAGGGAGGGGCTAATTTTCCATCCAGAATCACAATGTAGGTGGATGCTTCAAATGGCACAAAGATCACTGTTGAATAGAAGTAACTGCCTAATCTTAGGGATATTTTATGGTGCTGTGACCTCTACTGTACAACATGGCTTCATGACTTTCATGTCCAGGTTACTGGTGGATTGTTCTCATAAGAGCATCATCCTGGTTATTCATTTCAGTAGAAGATGGTATATGATGATTTTTCTGTATGTTGACATATTCTACAAATTGTGTTTGTGTGTGTGTGTGTGTGTGTGTGTGTGTGTATGATTAGCTTCAACTATGAAACTAAAGTAAAAGGCACTACAAAGTGAACAACTCTATTCAACTTAGCTACTAAGTCAACAAGCAAACCTTTATTAAAACATTACTATATGTGAGGCAGTGTGCTAAGTGCTGAGAATATAGAGAAAGGCAAAAGACCCTGATTTCGAGGAGCTTACTATTTAATGAGAAAGACAATATGCAAACAACTACAGTATATCCTCAACTTTCTGGAAGCAGCATTCCTAGAAAATGGCACAAAGTAAAAAAAAAACACAAATGTTGATACAATGCACCTATGGGAAATAGGGGGTTAGGTTCCCACAACCACCAAAAACCTTAAGCTTTTGTTAAAAATTTGCTGAAAATATACTTTTCTGCATTTAGTTCTTCCTAACAAAGTATTAATTCTGATAATTCATACTTTTCATAGTGTAGTAACTGTGAAATAACCCCTAAAATAAAATTAGTAACATGTAAGCCATTTTTTTCTTGCTAGCAATTCCCTAGAATTCTGTGACCTTTTTTTGCTAACATTTCAATTAAAAAAACAACATTCATTTCCAGCAATATTTACTTTTCATGATACCTGAAATCTATAGTACCAGAAATATTTCCCCCCTTTTTGCAGCTATAACAAATCGTTGATTCATTAACACCAAAATCAAAACCAACAATGGCTGCAGGCATTCCAACATGAAGTTCATCTAACACCTTTCTTTTCCTTACCTTTTTTTTCAGTTTTGAAAATCATCTCTCCAACTCCATTTATTTGATAATAATATTTTTTAAAAAACACCATTTATATAGTACTCTAAGGTTTCCAAAGTGGTTTACTTCCATGTTATTTCATTTGATTCTCACAAGAGCCTTGCACTATATGAACTTCATTTTACAAATGTGGAAACTGAGTCTCAAAGGGGTCACATGCCCTATCCCATTTAGCAGGAAAGTATCTGCAGCAGGATTCTAACTCAGATTTTCCTGACCCCAAGTACCTGAGTCTGAATTCTAGAAACCCAAATCACTAAATAATCTCTATTAACTTCTTTCACTCCATCTTTTAATTCAATTCAATAAGATATATTACACCACTAAACCAGCACTGTCTGTGCTGAATGCATTAAGATTGTTAAAGATCTCTCAAAATCTTGACATTTTATTTACTAAGAGTAGCTGACATTTATACAGCACTTTTTACACAAATATTTCTCTGGAGGAAAGTGAAAAGGGAAAGGAATAAATTCTAAAGTACCTACAATGTGCTACAATCTGAGATATGCAGATGATAGAAAGTGAAGAATTAAGAAGCCTATAGATGAGAGTAAAAGGAGAATGTCAAAACTGACTTGAAACATAACATAAAAGAAACTAAGATGTTAACATCTGTTTTCCCATAACTTCCTGGCAAATAGAGGGAGAAAAAAAGGTCAACAGTGTCAGATTTTATATTCTTGGACTCAAAGATAGCTGTAGATAGCAGTGATGCAGCCATGAATTTAAAAGATACTTGCTCCTGGGAAGGAAAACTGTAGAAAATTTGGACACAAACTTCAAAATGCTGAAAAAAAGTCCCTGTGGTCAAAGCTATGGTTTTTCCAGCATCAGTGAAAGACTTTGATAGTTATGTTATCGGGAAAGCTGAGCATCACAGAATCAATTCTTTTGAATTGTGGTCCTAGAGAAGACTTTTGAGAGTTCTTTGGACAGCAATGGAAATAAATTGGTTAACATTTAAGAAATCAGTTCAGGCTAGTCACTGGAAAGTCAAATATTGAAGCTGAAACTTAAATACTTTGGCCACATAATAAAAAGATAGGAACTTCTTGGGGAAAGATCCTTATATTGGAGAAAAAAGAAAGGCAAAAGGAAAGGGGAAAATAGAGGATAGGATGGATAGATAGTAAGTATGTACTTGGGCAAAGATGAGAGAGATAGAAAGATCTGGTGTACTACATTTATGGGATCATAACGAGTTAGAAACAACTGAACAATTTTGTGCTAGATACTGCTAAACACTTTACAAATATTATCTCATTTGATGCTTAAAATGAGACAATCCCAAAAGATAGGTACTGTTATTATCCTCATTTTTTGTTTGTTTTTTTGTTGTTTTTGCAAGGCAATGGGGTTAAGTGACTTGCCCAAGGTCACACAACTAAGTAATTATTAAGTGTCTGAGGCCAAATTTGAACTCAGGTCTTCCTGACTCCAGGGTCAGTGCTCTACCCACTGAGCCACCCAACTGCTCAATTTTCCTCATTTTGCAGATAAAAGCAAACAGGTGTTAAGTGACTTGTGCACAACTAGGAAATGTCTGAGATCAAATTTGAATTCAGGTCTCCTTTACATCAAGTCCAGAGCTTTATCTACTGCAGTACCTATACTGTCTCTGAAGGGAGCAGTTACAGGTATTATTTGCAGATGAGAGGAGGAAATAACTTGCCCATGTGTGTCACACTGTTGACTACTGTCTAAGACTGGAACTGAGAATTAACTAACTTCCAAGTCAAGCATTCTCCCAACAACCAGAAATATTACTCTCATTTTCTCACATTCATTTTCTCTCTGTGGTCTTTTTTATTCCTTTTTTTCTTAAATATTTTACATTTCCCCCAATGACTGTAAAAACAATTTTAATATTTTTATAGTTTTGAGTTCCAAATTCTATCTCTATCTTCCTCTTCTACTCCCTGCAAAGGTAAGCAATCTGATATCGGTTTTATATATATATATATATATATATATATATATATATATATATATATATTTATATATATATATATATATATATATAAATATATATGCAGTCATGTAAAACTTTTCTATTTTAGTCATTTTAAAAATAGGATGGAAGGAAGGACGGGAGGGAGGGACGGAGGAAGGGAAGAAGAGACAGAAGAGAAAAACAGCATACTTCAGACTGTTCAGATATCAGTTCTACCTCTGGCCTGGAGGTAGATAGATTTTTTTATTGTGAGTCCTTTAAAATTAATATTGGATTATTGTATTGCTGAGAATAGCTAAATCTTTCAGAATTCTTCATCTGTACAATATTAGTGCTACTGTGTACAATATTCTCCTGGTTCTGCTCACTTCACTTAATATCAATTCATGTAAGTCTTTCCAGGTTTTTCTGAAATCATCCTGCTTGTCATTTCTTAATAGCATAATACTATTCCATTATAATAATGGGATGTTTTTAGGTTTTTTTGCAAGACAATGGGCTTAAGTGGCTTGCCCAAGGCCACACAGCTAGGTAATTATTAAGTGTCTGAGGTCAATTTGAACTCAGGTAGCCCCTACAATAATGTTTTACAACGTGTTCATTCCTTCCCCAATTAGTAGGCATCCCCACAATTTCCAATTCTTAGCCATAACAAAAAGAGATGCTATAAACATTTTTGTACAAATAGGTTCTTTTCCCTTTTTTAAAAATCTCTTTGTGCGGGAGTGGCTAGGTGATGCAGTGAATAGAGCACCGACCCTGGAGTCAGGAGTACTTGAGTTCAAATCTGGCCTTAGACACTTAATAGTTACCTAACTGTGTGGCCTTGGGCAAGCCACTTAACCCCATTGCCTGGCAAAAAACCTTTAAAAAAAGAAAAGAAAAATGTCTTTGTGAGACAGACCTAGCAGTGGTATTGATGGATCAAAGGATCTGCACAGTTTTTTTAGCTGTTTAGGCATAGTTCCAAATTGCTTTACAAAATGGTTGGATCAGTCTATAATCCCACCAGCAGTGCATTCATGTCCCAGTTTTCCTACATTCCCACCAACTTCTATTATTTTCCTTTTTTGTCATATTAGCCCATCAGATAGGCATAAGGTAGTACCTCAAAAGTTCTAATTTGCACTTCCTAATCAATATTTTAGAACATTTTTTTCATATGTATAGAGATAGCTTTGATTTTTTTTATCTAAAAACTTCCTGGGGTGGCTAGGTGGCCCAGTGGATAAAGCACCAGCCCTGTAGTCAGGAGTACCTGGGTTCAAATCCGGTCTCAGACACTGAATAATTACCTAGCTGTGTGGCCTTGGGCAAGCCACTTAACGCCATTTGCCTTACAAAAACCTAAAAAAAAGAACTTCCTGCTCATATCCTTTGATCATTTATCAATTGGGGAATGATTTGGATTTTTATATATTTGATTCAGTTCTACATCTATTTGAGAAATGAGATCTTTATCAGAGATGCTATAAAAATTTTTCCCCAGTTTCCCACTTTCCTTCTAATTGTTCGTTACATTGGTTTTGTTTGTACAAAACCTTTTTCATTTTATATAATCAAACATCCATTTTACCCTTTCATAAGGCTTTAAACTTCTTTGGTCCTCCATTCTTCCCTTATCCATAGTTCTGACAGGTAAACTATTCCAACTCTCCTAATCTCTGTAGTGTCTTAAGGCATGAATAGGAACTAACTCTACCTTTCTCATTACTCATCTCCAAAGCACATACAATGTCCACTGTTTGAACCATTTAAAATCTCATTCCATAACTTGAGAATCTTGATCTCATTCCCCACTCATTTATTCCTACTTCAAATGCTCATCTCTCCAAACTGAGAGATCTATAAACTGAGGAAAAAGATTTAACAATAATTTTTTGACTCAAACCAATTACAATAAGAAAGACAAGATATTCCAAGTCTGATTGCTATTTTAAACAGGTTTAAAACTCTCTTATAAATACTTTTGCAACACCCTGAGTAGAACTTTGAGGTTTGTAAAGCACTTTACAAATATTATTTCATTTTTAACCTCAAAACAATTCAATTAAAAATTTATTAAGTGCCTACTATGTGCCAGCCTCCAGATAATATAACCCTGGAAAGTATTACATTATGACTATATTATTTATAAATGAGGAAACTGAGGCTGGGGATGATTAAGAGACTTGCCTACGTTCATACAGTGTCCTATCTTCAGTCAAATTTGAATTTGGATCTTCCACCATGATGATGATGATGTTTGTCCTTCCTTCGACAGGCTGCAGCTCTCCTAGAATGGGTGGCATGATGCATGTTCTAGGGCTCCCTGGGCCACAGACTTGAAGAATGGTGGCAGAGCAAGAAGGAATGTTCACCAGACAATGGCAGATTCTGAGGCCAGCAACATTAGAGAGTTGGGTCCAGGCTGCCTAAGATGCCAACCGCCTGTAATGAGAGGAACTGGGGTGTGCATTTAGGGAGAAGGAAGATTAGAGCACTCCAAAGGCTGGTCCACTCTGGGGTTGCTCCAGTACCTACATGCTAGAAGCAGACAGTGCTTCCAGGCTCTCCCCCAAGCTCTGCAGAATCTCCAAAGGCACAGGTTGGAGTTGGTGACAGACACCTTTGTGGTCTACGATAGAACCTGAAATCCCCTGGAGCTTTGGGGATTCCAACACCTTTATTTTCTCAGTAAACCACATCACTGATTTTGCCTACTTGGGCTTAGAGCTTAAAAGACTTGAAATATGTTAAGTGCCTATTTGTATCACAAAACTTGAGTTTTAAAGACAGCCAATGAAAATATGCAACAAATGCATGAGGAGCTCTTTATTCTACAGTGGTAAGATGAACAAGACTAGCAAAATGCCTAATAGGATAGCAGCTGCTCTACAAACTCATATGTATCACATGTCCCATTTTTTCCTCTACTGTCCATAGCTGTGAATGTGCAAAAGTGAAAATGAGATTACTAGCTACATGGGTACTTGAAGTCACCAAAGTTCAATGCATGAATGGTGCAGATTGTCCATATGGATAGACATGTTCTACACAGAATAAATTGTAGATGATTGGTAGAGAGAACTCACTAGCATTAAGGGAGATGTAGAAAGGCTTCTTGTTAAAGAGAGGATTTTAGCTTGAATTTGAAGGAAGATGGGGGGCTAGGAGAGAGAGAGATCAAGTAGTGAAAATGGTTCTTGTCCTTTGTCATCATTATCAAAGAAGACCAAAATGGCATCACTATATTAAAGAGTGGTTACAGTGTGGTTTAACTGTGACTGATCAGACCACTAAGCTCAGAATGCTCTTTCACAGGTAGGGCACAAAGAATCCATGTGAACACTTGGGGTGGATGCTCTAAACTACTCATTTCACGTTCCCTTTGAGCTGCTTCCATTCTGCTTGCTCATAAAGCACAGAATCCTCTCTGATGAGGGCACCCATCCTGGGCAGTCCTGTGCCTATAAAAATACCTGAAGTCAGGAGGTAGAATGTCTTGTGCAAGGAAGAGCAAGATGCTTAGTGTCACACGATTGAAAAGTATTTGGGGGAATAGGAAGGAGGTAAGGTGTATGAAGCTTGGAATGGTGGGAGGGGACTTCAGTTATCTGATCTACAACATGAATGAGGTCAAGAATAGCTAAAACAATTAGTGTGATAAGTTCATCCTGCTCCCCAGTCCATCACTTATTAGATGCCATCTACCTTCCCTAACCCTAATTTCTTATTTGCCTCAATGGATTGTTGTAAGGGGATTTGGTAAAGTATCGTAGTCTTCTTCAGCTCCATCACTTGAGTGGAAATAACTTTCAATTCTTTTTAGGAACTAGTAGGAACTCCACACCTCACTGTCCCTTACCCTCCTATCTCAGTACTGTTTATTGAGAAAATTGAAGTTATTCACTGTGAGCTCCCTTTTCCCCCCCCCTTTTCCATCTCAAAATACTAAATGCTTTCCATTTGACCTTACTCACAGCAACCTACATAAATGGTGTTATCTATACAGGCCTTTACTCCCCCAAACTCATGATTTTCCTTCTGTAGGTAAAAACTCTGAAATCTCCCATGAAAACCATTATTCCCCAGTGGCCCAATTAGTCTTCCCATGGTGTGATAATAACTTGACTGTTGGCATTGTAGATGGCCCACTTCCTCCTAATTGCTTCCCCACTTCAACCAGTCAAGAAGTCATTATAATTCAGCCCTAGAACTAAATGTTCTAGACCAGTACTTACTCAAACTAGTTCTATTTAGTGCTTCAGGCTCTGATTTGAAATGAAATGAAGCAATTATAGATTAAATGACATTTTACAAAAAGATGATTCCTTAACAATAGCATGGTAAGAATATTCAGCAAAAAATATGGTTTGGGGTGGATATAGTTCCTTTTCCTCTCCCATTTGCCACAGCAGTGTGCTCAGTTAAGAAGGAAGTGATGACTCATGGGACAAGGTCAACTACTCATGAATGAAATTTTTATATTTTTGGTAACTGGGAAGTTATATGAATGACCGACTAGTCCCCTAAACAAATTAAGTTTTGAGGATGGTTTAATTGCCATTTTAGGCAGCCCTTTTTCATCTTTAAGGGAAAAAAAATTGGCTTTCATGGGAGGGGCTTTCTGGTTTTAGTATGTAATGCTTCCTACCACAGAGTGGGTAAAGAGTGAATTTAGATGAGAGGAAGTATGATCAGAGGGAAAATTCACAGAGAAGGTGGGATCAGGGATATAAGTGGCTTTGAAAAGGTGACGGTCCACTTCAGAATCTAGAACAAAGGAGGAAAAAATGAATGTGCAGGTATATCTCATCTCCTATCAATTTATTTCTTTGAAAATGTTACATTAGGTGGAATTATACTTTGTTGTAATAATTAACTCCATAGTCCCACATGATGATATGCATCTAAGGCAGTTGACTTGGGACTGTGACTATAGTTTTCCATCATTAAGGTAGTGTTTAGTTGCAATATATGAATAACTTTTGAAGGGAGGGGATTGGGAACCACTACAGTATATACTTCACTTAGGAACTGTCTAGGGAGAAGATCTCTTTTTTACTGGGGATACATAAAATCAAATAGTTAGAACTGAGTCATTTTTCAGTGTCACTGTACATGCCTGAAAAAAAATATTATATTTCCATTAAATTAGCATTCTGTTATCAATAATTTTCTTTTTAAACTGAATGTTGAACAGCTGATTTATAAATACAGATTGATGGTTGTAGTTATCTGGCATAGTTGTAGAAGATAACTTTATTTGCCACAAGAAATAAGTCTCTTGGAGGATTCTCTCTTTTATTCTTTTTAAATGAGTAATATTATTTTGAATCAGAATTGTGTGGGAACATGTTACATATGGTCTGCCTATATATACAAAAATGATTTGATGGAATTTTACTTTTAAAAATATTTAAATTCAGCCTACTTTCCCTCATTAATATGATGCCAAATAAATGATTTGATTATTTTGCTTTTTTTAATCTGTTATTTGAGCAATCATTAGGTTAGATATTTGAGTGGATCTTTGATTTCCCTGATACTGGTACATACTCAAGTGATTCAGCAGCACATTGCAGCCTTTTCTTACCTTTTTATCCTCATTGTCTCTTGACAGTGTCCTCATGTAAATACTATACAGGGGCCTACAACTTATGCTGAGAACCTGTTTCTTAATGTTACCTGAAAATCATTGGAGTACACAGGCCGTCTCTGTGTTACCTCTTACTCTTTTTACACGACTAACCCAGTTCCTAGGGCCATTTCTATATCTCTCTGATGTATGATCTTGTGCTCTTTCTCTTCATTGGCACTATGTTGTAGACTACTCATGCCTACCATGTATTATGATATAATTTTGTCATTGGATCAAAGAGTATGTGAGGGGTGGCTAGGTGGCACAGTGGATAAAGCACCGGCCCTGGAGTCAGGAGTACCTGGGTTCAAATCTGGTCTCAGACACTTAATAATTACCTAGCTGTGTGGCCTTGGGCAAGCCACTTCACCCCGTTTGCCTTGCAAAAACCTAAAAAAAAGAATATGTGAGAGAGGTATAAGGTGAAAAGGTAGGGGAAGGCTAAGTTTTGAAGGGTTTTGAACAATAGAGGATGTTGTATTTGCTCCTAGTGATGGTAGGGAGGTACTGGAGTTTATTGAAGATGGGGGTGACATGATCAGACTGGCACTTCATGAAAATTCCTTTGGACACTGAATGGAAAATAGATTGGAGCTGGAGAGATTTGCGTTACTAGGCACAATACCCAGTGGTGATGGTTGCCTTCTGTAGGTGAAAACTCTGAAGCCTCCCATGAAAACCATTATGTCTTGTGCAAGGGAGAGCAGGATTGTTAGTGTCACAAGATTGAAAAGTATTTGGGGGAATGGGAAGGAGGTAAGGTGTATGAAGCCTGGAATGGTAGGAAAGGACCTCAGTTATTTTCATATAGAGTTTTATATATTATTCTATCTATGTCTTTTACTAACACAATAATATGAATAGTTCCAGTATTGTTATCTCTACATAAGAGAGAGAAACAGAGTCATCATAGTTAAAATGACTTACTGAATGCCTCGTGGCTAGTAAATGAAAGAACCAGGAATAGAAATCAGATCTTCTAACTTAAATCCACTGTTTTATGTCATACTGTGTATTTGGTTCCTTAGTAAGGAAATAATGCTAGTAATAAGGCAATTGTTGGTCTTCCTATATCTAGGACCACTGATTAAATGTCGAAGGGAAATAGCACCAATGGAAAAGAATACTGGAGCGTTCCAGTTTGTTTAGCCCAGAACTCTCTCCTCCATTCCTATAACTGACCTCCTTGGCTTCCTTTAAGTCCCAACTAAAATCCTATTTTTTTCCCAGGGCCAGTGCCTTCCCTCTTTTATTTCCTATTTATTCTGGAGATACTGTATTTGTTTTCAATGTCATCTCTGCCATTAGACTGTTAGCACTGTAAGCTCCTTGTGGACAAAAACTGTGTTTGGGCTCTCTTTATATTCCCAGAATTTAGTACAGTGCCTAGCACACATAGTAGTCATTTAATAAATGTTTGATTGCTTAATTGGATATAACAAAGGTGATGACAGTTCCTATATAGCTACTCATCAAAATCTTAAGTCAGGAAGAATTGCCCAGTATTCCTGTTCATTTGGTGTTCCCTGATCTTTCACATCAGACTTTCCTTTCTCTGGAAGTCTCCCGGGGGTAGTGGGAAAGGATAGCAAATCTGTATCACATTAGGGGCCACTGTTGACCACTTCCTTTCTCTCGTTCTTGGAAAATCTATTCATCTCTCCTTTGTTGGCAGGACACAAGTCACCTCCCAAATAAGCCCTCTTTCAGGATAAGTTGTACCATAAGCATTGGGTATTGTGCCTCGCAACACAAATGTCTCTATTTTCCATTCAGTTTCCAAAGGAATTTTCATGAAGTGCCAGTCTGATCTTGTCACCCCCATACTCAATAAACTCCAGTAGCTCCCTACCATCTCTAGGATCGAATACAACAACCTCTAGTTCAAAGCCCTTCAAAACCTAGCCTTCCCCTACCTTTTCACCTTATACCTTATACTTCTCTCACATACTCTTTGATTCCATGACAAAATTTGATCCTAAATCCTCAATTGAATAACCTTCACTGCAAACAAGGCAATCCCTTTATTTTTCCCCAAATGAATCCCCGTTACACTCCTCACAGATATTCTTCCAGACCCTCTATTTTCTCCACACCTCACTGTCCCTCTACCCTCCTAACTCAGTACTGTTTATTGAGAAAATTGAAGTTATTCACTGTGAGCTCCCTCTTTCCCCCTTTTCCATCTCAAAATCCCTTTCCATCTCTCCTTCCTCCAGTCTTTGGTAACTAGGTGTCCCTTTTCCTTACCAAAGCCCCTAGGCGCCTTTGATCCCCTTCCCTCCTGTTTTCTTCAGCAGAATGCCCCTTCAGTCATCTTTTTTCACTTTCTAGCTTCTCCTTCTCTACTGATTCCTCCCCTTGCTCCCTCCTCCTGCCTATCTGACTGATACTTTTCAGATTTCTATTCATCGATATTGATATCCTTAACTGTGGGTATTACCTATGACTTTTCCAATGTCCCTCTTCTTTTCTCTCTCCCTTACTTGGATACCTCACCAACTGCCATAGGTTTAGTTAGGTTTTCTCTGAGGATGACTCCCAAATCTATCTAGTCTAGTTTTTTCTCTGGAGATTCATTAATATATTGCCAAGTATCTGTTGGACATCTCAAACTGAATGTTTCATAAGTAGCTCAAATTCAGCAGGTCTTAAATAGAACTCATTTATCTTTCTCTAAAATCCTAACTTCCTTCCAAACTTCCCTGGTTCTTGGGGAAATGTCACCATTCTTCCAGCCTCTCAAGCTCTTATTCTGTAACTGGAACTTATTCTTCCTGACCTCATATATCTGACTCCACAACCTCTCTGATAGCCACCCTCTTGTCGCTATATACAAAACTACTATCTTTGTCTAGTTTCTCATCATCTAGTTTAGTATAATGGTCTACTGATTAATTTCTCTACCTCATAACTCTCCCTGTTCCAGTCAATTTTCCATATAGCTGCTAAAGGGATTTTTTTAAATAAAAGTACAAATCTGAGCCTATCATTTCATTACTCAGTGAACTCCTATGGCTCTCTTCTATCTATAGGATCTAACAGAAACTCCTCGTTGGTTTTTATTTATTTTTTAGGGGTTTTTTTGCAAGGCAATGGGGTTAAGTGGCTTGCCCAAGGCCACACAGCTAGGTAATTATTAAGTCTTTGAGGCCGGATTTGAACTCAGGTACTCCTGATTCCAGGGCCAGTGCTCTATCCACCATGCCACCTAGCCACCCCTGTCCTCATTGGGTTTTTTGGTTTTTTAGGGTTTTTTTAGGTTTTTGCAAAGAAAATGGGGTTATGTGGCTTGCCCAAGGCCACACAGCTAGGTAATTATTAAGTGTCTGAAACCGGATTTGAACCCAGGTACTCCTGACTCCAGAGCCAGTGCTTTATCCACTGTGCCACCTAGCTGCCCCTCATTGGTTTTTAAAGTACTTCACACCCTGGTCCCAAGCTATCTTTCCAACCTCCTTCTTTTTTACATTCCTTCAAGTACTTTGAGTTCCAGTCAAGCTGCCCTTCTCTCCTCAACCTACATGACATTGCTTCTCTCATGTGCTCACCTTTGCATTGACCACGCTTCTCTTCTTGGGATATACCCTCTTCTGTTCTCACCTGTGCCTCATAGAATCCTTCACTTTCTTCAAGATGTGACTAAAGCACCACATTGTCCGTAAAGCCAAACTTTCTTGTATTTCTCCCTGCTAGTCTATGCCCTTCATTCCAAAGTACCTTGAATTTATTCCATATTTCTTCTTTATATAACGTTTGTCCTTCATTTTCAAAGAAGTCCACAGCATCAGGGAGGTGATACCATGACAAGCATGTGAATTGGATTTAAGTGGGGATGGGGATGCTAGGCTAAGTCACCAGCCTCACGTTCGCCTCCAGATACATCTGGGTCCAGTGGCCAGATATAGATCAGGATGACTGGAGATGGTCCTGGATGCAAGGCATCAGGTTTAAGTGACTTGCCCAAGGTCACACAAACAGTAAAAGTCTGACTCCAAGGTCAGTACTCTAATCACTGTACCACCTAGCTACCCTCCTTTTTATATACATACATACATACATACATTTTATATATATATATATAATATATATATATTTGTATTATATATATACACATACATACAATGTCTCACCAAGTAGAATATGAATTATTTGAGAATAGTTATGATTTTGCTTTTTATTTGTATTTTCAGTACCTAGCATAGCATCTGGAACATAGTAGGACTCAATGCATGTTTATTGATTATTGAGTAATTGATTATTGATTACTAATAATTAATTGATCATTAATGTATTGATTAATTCATAAACCCCATCCTCATAGGTTTAGGGCTAGATGAAATCGTAAACATCATCTAGTCTAATCTTGTTATTTTTATGGGTAAGAAAAGTAAGGTCTAGATTGTTGAATGACTTAATAAGGTCAAGGTCTCTTACTGACATTACTCTTAGCAATTTTTAGATTCCAAATTGATAAGCCTAATTAATCATGATTCTTCTTTAAAAATATTATTTTAAAAACATTCTCCAGTATTTTCTTGATGTTTGAACACAATATCCTACCCGTGATTCTCAAAATTCTGAAGTTGTCTCTGTAGCTAACCCTTGACTGAGATGAATTTCATTTATGGAAAAATGCTTTGGTCAATGCAGATCCTCCTTTCTGCTGACATTTAACATGTAAGTCTTAGAAGATAACAATGTGGAACTTTAGAGAGGAACGCCCACATAAGCCTTTATTGGAGAACCATGAGAAATGTTTATTATAAAAGCAAAGTTTTTTGGTCAGCCATTTTCACCAATCCTATCTAATCCTGATTGTTGGGATAGGGAACAGGAAGTAACATCTCCACACCTGTGCATGCCCCATATTTGGGGAATTAAAGACTTTCTCTGAGCTCCAACTGTTAAAGACTGTAATCTATAAATCCCTCCCTATGATTCTGGAGGAGCATTTTCTTGAACTCCTTTTATTGTTGAAAGCAGGAGGAGGGAGGTGGTGAAAATACTCATCTCTCTGTGATTTGGGTGCTAATCTGAGAGCTGGACTAAATCCCAGGATTCTGGCCACTTACACAGACAGAGTTCTCATTGTAAAGTCTGAACAAAATGACATTCCCTTCTCTGTGCTTGGAAACTCTATTTTTTGTAAATAGATACATAAACTCTTCTTTAATTAATAAATCCCTTTGATATTTACATGTTTCCCATTGCTGGGAACAAATTAGGTTCAAGGTGTCAAAAAGTAGGAACTTCATGCTTCTTACATGTAGGTGCCATTTTAGAGAAATGCCAAAAAACTGGCCCGAAACACAAGCCTGTGTTTTCCGCACCCCATCATTTTCCGAGAAGCATAGGGTCATAGATTTAGGGCTAGAAGTCACTTTAGATCATCTAGTTCAGCTCTTTCTTTTCACATATGAGAAAACCTTGGTCTGGCAAGATGAATTTGCTTGCCCAAACTGGTAGACCAGGAATTCAAACAGGAATTCTTTGACTCATTATCTAGTGTGGTTTTCATGGCATCACCATCTCTCCTATAGCAATCATATTACTGTTAAGGAGAACAGTACTGAAGCCAGCTCAAGCCAGCTCAGACAAACTTGTGATTGTTGTTGTTCAGTCATTTCACTCGTGTCCAACCCTTTTTGATCCTATTTGGAATTTTCTTGGTAAAGATTGCTGGAGGGGTTTGAAATTTCCTGCTCCAGTGGATCCATTTTTTTCTTTTTTCTTTCTTTCTTTCTTTTTCTTTCTTTCTTTTTCTTTCTTTCTTTCTTTCTTTCTTTCTTTCTTTCTTTCTTTCTGTTTTTTTTATTTTGTACAAATGATGTTTTCTTATACATTACTAAAATATTCTTGTTTAAGAGTAAACATAATACCCACTCCCCGCCAAAATATAAACCCTCAGGAGCAGTAAAAGAAAGAGAAAAAAAATAAAAATAAAAAAGTAATAAAAAATGTGCTTCAGTCTGTGTTCCAACATCTCCAGCTCTGTGGTGGGTGGATCACATTCTTTATGATAAGTCCATCACAAAAGCTCCTTCCATATTTTTCCACCATTGCCATTGTTGATCACAACTCCCTCCATTCATACTTTCCCACTACCATATACTACATTTTCTCTCTCCTTTCACTCTGTCCCTCTTCTTAAATGTGCTGTAGGGTAGCTGAGTGGCACAGCAGATTGATCACTGGCCCTGGGGCCAAGAGGCCCTGAGCCCACATATAGTGGATCCATTTCTATCAGGAAATCAGTGGTTGTGACTTTCCCAGGGTCACCCAGCTAGGAAGTATCTGAAGTTGGATTTGAATTCATTTCTTTCTGACTCCAGGCCCAGTACTTTTTCCACTGAGCCATTAGCTGTCTCATAAGCTCACAGATTGTTAAATGTGCATTGTAAGCACTCATACCTTAGAACATGGCAAACACAACAAATCAAAACTTGCTTAGTTTTGTTAACTGTCTAGACTTAAGAAAGTGATGGAGAAAATATTAATAATGCAGATGAAACTTAAAAGTATGTCATGTGGACTTTTTTGCTGAAGAGCTAGCTGTTACACCTTTACCAGCATATCACTGCCATTATTAGGTGACCTTTACATAACATCTTAAAATTTGCTAAACACTTCACATACATGACTTCACTCAAGCCTCACAAGAACCCCATGAGATAGGAACTATGGGTGATTTTATATTATCCTCATTTTACATATAATGAAACTGAGGCTCCAAGAAGTAAAGAGACTTGACCTATAGTCACCCAACTCATAAATATCTGAGTTAGAACTTAAACACCACTCTTTCTGACTCCAAAGCCAACACTTTATCCAGTATACCATGCTGCCTCTAAACAATAAACCCACCAAACTCTTGAAGTCAGAAGACAGAACAGAGAGCCTTCCAAAAAAAAAAGAGTAGCTTCAATACATCCAGTTTATGCCATGGTTTTCTTTGGAATGTCATACTTATAGTTGAGGAATCATTTGAACATACCAACATCACAGGAATGAATGAAGAGCAAGGAAAATTTGAGTTGTCCAATCTCAAAGGGTACAGAGCCCTTCCAAGGGTCTCCTGCTCATTGCTAAGGGTAGCTTACAAAACTCTTCAATGTCAATTAGTGGCCTGTGAATTCAGCCTATGCAATTAAGATGAGATAGTTCTTTTGAGTGTGAAAGAACCAACTTATCATATTTTTTGCATTCACCATCTCACTGCATGAATATTTTTGTATTTCCATATTTCTCAGAGAGCACTTAATTTAATCTTAGCCCCATTTCTTTCAATAAAGCATTGTTGGGTCTCTTAAGCAGCACGGCTTGCTCCTCCAACTCATCTCCCCGTGAAATTGGTTTAATGAAGCAGAAAGGTATGAAGCATTAACAACACTGAAATCCGGGTGGTAGCACTTCATTTTTCAGAGGCACTCACATTTCCACCCTAATTTATAAAAATCAGCACACAAATGATTTTTATCACGGCCATTACATCAGTATAAATTACTGCCTTTTCTAGAACCTGCCACATAGTCAAACTGTTGAAATGATATCTATTAGTGAATGATGGGGGAAGGGGTTGGGGGGGGTGGGGAGCACCCCGGGTAGGAAAGAGTTAGTGTAAAATGAAGACTGATCATAGGCTTCTTGGAACACTAAATATTAATTTCCCATCCTGACCACTGATTGGACGTTTTTGCCAATAGTTCAGATGGATATTAAATATACAAAGTGGAGCAAATGGGTCAATTTGTTCAGGACAAAGAATGTGATGCTCCATAAACAAACTGTTCTGGATAAAGACAAGCAGCCATGCAATTAGTCAGGAGTTCCTCGTGTCCAGCAGGCAGGCTGGCCATAGGCTCCCTGGGCCTGAGCCATTGTTCGGTGCTCCCTCATGGGCTTCTTCATTTATCTCATTGTAGGAACTGTGTCATATTGGCTTTGTGCTCTGCAGGCCCTCTGTGTTGCATTCATCCTGCTAGATCCTCTTTGGAGGGAGTGCTGCCCCACTGGCATTTCCCCCTTTCACACTGCTGTCAGGTCTGGTGAGGCCCCAACCACTTGCCACCCAGGTAGCCCACCAAAGCCTGGTCTTTTCCAGTTATGGTGCAGCTTCATTCTAACAACCTTCTTCAAATTTGGATATTGATTTACTCTGATCTGAAGTTTCTCTTTGCTCTCTTTGTAAAATGATTTACCATTAACCATTGCATTGTTAATAACCAAAGCAATAATGTTATAAGTTTTCTGAGGAGGAATGAGTAAAGGTTTAACCTTAAAAGAATATATACTCAAGAGATATTATTTAGGAATGTGAAAAGTTAATGTTGTAATTAAAAATGAATTTTTTTGTGGATGGACACTTGAAAAACTAATTGTAAATCATTTAAGTCACGAGTAAAGTAAGTCTGGGAATCTCCTTGATTAACACTAGCTTGTTGCAATCACTTGGGACTTGAACCTAATGGCACCCTCAAAATCATCTAGCACCACCCCGCCACTCCACTAAAATGGAAATGAAAGTTCAGAGAAGCTTAGTGATTTGCCCAAGATCACATTACTAGGAGTATCAAAGGCAGAACTCAATCACAGGTCTCCTGCTCCCTAGTCCCATGCTTCTTGTACTATTCTAAGCTATACTTAGGAACATGGGTTCAGAGAGTTACAGGTTTAAACTCAAAGATACTGTACAGATCATCTAGTTGAATCCCTTTAAAGATAAGGAAACTGGAGTCCAGAAAAGTTATCACCTGTCCAAGGGCTTGCATGTATTAAGTATCCATTAACCTCTCTAGGCCTCATTTTACTCATTTGTAAAATGAGAATAATCATACCAATTTGATCACAGTATAATATACTAACTCAGTGATTGGAATTTTCAGTTCAGTCGTTTTTCAGTCATTTTCTACTCTTTGTATCCCCATTCAAGGTTTTCTTGCAAGGATAATAGAGTGGTTTTGATATTTTATTCTATAGCTCATTTTACAGATGAAGAAATTGAGGCAAACATATTAAGTGATTTCCCTAGGATCACACAGCTAGTAAATGTCTGAGGTCAGATTTGAAGACTTCAGACTTCAGACTCAGCCCTCTAAACACTGAACCTCTGAGCTGATTAGGATAGGAAGTTAATACTTAAGTATTGAAGTACTGTAAAGTATCAAAGAATCAGAGTTTGTATGATAAGGAACCTTGCAGTTCCTTCCTAGCCCTTCTCTTCCATTTTAGAGAAGAAATTGAGGCCCTGAAAGATGAAGTAACTTGTCCTTGGCTACCCAGTTAGCGTTTGACAGGTGATACTACAGGTGGGATTTATACCCAGATCCTCAGAATTTAGAATAAAGATGGGGAGAAGGCATGGTTAGGAACTTTTCTTTCTTTTTTTTTACTTTGCTTGTTTATTTTTGTTTTTGCTCTATTGGGGAAAATAAAAACAAAGAGAGAATAGACCATAGCTCAGTAGTATGATTATTTAAATGACAGGGAAAAGCAAAACTAGTCAACTTTTTAAAATTTATTTTTATTAAAGCTATTATTTGAGTTTTACAATTTTCCTCCCAATGTTACTTCCCTCCCCCCCCCCACAGAAAGCAATCTGTCAGTCTTTATTTTGTTTCCATGTTGTACATTGATCCAAATTGAGTGTGATGAGAGAGAAATCATATCCTTAAGGAAGAGACAAGAATTCTAAGAGGTAACAAGATCAGACAATGAGATATCTGGTTTTTTCCCTAAGTTAAAGGGAATAGTCCTTGAACTTTGTTCAAACTCCACGGCTCTTTATCTGGATAAAAACTAGTCAACTTTTATCTTTTTTCTCTGCCAAGGAGAATGATCTTTGGTCTAGAAAATACAATGAAAAAAATAGGGAAGTGATGCCAAAAGTAAGCAGAGAGATAATGACGGGACAATACTTCCCTCAATGAATTGGAGTCACCAGCCTCACGTGAGCCCCACATACTCATGCATGGTATAAACTAGAATGTGTTCTTGTTAAAATTGTTTGTTCCCTTCCCTTTCCCTTTCCCCTGGTACAGATGACTTTTTAAATCCAATTATAGAAAATTTATTGAATTTTATTTGACCAAATTCGACTCATTATTCTAGTCATTGATATCTTTTTGAAACCTAGCCCTGGCATCTAGTAAGTTAGTATATTAGCCATTCCCCTCAACTTGGTGCCGTCTACACAAGTGAGAAATACGGCATCTATATTTATCTGAGTAATTAATTTTTCTAGTTGCTTAGGAACTTTTCAAATGGAAACATTTTCTGTTCTTTTCTCCTATCCCAGTTAATTAAGTAGATGATCTTTTTGGATTTCTGCCTTGGCTACATTTAGCTTTATCCCTTCCCAAGAGCTTTGTAGAATGGGAGGAATTATCTCTCGTAAAAGAGGTGCACAAGTAAGAACTTTTACAGTGGAAGAGAACATGGGAAAGTGGCAAGCAACACTTGAACCTCACACTGGAATTGGTTCTAAGTGGGAGGAAATATATATATACACACACACACACACACACATAATGTATATAATGTACATAAACACTCAGGTACAGAAATCTATCTTACCCAACAGAAAAATAGCAGGACAAGGGGGAAAATATACAGTTAGTAATCATAACTGGGAATGTGAATGAGATAAATTCACTCATGAAATGGCAGCAGATAACAGAATTGATTAGAAACGTGAATATAGCAAAATGTTGTTTACAACAGACATATTTGAAACAGAAACTCATGCACAGAGTTAAAATAAGGAGATGGAGCAGAATCTTTTATGCTTCTGTTGAAGTTAAAAAGGCAGGGATAATAATCATGATCTCAGACAGAGCAGAGATAAAAATAGAGTTAATTAAAAGAGATAATTAGGGAAATTTAATTTTGATAAAAGGTACCATAGACAAATAAGTAATATCAAAAAATTTTAAAGCAAGTTTCTCTGATAATGTTGTAATTAAAGACCTCTTTTCTCAAATATAGAGGGGAACCAAGTCAAATTTATAAAACTAATAGCCATTCCATAATTGATAAATTATTAAGGTATATGAACAGGCAGTTTTCAGAAGAAGAAATCAAAGCTACCTATAGTCATATAAAAATTATCTAAATCACTTTTTATTGGAGAAATGCAAATTAACACCAAGGTACCACCTCACATCTATGAGAAATGACAAGTGCTGGCATGGCTGAGGGAAAATAGGTAGATTAATGAATTTTTAGTGGAGCTGGGAACCAGTTTAGCCATTCTGGAACTATAAAACTATTCCTACCATTTTAACAGAAGTACAGCTACTAGGTCTGCATCCCAAAGAAATCAAAGAAAAAGAAAAAGGACCTATTGGCATAAAAATATTTATAGTAGCATTTTTTGTGGCAAAGAATTGGAAATTGAGGTGATGCCCATCAATTGGGGAATGACTAAACAACTATAGCATGTGATTATGCTAAACTATTATGCTATAAGAACTGATGAAGGAGATGGTTTCAAAAAAACCGGGCAAGACATATATGAACTGATGAAAATTGAAATGAGAAGAACCAGATCATTGTATACAGTAACAGCAATATTGTGGTGATGTTCAATTGTGAAAAACTTAGCTACCCAGATCCATCCAATGCTCTAAGGCTTCATCCAAAGGACTCGTGATAAAAAAGTGCTGTCTCTCTCCCAAAAAAAGAACTGATGACCTCTCAGTGAATTCTGAGACTACTTTTCCCTATTTTTCTTGCTTTTTGTTATATGGTTAATATAAAAATCTGTTTTGCATCATTTCACATGTATAAGTGATATATCGCTTGCCTTCTCAATGACTAAAGGAGGTACAAAAAAAGGAGAGAGTTCAAAATTCAGATTTTTAAAAGATTAAAAATAAATAAAAAGATTTGGCCTTTCCCAAGGCTAGGTCATGACAAACATTCCCACTCCACCATATATAGACTATTGCCATTTTTAATCATTTTTGCCAATTTGCAGGTTGTGAGGTGAAAACACAGGTTTGTTTTGATTTGCATATCTCTTACTATTAAGTGCTTTGGAGTATTCTTTCATGTTTTGTGAATACTTTCCTCTTCTTTGTACTATTTGTTTGTATCTTTTGAGCATTTATCTATTGGTGGATTGTTATTAGTCTTATTTATTTTATTAATTGTATATAATTTTTTAAGATCAAACCTTTATCAGAGAAATTTGATACAAAGATTTTTTCCCCCCATTCAGTCGCTTCCCTTTGTATCCTAGGTGTATTTATGTTGTCTGTGCAGAAACTTTTCAGTTTCAGGTATTCAAAGTTGTCTATTTTATCTTTTGTAATTACCTCTATATCTTGTTTGGTTAAAAAAGTCATTAGGGCTATATGATCCGTTTCTCTTCAAATTTGTATAGCATCCTTTTAATATTAAAGTCTTGTATCCATTTAAAAGGTATTGTGGAACATGGCGTAAGACTTCTTTCTAATTTTCTCAGGAGTTTTTATCAAACAAGTGTTTTTCCTAGGTAACTGTTGTTTTCTACTTTATCCTACACTGTTATTGTATTTTATTGTTTCCAAGTGGAATGGATAAAAGGATTGTTCAATATGAGGTAAAACAATCAATATAATCTTATAAAAATTTCCAAAACCAATAGATGTTGAAAAAGGCCTTTGACAAAGTCCTGCACTCTTTTTATGCTAAAAGCTTTATTAAGTATAGACAAGGAGGGGCCTTTTCACAAACATCATAAAAAGCATCTATCTAAATCAAAAAGCAGATAACACGTAATGGAAATGCACTAGAACCTTTTCCAGTAAATATCAGTGTGAAACAAGGATTCCTAATACCCCTTCTATCATCTGATATAGTTCTGGAATTGTTAGCAACAGCAATAAAATAAGAAAAAGAAATTGAAGGCATAAGGATAAATAAAGAGAAAATAAAATTATGCTTTTTGTTTATTATTTTTTATTTAGAAAATCCTAGAGCAAAGATACCGAGACACAGCTTTATCAAAGTAGCAGGCTACAAAATAAATCCTCAAAAATTAACAGTATTTCTATATAATAAAACTAAAAAATATCAGAAGAAATCATTGAAAGGAAAATTCTGTCCCAAATAAATAAAAAATTATAAAATATCTGTATATTGCCCTACTAAATCACCAAAAAGTTTTTTTATAAATTCAACTATAAAGTGCTCTTTAAATATGGATATCACATTGCTAATTTTTATTTGATTTTTCTGCTCCCTTCTTTTTAATTAGATTAGCTAATGTCTTATCAATTTTATTGCTCTTTTCAAATATCCAGTTTTGGTTTTATTCATGATTTCTGTGCTTTTTTTGTTTCCAATTCATCTATTCCCCTTCTGGTTATTAATATCTCCTCTTTTATACTTATTTTAGGTTCATTTGTTCACTTTCTAATTTTTAAAATGCACATTTAGTTCATTAATTCTCTCTTTTTTATGTTTTGTAAAAGTATATTTATAAAGATAGTATTTTTCCCTTGAGGACTCTAGTGCCATTAAGCAATTTCTCTTTTTATTTTAGTTGCATTGATTTTGTTTTATACCTTTTTCTCCGGATGAGAACTAGAAACAACCACAGTTGCAATAATTGAGACAGGCAGTGCTAGACTTGATCTGACCATAGCTCCTTTTCTAGTTTTGGTGCATTCCTTGTGTGGCTGTTGACCAACATCAGCCTGGAACCTAGGGCAATCCAACCATGCATAACCCTCCAACATACCATAAAAGTGGAATAAGAAAAGATCTGAGGTTAAGAACTGACAATCAGTACCTACCTCCCAGCTTTTGCAGATGTCTCCCCTACTCTTCCCACTCTCACCGAAAAATTTCTACTTATGAAGTAAAATACTTCTTATAACATGAACTGTATATCACTGAATCACAGTGGATTTTTGTAAACACTACATTTACTAACATAAAAACTATACCTCTTTAATGTTGGGAGAAATTATGATATAACCAACTACTTTCTGTTCCCTAGCTTTCAAGATTTGCAGAGGGAACTCTTCCACAGGCTACTAATAGTAACTTTTTGTTTAGTAACTTAGGGACTGTGTAATTGTGTAAATTAGAACAGCAGTTATGACTTACTTTATTACAATTCTGTATGCAGAGGTAATGTTTAAATGGTTTATTTAAGGAGACTGTCAATGAATATAAAAGTGATCAACCTTTATGCCTTTGTCTGGAATTGACTCATCAGTGGAGATAGAGGAGTTAACCTGTGTAGATTCTTGGCATACTGACAGAGGGTTGGCCCAAAATAGGACTTATTTGCCACCAAGAAAGCAGCTAGTATATACAGATTTTGTGCCATTTAAAACTGTTAAAGCTTACTGGATAGAACTTATGTTTTTAAGATAGTAAATCTTAATGCTGTCTTTTGGTACATTCTATAATTTGTACCTGTCCTTTTATCTCTTTTCTTCCTCCTGTTCAGGAAGCCATCATTGGGTGAATCCAAGGGTGGATCCAAGATCGCAGAATAACAAGGAGTACAATGAGTTTCTCCCCACAAAACTAACAGATATAGAAGATGGTGAATCTTGATGAGAAATTGAAGCAAAAGTAAGAGACTGATATGTCCAGCTTATGCTTGCATAAGGAGAGAAACAGAGAGGTATGTGGACACTAAAGCTAGGTCTGGTCAGCAGTGTGATACCTAAAACACTACATCTCAAAGGGGCTGAAAAAGGATTGAGGCTATGCAGTGGGGCAAAATTAGATATAATATCCATCCTCAGGCACTGAAACCTTTTATGGGCTTTGGGAACAGATACCAACTTGCAACTTTTTCGATTGCTAAGCAGTCCCAAATTACAGATCCAGGGCTGTCTGAGAATGGGACTTACAGTTAAGGATGGTGTCCCAGAGTGAGAAGTGACTGTGAATCCTATAGGGGCTGTGTATTAAAGCAAAGATCAAGTTCAGAAGTAAGCAGAAGTTTTGTGACTTAGACCCCAGGAGAAGAGGATTTCAATTCCAACTTCAGTGTGAAACCTGCACAGGAAATCACCAGAATAGGAATCACAGAGTAAAGGGAAGCATACAGTTTTATAACCATGCAAGCAGAGCTTTCTCCCTGGCTGATATTGACTGAATCCAACAACAGACTACTGAAACTCCAAAAGAGACAAGTCTACAGGTGTGTTGCTCAGACCCAAATCCAGATCAGGAACTTGCAAAGCTCAGATTGGGAACCAACAGACTTTGCCCAGATCAGACCACTTTAGGAGTATAGAAAACATTGCATGTTCCCAGTTTGAGCTGTTTCTAAGATCCTGAAATAATATAATAGTGAACACTCTAGAAAGCACTGGCAGGACTAACCCACAAATTCCCTCCAGACATTGAAAGCAGTTGAACCTAACAAACTCCTCTGGAAGAATGAGTAAAGGAAAAAGAAACCCATCATAAAAAGAAAATGGGGGTAATAGTACTCCTAGTTCCTACTTCATCGAGTTGTTGTGGGGCTCAAATAAAACTATGGATGTAAAGTACTGCAGACATGAAAGCAATAGATGAATGTCAAACAAAGAAGCATTTACTAACTGTCTACTTATGTACCAGACACTGTGCCAGCACTTAGGGATACACAAAAAGCATAAACAGTCCTTTCCTTCAAGGAGTACACAGTCTAAGGTTGAAGACCAACATGCATACAACTATGTACAAACAGGAGATATAGATATAGATATAGATATAGATATAGATATAGATATAGATATAGATATAGATATAGATATAGATATAGATATGTGTGTGTGGATGTGTGTATGTATGATAAACTGGAACTAAGTAGCAGAGGAAAGGAGAGAACATAAACTCTGATCAAGCAGGTACTCTGGTACTAGCGTTAAGGAGGATCAGGGATCTTGGAGAAGGAGGGATTTTAGCTGAGACTTAAAAGAAGCCAAGGGGCCAAAGTAAGGAGGCAGAGAGTCTCCTGCATGGAAATCAGCCAGTAAAATATAGTGGGAATTAGTAGCTACAGTGTCCTTGCAAGAAAGAACATGGCTCTCAAATAAAGCAAGCTGAACAAAATTATGAAAGTTTACAGTTTCATGTACAACTGTATCTTTCTGTTCTACTATATGCATAAGGAAGTGCTCATTTAATTTGATGTTTGTTAAATTTAGAATTTTTAATTGGAAAAATAATAGAGATTGAAAAATATCAAAGCAATCTATGTCACCTCAGCAATTTAATGTGTTGCATAAACCTGGCATGAGCATAGGCTAATGAGTACATGGAAAACAAATGAGCCCTAACCCCGGGGCGCTATTGCTTTAACCTCAAAAGACTATTGGACATCTGTCCTGTGGCCTTTTGAGTTATCCATATTTGAGGCTTATTATGAAACTGAGATACAAAGTGCTTTTGCCTGTAGGTCTCAGAAACTCTACCCACCAGCCTTGCTTTGGGATCAGTAAAGCTATAAGGTGCAAACGAAAACAAACATGTGATTGAAGGGTTAGAAAATTGGGACTGTAAGAAAAAGGGGGGGAGGAAAAGAGGAACCACTTTAAAAGGAACAAGTATATGAAAGATTTTTACCTTGAAAATTGTGACTGGTTTATCTCTGTAGCAGATGGAAGAAAAAAAGACTTGGAAAATGTTTTCATATTACATCTTGGCTTTTTGTCCTAATTTTTAAAATCAATTTCATGTATTGTCTGATAAGCTATTAGTCATTTTTCTTTTATAATATATTTTAAGTTGTCTATAAGTAATTAAGAAAAGCAAAACAAATAACTATCTAACATGGTGAAAAATACTTAATTATTCTGAATATAATACTTTTTACTACTGTTGATCCAAAAAAAAGAACAATATCTAATCACCTGAGTGATTGTCATGATTATCACATCTCAGGGAAATTGTGTGTGTCTGTGTGTCTGTGTGTCTGTGTGTGTGTGTGTGTGTGTGTGTGTGTGTGTGTGTGTGTCCTTAGATAAATGATGTGCTGGGAAAAGCTATGTAAGTTCCTCGAAGTTGAGAGTCATAGACTGGACAAGAAATTACTCTGAGTTTACTTGCTTGGCAGAAGTGGGGCAGGGTGGAACTATCCAGAATGGACCATGCAGGAAAAATAGAAGGCATTGAAAAATTGGGCAAAAAAGGACAAAGAAAAGAGACAGGAATGAAATCCTTTCTCAGAACTTGCAGAAAAGGGAGGGACTTCACAATGCTCCTCTCGGGTTTAGTTTGTTGATGGCCATATATGAGGACTGAAATGGGCTAGAAATGAGCTACTAGAATTCAAATCCATTTTCATAAGTGTCTTCAAGATACAAAGCTGTGTGGTATAAAAACCAAAAATTCTAATCACCAGCCTAAAGGAGTTTACATTCAACTAGGGGAGATCCTGCTGCTTTCTTTAGTAACTAACTGAACTATGTAGAAAAAGAAGACAGATTCTTTTTCATGTCTGATTAGAGAGTCTCACCCACTGCAATTCACTCAGGCTAGGAGGCCTAAGCTCCACCACTGCATTTGTTTTGTCTCCTCTCTCCAATAGCTCTTCCATCCCCCCTTTTCATTCTTTGGGATCTTATCTAAAGCTTTACCTGCAGGACAGTCAAACACCCAGTTGTTTTTTTCAAAATCATCCCCTGGGCCATGTATTCACAGCTCGGATTCATGCTGGGCTAATGGTCAGTATCTTGTTCTTTCCGAAGTAGTCTCCACCTACAATCTGAAATTTATGACTAGTGTATTTCCTGGGAGGGTATGTTCTGATGGCACCTGGTGGCTAAAGGCAAGAAATGCAGAGGAGCACCAGGCAAGAAGGTGGAGTGCGGAAGGAAACCAGACATCATTATTTGGGAATCAGCCTTGCAGAGAATGAGAAGCTCTATTGAGCATCAAGAACTGAAAAAAAAATTATGTTAAAACCTCATCTATTGATTGACTTTGCCATTTTTTGATCCAATCCTTGCTTTTCTGCAGCCTTAGTTCTTGTGACTGGGGAATGGATTGGATCATGCCATTAGTAGTGGTAAAAGCATATCCAGAAAAGCCACATAGGGTAGTGGATAGAAAGCCATTCTCCCAATCTAGAAGACCTGGGTTCAAAGTTTACCTCAGACATATGCTGGCTTGGCAACCCTGTGAAGTCACTTGACTTTTTAATGCCTAGGCAACTTTCCAAGCCCAGAAATTTCAGATCACCTGGGAATCTTTTGCCAATGAAATTAGTTCCAGAGAGAGACAGATTTTGGCTTAAAGGGTTAGAATGGGACATTTAGAATGGACCTAAAGTCATGATTGATTGATTTCCTTTTGGCCTAGATTCTCGTGGAATGGTCCTTGGATGATCCCTGTTGCTGAGCAAGTCTACAGCTTTCATTGTTAAAACTGTCCAGACTCAGCTTTGAGGTTCGAGGAGATCATGAACCATGATAAGCACATGTTTGGAAAAAGGAACAAAGAGGGCACATGATTTGCTACTCTTTGTTCTGGAATGACTAGATAATGACTTGGAAAAGGTGGGAATATCAGGCTTGTTAGTATCTGTTTTTGCTTTCTGTGACACTTGGTAGGAGGTAGAGTCTCCTGTAGGCAGAGCTGTTTGGCCCAAACTGAGCGTCTTTGTCCCCTTTCTTCCCAATTGTCCCATAGCTACCTTTACCCCAATCTAGAAATCCAGCTCTAAAGCCATTACTAGAGGGGAAAGGAAGAAGCATTTAACATTCCCTATGTGCTACTGTACTATGTTCTTACAAATGTTTCATTTGATTCTCACAACCTTAGGAGATGAGTCCTGTTATTTTCATTCCCATTTTATAGATGAGGAAATTGAGGCAACAGTCTTTAAATGACTTGCCCAAGGTCATACAGCTAGTAAGTGTCTGAGACAAGATTTGAAGTCTGGTCTTCCTGACTCCAGGCCCAGTGCTCTATTTGCTGTGCCACTGAGCTGTCTGTCTACTAATCCCTTTGGCTATTTAAAGCCTTCCCTGGTCAGTATTCACCTGAAAAGTCAAGAGGAAACAGATAATAGGTATGGATTTTGAAACAGGTTCTTTATTATTAAATAGGTAACAATATGGAAGGCAAGTTCACCTGGAACGGTTCACAAATGCTGGTCTTTCCTACAGTGCTATCCTTGAATAGGTAAAATTTTTGAAGAGATTCAATGTCAAAGGAACATTTGATACATCAGTTCCTAGAGCCATTTGGTTTGAAATTTAAAGGCATATGCTTGAGGACATATACCCATACACATCAGTGTAGACTTGTCTCCAGGAACAACAAAGTGTTACTTTAAGAGGAGTCTTTGATTTGGAATAAAGAGAACTGGTCCCTAATCATACCTATGACACATATTCTTATGTGACTTTGGATAAGAAACGTAACTTCTAGCCTCACTTCTATTATTTGCAAGATAATAATAACAATAATAATGATAATAAGTACTAGCATTTGTGGAATACTTTGAGATATGCAAAATACTTTACAAATATTATCTCATTGCATTACCTGAGAGGTAAGTGCTATCATTAACTTCATTTTTATGGAGGAGGAAACTGAGGCAGATCTTTGTCCAGATAATCTCTTCCTGTTCTAAATCTGATTTTGGGGGATTAATTTAGTGTATAAGAGGAGTCAATGAGCAGTGCTTTCTCTTTTCACAGTGGTAATCCTCCCACATTTCACTGAAGCTGTCTCCGTCATTTCTTATAGCACAATAGTATTACATTGCATTCATATACTTTAATTTGCTTAGCCATTCCCTAATTGATGGCCATCTCCTAAGTTTCCAGCTCTTCTCCATTACAAAAAGAGGTACTATAAATATTTTTGAGTATTTTTTGTTCTTTCCCTCTTTCTTTGATCTCTTTGGTTATGGGCCTATTAGAGGTATTACTGAATCAGAACATGCCCAATTTAGTAAATATCTGGTTATGTTTCCAAACTGTTTTCCAGAACAGCTAGACCAGTTTATAGTTCTACGGACAGTGCTTGAGTATGCCCATTTTCCCGTATCCCCTCCTACATTTGCCATTTTTTTGGTCAGCTCTGTTCATCTGATAAGGTAAAAACCTCAAACTTGCTTTAATTGCATGTCTCTAATTATTAGTGATTTAGAACCTTTTTTAAAATAAAGTTTAGAGATTTCTTTCTGAGAAATCCCCCTGTTCCTATCCTTGGACCATTTATCAAACGGGAATGGTTCAAACTTGTTGCAAGGTGTTTCCCCTCCCCTAACTTTTCCTTTCTGATTTTAGCTGCATAGGTTTTGTTTGTACAATTTTTTTTTAATTTTATGTAATCAACATTTTTTTCTTCTGTGTTCCTCTCTATCCCTTCTTGGTCTTGAGCTCTTCATGTATCTTTATGTATGTCTGAACGACAATTTCTTCTTTGCCACTCTATTTATTATATGACCAATTACTATTTTAAGTTCTACAGCCATTTGGAACTTATCTTGGTATATGATGTGAGTTGTTCACCTAGATGTAATTCATAGCATATTATTTCCCAGTTTCCCCAGAAGGTTTTGACCAGTAATGAGTCCTTACTTCAGAAGTTTGAGTCTTTGAGTATTGTTGAACACTAAGCCACTGGGTTTGTTTGCTCTTCAATGTTGTGTCTAATCTGTTCTACTGATGAACTTTTGTATTTTTTAACCAAATCATTTTAATGAGCACTGCTTTATAATATAGTTTGAGATCTGATACATGCACTCTGGGGTAGGAAAAAGTGTCCTACCTTCTGTTCTCCATATACAATATTCCATCTTTTCTTATGCCTTTGTACAAGTTGTCTCCCATGTCTGAAATGTTCTTCCTTCTCACTGCTGCCTCTTAGAATCCCTCCTCGCTCCTTTCAAAGATTAAGAGCCCCCTAGCTGCCAGTGGCTCCCAACAATTACTTTGCATTTACTTCGTATTTTTATTTTGTATTTTCTCATATTTGATCATGATATTTTCCTCATAGGATATAGGCTCTTTGGAAAGGGGAATTGAAAAAAAAATCTATCTTTGTATTCAGTGTGCCTAGCCCAATAGTTGCCATTGTAGTTGGGGATTAACAAATACTTGTTGAAGGATATATTTATACCCTCACAATTGTTTTTCTCAACTGTATTGCAATTATATAGTACAGTAAACTATGACAAATTTAGCTGTAACTTTTGATGCAGAGATCTCACCAGATAATATCATCTCAAGGATGTGTCAGAGGTAAAGAGAAAAGGCCTCTGTGTATAGAAGGATTTTTATAGTAATAAAGAATTGGAAACAAAATGGGTGCTCATTGATTTGGGAATGATTGAACAAATTCTGGTATATGAATGTAATGAGATATTACAGTGCCATAAGAGATGATGGATATAGAGAATTTGGAAAAACTTGGGAAGACTTGTATGAACTGATAAACTTTACACACTGGTCACAATAATATAAAAGAAAACAACTCTGAAAGATTTCAGAATTATAGTCACTATAGTGATCAGTCACTCCTTCAGAAGACTGATGATGAATCATGATTTCTATCCCTTGAAAGGGAGTTGATGGACTAGAGGTACAAAATGATAGATAGATAGATAGATAGATAGATAGATAGATAGATAGATAGATAGATAGATAGATATAGGAAGGGAGAGACAGACAAACAGACAGAGAGAGAGGTAGATAGATAGATAGATAGATAGATAGATAGATAGATAGATAGATAGATAGATGGAGAGATAGAGAGATAGAGAGAAATAGAGAGATAGATAGATAGATAGATAGATAGATAGATAGATAGATAGAGAGATAGATGGAGAGAGATAGATAGATAGATAGATAGATAGATAGATAGATAGATGGAGAGATAGATAGATAGATAGATAGATAGATAGATAGATAGATCCTCATTTATGTGAACAACAAATCCCTTGAAATGATTGCATTAATTCGAATTTTGACTATTTGAAGTTATAATTATTTAAAATAAGGTCATTGTCTTCAGTGATGTTAAAAAAAGAAAACATCAGTAAACAAAATATACATCTTAGAAGAGAGCAGAATTTCTCAGCCGCTTCTCAGCGGACATAAAGGCAATTTTGTTACTACTCACTTAAATTTACTTGTGTTAAAAGTGCACTTAAAAATGAACTTAACAAAAGCTCACAGTTTTAAAAATAGCCTTATTTTCTCTTCTGACTGGCAAGGAGGGGCCAGAAAAAACTATTTCTTAAGACTTCTTGGGTTAGGGCTTCCCATTTGGGGACTATTTCCCACCTCATCTAGGATTCCAAACCAGTAAGGAGTACTATTCATTCACGTCCTATTCTGCTCAAATGGTAAGGAGAGAGAAGCCTTTCTCAGGGACCATCCTGAGGGCCCAAGGAAGCAGACAGCTATGAAGTTGGTCAGGAGAAATCATCTCCCTATGTTTCAAGGGCCACACTACTGCTGGACCTGTTCCATTTCACCATATAACAGACTGTGCCTGCACAGAACATTGGCCTTGAACTTTCTAATCACCTATCTTCAAGAGTATACCACACTTATTCTGTCTGGACTCATTCCCCAATAGTTAACATATTCCCAATCCCACCTCCTCTTCCCAACCTAGTGATAATGAAGTCCCTGCTGTGAAATAACAAAGGATCTCCCCCAACTTCAACTCTCCATACCCTCATTCCTATATGCTTGAACCTTATCTCCAATCCCCTTGTACCACTCTAGAACTACCCATTCCTTCCACTATGCACTCTACCAAGTCTACTCCATAATAAACAAACTCCCTTTCATTTTGAACCTCTTCTTTTCTCACTCTTTTCACCTTCTGGAATTCACTGAGACTTGGCTTCCTCCTCATGACATTGGATCCCCATCCTTTCTGTTCTGCTATACTTTTACTCATGGTCCTTGACTCACGGCTCATGATAGGGGGATTATAATACTCCTTGTTTAACATTGTCACTTCCAGATTCTCTATCAACTACTGTCGCTCAGCAACCTCTCATCCTTTGAGGTTCACTCAGTCCAAATTTATCACCCAATCTAGATTCTGGCAACTGTTATCTGTCAAATCTCAGAACATTCTCCCTCCTTTCTAAATGAGATCAGTGCCTTGCTCATAGCCTTCCCCTTAAAACCCAATTCCTCTTGTTCTAACAGACTTCAATATACATGTTGAAGTGTTATTAAATATCTTAACTTCTACCTTCCTCAGTATATTCAATTTCTATGATCTACTCTGCCACTCTACCTCAGCTACACATGGAAATGGTCATATCCTTGTTGATAAAACCAGGCAAAGTTCCTTGTTTTCCTGAAATAGGGATTAGTTTTCTCTAAAAAACTATGAAACTATCCCTAGAACTCAGTCAGTTCCTGCTTTCCTCAATGCAACTTTTGGTCATCTAAGGACATTGAAAAATGTTGCTCCTGTGGAGTTATGGCCTCTTGAACTTAGTGGATATCTGAAAATCAAATGAGTTCTCATATGCTGCTGCTGAGATTCTTTTCCAGATGATGACAGATAATTGGACTTTATCCAAAGGAGGTAAGTGCCACTATATCCTGTTACATGAGGGCAAATTAAACATTTTTTATTAATTGTTCAGTGTTTTTGGATTATTTCATTTCATTCGAACATTGAACCTGAACTAACAGGGTGCTGGTGTTAGCTTAACCTCTAACAAACTATCTTGTCATCATCCACAAGTGTTATACTTCCATGTTCAAGAATTTGGAATTTCCCTTATCTGATCCTACCTTTCCCATCTCTCTCTAAACCTGCTCTTCATCCTCAAGTGACCTCTGAACCATACTTCTCTCAGTACTTTCCCAGACCATGGCTGGCCTCTCCTCTCATTACACTCTCTTCCCTTGCTAATCTTGACCCCTTAGTGAAACCGTTCATCTCTACAATATCCTTTCCTCTTGACTCTCTTGCCATCTTGTCCTATCAATTGTTCCTTTACCAGAGCTCACCCCCAGATTATTCCTACTATTCATAGCTTTTATTCCTACTCATATAACTGGATGTAACTGAATGTACATCTGAATGTAACTGGAGGCATTAAATGATAATTGCTAATTGGGTTCTCTTCACATCAGCTGGGCTCTTACTACAACTCTTCCCTAATTAATTCTCCATTCTACTCACTTATAACAGTTGTTTCAAACTTTTTTTTCCCTTTCCTCAGGCCTCCTATACCATTCTCTCACCCTACCCTCTCTGCTGAGGATCTTATCTCATACATAAACTAAAAAAATTGAGTTCCTTTGCTAATATCTTCTTCTTTTTCCCCATATTCCTCAACTTACATATCTCTGACATCATCCTCCATTTTTTTATTAACTCAGTTTTCTGATAATGAAATAATCCTTTTGCTTGCTAAGACCAACATTTCTACATGTACTCTTCATCCCATCCCCTCTCATCTTCTCTGGAAGATCGTCTCCACCATCTATCTCTAGTCTTCAATTTCTTTATATCTGCTTCTTCTCTGTTGCCTACTGCCATGCCTAAGACTCTTGATTTCTGTAAAAGCCTTCATTTGATTCTGCATGCCTAACAGTTATCTTCTGATATCTTTCCTCTTATTCTCAATTCCTTAAGAATGGTTAGAGACAACTAAATGATGCAGCAAATAGAATGTGGCCTGGAATCAAGAAGGCCTGAGTTCAAATCTAGCCTTAGATACTTAGTATCTGTGTGATTAGACAAGTCATTTATCCTCTATTTCCTCAACTGTAAAATGGGGATAATAACTAATTCCTTCCAGGATTGTTGTGAGGATTAAAGTATATGATATTTGGGATTTTGTTCATTAGATTTATAAACTCCCTGAGGGTAGAGATTCTTTATTTTTCTTATTTGTATCTCAGTGCTTAGCACAGTTGCTGGCACATAATAAGTAGGCATTTAATAAATGTTAATTGACTCTAGTTCTTACTATCAAAGTAATCAGTGCTCCCACTTCCTCTCCTTTCTTCTCATTCCCTTCTAAACCTTCTAAAATCTGACTTTTTACATCATAATCATTCAAATTTTCTCCCCAAAGTAATCAATGATCTCATGAGTGCTGGATCTAATGACTACTTTTTTCACCCGTCTCGTTTTATTTCTTTATCACGTTATTCTTTTTTTTAATTTGTTTTATTTAATTTTCCGAATTACATGTAAAGATAGTTTTCAGCATTCATCCATGTGCAAGTTTATGAGTTCCACATTTTTCACCACCCTCCCTTCCCTCCCCCCCTCCCATGGCAGGGAACTGATGATAATTGGGTCCTCCTCACATCAACTGGGTCCTTACTATACCTCCTCCCTGATTGATGCTCCAACCTACTGACTCCTTGATCCTCATCCTCCTTCACTTCACTACTTATTTGACACAATTGCCTGCCTTTTTCTTCTGGATAGATTTTCTTCTCTAGGTTTTATGTGACTGGTTCTTTTTTGATTCTTCTGTCTGATTTTGTTCTCTTTCTCCTTTGCTGCATCTTCACCCACGTATAACCCCCTAACTAAGCATTTCTCCAAGAATTTGTCCTGGACCCCCTTCTTTTTTTATTTCTATAAACTGTTATTTCATTATCTAATCAGTTCATTTCAGTTCAGTTATCATTTATATAGACTTGATTCCCACATCTATTTATTTGATCCTAGTCTCTCTTCTATGCACTAGTCTTACCCTTTGGATATTTTGAACTGGATTTCTAGTAGACATTTCAGACTCAATACATCCAAAACTATGTTTCCCTCAAGCCATCCCCTTTTCTGAATTTCCCTGTAACTATCAAGAATGCAACCATCCTCGCAATCACCCAGGTTTGCAACTTCAGGGTCATCCATAAACTACTCTCTTTCACTCACCCTGCATATCCCATCAGTTATCAAATCTTATAATTTCTTCTCTACAATGTTTCTCTCATATATCCCCTTATCACTCACACAGTCACCACTCTTATTCAGTCCTTCATTTCTTCTTTTAGTTCTGTTCTTTGTCTCCAGTCCTTCTTCAGTTCAATCCTTCTTTCACAAAGTGATTTTCCTCAAGTATAGGTCTTCTTATGTCACCCCCCCTCACCCCCCAATGCCAAACCGATCAGTTGGCTTCATTGTTACCCTATTCCTTCCAGGATCAAATTTTGGAAAGCCCTTTGTTTGATATTTACAGTTCTTCAGAACCCTTCTTACCTTTCCAAGCTTCTTAAATTATCATCCTCTCCACACACTCTGTAATCCAGCCATATTGACCTTCTTGCTGTTTGCTCTCATCCATGATCTATCTCTATGTGTTTGCATTAATGGTTCCACATGCTCTCTTTTCCAACCTTTGACTCTTAGAATTCCTAGAAGTTTCATATACAGCTCTATATTTCTGTTCAACTTTACATATGTAAATGCTCATTTATTAAAAGATTAAAGAGTCACCTCAACTGCTAGTGTCATTCACTCTAAGGCTACATTGAATGGCTTCCATATTTATATGTTCTGATTTGCATAAACTGCTTTCCCCCTTATGATATGATCTCCTTGAGGGCAAGGACTGTTTTTTGTTTGTTTTGGTTTGAGGTTTTTTTTTTGGATCTGTGGCTTTCACCTCATTGCTTATCACATACAGTTAATACTCCCTAAATAGCTGGTCAGTTGATTGCTACTATCGAGGGTCTGGGATAGGAAATTGCTGAGAAATGGCTGATTTTATAAAAGAACACCAACTAAACATTTAAGATTTCTTTTCAGACTTGCAATGTCTGAGCTTAAGAAAGATAATTTAATTTTCAATGGGATAGTGGGTGCTCTGTACCATTGGTCCCTGAATTAAAACTAAGACCAGTCTCCCGGACCTTAGGAGAGCATATTGATGACCTTGTCACAGAACATATAGTAAAAATGGCAGTATTTGATAAAGAGCCTATAGCAAAATGCCAATGATTTATCTCATATAGTTAGGTACATGAAGTCCTAAAAATTAATGTGGAAAAATAAATGGACAAGACTATCAAGCAAAAATTATGAAAATAGACAAAGGGAACTAGTACCAATAGATATCAAAATACATTATAAATTAATAATTAGAAATGCTAGTGTGTATATAAAGCACTGGCCCTGGAGTCAGGAATACCTAGGTTCCAATCCGGTCTCAGACACTTAATAATTACCTAGCTGTGTGGCCTTGGGCAAGCCACTTAACCCTGGTTGCCTTGCAAAAACCTAAAAAATAAAAAAAAAATAAATGCTGGTGTTTGAAAAGGAAGTGTTAACCCAGAAATAGAACCCAGTGATTTTGAAAGAAATCAGATCCAAGCTCAGAAATTATTAAGGTACTATCTATCTATATATCTATCTATCTGGGTAAGTGTTTATACACACACAAATACACATACATAAAGAAACTAAATGGGGGGTGACTAGGTTGTGTAGTGGATAAAGCACCGGCCCTGGAGTCAGGAGTACCTGGGTTCAAATCCGGTTCAAATCCAGTCTCAGACACTTAATAATTACCTAGCCGTGTGGCCTCGAGCAAGCCACTTAATCCCATTGCCTTGCAAAAAAAAAAAAAGAAACTAAATGACTGTAGGTCCAGAAATTATTTTGAATCCACATCTTTCATCTTAAACTCAAATAAATTCTAGATAATTAATTTAAATTTTAAAAACTCCCTACTAGCCATGCTCTTCAAAAACAGCTGTGATAATCAATAGCAATTACTAATGACTTCAGTGAACCAGACCCTGTGTTTATTATATTGTAGATAGAAAGAAGTGAAATAGTCCCTGCTTGTCTGAAGTTTATAATACAGGGAAGGGTGCCAATATATACTGATATGTGTATAAAGATTGATGGAAGATGTGAGAAACGTTTCTAAACTGTTCTTTCCCTTTGAGTAAAATATTTCAGGGGCGGCTAGGTGGCACAGTGGATAGAGCACCAGCCCTGGAGTCAGGAGGACCTGAGTTCAAATCCAACCTCAGACACTTAATAATTACCTAGCTGTGTGGCCTTGGGCAAGCCACTTAACTCCATTGCCTTGCAAAAATTAAAAAAAAAAGAATAAAATATTTCACCGTTAGGTATACACAGGTCAAAAACAGGAAAAAAAAAAAATCCCTATTTTCCAAAATATTTCTAGTAGCACTTTATGTGGTAACAAAAAAAAACTGTAAGGAAATGGGGTGCCCATTGATTGGAAAACGTTAATATAATGAAAATTATTCTATTAAAATTATTACTGTTGTTTGAACTTCATGCTCAAAGAGCATCACAATGACATCGCAATGTTGGGGTCAGTGTACAGTGCATACAGTTGTAGCTGATCATCCTAAAATGAGCGTGGAAGGCTGCACCACAGGTCAGGCATAAATGGTTTTTTGTGACCATTTGAGAGGGAGACGTCTCAAAATTTCCACATCTTTTGAACTACTGCAATTTTGCTTTACTCATAGAGTAAACTGATGCAAGCATATCATACTGGGAGATCCGGTGTCTCACTATAAATAACCACAGTTCTTCAGAGAGAATTATTTTATTCTATAAAAATTAGTAACTCTGAAGATTTCTGTGAAACTGGGAAAGTCTTGTTTTTAATCTCATGCAGAGTGAAGTTGTTGTGCAGTCATTTCAGTCATGTCAAACTCTTCATGACCTCATTTGGGATTTTCTTGGCAAAGATACTGGAAGGGTTTGCCATTTCCCTCTAGCTCATTTCTCCTCTGAGAGAAGAAGAAGAAATACACTGTAGGGGAGACTGTATTCTTGAATATAAAAATCACTGAATTTGCAAGCAGAGGTCTAGGTTTAGAATCTGTAGTGAAGGACTCTTGTTTGTGTTTTTTATATGCCTGTCAGCTATTCGTTTCTGTGCAAATCTCTTAATCTCTACAATTCTGGAGTCCTTCATCTATAAGATATAGATATTTGTACCTCTTGTATCTACCCTTTAAAGTTACCCAGGAAAACTAATCTTAAGCATTGAAATTCTGTTTATAAAGGTGAAAATAAGTAAACAAAGAGAATCCAGAAATCAATTGGTTTTTAAAACCAGAAGAAAAAAATAAAACCATTGTCTGAAATATGGAGAGGTGGGACATGTTTATCAATCAAAAAAAAAGAGAAATCATTAGAAGAAAAGCTGGCTTTGCTTATACAAAGATAAAGGGATTTTTCACAACAAAAAGCATTATCTTTAAAATTAAAAGACAAGAAACAAATTGGGAAAGCACATTTGAAGGAAATGTAGCAGTTGAAGGTCCAGCACACACAATACATAAGGAACTGACACATATCTATAAAAACTAATAAATTTACTTTGTAATAGAGCAATAGCCAAAAGACACAAAGAGAAAGTTTATGAAGGAAAATTTTCTAAATATGACAAGAACTGGAATAGATATGCAAATACATTAATACATGTTGTTTTGCCCAAGAAGAATGGGGGACTCCTTTTTAAAAATATTTTAAAAATTGCATAATATAGCACTTATTACTAGTAGATACTCAATAAATGTTTGGTGAATAAATGACTAGCTAAATAATAGAAAAATTCAAATTAAGAAAACCTTAAGTTGCCACCTTATACTGAATAGAATGACAAATATATAAAATATATGGTAATTGTGTGGCAAAACTATGGGAAAAGGTACTCTGCAGGGTACACCTTTTTTGAAAACTTTATGGAATTAAGCAATGAACCACAAAACTGATCATACCAATTATCTCATTGCTAAAACTCTATCTTAGAAATATCATAAAGAAGAAAAAATTCTTTTTTGTACAAAAGTATTCGTAACTGTTCCATTTGTAATGATAAAAAATTGGTAAATCTATATGTTCAACAATTGTGAAATGGCTAATCAAATTTGGTGTATAGAGGATGACAAAATCATAGATTTGGAGCTGGAGAGAATTTTAGCAAGTCATTGAATACTAAGTCTCTTCTCACCTTGGAGAATCATTTCTCCACTTTGACTCCTTTCTCTGAACAGTCAGGTAATCCTGGAACTTCCATTTTGAGGAAAGTACCCAGACCAAACCTAGCCTTCATTAGCAAAAGTAACAGAACCACAATTGCATATACATTGCATGCCTCCATTTTTAGAAAGATGGAATAAGGAAAAACAACTCAAAGCAATTGAATTTTGAACAAGCCTAGTAGGACTCAGAATAAAAACTTATTTGCTGGCTATTCATTGTATTCTGGCTTTTTTAAGTGTTTGGTAGGAAGAGTAAGGTTTTGCTTTTTATCTTGAATGCTTATTTAATTGTTATAGTTTATATTTATGAAGGTTATAATTTAAAAAGCAATTTTAAAAGCCATTTGTACTTAGCAGACAGCAATTTATTAAGGTAACCATCTCCAGAAAAATCAAGTGGTTGTTGTTCTTCCTTCCAAATGGATAAATTTCTTTGTATTGAGGAAAGCTAATTTTCTGACTTCAGGCATCTTTTCTTCAGAGAAATATTAGCAAAGAGGTAGAATAATGGTTCTGGGATACCTCAAATGGATGCTATATGAAAAGAGAAAGAACCACTATGATTGACCAGGTTAATACTTGGTTTCCTTTAGGCACTAATTGAAAAGTTGGAAAAACATCAAAACACAAATTATTTTTAATAGTATTTTATTTTCCCCCCAATCATGTCAAGATAACTTTTTTAGCATTCATTTTTACAAGATTGAAAGTTCCAAATTTTTCTCTTTCCCTCCCCTCCCTTCTTCTGAAAATGATAGGCAGTTTGATATGTTATATGTGTGCTATCATATAAACATATTTCCATATTAGTCACAGCTATGAAGAAAGAAATAGATCAAAAGGGAAAAAACATGAAAAAGAATAAAGTAAGTGAAAAAAATGTGCTTCAATTTGCATTCAGAATTCATCAGTTCTTTATCTGGATATGATAACATTTTCCTTCCTAAGTCCTTTTAACTTGTCTTGGATCATTGTGTTGCTAAGAAGAGCTGAGTTATTCACAGATGATCATCACACAGTGTTGCTAATACTGTGAAAATTATTTTCCTGGTTCTGTTTATTTTTTTTGTACTGCTTCATACAAGTCTTTCTAGGTTTTCCTGAAATCTGTCTTCTTCATTTCTTAGGATACAATAGCATTCTATTGTATTCATATACCACAACTTGCTCAGCCATTCTCCAACTTATGGGCATCTCTTCAGTTTTCAATATTTTGTCACCACAAAAGGGCTGCTATAAATATTTTTGCACATGTAAGTCCTTTCCTCTTTTTTATATCTTTGGGAAACAGACCAATAGTGGTATTGCTGGATCAAAGGGTATGCACAGTTTGGTTGCCTTTTGGGCATAGTTCCAAATTGCTCTCCAAAATGGTTGGATCAGTTCACAACTCCAACAATGCATTAATGTTCCAATTTTCCCACATCCCCTCCCACATTTATCATGTTCCTTTTTTTTGTCACATTAATCAATCTGACAGGTATGAGTTAGTACCTCAGAGTTGTTTTAATTTGCTTTTTCTAAACAAAAGTGATTAGAGCACTTCTCCATATGCCTATAAAAAACTTTGATTTCTTTATCTGAAAACTGCCTGTTCATATCCTTTGATCATTGATCAATTGGGGAATGACATTCTTATAAATTTGACTCAGTTCTCTATGTATTTGAGAAATAAGACCTTTATCTGAGACATTTGCTATAGGTTGTCTCCCTGCTTTCTGATTTCTTTCTAATCTTGTTTTAATTTGATTTTATTTGTACAAAAGCTTTTTATTTTAATCTAATCAAAATTATTTCACATTTCATAATGACTATAACTCACTTAAACTTCTCCTTTAAGAATTTGGATACTATATCACTTGGTACATAAATGTTTAGCATTGCTTTTGCTTCAGTGTCTATGGTACCTTGTAACAAGATGGTAGTTTCTTTCCCTATCTCCTTTAATTAGATCTATTTTTGCTTTTACTTTGTCTGAGATAAGGATGGCTTCCCTGCTTTTTTTTTTATTTCACCTGCTCCAACCCCTTACCTTTATTCTTTCTATGTCTTTCTGTTTCAGGTGTGTTTCTTGTCAATAACATATTATAGGATATTGGGTTTTGATTCACTTACCATACATTTTTGTTTTATTAGAGAGTTTATTGCATTCACGCTCACAGTTAAGATTTACTGTGTATTTCCCTCCATACTGTTTTTCTTCCTGTTTGTCCTCTCTCTCCTTTCACCCTTTTCCTCCTGTTTCTTTCTACCACCTGTCCCATCTGCCCCACCCTTCTGTATTTAACCTCGTACCTTCCTATTTCCCTGTTGGGTAAGAAAGATTTTTATATTCAACTGACTGTGTATAGTATTCCCTCTTTGATCCAATACTGATGAGAGTAAGATTCAAGCTATACCCATCACATACCCTCCCATCTTCCCCTCCAAAGTAAAAGGTCTTCTGTGCCTCTTTATGTGAAATAATTTACCCCATTCTACCCATTCCTTCCTTCTGTACCCACTGTACTTCTTTTCCTCATCCTTGAATTAATTTTTATGTCTTTCCCTCAAATTCACCTTATGGATATATCTTCTGTCTATGTCTATTCCTTCTTGCTCTGCTGTTAGTGATACAATTTTTAAGAATTGTAAGTATCATCTTCCCATGTAGGGATATAAATCATTTAGCTCTGTTTTATGTTTTACTTTCCCTTTTTACCTGTTTATGCTTCTCTTGGGTCTTGATATTGCAGATCAATTCTTTGGTTTACTTCTGGTCTTGTCCATATAAGAACTTGAAATCTAGTTCATTAAATGACTATTTTTGCCCTTGATATATTATGCTTAATTTTGCCAGGTAAGTCCTGTGTAATTCCAACTGTGACTCCCTGATATTTGAATTATTTCTTTCAGGCCACTCACAGTATTTTTTCCTTGACCTGAAATTGATGATAATATTCTTGGAGTTTTTATTTTGGGAATCTCTTTCAAGTCATGATTGGTGGATTTTTCAATTTCTATTTTGCCCCCTGGTTCTAGGGTATTGGGTCAGTTTTCCTTGATAATTTACTGAAGATGCTTTCCAGGACCTCCTTTTATTTTTATGGCTTTCAAAAAGATCAGTAATACTTATATTATCTCTCCCAGATCTATTTTCCAATTAAATTGCTTATTCTATGAGGTATTTTGCATTTTCTTCTTTTTTTGTTCTTTTTAATTTGATTGATTGCCTCTTTATTTCTCATAGAGACATTTGCTTCCACTTGTTCAATTCTGGCTTTTTTTGCTTATCTTTCTGCTCTTTTCCCTTTCTTTTAAATATGATTTCTGTTCCGGTGGTGAAAAGGACACTATCTCAGGCTTCTTTGTTCCAGGGTCTGCATGTCCTGGCTGTTTGTGTGATACTGCACTGATGTTGGCCTGAGACTCATCTCATGTGGAACCCTTGTGTCTGGTGCTGCACTGAGTGGGTGGGGGAGTGGGGGTTGCTGCTGGAAGATATAGGGGTCTGGTGCTGAGGTGAGGTCCTAGTCAGGCTCTCTAGGGTGGGCTCCCCTATAAAAGAAGGGTATTAAGTGAAGTCAAATAGCATTTTTAAGTTATTCTATGTCAGACAAATTCAGGCAAAAAGACTATCCCTGCCTTTAAGAAGCTTGAATTCTGGGGTAGCCAGGTGGTGCATTGGATAGAGCACTGGCACTGGAGTCAGGAGGACATGAGTTCAAATACAGTCTCAAACACTTAATACTTAGCTATGTGACCTTGGGCAAGTCACTTAACCCCATTTCCTTGCCAAAACAAAACAGAAGAAATTTGAATTCTAACAGGAGAAGAGAGCACTTAAAATGATGCTGAAAAGATAGAGATAAAACGGGGAAGCTATTCTGCCAAGAAGTTAGAGTCTGGAGTGAAGTACAGAGCGAAATGAAAGCGTTTATAGCTGGCCTGGGTACTTTCCTTTATCCACTCACTCTTTAAAGTTAGGTTAGTTTCTAATTAATTTTTGGTTTATCTTTCCATGGCTCTTTATTACATGTAATTTTATGCATCATGATCTGAAAAGCATGCATTTATTATTTCTGCCTTGCTGTAAATGATTGTAAAGTTTTTATGCCCTAATACATTCAGTTTTGATAGATGTCATGTACTGAAGAGAAAAAAGTATATTCTTTTATATCCCCATTCAGTTTTCTTCAGAAGTCTATCATATATAAGTTGTCTAAGATACTATTCATCTTCTTAACTGCCTTCTTGTTTATTTTGTGGTTAGAGTTATCTAATTCTGAGAGAAGAAGGTTGAGGTCCCCCACTATTATAGTTTTGCTGTCTGTGTCTCCTTGTAATTCATTTAGTTTCTCCTCTAAGAATTTGTTTGCTATACTACTTGGTACATATATGTTTAATAATGATATTACTTTATTGCCTGTTGTGCCTTTTTTTAAGATTATTTTTCAAGGCAATGGGGTTAAGTGGCTTGCCCAAGGCCACACGGCTAGGTAATTATTAAGTGTCTGAGGTTGGATTTGAACCCAGGTACTCCTGACTCCAAGGCTGGTGCTCTATTCACTGCGCCACCCCGAACTGTTGTGCCTTTTAAAAAGATGTAGTTTCTTTCTTTTTCCCTTTTAATGAGGTCTGCTTTTGCTTTTGCTTTCTCTGAGATCAAAATTGCTGTGCCTGATTCTTTTTTACTTCTGCTGAAGCAAACTATATTTTGTTCCAGCCTTTTATCGTAACCCTGAGTATATCTCTCTGCTTCAAATGTGTTTCATGTAAAAAAAATACTGTACCATTCTGGTTTTTAATCCATTCTACTATCTGCTTCCATGGTATGGATAAGTTTATCCCATTCACATTTACAGTTAAGATTACTAACTCTGTAAATCCCCATGCTCTCTTTCTCCATTTATACTTTCCTCTTTCCTTTCCCCTTATGCCTCCTCACTAATGTTTTGCTCCCATTTCCCTTTAACTTTTCTTTTAAATTTTAACTTTAACTTTATTTTCATTTTTACCCCTTTTATCAGTGTTCCTCTTTCTTTCCCTTTCCATTTCCCCCTCTACTTCTTTGTAGGGTAGGATAGATTTTTAAACCCAGTTGGGAATGTATGCTATTGCTTCTTCAGACCAAATCTGTTGAGAGTAGGATGTATTTAGTGTTCACACCCTCTACTATAAGAGATCTTTGTAACTCTTCATGTGGTGTTATTTATCCTCTAATGCCTAGACTTCTCCTAGTATAGTCCTTCTTTTTTTGTCTTGTACCTGCAACACCATTGTCAAAATATACTCCCTTTATTTGTTCCTCATAGAAGTACCTTTCTCAAGGATTGACTGATGGATAAGCAACATTGCCCCTTAGTCATTGTCTAAGTACATTCTCGTCTTCTGTCCCATTAGGAATACAATTCTCAAGAGTCATAAATAACATCAAATTTTAGTCAATTTATACCACACCCTCTTTTTAGGTATCCTCCATGGACATGCAATCCTTATGAGCCAAGGCATCTTGCAAAGTAAAATCATTTTTTGAGCCATTTATATCCCACTCCCCTAAACACATTCCCTCCAATCGTAGCCAGAACATCAAGCAAAGTAAAATCATTTCATGATCTATTTATGTCCAATCCCTCTAAGTACACTCTGTCCTCCTATCTCTATAGTACTCCAACCATAGCAGTACCACCTTCCCCAATCAAAGAATGGGGTACATTCTCTCCCTCTATCCCTATAGCACCTGAACCATGACACTACATCCCTACTTAACTAAAATATCAGGCGTATTCTCTCCCTCTGTCATTATAATACTCCAACTATAGCATTACAACTCTTGTTAACTAAAGTATGGAATAAGGCAAAATCACTTCATGATATACTTATGTCTAGTCTTTTAAGTACACTGTCTCCCTCTGTCCTATTTTCCTGTAATCCTCTTTAACCAAAGTAGCTAGTAAAATAAGATCACTTCATGAATAAATTATGTACAGGCATTCTAAGTTCTCTCCCTCCCTCTGTCCCAATAGAAAACACAACTCTCGTAATCAACATCGCTTCATGACTCATTTATACTTATATTCTCTAAGTGCAATCCATGCAATTATATTCAACTCTCATTAACTAAGGTATTGACTAAAGGCTCAGCACTTTTGTAATTATCCAATGCCCATATCTTCTTTGTAAGTGTGTTTCTTTTAAATCTTCTAAGAGAAATAAAACTCTCAATAGTTACAAGTATTGTCTTCCCTTTAGGGATGTATACAGTTTAATGATCTTAACTAGATTTCCCCCCCCTTTCCATTTACTTGTTTATGTCTAGTATTTGAAGATCAAATTTTCTGTTCACTTCTGGTCTTTTTATCAAGAAACTTGGAAGTTCTCTATTTCACTGAAAATTCATCTTTTCTCCTGAAAGAATATGCTGAATTTTTCAGGGTATTTAATTCTTGGTTGTAATCCAAAGTCTTTTGCTCTCCAGAATATCATATTCCAGGCCCCCCACTCCTTTAATGTTGAAGCTAGTAAGTCTTATGTAATTATGATTGTGTTTCCTTGAAATTTAAATTGTTTCTTTTTGACTGCTTACAGTATTTTCTCCTTTAGTTGAAATTTGGGGATTTGACTACAATATTCCTTGGAGTTTTTCTTCTGGTATTTCTTTCTGGAGGTTTCCTTTGGATTCTTTCAAGAACTATTTTGTCTTCTTGTTTTAGGATATTAGCGACAATTTTCCATGATAATTTCCTGAAAGATATTTTTCAGGGTTTTTTTTTTAATTAAGGCTTTCAGATAGACAAATAATTCAAAAATGATCTCTTCTGGATCTATTTTCCAAGTCATTTGTTTTTCCTAAAAGGTATTTTACATTTTCTTCTATTTTCTCAGCCTTTTGATTTTGTCTGATGAAATCTTGATGTCACATAGAGTTTATTGTTGGTTCCCATTTGTCCAATTTTAATTTTTAGGATTTTATTTTCTTCAGTTAGTTTTTGTGTTTCCTTTCCCAATTGGTTAGTTTTACTTTTTGATGAATTTCATTCCTTTTCCAGTTGTCTAATTTTATTTTTACGAGTTTATTTTATTTCCAGTTGATCATTTTTACTTTTAAAGGATTTGATTTCTTCTGTCAATTTTTCATAATTCTACATTACTCTCATTCCTTTTCTCCATTTTTCTTCTTCCTCTCTTCTTTGACTTTTAAAAGTCTTTTTAAAATTCTTTCATGAAGTTTTAGATTTGAGTCCAATTCATAATCTCCTTTGGTACTTCATATGTCGGCAATTTGTCACTACTTCCTTCTTCTGAGATGGTATTTTTATCATCCTTATCTGAATAGTAACTTTCTATGATTAGTGCTCTTTTTGGGTTTTTTGATCATTTTGAAAGTTGAGCTCTGCTTCTGAGATACAGAGAGTATAGTCCCAAGTTTTTTTTTGTGATGGGGCTGATATCTAATCCCTAGTTTATGGCTTGCCAAGGTGTTGCTTATGCAATTCAGGCATTACCTATGTAGATGTTTGTTTCTCTTTTATGCCCAGGCTTTGCTATGCAGAGCTGTGTTCCCTACCCAGTGCTGTCTGTTGCCCCAGCCTTTCCAGGGCTTGGACTTTGTCTGGGGTTGGAACCCTCCCTGCTGACTTGCTATCAAGTTGGCTTGCTGATCTGGGCCCTGATCTGTGCTGTGGTTAAGAGCTTCCTGCTGGCTTTCCCATTTTCCTGACTTCACTGTGTTATATTTCCCCTTAACCCCCAAAGAGGATCCTCTATGATATTTTGAGTTGAGAGCTTGTTTCACTCTTTTTGTGGTGGACTCTGTAGCTTTAAGATCTGTTAGAGGCTTCATTTAAAGTTATGTCAGGAAAAACTCTGAGATCATGCTGGGTTCAGTTTGCCATCTTGGCTCCACCTTGGAAGTCTATCAACACTTTCCTTTAAATAGAAGTTCCAGGATTAAATGACCAATCAAAAGAAGAAGTCAAAAGAGAAACCACTGTAGAAATTCATTTTGATTGACTTTGCATATTTGTAATAGGTGTTGGTTTTCTGAGAAGACAAATCTTGGCTGATTAAAATAATTGAAATATTTTTTAAAATAATTTTATTCCTGAGAAAAATCTGACATTCATACAATACTTTAGGGGTGTTCACAATAACCTCATGGGAATAATACTATTCCCATTTTATGGAAGAGGAAGCTGAGGCTTAAAAAGATGTCATTGTGTGTCCAGAAACACATAACAAATAAATGTCAGAACAAAGTTAAGGTCTTTCCTGATTCCAAGACTAGTGCATATTCCAATGCTAATGGTTTGCTCATCTATTGAGTCCCAGTTCTGAACTCCCTCAATCTTCCCCAGGTGAGTGTTGGAGGGGCGGGAGACAATTACTCCATCAAGATCTCCAAGTGCTCTGTTTATTTACCAAAATACCGGTGCTTAAATATCTTCCCAGTCTCTAATCTACTCCCAGTCTCTAATCTGCCCCCACTCCAGTGGCACTTAGTAAAACAAGACTCTGGTGCTTAAGGACACCAGGTGAAGATAATTTACAGTGCTCACATACACAACAGTCCCTAACATTCATCCAAATGAGTTTATATCTCTTAGCCTTACAACAATTTTCAACAAGACAGCCCAAAGATTGCCTCTGTTTTTACTGATTAAGAGAATCAGATCTGCAGAAAAGTGAAGTGGCTTTGAAAGGAAAAAAAAACTCAGAGAAGTAATGTCTATACAACAAATATAATCAGTTAGTTTGATGACTTTCCTCAGCTTTTTCTGCAATTGGGGAAAAATCGTTGCTCAATTCATTTAAGTAAATATCAGTAAACCTTGTCTTTTTATAGAATTGTAGAATAATCCAGAATCAACCCTGTTGAGCTCTGTAATATTTTGTATTTTTGACATTTTTTCAAAGTCAACCTTTGAAGCATCATCCTGTTGTAAAGGTTACATTGACTTCTTGAAAGTGATGATGACCCAGACAAAAGCTCTGGCAGGTGGAACCTACCAGAAAGGAAGGACTTAATGGACAGATCTAGTGATGGACTTCATTTCTTTTATCTCAATTCCAACCTGATTTTGAAATATTCATTAGTAGAAAGTTTCACTCTAGTACAAAATGTGCTTGATTTGAATCTCTGTCCTGGTTACCAGTATGGTCCTTGGCAAGCCACTTGACTTCATTTCAGTTTCCTCATCTGTACAATTGAGGGGGCTAGATTAAAGGGATTCAAAGTTCCTTTACAACCCTATATATTTTTGTTCCTAAATAGAACCAATGAGTTCTTTAGACCACGGAAAGTCTTGAAAACTAGTTACTAGGGAAATTTTAATGTCTTCGTAAAACCTTTCCCCCACAACTCCAACCATACTTCAGAGTGGTATGCAGATAATGCTGAGCTTTCCATGAGAACAACTATGGAATCCAAATGCTGACAGGTTAGGCCAAACTGTAAAAGCTTCAGGTACATTCCTCATGATGGGCTACATGCTCCTTGTTTAAGGACTAACCTAATTCAGTCTAAAGAGAGGCTCAGATAGCCCCAGGGAACAAGTAATTTCATTTTTATTCTTTCACAGCCATGGTGAAAGATAATTTACTGTTTGACCAAATTAGCTTATTGCCTGCATTCAGCCCAAATGTGAAACTAGTATCTTCATAGAGATTCACCCAGGGAACCAATGAAAGTAAGCATTATATCATGTTTGGTTGCAGGCAGACCAAGAGGTGCCAATACTAGGTGACAGAGTATAGACTCATTAAAGCAGAAATCAGTTTGTTTGGTTATTCTGTTGCAGAGATTCATGAGTATGATAGAGAAAGCCTCATCTTAAATTGCTTGTTGATTCTCTCACTTCTGAAAGTGAAATCAGTATTTGGGATGTTAAGCCAAAGTAGAGGATATAGCTTAAGGTCAAAGTCCAAGAAGGAAAGCCCAATTAGTATGCAAAAGTTCAGACTAGGTAGGCAAGTCAAAAAGAGGTGTCATCAGGGTACCTGGTGTGGAGCAGGAAGGAGGGACATTGTTCAAAGATACCAGAAGGCCAAGAGGAGTCTAATATATAGAGACACAAGAGCCAAATTTGGAGTTAGATCCCAAAGCACTCAGATCTTGACTCTCTCATTATCTCAGTGACCTTGAACATCTCATTTCTTTTCTCTGGGCCCTAGTTTCCTCCTTTATGGCATGGACTGGATGACTAATTTTGAGTACCAAATGCATGCCAAAAAGTTAGACAGATGAGAAAAATTCCAGCTCATCTTTGACCTCTGTGTTTAGACTTTCTCTTTTCAGGGAAGCCTCGATCTGTTAAATCTCAGCACCTGTCAAGGTTGTAGAGTCATTTTTGAAATACATGTGAAATCCCAAAATTTTGTCCCTGTTTCTCTACAGGTAGTCACCTTAAGCTGCTCATAAAGGAGATGAAAGGTCATTCCCTGAGGAACAATTTGCAATAACCTAAAGCAATCAAGTGGCAGAATGAAGTGGTTTTCAAATCCAGTGACTCTTGGGGAACCTGCTTTGAGAAATCACTAAGTTGCCCCGGTTGGTATAATTCAACAAACTATAACCCGTTTGCTGAGTAGATTTTTCCCTCACTGTCTTATACAGTGATAGCCTATTCCTGAATGGTGATTCTGTTGAAGAGGTTCATGATTAAACTATGGGAATATACCATTTTAAATCATCTCAGAGGTGGTAGTGAGAAAGGTAGAATTCATAGGTTCCAAGCTTTATAAGAAACTTTGGTAGTCACCTAGTGTAACCCCCTCATTTTTCAAGGACAGAAATTAAATATTAGAGAGTTTAAGTGACTTGGCCCAACAGGTTCACAAAAAGAATAAGAAGCAGAACTTGGCTTTGAACCGGTTTGTCTGACTCCAAATTAATACTCTTTCCACTGTACTATGCTCCCTCAATAAAAGAGGTGATCATATTTATAAAGTAATACGTTACAACGGGGAAAATGAAAGAGGTGATGCTCATTCTGAAAGATGTAATCTTTATTAAAATGCTTACTGTTCCTTTTATATCACTTTCATTTGCAAATATATTCTTCCTCTTTCCCCTACCTAATGAGCACTCCCTTATAATACAGAATAAAGAGTAAAGAAAAATAATAGTAGTAAATAAAGAATAAGGAAAAAAGAAGCAGTTCAACAAAACTAACAATATATCAGTTGGATCTTATAGCATGTGTAATATATTATCCCTGTAAAGAAGGGAGAAAGGTATATTTTCCCATCTCTTTTTCAGGGCCAAGTGTAGTCATTATAATTGCATGGCATTCAATTTTGTTTTGTTGTTTCTTTTTTTGCTTATAGTCATTTTATCTATTTTTTTACAGTTTACTTCAGTTCACTTTAATTCATTCTTCATTAGTTCATATAAGTCTTCCCATGTTTTTCTGCATTTCAAAAATGCACATATCTTCAAATGAACTGGATTCCACACGGTAAAATACAGTTGATAGTCAAATAGACCTAAGATTTCATCCATATGGATATTCTCTTCAGCAAGGCATATTGCAACCACACATACTTCTACATTCTGTATGTTTATCTTCCATTTCCTTTCATTTTATCCAATGTGGACCTTCCTCACTTTGTTTTAACATTGTAAGTACTAGCAAGCTGTTTGATTATCCCTCACTCCTACTATGTGACTAACCCATATTTTTAGATCATAACATTCTTTTTACTTATTTTACTTTGTAATGTCTCATACTCCGCTCCAGGCCACTATATACCTCCCTTTGGGTGATCCTCACATTCCAAAAGTAAAAGTTATTCTTTGGAAATAGTAATAATAATATTTGGTCTTTGGAGTATCCATAATTTCATCAACTGATACTCCTTCAATGAATACAAAACATAAACCTTCTAGTGGACTTTTAAAAAATATTTTTTTAAAGTGTCAGGCTATCCATCCTGTTGAATCCCTATTGCTAAAAGCCAAAATAATATGAACCCCTTAAGCAGTGAAAGACATGATGTGGTTTTTCTAAAAGTAAAGATCATGAATAATATGGGTTCCCAGCAAAAGTTTCTATCAGTGAAAATCAGCATCATAATACTACAGAGTCCCTGTCAATGAAAATTATGAATAGTGTGAACCAAGATTAAGATAAACTAAAGGAAAGCAAACTGACCAGAGCATGACCAGGCCTTGACCAGTCCATAACCTTATAGTCTCAAAACTCCAACCAAAACATAACTGATATGAACCCAGGTATCTGGAATCCAAGCCCAGTGATGAGCCGAGTAAACCCCCAAATATCAACCAATCTACACTAACATACTCTATAACTCCTCTTCTATCTGATTTTTATAATCGCCATGGAAGTTTTGGGGCTATTTGTGGGAATTTCAGTATGTTGTCTAGCTACCTCCCTAGACTGACTCATTGTGAGTATACCATTTTGATTATTAAACTACTTATATAATTAATCTGGAGCTCCCCAGCCTCTTTCTTCAGAATCAAACTGAACCCCTTATTGGGGGGGAGTCTTGAATATCCCACTGAGGGGGTACTTTGGGGCAAGACACATTCCATATCTTTCTCACTACATAACTAATCCACTTCTTTTCCTCAATAATGACCTTTACTCCACTTATAACCAAGCTATCCTTCATTATTGTCCTGTTCTTTCTCCCTTGAAAACATCCCTTACATCCCTTATATATGTTCTCTTCTCTCCACTTACAGGAACCTGCTGGTGGAGGCACTGCTTATCTCCTGTTTGAATTAATACAATAATATTCATTTTGATCTTCCTGCCTCAAGTCTCTTTCTGCTCCAATTCATCCTCCATTCAGCTGCCAAAGTGATTTTCCTAAACCACAGATCTGACTATGTCATACCCCTAACCAATAAGCTTTAGTAGTTCTTTATTATTTACAGAATCAATTATAAAATTCCATAACCAGGCCCCTTCCTAGCTTTTCCGTCTTTTTACTCTTTACTCCCTTCCATATACTTAACAATCTAGCAGCAACTGCTTTTGTGATTTTTCTTACACACAATACTTCATCTATTAATTTTTCATATACCCCATGCCTAAAATGTTCTCTTTCCTCATTTCTTCATATTGGTTGCACTGTCTTCCTTTAAGACTCAGCTAAAATCTGGTCTTCTGCAAAATACCTTTCTTGGTCCACTTCACTTCCCCAGCGCCTTGCCTCCCAGTCCAGTTACTCTGTGATTTCTCTTCATTTTACTCTTTTGGGTGTATCTTTTGTATGTACATAATTGCTGGCATGCTATCTCCCCCATTAGAATGTGCGTTCCTTGAGGGCAAGAACTATGTTTTTTTTTTCTTTTCTTTGTATTCACAATGCAAAGCACAGTCCCTGTCACCTAAGAAGTGTTAAATAAGTTATCTGGTGGCTGACTTACTGTAGCATGATATGTAACACTTTATCACTACCATCTTTCAATTGGCCCCTGATTTAATTATTTGAATTCTTATGGTATTGTGTTCCTTCCAGATTTATGACCATTTAGCCTCATCTATATTGAGGCTTTTGCTTTCAAAGAAACTTTGAAGAAGGTGAAAATTTGAGGATCATTTGAAAAACTGTATAGTTTCCTATTTATAGTACTGCTTCATCTCCTAGGACCCAATTCCCAATACTAGTTTATACCTATTTTAAGCACTTTCTAAAGACTGGTAAATAAATGTAATGGAATACTGTTGTTCTATAAGAATGATGAGCAGGTGAAATTCAGAAAAACATGTAAAGACTTAATGTGAACTGATGCTGAGCGAAATGAGCTGAACCAAAAGAACATCATACATTGTAACAGCAAAATTATGTGATAATCAACTAGGAAAGACTTCGCTCTTAGCAATACAGTGATCCAAGACAATTCCAAGATGGGAAATGCTAACCACAGCCAGAGAAAGAACTATGGAGTCTGAACACAGATTGAAGCATACTATTGTCACTTTTTTTCTTTGTGGTTTTCCCCTTTTGTTCTGTTTCTTCTTTAACATGACTAATGTGGGAATATATTTACCCCATATCAGATTGCTTGCTGTCTTAGGGATGGGGGCGGAGAAGAACAGAGGAAGGAAGAAAAGTTTGGAATTCAAAACCTTATTAAAATAAATGTTGCAAGCTATCTTTATGTGTAACTGGAAAAACAAAATAATACTTTTAAAAAAGAAATGACTGGTTGTAGACTTATGGGTTACCTCAAAATCAACTACCTGAATACATAGTCAGCTCACTGGTTAGTTATAGTAAAAGAGGGGATAAGGAAGGAATGAACATTTACGAAGTACATACTGCGTGTTAGTCACAGTGCTTGTATTGTTTTACAAATATCTCATTTGACCAAAAGTTGAAATGAATTAGAACCATAAATGAGAAGGGATAAAGATGAGAGAACACCGTGCAGTTAAGAAAGCTTCAACCAACTACACTATTGACTGTAAAGGAATAAAATGGATAAAATCAAAGGCATTTATTCTGTTAACATTTTTAAAGGCCTTTTTCTGTTATACATAATAGCACTCATAAGCATAATGGTGATATGTATTCTGTTATGTTTGAAAGGAATTATAAGTCCTAACTATGTGATGAAAATGGGATAAAAGATCAGAAAAGAATCAACATTTCACAGGTTTTTATGAAATATTAAAAGAATTATAGCAAGACACCCATTGTATTACATAGATTTCCTATGGAGCATTTGTGAAAGGTCACAGATGACAACTCCACTGTATAGAAAGGCATGGATAGGTAGGACAAATACCTTTATTAATGAGATCACCAAGTCACCAATGTTTGGAAGAAAAGTCTTTTGTGATAAGAGGTTATTTAACTCAGTTGGATAGTTTGGGGTACTATTAGGAAAGGTTTGTCTCCAGTGTACTGAAGTCAGTCCATTTCTGGAAATTACCCCCTGTCCTTCTCTTATTGTTCATTAGCATCAATACTGAAGAAGATGTATGCTTGCACACACACATATACAAATGTGTATATACATACGTGTGTGTATAATATATATGTATGTATGTACATACATATATGTAGTTCAACTTTTCTGAATGATTCTGGTATTTTTCTCCTAGTTTTGTTTCTTTTCAGGGTTTTCAACTTTAATTGTAATAGTTTGCCCTTATTTATCTAGATAAGGACTTAGCTTTTTATTTGATTAATACGATACAATTTGCATTATTTTTGTATTTGCTTTAGGGCTGAATGAACTGAATCTTCCTTATTTGAGACCCATTTTCCTGTTGGTTTTTTCCTCAAGCCTTTAGACATCGCCTAGCTGGATATATCATTTACTTCTTTGATCAGTAGATGGTTTGTCTTTAAACAATAAGTGCAACTAAATCACATTTACCGTCTTCCAAATTTCATACAATTTCTTTCGGATGGAAACATTCCAGGTCAATGTTATTCCTTTTGATAATGTGTATGTTGATACTGAAGTAGGATTTCTTGATATTTTAAGTGGAGAACAGCATTCTCTACATACCATTGATAAAAAAGAACCTCCAGATATGTCTGAATACCTGCATCTGGATGTCATTTGGATAAACACATACTTGAGTCCAGATAGAGTAAGGGAATCCCCTGCTACTTGAATCGATTTGTACATGAGAAACTTTTCTCATGAATTGTCTACTTACCAAAGAAACAGCCTCCATAAAGGAGACACCCGCTACGTGTGGTGCCTTCCAGACAGCACAGCCCCTTGCTTCCATTGGATGAAAGAAAAATTCAAGATGGCAACCCCACAGAAAAATTTTCATTGTTAGGTAAATGGATTTCTTTAAGCTTTTGTCATTTGGATAATGTAGGGGTTATAAAGGATTATAAAGGACATACTGGGCTATTGAGACATTGCCTCTTTTAAGGACCCATATAGCCCAGCTGGAAGACCCCTACTAGATGTTTTTCCAGTTTTATCAGCAGTTTTTTTTCCAAATAGTTCCTACCCCAGTAGTTGGAATATTGGGATTTCTCAAACATAAGGCTACTATGTTCATCTGTTTGTATTTTTGTGTGTGTATATACCGAATCTTCTCTATTGGTTGACCTCTCTATTGCTTTACCAGTATCAAAATGGTTTGATAAGTCATGCTCTGTAATATAGGCTGAGATCTATTCCTGTTGTATCCCTTTCCTTCCTACTAAAAAATAAAAATGATTATTTGTCAATTGGAAACCGTTTGTCTCAGTCTTCTGTCAAGACAATCCTTTTTTTTACAACTGTGATTCCACTTCATTCAGTTATGTTGGCACTGCTTTGAACCCCAACATTGCCCAACTTGATCTGTCACATTTTATTTTCCTGTCTGGGGTCAAGCAAAACAAAAGTCTTCTTCCACATTAGAATCTTCAAAAATTTGAAGACAGTTGGTCCTGTCCCTCATGAATTCCCTCTCTAGGATGAAATATCACTAGATCTTTCTCCAAATTTGTTTTTCTCTTTGAAGAACTCCCCCCCCCCTGAAAAAGATATATTTCCATGTAAATAGCATAGCACCATAAAAGAATTGTATGTGAAACCACAAATTTCCATTTTAGGCTGCTTAATTTTTTAAGTATATAATCAATTCTACAATTACTCTCAAAACTTTCCTCTTTGTCTATGCTTCCTTCTGAATTTCATTCTGTTCTGTGTATTTTTAAAAATTTTTAGTGGCCCTCATTTTATATCTTAATGTACTCTCCTCTCCCTCTTCAACCTCATTCAGTTTGAAAAACTAAGAGAAAAAGATAGTGAACAACCTTATAAAAATAAGCAGTCATTACAGATGAATCCAAACAGTGGAGTTGCCCAAGCATGCACGTTTTTTTTCTGTATCTTGTGTCCATCAACTCTTTGTCGGGAGGCAGGTAACATGATGAAACCTTATAGAGATACAATTGGTCTTTGCATTGATCAGTTCTCATGTCTTTAAAAATTATTTTGATTTACATTTTTTTATATCTTGTATAAATTGTTTACCTGCTTTTACGTACTTTCTTCTATATAGGTTCGCCTATGCAGTAGCTTCTGCAATCCTCTTTTTCATCATTTGAGCCCAATTATATTCCATTATATTCATTTACCACATTTATTCAACCATTCCTCAGTTAGTAAGCACTCCTTAGATTGTAGTTATTTCTTCCCCTTTTTCCCTCTCTTTTTTAGGATCCAGCAATTTGTTTTCCTCGTGATTATTCCCTCCTTCAAATTATCTGTCCCCTTAATCACCACCATCCTGTACATGAAGGTTGCTTATTTCCCTATCAAGTTTGATATATGCTGAACAGCAAATTGGGGGAGTGGCAGGGAAGGGAGGTTTTGTGTATCTGTCTGTGTCTTTGTAGATGTTCAACTTTCCCTTTACATTTCAGCTAAGAGCAGGTTCATCTTATACCCTACTCCCTTCATTTCTTCCTCTTTGTATATTCTTTTTTCTTCATGCACCTCAAATAAAGCAAATGGCAAGTTCTACCCTGTTCTTTCTCCTTTGTATACTAGTGCATTTCTTGTACTCTCCTTTCTCTTCCTCCTCTTAAAATTCTCAGAACACAATTAATTCACCCTTAAGACTTCTGGTTTTTTTCTTATTTTTAATTCATTCATTTCCTTGTTAAGACATTAAAGTTCAGAAAGGACTTTTTTCTTCTTGCTCTTGCACTAGGTCAACATACAGCTTCTTCCATTGGCTCCCATAAATTTACTTTTCTAGATTTCTCTTAATTATTGTATTTGAATTTCAGAATTCTACTCAGCTCTTGAAAATCCTCTGTATTGGGGTGGCTAGGTGGCGCAGTGGATAAAGCACCAGCCCTGGAGTCAGGAGTACCTGGGTTCAAATCCGGTCTCAGACACTTCATAATTACCTACCTGTGTGGCCTTGGGCAAGCCACTTAACCCCAGTTACCTTGTAAAAACCTAAAAAAAATCTTCTGTATCATTCCCCCCCCCAAAGGATTATAATCAACTTTAAAGGGTAAGTTATTCTTGGTTATAAGCCTATTTCTTTTATCTTTTGGAATATTATATTCCATGAACTCTCCTTTATGACAGACATTTATAGATGTGTAGATCTTGTGGCCTATATGTGATCATAATTGTGAACCCTTGATACATGCATTGATTCTTTCTTGATACATTCAGCATTTTTTCCTTCAATGTGGAAGTTTTAGATTTCAGCTCAAACATTCCTAGGATTTTTCCTTTTGGGGTTCCTTTCAGAAAATATTTAGTGGAATCTGGAGTCAATGGAAGCTGTTGGCATCACAATCAAAATAATAGAGAAAAAAGAAGGGGACCAAGAGAGGGAACCTTGGTGACAAATATAAAGATCCAGAAAAGACTGAGAAATGATCAGACAGGTGGGAGGAAAATAATGAGAGAGTAGTATCTTGAGTACTTAGAGAGAAGATGATTGATAGTATCAAAAGATGCAGGGAAGTCAAGGAGGATGAGAATTCAAGGAGAAAAGACCCTGGATTTGTCAATTAAGAGATCATTGGTAAATTTGGAGAGAGCAACTTCAGTTGAATGATGAGACCTGAAGTCAGACTGCCAAGAATTTTAAAAAAAAATGTAAGAAGGAAAGGATTATAGACACTCATTATAAATAGATCTCTTGATTCCATTTTTAAATTTTAATTGTCTCATAGGCTTCATGCATAAATAAATCATTTTTACAGCAATTTGACAAATCCAGATCCCTATGCTTCATTTGGGCTTTTATTGTTGCTTTGCAAAGTAAGATCTATAAATTCCAGGTTTATTTATTTAATTCTTTTAAATTTGTTTATGGTACGCTCCTAAAATGTTTATCAATCTTCTTCCTTTTTATGAGAAGCATTAAAACTTTATGTAGCTACTTTGGGGTAATGAACCCTGTTTTACTCTATTATATGGATTTTGTTTTGGTCATCTTCTTACTCTATGTTCAGTTTTACATTGCCAAGGGATTCCATTAAGGTTGATATTGCAGAGATGTTAAGTACTCTAAGTGTCTTTTTCCCATTAAGTTTTTACTTCATAATTCTAGTCAGTCTCTTAATACTAGAATGACTAAGCATCAATTTATTTTATTTTGTTTTGTTTTTTTAGGTTTTTGCAAGGCAAATGGGGTTAAGTGGCTTGCCCAAGGCCACACAGCTAGGTAATTATGAAGTGTCTGAGACCGGATTTGAACCCAGGTACTCCTGACTCCAGGGCCGGTGCTTTATCCACTGCGCCACCTAGCCGCCCCAGCATCAATTTATAAAAAAAAATGTTTTAATTTAATAATTTAATTTTACTTTGAAGTAACATTTCTATCTTACTTTCTCTATTTTCTTTGCCTTATAGTTAAAAAAATGTACTGCCATTGATCTAAATCAGGACTGTCCAACCTTACTATTAAAAGTTTTTTCCTGAAACAATAGACAATATATTTTGATTGGCCATTTTAGTCAGAGCTCTGCAGTAGCTCAGCTTCATTTACTAAAGAATTTAGTAAACTCTTAGAAGGCTGTGTGAGCTGCTGGCCACATTTTGGACAGCCCTGATCTAGATTCATCTTTGTGGTATTGTCAAATTCAGATCCTTCTGTTAACATATTGAACATCAAAAGGTGTAACCAAGATGGCAGAGTAATGGCTACAACCCAGATGAACTGTCCTAAATTCTACTAAAAAAACTTTAAAATAACTCCTCATATCAAATTTTGGAATAGTAGAGCCAACAAAAGTAGAGCCAGCAGACTGAATCATTTTTATAGTCTAAGACAATTTAGAAGATTGATAGAAGATATCTATCACATCAGGTTGGAGGACTGCCTGGAGCATACGTGGCTGAAACACCAGCAATAGACCTTGGAGATGACCACAATAGCAATAAAAACAGCAACTTTAGGAGCTCTCAGTGCAGAGATAGTAAAGAGGTCAGATAACTGGTCAGAAAGAGATTATGGGGGATCCTTTTCTGCCAGTGGGTGCAGTTGTCTCTAATTGGCAACTCTATTGCCCACACACAGTTCTGGTTTGTGGTTCCAGGCCAGAGAGTAGCACTTATAGTCAGTCACAAGGGAGTGGGAGTCCTGGTCAAGTTCCAAGGCAGAGAGGAGCACTAACATTTGTAGCTGCAGGAAAGCAGGAAACCTGGTTATAATTCCATGGTCAAGAAGAGGGCTAGTGCTTGTGACTGTAGGGGGCCAGGGACCCTTCCTAGGTTAAGACCAGAACACAGACCAAAGGAACCATGATCACACCTATCCCTGGAACACACTGCCTTGGAATCTCCAAAAACATGCAGACTATCCAAGACTAGTTCTGAAAACAGTAGTACCAAAAAACAGTGCTGCCCCACCCCCAGGTAAACAGAGCCCAACTTTAACATAAAGTTTGAAATAAGAAATAGGCTGAAAAATGAACAAACAACAAGAGAACTTAACCATAAAAGGCTATCACAGTAGTAGCAAAGACCTTTAGACATAGACTCAGAAGAAGAAAATAATGCAAAAGCAATTACAACCAAAACCTCAAAGAAAAATACTAATTGGACCCAAGCCCAACTAGAATTTCTAGAAGAGTTTAAAAAACAAAGGTCAAGTATAGTAAAGGAAAAATTGAGAAAATAAATTAAGATAATGAAAGAAAATTATGAAAAGAGAATTAACAGCTTGGTAAAAGAGGCACTAAAAGGTCACTGAAGAAAACAGTTGCTTAAAATTTAGAATTGGACAAGTAGTAGCTAATAATTTAAGAAATAATTTTAAATTGCACTATGACTTTGGGATGAACTACTGTATATAACATAAATATTAACTGAATAGATACATAAAGTTTTATATATATACATATATATATACACATCAAATGATCAATCCAATGTTTTTGTACATTTTCCTCTTTGCTAATACAGCCATATTCAGTTCTATTTAGTACTGATGATAATGTATTTAAGACTAGATAGATTTATATCAGATTTAAACTGTCTCCATGGAAGACGATATTTTATTTCAATTGTTCTTGTCATTATTATGTTAGTAACATGTTTTAAATAGAGAATAGTTTTCCATGTAGACATCAAATACTCTTGTATTCTATGTTTGAATCTTTATATTGTTGTATAATATATAACTAAGCCACTAAGGCAGAACTCAGTCAAAACCTTTGTGAGAATCAATCCAGGCTGTTAAAATGCTTTCAGGTGCATGTTTAATAATACCTGAATTGATAATGAGTTGCTCTTATGTACCTTGAGAAATTTTTGACATACCCTTTCGACTTCACAGTCAATATATTGCTTTCTTTTAAATGTTTATTGTTTTTTGAGCAAACTACTACAAGCTGTAAATATTCAAGTACATAGAATGTAGTTGGCTTATATTGCTATCTTTTGTCATTAAATATGTGATACCTTCTGTTAAGAAAGGTCAGATTAGTCTTGAATCAGAAAAGAAGTTCAAAACTTTGCTACTAATTAATATGTTCCTAGGAAGCATTTGAGCCTATAATTATGTATCTTATCTAATCCCTCTTCTTTCCAGTTTTGCAGAGAAGCCAGTTTCAGTTACCTCTCTTGAAGGAACTGTTCTGTCATTTATTATAATGATATCCAAGCTTTCTGTTTCACATTTCATTCAACTTGTGTTTTCCTTGTATTGGAAATTCTTATTACCAAACCAGCAATTTTCCACATTTTACTTTAAGGGTTCTCTTTCTCTTATTATTTTTTTTTTACATCTTAAACCTTTGTGGTTTAGGGTTTTTTTTAATTGGTTACCAATTATTTATTTTGATTTTTGTGTTTATTTAATGCCTTGTATTATCTTAATCTCTTGGTTTTCATGTTTAACTGGTGATTAAGGATATCCAGAATTTGGGATTTTTTTATTTTTTAGATTTGGTTCCACGTTTTTCTTTTTCTTCCTTGTTCAACTTTTTTGCCACGCATATTGGCTAGATATTGTGGTAATCTTTTAATGTTTTTCTATATATCTTTAACATTGTTCCCAAGCTTCTTCTTCTGTGGTAGTTTGCCTGTATTTAAGAGTAGCAGTGGTTGTAATAAGAGTAGTGATAATGATGATGATAATAAGTAGGGCTTACATAGAGCAAATTTATATGTTTGTAAAGCATTTTATATTTTTTAATTCATTTGATCCTCACAACAACTTTGTGAGGCAAATGCTGTTATCTTCATTTTTCAGATTAGGAAATGAAAAAGTGAGTGTTTAAATAATTAAGTCTGGGTTACGTGGTAATATTTATCTAAAGCAGGATTAAAATTCAGATCTTTGCATTCAGTAATTATTCTTATAGCAGGTTTCAGATGGTTATTATATACTCGATGGGAGAGAAGCTAGTGTCAGACCTGGAATCAGGAAGTCCTAAGTTTGAATTTCACCTCAGACCCTTGAAAATTTATTTCACATATAACTGTCCCACTTTCCTCCTCTTCCAAATGGAGGTAATAGTAGCACTTATCTCACAGAAGGCTTAGAGGATCAATGAGATAACATGTAAAATATTTTTTAAACTTTTAAGAGCTATATAATTGCTAACATTATCATTATCATCATCATACAACTTTTAAATATATAAATATGTTAAAATTCCTGTTTACTAGGAAAAAATAGCCATTTTATCACAAGCATTTCTGAAAAAGATCTCATTTCTCAAATACATAGATAACTGAGAATTCTTTGCTGATCGAGAGGCAGCAGTCAGAAGCTAAACAATGGTGAGGAGGGATAAGGAGAAAGGAAAGAGAGGACTGAGCAAAATTTATAAAAATAGGAGTCATTATCCAATCAATAAAAATAATCAAAGGATATAAACAAAAGTTTTCAGAAGGACCAATCAAAGCTATCAATAGTCATATGAAAGAGTGCTCTTAATTGTTAATATTTAGATAAATGCAAATTAAAACAGCTCTGCGGTATCACTTCACCCTCATCAGTTTAACTAAGATGACAGAAAAGGCAAATGACCTATTCAGGAAGGGTTTTGGAAAAATAGGAACACTAATGCATTGTTGGTCAAACTGTGAATTAGTCCAACCAAAGGACTCTAAAATGCACCCAGCAACGCCACTACTAGAAATACATCCCAAGGCAGAACCAAAAGAACATCGTACACATTAAAAACAACATTGTGAGTTGATCAACTATGATGGTTGTAGCTCCTCTCAGCAGTTCAAAGATCTAGGACAACCTAGGGAGACCTGTTATGGATGATGCCATCAACACCCAGAGGGGGAAGAAACATCCACTACAAAATCTGAATGTATACTATGTTCACTCTTTTAAAACTTCTATGTTTTTCCTTCCTATTCCATGGTTTTCTTCCTTTTCCCTTGGTCCTAATTACTCGTACACAAAATTACTAGTATGTAAATATGTTAAACACAAACGTACATGTACAACTTTTATCAGATTGCTCGCCATCAAGAGGAGGGAGGTGGGAAGGGAGGGTAGTCGAAAACTGTGTAGCTTATAAATTTGCCAATGGATGAACATCAAAAAACTTTCATAGCATTTAATTAGAAAAATAAAATAAAATATCAATTAAAAAATATTCTTCGGTGGCTAGGTGGTGCAGTGGATAAATTACCAGCCCTGGAGTTAGGAGTACCTGGGTTCAAATCCGGTCTCAGACACTTAATAACTACCTAGCCGTGTGGCCTTGGGCAAGCCACTTAACCCCATTGCCTTGCAAAAACCTACCAAAAAAAGTATTCCTCAAGAAGAGCCAAGAAAAAGAAAAGGGTCTCTTATGTATAAAAAATATTTCTAGTGGCTCTTTTTGTGGTATCAAAGATTTGGAAACTTAAGGGATGAGCATCAATTGGGGAATGGTTGTACAAGTTATGTTATATGACTATGAGGGAATACTATTATGCTGTAAAAAATGTTGAAGGAGATGGTTTCAGAAAAATCTGTGAAGACTTATATGAACTGATGCTGAGTGAAGTGAACAGAACCAGGAGGACCATCTATATAGTTATGGCAGTAATTCAAAGATAATCAGTTTATTGTAAAAGAAAAAGTCTTGTGAAAGACCTTTAGTGAAGTCTACCAATAAATGATCCACCACAACTCCAATGCACTCATTATATATTAAAATTCTGTCAATGTCTAGACAAAAACCTGATAGACTCAGAATGCAGATTGAGGCATAATTTTTCTGTTTCTTTTCTTTTTTTCAGAATATGGCTAATATAAAAATGTGTTTTGCATGATTTTATAATATCATTTCTCTTGCTTTCTTAATGGGTGGGTTAGAAGTAAAAGGAGGGAAAGAAACATGTAACTGAAAATAAAAATAAAATATTTTTAAAATTATCATTTTGATATGGTTCGCCTTTTAGTTGTATTCATGCTCAAAAAAGAGTTTCCATTTTTCCAAGTGTGCTCATCTGCTCTTCCCACTAATTTGTGATGTATGCAGTATTTTTCTATCCCTGTCATTTTTAGGTAGAACTTTAGCTTTGCAGTATGCATTCTTCTTCCCTTCTCTTCTTCCCTTCAATTCCCCCACCCTCCATTATTCAAGCTATTCTGAAACTGAAGACTTTCCTCAGATTGTGAATTTATATTATATGTGAAAAAAAGAATTTCTATTATTTGTGATCATTATGTAGTTCATTTTATTCAAGTTTTGTTAAATGCCTACTATGTGCAGTACAACATGATAGGTGCTATGACTACAATGATGAAAAGCAACTCAGTCCTTACTATTAATGAATATCATCCCCCAAATCAAAAAATATTATTCAACCCTCTGTCCTGTAGAACTAAACTAGCTTCTTAATTTTCCATGCAAGAATCATTTTTTTTTTTGTGACCTTGGATAAGTCACTCAATCTGTCTAGGATTTAGTTCCTTATCTCTAAAATGAGAACAGGGAAGTTATGTCTCTAAGCTTTCTTACAACTCAGAATCTGTGATCCTATGAATCCACCATTTCAGGAAATTTTTTTTCTAGACTAGGCCTGTGATTTTAGTAATATGGAGTACTCCTGCTGGGGAAATACACTCCACCAATGCAGATTGGCCCCTGCTGGATAATATATAATCTTTGAGAATTGCTGGGGTATTGAGAAGGGAAGGAACTTGGCTAATCATGTAGACTTGAAAGAATCCCATACTCCCTAATTCTGAGGCCCACTCTCCCTCAATCATGCTGCCACATGATCTCTTTAGAATGAAGAAGGAAAATGACCATCCCTCACAGAGAATAATGCACTGAAGTTAGCACCCACAATGAAGTAACAATGGTGATATTGTCCAAAAACCATCAAAGACAGAGGACCCTCTTGGTCATGTTACTGTCTCTAAAGTACTCAGGGTTTTGTTTTGTTTTGGTGTGTTTTGGAGGCTAAGAAATAAGGAATGGTCAGTTTTCTCATTTTTAAAGATTCATTTACTTCTTTAAAGTTTTATTGATATATTTTGTTTTTATATCACAATCATTTTTGGCTATACCAGACATGAGGAAGTTTTATTTCTTCATCTCTTCTCTAGGACCAAGATTTGGAGTCAGAGGTTATAAATTAAAATCACAGCTCTGTTATTTATTTCTATGACCCTGTGCAAGTCACATCACTTCTGTAGTTCTCAGTTTCTTTTTCTCTAAAACTAAGGAGCTGACTATGTAACCTAGAGCTCCTTATAATTCTAAATCTATGATCTCCTGAATGGTTAATGATAAAGTCCACACTGATTACCTCCTGCCTTTGAGGAAGTGATCTGAGGAGGGAGCCTGGTCACCTTGAGTTTTTGCCCTTGACTTCCATTAAGACCATAGATGATTTATTGGTTCTAGTTTAAAGATCCTAATCTCAAGGGACAGTTCTGAAATTTCTGAGCAGATGCCTACTTTGTCTCTTTTTAGCCATCAGAGCTCGGTCAGATGGAGCCCATGACTGCAACAAGTAGTTTTTATTTCTCAGTGATGCATTAAAATATTCTCTCCATTGTATCACTTCATGTGACAGGAATCCTGATTATGTTTCTTTTCAAAGAAATATCCCTGGATTCTGACTTTTTCCCCCCTCACATTTTATCTCAATTCTACAAGGAATCTAAATCATTATTATTTATTGGGAAATTATAAGACTCTCTATTTTCCAGCAGATAGGGTACTCTGTTAGCAGCTTCAGTGTCACTGGACTAATCAGTGCTCCCTGTACTGACAGCACTTAATTTTGACATTTAAGGAATGTTGAAACCATGTTCTTCTGAACTGTACTCTCATACCTAATCTAAGGTCAAGGGCAATACAAATGAAATCAGGTCCCTAAATTCTCCAAAAATGAAAAGAAAGCAAATTGTTACAAGCTTAGCCAGGAGTGTGTGAGAGCCAGCAGATGTCTCTTACTTTAGGAGGGGTCGAGGTGTGTGTGTGTGGAGGGGGGGGGGGAGTGAGTAAGCCTCAGCCATCTGCTGGCTCTCTCGCATGCTTGCTCCATAAGTAAAGTAGGTTAAAAAGACCCCACCAAGAAGTTGTGTCTCTTTAGTTATAAGACAAGTGATTAATTGCTATTATTTGTCTCTTTTGCAGGTTTGGGAAGTAGTCATTCATTCATTCATTCAACAAGTGTTTACCAAGTGTCTTTTATTTTGGTGACAGTCACTATGCTAGCCTTAACAGATATAATTTTTAAAAAAACAGATTGTTTTTATTTGCCCTCAAGGAGCTTACGTCCTTCTGTATTTGGGATGTTGTAACCACTTCCCCCTCTTTTATTAACTTGCTCATTCAGCTTCCTGAATTAAGTACTTATTACTAAGAGAGTTAGTCTGTTGTAATGAAACCCCCCTTCTCATGGGTGGCCATGTGCAAATGTGGGTTTACTCATCTATAAAATGGAAATAATCTTTTGCCTTATTCTTTCACATGACTGGCATGAGGAAAGCATTGTATAAGTCATAAAGTGCTATAACAATGTGAGTTATGTATGTATGTATCACTAAATGGGAAGGGGAGAAGAAAGAGTGATTGGAGAGGAACTGAGAAAAATGATAAATAGAAGTCATTGTCCTTGCTCTCTAGGAAGATATATATATATATATATATATATATATATATATATATATATATATATATGTAACCCTCCATTTCTTCTAAATCTTGTGTGGCTATCATGAAATTGTATAATTCTGTTTATTTCTTCTTTATTGTGATTTTACTTTGTTCATTTTTTTATTTGGTAATTCATTTTTATTTTTATTGTTTGTTTTTATTATATTACTTCAAAGTTTATTGATTAGCTTAGTCTTTGTAAAGAATCATTTTTAGTTTTATTTACCATTCTGCTTCTTTGGTGGTTTCTACTGCATCTATTTTTCCTCTAATTTTTCAAATTTCTTTTTTTTTGCATTTATTTTGAATTTCTTTATTTTCGATTGCATTGTCAGTTCATTAGTTTTCTCTTTTTCTGTTTTGTTAGTGTATATTCCTAGAGAGGTCATTTCTCCTTTGAAAAATGAAGTCTTAGGGGCAGCTAGGTGGCATAGTGGATAGAGCACTGACCCTGGAGTCAGGCAGACCTGAGTTCATATTCGACTCAGACACTTAATAATTGCCTAGCTGTGTGGCCTTGGGCAAGCCACTTAACCCCATCATTGCCTTGTAAAAACCTAAAAAAATGAAGTTTTAGCTGTATCCCAGAAATTTCAAAATGTTTCTCATTCTTATTATCTTTCTCATAGTTATTAATGCTTTCTATGATTAGTTCTACCCAATCATTATTAAGGATGTCATTATGAAATCTTCATTTAGATATTTATCCTTTGCTTATATTCCTAGTATTACTTAACTCTTTTTATTGGATTACGTATTGTCAATGATACATTCAGTAATTTTATTTTTAACATGATTTATTTTTAAAATACCATGTGTTATTGAGATATTTGTATGTTCACTAATGTTCCCATTGAGATGATGTTATAAGACTTTCAGCTCAAAACTGTTGAGAATTTTATTTAATTCTATATTTTCTATTTTCATTTTATCATCCTCTTAGCCATCTCCAAAAAAAGAATATTAAACTCTGGAATTATTTTTCTATGTCTTTGCAGTTCACCTAACTTTTCCTTTTTGAATTTAGGTGCAATGACATTTGGTATATATATATATATATATATATATATATATATATATATATATATATATATATATATGTATGTATATTGAATTATTCATATTGGTTCATTGTCAATGATTCCCTTAAACTTAATTTCTAGAAATTTTTAGTCTCACTAGTATGACAAGACAAACACCTATGAAACAATTAAATAACAAAGGAAATGCAAAGAGTAGTGACAGGCAATGAGTGATGTGAGTTTTAAGGAGAAGATTCAAGACTTAAGGTAGGAGAAACCAAAAATGGTTGGGCACTGAAGGAGGCAATAGGTATATATCTGAAGAAAAGACATTCCCTGGCAAGGAACAGAAGTTACAGAATAAAAAAGCTGAAAGGGATCTGGGGATCCATTTAGTCTAACCTGTCCTGGAAAAAGAATATCTACAACTGGTGATTTGACCTCTCCAAAACCTGTAATAGAGGAGCAGCCTTACCTTTGATTTTACCACCTGAGAGAAGCCTCTAGGTTGATGGTAATGGAGGGCAGGGTAGATCTTTGGTGGATTTAAAAAAGAATCTCAGATATCATGTTGACTATGTTACTTTGAGTTCTCTCAAGTCTTAGGAATTAACCTAGTCTTTGATGATAAGGATATAGCTATCCTATGGGATGGCAGTAAAAGTGTCCTCACTACCTGACCAAGGAGTCCTTGGGATCTCCTTTCTCTCTCTCTCTCTATGTTCTCACCAACTAGTATGCGAAGGGGGATTTCATTACACCAGACTAACTCTCTTAGTAATAAGTACTTAATTCAGGAATCTGAATGAGCAAGTTAATAAAAGATGGGAAAGTGGTTACAGCATCACAAATACAGAAGGACATAAGCTCTTTGAGGGCAAATAAAAACAATCTGGTTTTTTTTATGTTATCTATTAAGGCTAGCATAGTGACTGTCACCAAAAAAAAAGACGCTTGGTAAACACTTGTTGAATGAATGAATGAACGAATGACTACTTCCCAAACCTGCAAAAGAGACAAATAATACCTTTCTAATGTCCTTGTCATGTAACACTATATATACCATATTTCTTGAAACTATCAGTTTCACAAAGGCAAGGATTGATTGTATCTTTGTACCTCTAGACACTTAGTAGCTTGTCCCAGAAAATGAGCAGCAGTAGAAATGCTGAGCCTAAATTGTGTTAAGGCTTTCAGTAGTGACTGCACCCAGCCACTCAGTGGTCCTTCCCCAGGGCCAGGCAGCACTGGTGCTGGCTAGAGGCCTGGGCACATCACAACCCACATCTATGATCCTTTGCCTCCTTTCAGGGACCCCCCCAGTATACATGGAGAAAGATCGACTCATAGAACTGCTCCTGGTTGAGGCCCAGGAGCCCCCCAGGTGTAAAGTGGGTCAGCTGGAGGCATAGGAAAAGGTGACAGTATTTCCTTATTTTACCCCATAGTGAATCATCAAATAGCTGAAAGCGACAGGAACCTTCACTTTTCTTTATGTACCCAGAACCTCTTCATGGAAGGAACTACAGGAATAAGTTATCAGCATCAATGTTTCCCATATCCACCATTAGAAGTTCCTACTATTCCAGTCAACGGGGCCTTTGATGCCTTCTCTATCTACCCCCATTGTACTATGGTGTCAATCCTGGACCCAGTACCTTTGTTTTCACTGGTTGAAGAGCTTTTGGGAGGCTTGGGTAGTAAGTTCTCCCTGATATCTGCAATTCTGTGATGTATTTTAGGCAGCCGAGGCTGCTCACAATAATTCTTGTGAAGTAGTCCTGGATTAGGGCTCCCTAAGGCAGGGTAGAAGAAAGAAAAAAGAATGTCACTTACGCTATGAAGCCATCCGTATCTAATACTATGGCTTCCTTGAGCCATCTGTCCAGAGAGGCTGGAAGAAAAAGGAAGTTCTTGGAGTTTAGCCTTTGCTTAAGGAGTCAGCAAAGTTGAATAAGCAACTCATTTTTATTCATCCTGGTTGAGAAGTGTTTCAAGTGTTGATTGTGTGATGCCCCAGTTTTGAAAAGTGTGAAATAGGCATGCTCTTAGTGAATGATTTTTGGGGGCGGGGTGAATAGGAAAAGTGAGTGTTCTTATTTTGGGTAAAACAAGGGACAATCCATTGAGTGAGCCCTCCCACCTAAGAAGATACCTCATTTGCTAAATCCCAACTATACCAGGAACATCATTCAGGGTAGAAATGATTGGAGGAGGAGTTAAACCATGACCTCCATTCCGGTCACCCTTCACTTCTTTCTCAGGCCATCTCTCTTGCACTGTACTCTTTTACCTTCCTTACCTTGACCATTTGGTGAACCAATTCATTTCTCTACTTTCTTGTACTTTCAAGTCCCTTATCCCCTTTTAATATCACCAGCCATGCCTTGCCAAACCCCAAATATGGATTACTCCTACCATCTTCTTCCTTTGTTCATGAGCTTCTAAATATAGCTAGAGGAAACCACAGAGCTCCACTAAGTCCAGTAAAAATGTGTTATCCAAATGTTTTCCAAACCAAATTAAAAGTGCTATTTTATTGAGAAACTTGCTAAATTATTAAGGTCACAATTACAAAAATATATTCATTCAATAATATTGGCATATCTTTAATTCTAAAAATATTTCAGCATAACAAAACTACTCCATTAACCAAACCAAATTAAAAGTGCTGTTTTAATTGAGAAACTTGCTAAATTATTAAGGTCACAATTACAAAAATATATTCATTCAATAATATTGGCATATCTTTAATTCTAAAAATATTTCAGCATAACAAAACTACTCCATTAACCAAACCTGCAGATCACAATGATCAACAGTTTTCTGTCAGTACTTTCTGTGCTAAAAGATACAGATGGTTTTCTGCTTCCCTTTGTATGAGAGAACCTAGGCAGTGATTGTACAAAGACAAAACAATTGATTCTTAATTTAAATTTGAAATGCTTGCATGCGTGTAACTTGGTATCTCAATTACTGCAACTGTCAATCAGTCCTTCCTGGTACCAAGTTATATCTAAGCTTAAAATCAGTATAAACTGACTATTAAGACAGTCACATGATTAGAATAAAAAAATAACAAAAAAACTTAAGCTTTCCTCACCAAGATGACTCTAACAAACTTCACCATTTTTGAATACAACTTAAAACAAATGTAGCAAAGTGTTTAAATTTTTTATTATTATGAAATACACTAGGGTTTCACATTTTTTAATATGCAGATTTGAAAAGGATAGTAAAATTAACCCCATTCACTTTTTTAAAATAAGGATTCAAGTCAAAAATAGAAAAACTGTCTCATTCATGTGACTTAGATGCTTATACAAGTAAAAAATAAATGATCCAAACATATTTTAAGTTAAACTTAGGGGTTTGCCAGTAAATAGAGTTTTAAAAAATAAGATAAACTTGGACATAATGTTTTCAAGACACTTTAAAAAGGTAATTAATGTTAAAACTTATGAAATAAATCATCTTTAATATCGAGTAATACAAATTATTACATGACTCTCTAGTTCTAATTTTTTTTCATAAAACTTCAACTCAAAGATAACATGATCACTTTTTTTCCTACCAGATTTAAACCAGGAATAATTTTTCATAACTGTATACAGAATTGAATGACTTAAATTTATATGATTTTAGTAATGAGTATGCCAAAAACTAAATTCTAAAACTTATAGCATCATATTAGATTCAGCTTTAAAAATAATTCAAAAAACTGTAAATGATTTCATTTTTTATCTTTATATCCCTATATATGCATAGCACATAATAGACACATGGTAAGTATTTGCCAAATTAAATCATTTCTTTCTTAATTTCTCAGCTCAGTGGTTCAGATGAGATATACAAAAATTTTCTGAGCTGAAATGTACAAAATTGTAAATGTATACCAAAATTATGGTAGAGGTTTTATTAGTATAAGTAAGTTAAACTGCTCCAATTGCAATATGTACAAAATTATAGCAAGAATATTTTAACTACTGTTAGATGTTTGTAGAGATTTTCCTCCACCTTTTGATGAAAAAAATAGGAATAATTGAATTTCAAAAACAAACTCCTTTAAAAACACTCACAAACTAGGTTGAATAAATACCACTTGTTAAAAAAATTGGGGAGTGAGAGTGAAATGAAGAATTAGGAAGACTTCTTAATTAGATGATTTTCAACGTCTTTCCATGAAGTGTGAAGTATACATAATCATGAGATTCATTTACTGCTTAATATCCAACTGCAAGATTCTGTAATTTATAGCAATGCCTTAGATATTAAAATTATTTTAAACAATTGCATTCAAATCAGTTACTAACAATTTTCACCTTAATTGGTGACTATTTTATTCAAGAGGAGCTTAATCAGAATAATAATCATATGGCAAGCAAAAATTATTCTTGGCTTTTGTTTGATAAAGTTTCCTTATCTGTTTTATATAAACATATTTTAGGTTTAGAGGAAAAGTAGAGGATGGATGCTTAATTTCTATTTGTCCTGTGAGAATGAACCTGAATAAGAGCCTGGAAGATTCCCTATGATACTGCCCTGAAAAAAGTGGCAAAACAAGTATTCATTTGGAAATTCACTTTCATTGGTAATGTGCTGGACAATCCCTCCCTGTAAAAACCTCTCTACAAAAAGCACACCTTCACCCTGGTCAGAGGCAAGACCTGCTTCACTTTGCCAATTCACCAATTCACTTAGCCACAAAACAATTTCATTAGAAATCTTTTATTGCACCTTCTTTCCTTGACACAGAGATCACAGTGCTAATGAACAAACTTCTGACAGCTCATTTTGATTTCCTCCCGAATGGATGAGGATTCATTTTCCATTGTTTCTTTTTTATTCTACAAGAATTCAGATCTTCTTTTGAAGGGCAGAATGAATAAATGGTTGTCTAACCCAATTCCACAGGAAATAAAACCTTGATCAAAATTAAAAACAGCACCAAAAACTGTCATTCGACATATGATAAAAATATTAGGAATAATAATATTTATATAATGCTTACCATGTTAAGTTTTTACCATGCTAAGTGCTTTTCACTTCCTAATTTAATCCTCACAACCTGTGAAGTAGGTGTTCCCACTAAACCCATTTTACAGATGAGGAAACTGAAGCAAACAGAGACTACGTGATTTGTCCAGGATCACACAGCTAATAGTGTCTGAGCCTGTATTTGAATTCAATTTTTTCTGACTCCAGATCCAATGCTCTATCCACTGCACCAAGAATCAAGTTCCTGGTTGAACAGCCACCGACTGTAAAGATTAGCAAGTGAACTGACAATAAGCAATAAAAGTAGCAACATATGTATAGGCAACTGCTTGTCTCCAGTCTGTAGAAACTGTTCTTTCTGAGCTAATAAGCAGCTCTGAGAATTGCAGTCTCACCCAATGCTCATTTTTCCCAAGGAGGGTTTTGGGGTCTCACCTGGTCTGGTAGTTGCTATCAGTTTTACTGCAGAATGGCACAATTCAGCACTGCCCACTGAAGATGAACAGGAGCATCTTCTGATAGTCGAACTTGTAAAAGGTTTTGGTTCCTTCGTTGGCACTGGACTCTCCTTAACAGCAATCTTTCCAGTCTCTCCTGCTTTGCTGTTCTTAGAATGATGATCTAATCCCTCATAATTCCCTGCCGGTGTACTCTTATTACTAATACACATGATCCCAGTATGCTACAAAACAGGATGAATGCTGTGATGATGATCTGATCTTTCCATACAAAAAGTCTGAATCAAAACTATCACCATTATGTTTTCTATCAAAACAAGGATGAAAATTCCCCATCCAAATTCAATGAAAATTCCTACAAGAATCTGTATTGTTTCTTTCTTTTTCAACAGAAACAAAGAAACTTATAGAAGCCCTGCTTATAGCTAAGTGCTATAGAAAAAACTCTATACCAGAACAAGCACAAGAATTTGTTTGAACAAATTTTTCTTTAACGAAATTCCACAGCACCATATCAGAACAGATAATAAACTGACAAGGAGTAAATAAGTTGCTATCAGATAAAGAAACTGCATCTGTTTCCAACTCAAAAATAGAACAGCAAGATACCAGATCAAGGAAATCAAACTAGTGATACTTATATCAAAGTTCACATTATGGATAGCGTATACACCGTGTGTTTTAGATCAATGGAGGGAATGCTCAGTAACCAACCAACAGAAACATATATAAACAGTCACAAAAGTATTTGTCACCATCCTTAGGCTTATGATCTCTACTTCCATGTTGAACTGTGCTGCAAAGTTAACCACTCCCACCCAGTATTATTGGAAAGTCTCCATAAAAAAAATGTATGTTGATAAGTTAGTATAGTTCATTAAACTACTAATCTTGTTCAGGAGCTCCACCATTTCTCTACACAGAAGTGACATCACCAGGAGCTTAGCTGTAGTGAGCAAAATGATCGCAACAAATGCAGATTTCTTGGGCTTCTTTATTTGTCCCACCATTGTGCAACCAAGATAAAAGAGGGCTGGGCCAAAAATAAAACTCCCACATCTATCTAGAAAATTTTCCTAGAAATTTCTTCAAATTAACTAATATGTTCTGACCAAGAATAAGATTGAAGGAAATTCCAATGAAGACCATAAATGCTGTTGAGTTCTACTACATATTCAGAAGTCCAAGTCTGACAATTTATACTTTGTTTTAAGAGGAGTCATACTCCTCTTTGCATTTTTGAATCTCACCAAATAAATATACTAAGGTCCTGGATAAATACCTATAATGCTACAACAATAAGATATCCCAGTGCAAAGTCTTTACTTTGTATAGCAAAAGTAGGGAAGAATACAACTTTATCAAATTGACTGTTAAGACAGGCAACTGATAATATTAACATATACACAATAAAAAATATAGAGACTTTGGCAACTAAAAACTATAAAGGAAGAATCGATTTATATTTAAAAATTGAATATAACCATGTTTTTGAATAGTATAGCTGGAAATGCTAAATGGAAAACAAAATCCCCTAGTCCTTTAGCCTAACGTGATGCTATAATGTGGGCATTTTCTGCTAAGTAACCAAAAGGAATTCTATTAAAGCATTTTTTTTAGGTTTTTGCAAGGTAAACGGGGTTAAGTGGCTTGCCCAAGGCCACACAGCTAGGTAATTATTAAGTGTCTGAGACCAGATTTGAACCCAGGTACTCCTGACTCCAGGGCCAGTGCTTTATCCACTATGCCACCTAGCTGCCCCTATTAAAGCATTTTAAAAAAATCTTTTATGTTTTTCCAATTATATATAAAAACAATTTTAACATTAATTTTTAACTTGGATTCCAAATTCTCTCCCGCTCTCACTCCCCTTTCCCTTTATTGAGAAGACAAGCAATTTGGTATCAGTTAGACATGTACAGTCATGCAAAACATATTTCAATATTAGTCATGCTGTGAAAGAAAACAGACCTATCCCCTCAATTAAAAACATCAAAAAAAATTTAAAAAGTTAAAAAAATTGCTTCAATCTGCACTCAGACTCTATCAGTTCTTTCTCTGGAGGTAGATAACGTTTTTCAACATGTGTCCTATACTGAAGCATTCTAACAAGACTAGAGAAAAAACTAATTTTTGACATTGTTGGAGGATTACTCATAGAACTGAATCCATGAAATACTGTTATAGGCAAAAACTTGATCGTATTGATTGATGAAGTGAGGTTATTTGAAGTCAGGTCAGCAAAAGAATTCATTTTTCTTTCATGTAGACTACTCTAACTAAAACTCTGAGATTGAAATGTAGCCCCTGCTAACTCAGAATTGGAGAGTATGAAATTGTGCAGTGGTTCCTTTTTCATCTGGTTCAAGAAGCCACTACAGACATTGATTTGACTTAAATATTAAGAGCCTCTTGAAAGATACATTAGTCCAAGACAAGATGGTTCACAGTCCCAGAGGCAGCCAGCCATTCGCCACAACCTCAAGCTTAGCTGGAGTTTGGGGGTGCCAGGCAGGTATACAGTTCCAAGATCTCCCTACCCTCCCAGCCTCCAGTTGCTGATGGTTCCAAAGGTACTTTCCCTTCCTCATGCTCCCAAGAGCTCCAAGGCTCCTTTTCCTGTAGGGTGCCCCCCCCCCCAGGCTCTTACCCAACCTAGCTCAGATTCCATCTCTGTGGAGGCACATCTATTATCTAATTTCAAATGGGCTCTCACTGTAACATTCAAATTATTCTATTCCTCCCTATCAATTTCCTATTCTATTCTCTACAGTGACTATGTCTGATGTATTTGTCACTCTCCTCTCACCTCCCATAAAAGACCTTCTTCCTTCCACCATCATAGCTGAAGACTTAGTTTCATATTTACTTGAATAAGAAGAGACTGACATGAATTCCCCTTCTCACCTCATCTTTCATCTCAAATCACTCAGACATCTTCCTTAGCTATCTTCTGCCTCATTCAGATGTCACATGAAGAGCACCAAATGTCTCTATGCCGAGACAAATTCTGCATGTCCCTTTAATACCTTCCCCTCCTGTCTTCTCTAGCAGATTGTCTCCATTATCATCCCCACTCTTTTTATTTTTGATTCTCTCCCTCTGATGGCTGCTTCCCTATCACCCACAGATATGCCCATGCTACTCCCATTCTTTAAAAAACAAAACAAAACCTTCCTTCAATCTAACCACTTCAAACCTCTCCTTCCTGGCCAGGCCTTCAAAAAGGTACAATTGGTGTCTATACTTAAACTTTTCTCACTTTATCATAAACCTCCTGATATCTGATGTCTAACCTCATTATTCGATGAAAACTTCTCTTTCCAAATATGCCAATGATCTCTTAATGACTTCTTTCCAAACCTCATCCTTCTTGTCATTCCTGCAGCATTTGACACTGTTGATCATCGACTTCTCTTGAATATTCTTTTTTTTCTTGTTTTTCTAAAACGACTCCCTCCTAGTTCTTCCCCTAATCTACCTGATTTCTGCTATTTGGTCTCCTTTGATGGTTCTTTACCCGTATAATGCCAACTAACCATGCAATCTCTCATGGGTTCAGAACACATCATCCCTTCAATGATTCCCATATATATATATATATATATATATATATATATATATATATATATATTACATATATTATATATATATATATGTTCCTAGCCTCTTTCCTGAGCTGCAGTTACACACCATTTACTGCCCTATACAATTTCTTTTTTAGTTTATTTTCCCTGTTACATTACCTTTAAAAATAATTTTAATATTAATTTTAAAATATAATTTTATTTTTCCCCAGTTACTTGTAAAGACAGTTTTTAACATTAATGTTTTTTTTTAAAATTTGAGTTCCAAATTTTTAGTCTTTCTCCATCCCTCCTTAGAGACAGTAAGCTATTTGATATAGGTCAAGCATGATCAATCATGCAAAACATATTGGTCATGTTGTGAAAGAAGACACCAAACCAAAAATCATGAGAAAATACAGAAAGTGAAAATAGTATATACGTGGATCTCTTTTCAGATCCATAAAGTTCTTTCTCTGGAGGCTGATAGCATTTTTTATAAATCCTTCACATTTAGATCATTGTATTGCTGAGAATAGCTAAGTCATTCACAATTGATCATCAAAAAACATTGTTACTCTTACTGGGTACACAATGTTCTCTGGATTCTGCTCACTTCAGTTTGCATCAAGTCCTGTAAGTCTTTCCAGGTTTTTCTGAAAGAATCCTGCTTATCATTTCTTATAGCATAATATTATTCCATCAAAATCACATACCACAACTTGTTCAGGCATCCCCTGATTGATGGGCACCAATTTCAAATTTTTTGCCACCATAAAAAGGACTTCTATATCTTTGTACATGTGCATCTTTTTCCCTCTTCTGATCTTTTTCTTATATAGAACTAACAGTGGTCTTGCAGGATTAAAGTGTATGCAGTTTTATAATTCTTTGGGCCTAGTTCCAAATTGCTCTCCAGAATGGTTAAATCAGTTCACTACTCCACTAACAGTACATCAGTGTCCCAATTCACCATTCAACATCCCCTTCAACGTTTGTCATTTGCCTTTTCTGTCATATTAGCAAATCTGATAAGTGTGAGGTGGTACATCAGATTTGTTTTAATTTGCATTTCTCTAATCACTGGTGATTTAGAGCATTTTTTTTTCTAATGACTATAGATAACATTGATTTCTTCATCTGAAAACTGCCTAGTCTTATACTCTGCTCATTTATCAATTGGGGGATGACTTGTGTAGTCTTATAAATTTGACTATATGTTTGAGAAATGAGACCTTTATCAGAAAAACTTTCTGTAAAAAAAAAAATTTCCCCAGTTTCCTGCTTTCCTTCTAATCTTTGGCTGCATTGTTTGGTTTGTGGAAATTCTTTTTTAATTTGATGCAATCAGAATTATCCATTTTATACCCTCATCTTCTATTTTTGTCATAAATTCTTCCCTTATTCATAAATCTGGGAGGTAAAACATTCTTCACACCCCTAATTTGCTTATTATATCACCCTTTATGTCGAAATCATGTACCCATTTTTACCTTATCTTGATATACCGTGTTAGACGTTGGTCTGTATCTGGTTTCTGTCACAGAGAGCTGGAGAGGAGAGAACCTACAACTGGAGGGATTAAGAAAGACTTCATGGAGGAGGTGAATCCAGAACTGAGCCTTGAAGGAAAACATGAACTTGTAATAAGGAAGGCATGTATACAACATATGCAATTTGAAGGAATGTATTTTGGGGACAAATTAGTAGTTCAATTTGATAGCATTTGTGAAGAGTAGTAGTAAATAAGGCTGGAAAGTTAGATAGGAGTCAAATTGTAGAAGTCTTTAAATTCCAGATCAAGAAGTTTTTATATTATCCCAGAGCAGAGATTTTTAACCTAGTACCCATGCACTTCTTTTATTTTTTTTAATTATAATTATATTTCAACATAATTTGGGTTTTTTGTAATCCTATGTATAATTCTCTATTGGTTTAAAACCCATTTCCTGAGAAGAGGTCCCTAGGCCTCTGCCAACTAACTGCCAGAGGGGTCCAGGATACACAACAAAAGTTAAGAAGTCCTGGGTGAGAGGTAAGGAATAGCTATTACAGATTTTCCAGCAGGAGAATGACATGATAAAAGTCTTGTGAATGAAGTTTAATTTGTGCAGCCCTTTTGGAGTAGCTATGGAGAAGGAAGAGACCAGAAATGAGGAAGTCACTTAGGAGGCTTCGGCAGTTGTCTAGACAACAGATGATAAAGGTGATAAGGCTGTGAATTAGGGTGATGGCTCTGTGAAAAGAGATGGATGTGAGAGATGCTATGAAGGCAGAATTAACAAGACTTAGTGACTGATTAGATATAGTGGATGAAGATGACATAAAATTCATATTAGGATTTCTATCTTGTGAATGTTCGAGACTAGAGGGATAAGGAGGGTTGCAACAGATACAGGAAAGGTTAGAAGTTCCCTTTTAGACCTATTGAGTTTTAGATTCTTATGGGACATCCAGGAGGAAATATATGTCAAGCAGTTGGTGATGTAGGTCTGAGGAGAGTCATTTACCTCGTGATAATAATTGAATACTGGGGAGCTGTTGATGTCACCGAGAGCAAGCAAGTAGATGGGAAAAAGAACAAAGCCTCCCAGAGTCATGGGAGAGTACTCATGTGAAGTGGGGAATAAATGGATGATTATCTAGCAAAAAGGGAGTCGAAAGAATAGTCAGGTAATAGAGGCTACTTTCTAGGTGCTTATTCATGGAAGAAGGAGGAGGAGGAGGATTGTTTGAGATGGGAGTTTTTTTTAACCATATAAATCTAGGTTTATTAGAAAATAGTGAATCACATCTTAACATCTCTATATGACAGGAAAGCAGGGAGAATTTGGGGAGAAGAGGGCGGAGTAGGGGTCAACAACAGCCCCCAGGCCAAGATTAGAGTTATGGTTATATTATATAGTATATGTATCTGTGTTTGTCTATGTATCTATCTAAAACAGTGAATTACCTGATTTCCTAGAAACATCTTTGAACCCAGGAGTAGACTTAAGTGAAAACAGATTTCAGTGAAAGAAAATAACTAAGTGTGGTTGTTCATCCTTTGTTTTTAAAGAAGAACAGTGACATACAGGTGATGTCTTGACTTGCACGTGAATTGTATTGAAGCGAGGTAGAGTGTGTAAGGAAGGGAAAAAATATATAAGCAGAAGTGTGTAACTTGGGTGGAAGCACTCTAGCTTTGCTATGGTGCAGACACATAGGATGTATCAGTCTTTCACCTAGGGGATGGAATGTGTGGGAGACTGCCGATCCCCTTTAGCTTAGTTCTGAGATAATAAGCAGGCAGCAAAGGGATCTACCAGAGAGATGCTGCTTTTCCAGACCAAGCATGACCCCTTGCAGAAATGAGCAGCACAGTTATAGGGCATCTCTGGGAGAAGCAATAGGGAATCATGATTCTATTGTACCCTACTGATTTTGTCCCAGATGTCACATGGCCTACTTACAGCTATGCCCCCATGTCTGACAGCTTTAGCCTCAGAATATAGTTATCTCAGGCCTCTGATAAATTATAAAATAGATGATAATCAATGGAGGAGTTTGCTGACATTCAATAAACTACTTTTGAAGGAGACAGTGGAAAGTATCCTAAAGCAGATCTAAAGGCTGATTCTTTGCATCCTTTGAGATCTCTTCTCCTCTTGATATGCATATGTTTCCCAATTGGTCTTAATTAAGTCATTTGCCCCTATTGAGGACAGAACCTGGTGGTTAGCATGCCTGACTGAATTATTCTTATGTAGAGAAAAGATAGTGTAGGGGCTATAAAGTTTTTATTGCAGAGTTGGGATTGACTGAATTACATTATTCACAAGTGAGAATCCTCTTTGGGGTGCCAGATTGATAGAAGGAGAGGTCATTCCTTCCCTAGACCTATTCAGAAATGAGCCTCCATTGAGCATCTCAACAAAGGACAATTAGTATTGATTGTGCCTGCCTGGTTTTCTAGGGGTGGACACCTGCCCTGTGGCAATGGGCCCTAGACCACCAACTCATGCCACCTCTGCACTTAGCCTTTCCAGAAGTCATCTGAGTACACCAGCTGACTAGGAAGTAAACAACCTGCTCTAATCCTTGCTCCAGCACCTGCTGTACTGAGGACAATTCCATTGTTACAAGAACCATTGTCTCCTCCCCTCAATCTTTATGAAATCTGAATCTATTGGTGTTATTGTTAAGGGGAATCTATTAATAATAATCTCTTCTGTTCCTAAAAAAATCACATTGATTGACTGTACGTTTTCTTGTTGAAGCATTTCAGTCACCTTTTGTTTGAGGGTCCCTTTGGTGTGTTCTAATTTGAGTCATAGACATATCAGTATATAAAATGTATCTAACTCATTGCAACTATCAATTGAATGAAAATAATTTCTTCTTAAAGTCTCAGAGGATTTCACAGATATCACATCATTTGTTCCTTTCAGAAAATGGTCTGTGGAGAGTGGGTGCTGTTCTCCCCTTATTTCTTTGGGAAGCTATAATGATTTAGCAATTATTTAATGAGGGAAAAACACAATAACAACAAAAGTAGAGCCAGCTGTTGAGAATGCAGTCCAGAGGGGCAGGAAGTAGTCAGGGAGAAGAAGGCTCATAAACATTTGTCCTGCCGTCTGTGCCTACTTTTGGGCTTCTTTGGAGGCAAGGAGTTAATATTTAACCATGAAGCTGATGCCTCAGTGCAGCTGGTAGCGATTCAATGAGAACCCAGCACCCACATGTAGGCACACAACTTCCCCCCCTCCTGGGCTTAACATCTGTTCTTTCTTTCTCCCATTTGGTATCTTGGTAAAAATCCTGGGGGACCCCATCCATTACCAAGAATAGAAAACTTAAATTTGGAGTTATTGTCTTTCTCTCTCCATTTGAATGAATAGTCAGATTCCTAAATTGATATTTTAGAAATCAGATCCCAATTCATAAATTCTGGATTTTGAATACCTGAGTACATTTGATAATAATCGGAGTCATTTGACAGATGATAAAAGTGTCATTTCATGCTATGTCCAATCAGCACTGAATTACTTGAATAATAGCGCATACTATATTTATTTTCCTTTCCAAAACAGGAATCAAATACTGGGGAATAGACTGGAGAGGGGAACTGAAGGGGTGATTCATTTTCCTGATAATTGGAGGAGTGACAAAAATAATTTCTTTTTCTTGCGTGCTTCTTCTGCAAATATTGTTTGTGAAGCTGCCCACATCTTCCAGAATGCCTCCCTTTGCCTGGCCTCTCTAGTATTTGGACTTGGAAAGCATTTAATGAGCTCAAGAAACTTGTTTCCCTCCTGGGTCCATATTGTCCAATGGGGACCTGGTGTTTGCAAATACCAATTTGACTGACACATTAATGGGCTTGTCTTCCTTCAAAAACTGTCCTTGTGCTACAAGGCGGGGGGGGGGGGGGGGGGAGGAGAGAGGAGAGAAAGGCAAATTAATAAGTTTCTGGTTTATGAGTTAAAGAGGCTCTGTTTAAATGAAATCCCCATGGAAACTTGTATTTCAAAGGTAAGACTGGGGAAGAAAAGCTGCATGTCAACTCACAAAAGGGACAAGCCATGTACAGACAGACAGAGCGATGGTCTTTGCAGGAGAGAATACCACATAGAAAGTTGAGTGGGCAGGTGTTCCCTAGCAGCTTGAGAAGGGAGCATCTACAGGCAATGGTTTTGTTGTGTTTTTTTTTTGTTTTGTTTTGTTTTGTTTTGTTTTTTTTGCTCAGGCTTCAGTGAAAATTAGTGAGGAAATGAGAGTGAATTGTTGGCTAGAAAATGAAGTCCTCCTTTCAGACCATAGACTAAAGAACTGAAAGATAATTGGGACAGTCCATCATGAAAGCCTCAGGCTCTTTTTTTCCCATTCACTTAAACCTTGGGGGATGACAGGGAGGGTCGGAGGGACGGACTCTGGGAAGGCAAGAAAGCATCTGATATCAGACCCTGATTTGAACATGTTCTATAGCTCACATTTAGCAAGACCCTTTGTATCTGAAAGTGCTGCTCCTAAAGGGACTCATAAGCAGTCTAGCTAAAGGAGGGCACTATGCTGGCTCCCCCATTTGTCATCACTTTGTGTATAACCTGTTCTTTTATTGCATCCTTGCCCCTTTGCTTCTAGGCTACAGGTATGAATTCTGCCAGTGCAGCCTCTAAAGAGAGGGGGTCCTCTCAGATGGAGAACTGGTGGTTTTATAACTTTGGGAGAGAGGGAGAGAATTTATTATATCTCCTGCTGATGTAGTCGAAAGAATGATGGATTGGTAAGTGCTGGGTCTGGCTTCAAGTGCACATGCCATCAGCTTTTGGAAAGGTTTTGGAACCTGGACATATCACTTCACCTCCCTGGGCCTCATTTTCCTCATGTGTTAAGGTGGGACAAGTCAAACTAAATGTTCTCTAAGATCTTCTTTCAGCTCCAAATTCTGTAATTTTATTCTTTTTTAACCTCCATTCCCACTATTCCCCTTAGGCTCATTGTTAGTGACTGTTCAGGAGTTCTGTAACTGAGATCTGACTCCAGATCACAAGAACATTAGAATAGATTGTGAAAATCCGAATTTCCTAGGTATTCCTTTAAAAGCGAACAATTATAGATGATCACAGAATTAGAACTGAAAGGGACATTAGAGTTCTCTTAGTTTAACCCTTTAGTTTTACATGTGAGGAAACTGAGACTTAGAGACTCAAGTCACAGAGCTAGTGAGTGGTCAAAGCAGGAATTTTGAATCTTGTCTTCCAACTCCAAACCCTGGGCTTCTTTCCACAATACCACACTGTCCACCCCTACTAAACTGCCTAAAACTGAGTATAACTAGGAATGCTGGCACCTAGGACAACTATGATGAAATTCTCTCGTGGTTGAGGGAGGGAAAGGTGACAGGGGAGGATTGGAAACTGTCCCGTGAGAAGTGGAAAAAAACAGAGACCATGAGATTTTAGTTGCAAGTACCTGATAGGGAATTCTCAGAGTGGTAGAATATCTCCCCAGCAAGTCATCTAATAGCTTTCTATTTTAACTAATTATTCTTGCTAAGTTCTTTTGTATTCCGGTTATGACGATGACTGAATCTGCCAGTTTTGTCATAGTTGCAACACAGCTTAGTTAAATTACAGTTAAATATCTAGTCCATTGCCATAGACTAGATAATCTCTAGCAATGCCTTGTTTCCTTTGCTCTGTCATTTATTAGGGATGAATACTGTCCAGAAGTAGGTACAGTTAGTATGGAACCTCATCCTTATTACATGTGTCATCTCTGAGTTCTCCAAGATGTTGGAGAAGAGAGCAATAGAGATAATAGACTATAATGTGTTTCTATCAAGTAATGAAAATTTTCAAAATTAAATTATAATTTAAATTATAATTCAAAATTATTTTATAATTAGAATTTATTAAATTATAAATTCAGTTAAATTTTAAATTATAATTAAAATTATAAGACCAAGTCTTAAAAATCTGATGTGTGTGTGTGCCGTCCTTTGAAGTAGTCTTCTTAGTACCACACTAGCTCCACCAGGGCTGCCACGACTCAGGCTATTTTGAGCATTGCTCACAGAGTCAGCTTACAAACTCCAAAAGAAAATCAATGTCCTTATGCAGTCACACTGCATTTTTGAGCCAAGATGAGATTCCCTCAACTAGATCATTCACTTTTTTAGATCAGGCCTTTTCCTAGTAACTTTTGGCTAGTTTTAAATTTTAATCATAATTGTAGCCAATTTTTATATAGAAGAGATATAGGAACACTCTTCCCTCCTCTCTGTGGAGAGGTGATGGTAGTGGGGGTCTATGGATGTAGAATGGTGCATATGCTATTAGACATATTTGCTATGTTAATTTTGCTTAACTTTTATTACAAAAGAGGACTCCATGATGCAGTGGGGATGTTGCTGGGGCATGTAATGTCTTTTCTAATGGAATCAAAAGATAAGGCACCAAGAATTAAATAATTACTTAAAGGGAAGAAAATAAAAGTCAATCAATCAGAATGTTAAAGTGTAGTTCTTATTATGTGATCACTGAGAAGCTTAAGGACAGAAAAGCTGACTCCCCCCAGACTCCTAGAGTAGTTCCAGCTGCAACATCCACAGTCATCTGCTCCCATCCTGGTTGCCCATGCTTGAGTATATGGTTTCCTCATTAGTCTGGATAGTGCTATTTTTTTCTAGCTACCTGGGACTTGTACCTTATTCATCATTGAGAGGGAAAAGAGAGATAGACCTGTCTGTAGAGTTCACCTTAGTGTTGCCGATTATTAAAGATGTAGAGATTGAAGACAGAATATTTAAAGCCACTGGAAAGGCGAAGGAATTCGCATGCTCTCCTCAGGATTTTATTATAAAATATAACAAAGTAAACAGGTTAAAAAACTCCTCTCCTCTGGAAGGGTCAGAAGCACTTAAGACAGAACGAATAATAAGGACCCAGTAGGAAAAGAGTAAGGCAGAGAGAGAGAGAGAGAGAGAGAGAGAGAGAGAGAGAGAGAGAGAGAGAGAGAGAGAGAGAGGTAGAGGGAGACAGAGATAAAAGAACAATCAAGCAGAGATGACTGGGCCGGAGAGAGAGAGGGGTGGTGGCCTTGAGTGGAGGTCCAACTCAGGTTTTATAGTCTTACCCCTTATCTGGGCACTGAGGACTTGAGGGAAATTCCGAATCTGGGTTAAAGACTGAAGAGATCACAATACAAATTTTACATTAAACAATGGAACAATAGGAGGCAATTTACATCTCAAGAACAGGGAATCTCCATGCTTATACCAGAAGGTAATAAAGCTATAGTGTCTATCATTTGATTCTCCATCCAGGAGATAGATTTTTCAATAACTGGAGAGTCAGTTTGAGAGACTGAGGCATAGCTGAAGGAACAGAGATTTATTACAGGTAAACTCAGATATAGAGAAACTTGGAGGAATATGGACCTCTGGCAGCAGAAAACTGCCGGGATGGACTCAAGAGAGTTGAACTGTGGAGAGGAGCAGATGCTGGGAGCCTAGCTTAAGCCCAGTAGAGACATGGTACTGGGGAAAAGTTGGGAGACGTTTTGTGAGAATTCCTCAGCAGAGAGGGGTATTTGAAAGCTAACTTTATGCAAGAAGTGAGTAGCTTTATGTGTTTTCCATTTGTGTGCTTCACTACCATTGTACTTTAAGTTTCTGTCCCCATGGACTCAATATGTCCTTATGGGAGAAGTTTGTAGAAAGGATGTTTTACAGGTTTTTTAGTACCGCCTTCTTAGTAAATGCTTTTGTTAACAGTGAATTGTATCTCCTGACTTGTTCTTAATTGGAAGCACAGTGGTAGGGACTTATGAACTAGAGTCAGAATTCTCATATCAGTGATCCTTAGAACCACCCTCCTGAGACTCCAACACTTTTGTGCAAGGACAATTTGGAGAAGTCTAGAGGGGATACTATGTTTTTCTAATATTTTCTGTCACATATTTAAAAAGGAATCTGATTTCCTTCAGTCTTATGACTTCACTTTTTTCGATTGGTCTGCTTTCCTGATTTTTAAGTGATGAATACATTTTCCTGTTTAGCAGTTTTGAATTTCTTTGTTTCATATTGTGCTTAAATAACCCAGATGCCAAGCCTAGATTGTTTCCATGAGACTTCCCTGAATGGTTGTGATAATTTTGACTCAAAGTTGCCTGCCTGAATTGGAAGATGGAGCAGACTGGACATTGGAACTTTGGAGAGAAGGGATATTTCTTCTTTATTCCTTCTTAGGAAAAGGGACATGATGTTCTAGATTCACTTTAAGGAGATCTGTAGAGAGAAAGAAAATTCTTGCAGTAACTCTGCAACTCTGACTATATATACATAAGTGTTCACTTACTATTCGCCCCCTAAAAGGGGAAAAGATCTACATATATAAAAATATTTATAGCAGTTCTTTTTGTAATGGCAAAGAATTTGAAACTGAAGTAATGCCCATCAGTGGGGGAATGGTTGAACAAGTTGTGGTACATGCATGTTACAGAGTATTATTGTTCTGTAAGAAATCATGAGCAGGGGCAGCTAGGTGGCACAGTGGATAGACCACTGGCCCTGGAGTCAGGAGGTTCTGAGTTCAAATTTGACCTCAGATACTTAATAATTACCCAGTTGTGGGACCTTAGGCACGTCACTTAACCCCACTGTCTTGCAAAAAACAAAAAAACAAAAACATGATCAGCTGTATTCTAGAAAAGGTTGGAAAGATTTGCATGAACTGATGCTGAATGAAGTGAGTAGAACCAGGAGAATAATGTGCACTTTAACAGCAACATTATGTGATGATCAACTATGATAGACATGGCTCCTCTCAGGAGTTCAGTAATCATAGACAATCCTGAGAGACCTTTTATAGAAAATGATACCCACTTCAAGAGAAAAAAAACCTATGGAGTCTGAATGCAAGGAAAAGCATACTATGTTCACTTTTTTAAAATTCTTTTGTTTTTTATTTTTTCTCATGGGTTTTTCCCCCTTAGCTATAATTCCTCTTTTATAGAATGACTAATATGGGAATATGTTAAACATGATTGCACATGCACAACTTTTACCAGCTTGTTCACTGCCATAGGGAGGAAAGGGAGGGTGGTAGAAAAATATGGATCTCATAAACTTGCAAATAGATGAATGTTTATACTACCTTTGCATATAATTTAAAAAAATAATTTTTAAAAAATATGTGTTCACCTAGTCATCACAGGGGATCTAGAGTGGTGAGGTAATAACTATATTCTAAAGCATCTTATTCTATCTTGGAATTAGTTTCCTTGTATCGGACCAGTCTCTTTGCAAGTTTTATATATTGTTCCTTTGAAGCCAAGTCAATAAAAAAAAAGCTTATGTCTTCTTCCACATGTCAGTTCTTCAAATATTTGAAGTCAGTGATCATGTCCTGCCCTAAGTCTTCTCTTCTCAAGGCCAAACATTGCAGTGACTGCATGATTTCCAGTCTTCTCCCCATCCGGGCTGCCCTTCTTGGGTCAATGTTTTTCCTAAAATGTGGCGCTCAAAACTTCATTAAGACTGGATGGAAGAGGTCAACTCCGCTTCAAGTTGCCTCTTTAATCCAGTTGTAAGGAAGATGAGTTCCAAAATGTAACTAGATCCTTGAAGAAACTCAAAGGGATATTGCTTCTTGAAGAGTCCTTAAGGAGGATTGGCAAGGGTTGAAACTCTCACCTCTCTCCTCACTTCTCATTTTACACAGGGCAGCGTATTCATATTTACCAGTAGGGAGAGAGTCCTTCTAACAATGGGCTTTGGGACAGGGGTTACATTCATATGCCACCTAGAGACCATCTGGAAGAATATTGAGTGCCACTCATAAAGAGCCATTGATTTTAAATGCCAGTTGCTCCTTTGTGTCCTCTTCATTTTATGTGCCGTGAGATAAAGGCTGTTTTCTTCCAAGTATGCATTTGTAAGCTTGAGTGTTTACATGGAAACTAGGGACTTCTGTTACTCACATCTGTGGATACCTTGGCATGAGACTACTTGGAGATTTTTCTAGAGTAAATTCTGGATGGAACATAAAAGACAAAAAGAGAATAATGACTTTTTGGGGCCTGTCTCAGAGACCAGATCTGAGCCATGTGAACCAAGAGTTTGAGGGTGCCCTGAACCATGACTTTACTATCATTATTAACAAACTAAGTATCTTGTGTCTCTACAGAAATAAATCTCCAGTCTGATGGCTACCATGGGTGAGAAATTCAAATTTTGTTAAGGTAAGGTAGGCGTAGGCTTTCCCTTAGAGAAAGAAAAGTTCTAAGATCTAAAGTTCTGTGACAGATCTAGATGATATTCACATCCAGACCTCTTGTCATTTTTCATGTTAGGAGCTACAGTTCACTCAATATGAACAAAACCAAAACCATACAGTGCATTTTGTTGAGTATATTTGTGTGGTATATGTAGTACAATCTACTAGCATTCCTGAACAGCAGCTAATATTGCTCTTAGAATCCCCCCAAGTCATATATACAAGAAGGAGGCCCAGGCTATTGGTCACTTATCACTGTGTCTCTAAATAGCCTAATTTAGAACATTCATAAGATGTCCTAAACATAGCTTCCTTCAACACCAGGCAAGGGGCCTTATTTCCCATTTCAAACATTTCTTCCATGGTACACATGCAAACAGAGGCCCCCTCTCTCCCTGGAAGAAAGTAACTTTAGCAAAAGGTTATATCTTGTTCCTATGACAAGATGGAAGCAGCTGCCTAGCAAATATAATGATAGTCACATATGAGCTGTCCAGTCCTAGAATCACCATGGCTACCTTGAGTGAAACCAGACTTCCCGATGAAGGGGGAACTCATTGAAAGAGGTGCCAGCTGCATTTTCTTTTGGAGAGGTAGAACCTCTTCAGAGTGATGGCTATCAGGTGTTAGCTTTACAATCAAACAGTCACTTGTCTCAATACTCCTCAACTTGCTGATTGGTATTAGTGACCTTCTCATGACCCTACACCAATTCTCCAAACCTTTGCACCCAATGAATAAAATCAAGAGCAGGAGACACTTTGTAGATATCTGTCTAGTACTAACCCTGTACAAGTCTATCCTCAGTAGGGAGGCTAGTATATGAAGAGGAGCCTTTATATCTCTCAGAATTAGAATTAGTAAACTGAACATAATGTTCACTTTCCTATCTAGTTCTCACCACGTCATTATAACCAGCTCCACCCCTTCTGTCTGCCAAATTGAGAAAGAATAACTAATATTTATATAGCTCTTTTCATATATTCTCTCATTTGCTCCCTAAAAAAGCCATATGAAATAAGTATAAAGGATATTTTCTGCCTTTTGTACAAATGAAGGAATTAAGGCTCAGAGAGATTAAGTGATCTGCCTAAGTCAGAAAACTGGTGTGGATATGAGGCAGAATTCAAACCTAGACCCTCATGACTCCTAAATCCATCATTTTGTCAACTGTGCTTTACCCCCCTTCTTTGTACCCAAGGCCTAACTAGTATCAATTGATTTTATAATTGCTCATGACTGAAACCTATAAACCTACAGTGTCTTGTCCACAATGGAATATTAGCCTTCATGCCTAAGGTTAGATATTAAGTACATTGTCTCAACTATCTCAACCTGGAGCCCATTGAGGTCATTGGGGTAGAAACCTGGGGAGCTAAAAAGGGAAGGTATGAGGACCAAGTCCTTAGGAATAGATAGCTTGGGAGATAAAGAGAACATCAAGTGCCCTTTGTAATCTGATTATAGACAGGTGTAATTCTTGCCAGATAGAGGAGACAAAAAACCACTTAGTCTAAAGTATGTAAAGGCAAATCTATAAGTGAATCAAGTTTGAAAGAGTGAACCAGAATGATGTTCATATGGAGAATCAACTTCTTGGGGTTGTAACTTCCAGACCACAAGATGTGACATTTTCTGACTCTGTTATATAGTCTACCATCTGTTTTTAATTGTAGTGTGCCCACCATACTGGAGACCTCGACCTCTGGCCTACTCTCCCTCTCAGGAAGGTTTAACTATCTGAACTAGTTCAGTATCAACAAAATAATGTGGTTACCAAGATTTCTGAAATGCTGTGGTGTTGGGTGCTGCTTCACCAATCATTTAATTTATTTGTTAACCCTCATTGGTGATATACAGTAAAATGTAAGTGATTGAAATGAATGAAAGATTTGAATGGTAGAATATTATAAGAAAATAATCACAATGGAGATCTTTTAGGGTAGGGAAAAAGAAGAAACAAAAGAAACCCTTTGCTAGGAGAATATTAATAATTCCCATAGAAATGGAGATTATGGATGATGATTTTTCAACATACACAAAGCTGGAAAAGAGATTAACTGTAGCAGTGATCAGCAAACTTACTATGAATCCTAAATTGTTAGATTGTAAATTAATAATGTATAATTTGTATATTTGTACAAGTGCTATAATGTTTGCAAAGCACTTTATCTGACTCAGTCCTCACAACAGCCTCATAATGGGGCTGCTAGGTGGCTCAGTGGATAGAGCGCCAGCCCTGGAATCAGGAGTACCTGAGTTCAAATCTGGCCTCAGACACTTAATAATTACCTAGCTGTGTGGCCTTGGGCAAGCCATTTAACCCCATTTGCCTTACAAAAAGAAGTACACAGAGCCTGGCTCTAAACCAAAATCTGAAGTCAGGGAAGTAGACTGGAAGAATGAGTTAAAAAGTAAGTAAGCAAACAAGCAAAGCATTCCACCATAAAGAACTATTATGATGAAAGGAATGCTCAAGACCTAAATCCAGAATAGGATGGTGCAAATTAAAGCACAACTTGAATACTAATTAAACTCTTAATTACTGGAAGAGATGAAGCAAGAGTTTTTTAAAAGACATTTTCATAAATAAAACAAGAACATTAGAGGAAAAATGGAAAAGAAATGAGAGCTTTGAAAGAAAGAACTGGAAAAGCAATGAACAATTTGGCATGAGAGATACCTAACCTTACTTAAGCAACAAAATCCCTGAAAATTAGAATAGGTTAAATAGAATCCAATGACTCCATGAAACAACAATAAATATTAAGATAAAGTTTAAAAAAACTGAAAAAATAGAAGACATACCAAAATTTGTGGAATACAATCAAAGCAGTACTTAAGGGAAACTACTCTTAAGTTCTCTAAAGAGTCTCTAAACACTGATATCAGTAGAAGAAAGAGAAGAACAAAGAATCAGAACATTAGAAAATCAGCAAATTAAAAATTCCCAATTAAACATCTAAATAGCAAAATCGAAAAAGCAAAGGAAGGATTAGCAAAATGGAAAGTAAAAAAATCATCAGGTTACTAAATATAGCCAGGAGCTGTTTTGGGGGGAGATAAAACCCAATAAAACAGACAATCCATTAGCTAATTTGTATTTTTTAAAGAATACCACATTTTCCAGTATCAAAAATGAAAAAAGAGACTTTACAACCACTGAAGATGAAATAAAACGTTATCAACAATTATTTTGCCCTATTATATGCCAATGAAATTGGTAATCCAAATGAAATGGATGAATATTTTCCAAAAATATAAGTTGAGGGGTGGCTAGGTGGCGTAGTGGATAAAGCACCAGCCCTGGAGTCAGGAGTACCTGGGTTCAAATCCGGTCTCAGACACTTAATAATTACCTAGCTGTGTGGCCTTGGGCAAGCCTCTTTACCCCGTTTGCCTTGCAAAAAAAAAACAAAAAAAAAACTAAAAAAATATATAAGTTGACCAGATTAATGGAATAGGAAATAAAATACCTTACTTTTTCTTAGAAAAAATAACTGACTAAGCCAGAAATGAATTCCCTTGTGAAAAAAAACCCAGAACAGATGGATTTACAAATGAACACTATCAAACATTTAAAGAGCAATTAATTTCAATACTACATAAACTATTTGAAAAAAATGATAAAGGAATCCTACCAGATTTCTTCTATGACACAAATATGACCCTAATAGTTAATTCAGGAAGAGTCAAAACAGCAAAAGAAAAGTGTAGACCAATTTCCCTAATGTGAATATTGGTGCAAAAATTAAATACTAGACAGGAGATTTTAGGAATATGTTGCAAGTATTAAAAACTTTGACTAGGTTGAATTTATACCCAGAATGCAGGGTTACTTCATTATTAGTTACAACAAAAATCATGTGATAGGAGAATAATTCATATAATTACATTATAAAAAAAGAAATTTCAAGACTTTAAAACTCTGGCCAGTGCAATAATATACCATGGTTGTAGAGAACTGAAAATTATGTTTTCTACCTACCTCCTGTCTCCTGCCACCTGTCTATGGACTAAAAATGCAGAATGAAACAAACATTTTTGGATATGGTCAATGTGGGATTTTATTTTGTTTTTTTCTGTGCATATTTTTAGCTGGGTTTTATATCATTTACTTGAATGAAATACATATTTATTAATTAGAAAAATAATAACATTATTTTTAAAAGAAAAAGGTGGGAATGTTTAGCCTGAATGAAAGGCCACAGGTTTCGGTGGCACATGGGTGTTACCTTCACTTGAAATTTATCATATGGAATGGGAATTGAGTTATTTTGCTTAACTTGGAATAGAGATGTCCAAAAGTGGCTACCTTAAGCAAGTTGCTGATCTTTGGAGGTCTTTAAGAAGAAACCAAATAATCCCTAATTTGGGATGTTGTAGACAGAATAGATTCTTGTTCAGTTATAGTTTAGGTCAGATGACCTCCACAAAAAAACACCCACAGATATGTGGGTGAATATCTAAGGAGTTCTCTGGGAACAGGGATCCTAATTGATACAAACCAGTTGAACAATGTAAAATGTCAGCCAACTCTCCAAACTTTTGTCTACCAGCTGCTATAGCCCTACAACTCAATGGTTTTAAGTTCCACTACCAACTTCAGTGAGAACATAGTCCAGAGCTTCAGCACTTAACTACTACAAAACAAGTGAGCCATTCTTAGCACAGACTTCCAGTCACTCTTGTTTGAAGTCCCCTAAATGATGACAGAAGCCTTGGGTAAGAGAGATGGATTCACTTAAGAGTAAGTATTAGGTGGAGTAAGGAAAAGACCAAAGAAACCAATGACCCTACAGAGTGCTGGGGAGCCAAAGCCTTTTCTGTGGTCACTCCCTTTGCACTAGCAAAGATGGTGATGCTTCCCGACCCATTCAGGCATTGCTAGACTCCCAAAGAGATAGTGGCCATACTCCAGTAATTACCTTAGTACACTGCCTTCGATCAAAGACTGGGCCCTGCCAACCTGCCCAGAGGGGACAATGGTAGCTGATGAGAAATAAACCAGAAAGAGAATGAAAGCCTAAGGACCTAAGAGAATACAGGTACCTGCTGTGATTCTCACAAAGGGAGGGGAGGGGAAGAGACTTCTTAACCATCTGCAGGTTTTCTTCAGTCAAAAAGTCAAACCCTCCCATCCCTGGCTAAATGTTGACAGATTCTTTTCTGGGTTAGCTCAGCCAGCATAAGCTGTACTAAGCACTAGAGATACAAAAAGAAAAACAAGAGAGTTCCTCCACTCCAGGAATTCACATTCTAATGGGAGAAGCAACAAATATAGGAGGTTTCAGCTGAATTTCAATGATAAGGTCCAGTGGTCCTAGGCAGAGACAAGGTAGTGTAGGCAAATGAGCAGTGAACTTGAAATCAAGAATACTTTGGTTCAAATCTCAGTTCTGACCCTTCCTATCGATGTGATCATAATCGAGTCACGTCTCCTCAATTTCCTCATCTGCTAAATGGAGAAAAACAATACTTATCCTCCCCACTTCAGAGAGCTGCTGCAGTGAACACACTTTGGCAACTCTAAGAGCTCCATGAATGTGAGTTTTGTGATTCTTAGCACCTATATGGGAGATTTTTCCAAGCAGAGAAACCAATAGTAAATTTATCTCAAGTCATCGAATATGTATTAAGTACATAGTCTGTAGAAAAGCACTTTGATTAGAGGTGGGAATAAAAAATCTTAAATGACATTCCCCATACACTCAAGTGACTTACATTCAGCTGGAGGAGAGAAGATATTAAAAAATGGGCATTTATATCAAGTTGAAGAGCACCAGATGTGTCTAGTCAAGTACTGAGTTAAACACTTTACAAATTTTAGTTCATTTGATTCTTGCAACACCCTTGGGAAGGAAGTACTCTCACTATATTCATTTTATAGTTGAGGAAACAAAGATAAGCAGAGATTAAGCGACTCGCCCAAGCTCATACAGCTAGTAAGCGTCTGAAATTAGATTTGAATTCATGGCTTCCTGACTCCATCCCCCCAGTACCATTCACTATGCCACCTAGGTACCTTCAAATATACACACTTCTATATTTTGGTAGGTCTTTGCTCTCTTATCAATGAACCTATTCTCTGCAGTGGTGCAGATAACTATCTATCCATCCATGCTTTCTCACCCTATGCAATTCTTGTCTATTCCCTCTCATAAAGCCTCTGGAGAGAATTCAGCCAATGTGTAGAGGAAGTCTTTTAAGTTCCCTGGACACCAGTGCAACACCTTGACTGTCCACCACTTTTTCTCTATGATCAATCAGCTCACTTCTTTTCCAATCATACGTGTTTCTGATGATGTTTTCTGCTACTTTTTGAATATGTCATTGTTGATAAAATGCCCATCACCTGCTTACTCCCACCATTCATCTGTCTTTCTTACCCTTTGAGTCATCTGCAGTTTTGCTTCCTCAGATTCCATAATTCACAGACAGGCAGCATCACCAGGAAATTATTGGTAATAAATGATGAGGCTTTACATCAGGGGCACCTTGGAGTTGTGTAATTTTCCAAATGGAGTCCAGTTCAGTCCCTTTTTCTTTTTCACTTCCAGGCCTAATGCGTTATTCATCTGTAGCATCTGTACAAGAACTGAATCACTGAAGGGCTTCTTCAGTGGGCTACCCACCTAATGGCAAGCTACCTTTTGAGCAACAGGCATTCTTTACCCAGTTTGCTTTTTCTGTGTGAGGTTCCAGGCTGTGGTAGTGTGGGATAATGGAAAAAGCAATGAAATTGCAGTTAGGTGAAATCTGGGTTCAAATTCTATCTCACACTTATCAGTTGGGTGACTAAGGATAAGTCATTTAAATTATTATTATTATCATTATCATTATTATTATATGACTCACTTTACTCATCTCTAAAATAGGATAATACCCATTCAGGTCACAGAGTGATTGTGGGGATCATATATGATTATCTATATAATGTGCTTTTTATAAACCTTAAGATACTATATAAATATTATTGGATCATAGATTTAGAGTTTGTAGGGATCTTAGAGGCTATTGTGTACAAACCCTTCATTTTACAAATAAGGAAATTGAGTCTCTAAGATTTGCCCAGAGTCACATAACTTTTAAGTGTTTAAGGAAGGATTATATCTCAGATAGCAAAAGAAACCAGGAAGAACAGAAATTCAGAGAAACCTGGAGGGCTTTGCATGGACTAATGCTGAATGAGATGAGCAGAACCAGAAAAGCATTGTAACAGCAACATGGGGGTGATGTTCAAACTTAATGGACTTGCTCATTCCATCAGTGCAACAATCAGGGACAATTTGGGGCTCTCTGCAATGGAGAATGCTATCTATATCCAGATAAAGAGCCATGGCGTTTGAACAAAGTTCAAGGACTATTCCCTTTAATTTAGAAAAAAAACCATATATCTTATTGTCTGATCTTTATCTTATACTCCATTTCTTCCTTCTCTCTCATCACACTCAATTTGGATCAATGTACAACATGGAAACAAAGTAAAGACTGACAGATTGCTTTCTGTTGGCGGGGGGGGGGTTGGAGAGGGAAGTAAGATTTGGGGGAAAAATTGTAAAACTCAAATAAAATCTTTAATAAAAAAAAGAAAAAATAACTCAGATAGCATAGCACTCTGATGCCAAACTGAGTACTCTATCTAATATATCACCTTTGTGCCTATAAAAATAAGTGTAGTTGGTAGGATGCAAATCTCAATGTATTTCCAGTCTATCTCTTCAACCATTTAGCCAAACTACAAGCTTGTTTTCTGTATTTCTTAGATACCTAGGGGAAAATATTACTTATTATTTTACATTTCTTCTCACACAGATCTGTCATCAATTTGGGAATCTCTCCAATGATGCAGTTAGGGAACCATCCATGCCTGCCCAACCTGTTCAACTTTTGTTCATCTCCTCCCATTAGTTTGCCGCAAGTGATCCACCCAGCATCTCAACATTTTGGAGACCTCCCTCATTTTCTCCTGATCTCACAAAGTTACCAATGGAGTACTTGCTTTATACGCATGTTATAGCTTCCCTTTGTCATGGTCCTCTTTCTAATGTGAAATTCCTTAATGTTATCATTTTTTCCTGTTCATCTTCAAAGCTTCCCATGAGTTAAATGTTTTGTCAGCTATCATAGGCCAATCTCCTTTGAATGGCCATGTATTCATTGAGGAGACTGTAATATTAGGGGACTTGATGCAATCAATATACTATCACCCATAACCATGGAGAGCTTGAGAACTTCACCATTCATAGGGAATCTGTCTTCTGTTTGAATTCTGTATAGGACATTAATCAACTTGTATGTTACTTAACCTCTTTGGACCTTGGTTTCCTCATGTAAAATGAAGAGAACTAGATAACTTCTGATGTCCCTTCAACTATGGATCTATTATTCTGTGATCTTCATCCATGACAAAATAACCCTTTTCCAAATGTCTACTGGGTTCTTGAGACAAAAATGCAAAAGTGAAACAGACTTTATCCTCAAGGACTTTACACTGAGAAACACCCTTGGTGAATTCATGTCTCCTTGTTTTACGCTTCATTTGAAATATACCACTAAAGGGTTCTTCAAATGTAGTAAGTTTCAACTTTTATTGTGATATTTGGTGATCCGGTGCCCTCCAAGTCTTCTTGAAGAAAGTAGTTAATATATACCAGTGTGAAACTTATAAGTAATCTATAAATTATTGATCTCTTTCCTTTCTTAACACTGGCCTATATATTTCAACATATTGTTCACTGGCATCTCTTGTGCCTCCTTTTACACTGAATTCACCAAGTAGGTGTTTACTTAGGGATATCCTTTCCAGTTTTCTGTGGAATTTTTCTCCTTCATCCTCTGAAATAGATTTTGAGGCATAAGGTACAAGTGTCTTCAAGATTTCTTCTTTACTTAGGCATATAATGGGACAGTTCCTTGATTTGTTTCTTCAAGAAGAATGATATTATTTGTCACTTGGAAGAGACCTCACTGGCCATCTAGTCCAACCTTGATTAAAAGAATCCACACTATCTAACATATCCAACAAGTGGTACCAGGTGATGTAATGGATTGAACATTAAGCCTAGCTAGAGGCAGGAAGATCTGAATTCAAATGCAACCTCAGATTCATCTCTAAAATAGAAAGGATAATACCTGGGCAAGACACTTCATTTCTCTTTGCCTCTTGTTTCCTTTATCTATGAATTGGTCTTAATGATAGCACCTATCTCTAGGGTCCATATAAGGACCAAATGAGATAATATTTGTAAAGTTCTTAGCATACTGTCCAGCAAATAGCTGACACTACATAAATTCTTCTTTCCTTTCCCCCTTCTTGGTCGCACCTTGAAAAGCTCTAAGGACTACTATTCAATATTGTATTAGAAATGTTAGCATCAGCAATTAGCGAAGAAAAATAAATTGAAGGAATTAGAATTGGGAAGGAAGAGACAAAATTCTCACTCTTTGCAGATGACATGATGATCTACCTAGAGAATCCCAAGAAATCATCCAAAAAACTACTGGAAACAATTAGCAATTTTAGCAAAGTTGCAAGTTATAAAAAAACCCTCATAAATCCTCAACTTTTCTATATATGTCTAGCAAGAAACAGCAGGAAGAGAGAAATCTCATTCAAACTAACCTCAGACAATATAAAATATTTGGGAGTCTATTTGCCAAGACAGACTCAGAATCTTTTTGAAAACAATTATAAAACACTTCTCACACAAATTAAATCAGATTTAAATAACTGGGCAAATATCAACTGCTCATGGATAGGTAGAGCTAATATAATAAAAATGACAATTCTACCAAAATTAAACTATCTGTTTAGTGCCCTACCAATCAAAATTCTGAAAAACTCTAAGGAAGGAGAAACTGCTATATCCTAAGAGAACCCATTCTACTTTTGAAGCAAAACAAGAGTTGAATTGTTCTGCCTTCTTTCTATTAAACATTACCATTATCTCAGGCATCCTGACTAATAAGACTGATAGAGCCCTATCTCTTCTTTGATCCACCTCTTGCCCCCAACATAAATTTTAAAGCCCCTTTTGCTATATTTAGCAATCACCATCAGTCTTAAAGCCTCAGACCTTTAGTTTTCCAGAAATAATTTTTACAGAACTATTTCAGTTTTTATATTCCTCTTCAGTTACTTATATGCATCTATCTTCCACTTAATTTTTTAAAAATCTTAGCTGAAAAATGAGTACAGTCATGTAAGTTTCTTTTAAATTACTCTCTCCTGCCTATCAATTGAGGAAAGTCTATATAAATGGTATATGAATGTGATGGAATACCTATCCCCACTCCTTTGTAGACATCAGAGGTTCAAAACATGGAGCACTGCATATAATATCAGGTTTCCACCTAGATAGATAGGTTTTGCTGAATGTTTTTTTCTCTTCCTATTTTCAAACAACTCTTTTTTTCCATAAAAGATGGTTCTCTGAGAAGGAATGGATAGTAGGAGAAGTCTAAATGGTGTAAAAGCAAAATATAATAAAAGCAATCCACTTTTTACAGTAAATAGCTTTCCTTTTTTTTTCTCATCGGAATTGTTTCCAGAGCTTCAGAATTTCTTTCTTTGGAAGGTTCCATCCCTCTGGGATTAACTTGCTCTAGAAAATTTTATGACTTGGAAGCCTACTTAGACTTTGAAGTCCTTTCTGCAACTTACTAGAGTACACAGCAAGCAACACAACTGCCTTTCCTATCCTGTATCCCAAATTTTAAGATGGACTGACCCCTTCCCCCAAGGTTTCCATCATTTCTACTTTAACAGCCAGTTCTTCCTTATTGTGCAGAATAAGGTCCAGAATTATGGCTGTTTCTTTGTTCACCTCTTGAAGAATGAAATTTGGCATTAAGGTCAGCAAAGAATTTGTCAAATTTTGATATGTCATTCTAGCCACCACTACTGTATGCCTATACTAGATTTGTGGTCTGTTTCCTGAACTCCACACTTATTTATTTCTAATATTCAGGTAGTCTGAATTTGTAAAATAAGGGATTATATTCAATAACCTCCTAAGATCCCTTCAAACTCCAAGAAGTATTAAAAGAAACAGAAATATCTAGTGCATTGAGTAAATCCTTCATGAAAGCTTTATGAAAAGCTGTGGACAAGCATCATACAAATGGAAAGGCAGGAACAGATTATTATCTGTACTTGAGGGAGAGATTACCAAATTCATGAGGTCACAGATTCATTAAAGTACATAGTGATCTTCTTATAATAACTCTGTGAAATAAACTGGCTAAATATTGTCTCCATTTTATAGGTAAAGAAACTAAGTCTCGGAAAGATGATATGATTTTTCCCAATTTTTACATAGCTAGTAAATGTTGGAATTAAAATTTGGAGTCTTTACTCCTTCTAGCTCTCTCTGTAACCTAAAATCAAAGCCTAAAATCATTAAGTAAATTGCTCAAGGAAATCCAGGAAATTGTAGAAACTAAATAGGAGTAGAAAACCTGGCTTCTAGGTCTGCATCTGGCATCAACCAACTCTGTAACCTTAGATAAGTCACTTTGACCTCAAATCACCCTTACTATGGTTCTCTTCAAAATGAAGGAGCTAGGCTAAAGAATCTTCTATCTCTGACAGGCTAAGTCTAGCAAATGAAGATATTTCTTCATCTATGAGATCATTACTACATTAAAAGGCTCCATTTCAATCAACAATGTTTATTGATTGCTGATTGATTGGTTCTGTAAGATTAGAATGTATGCTATCCAAGTGGTCTCCTTAGACCTAGCAGGAAAAAGATGAATTTCCTGCTTTGCAATCCAATCATGGCTAATGACTGTTAGGCATAATTATACTATGGGTGCCAATACTGAAAGTATAAGCATTTCAAGGCACCCATTTTCTGATGCCTCTTTGAGACTTAAAGATTATCAATGAATATTGCATCTGTTTAACAGCTACATGAAAAAATAATCCACGTCACAAATAGAGTTATGTGAATTTAAGCAACTCTGAAGTTCCACCTCACACTCACTCTGACAAAAAAATGACAAAAAAGAAAATGATATGTTGGAGGGACTGTGGAAAACAAATTCATCTAATGTTAGTGGAACTGTGCATTAGTAGTCTTTCTGGAAAACAATTTGAACCTATGACCTAAAAGTCACTAAAGTATCAATTATCTTTAACCCAATGATACTCATTTCTAGGCCTCTGCATACCCCAAAGAGAGGAAAAGAAATAAGAAATGGACCTATAAGTACAAAAATATTTGCTTTCTGTTGTGGCAAAGAACTGGAAACTAAAAGGATGGCAATCAATTGGATAATGACTGAACAGAAAATTATGATTTGTGAATTTAATCGAATATTGTTGTGCTGTAAGAAACCATGAAAGTCAGCTTCAGAGATACATGAGAAGACTTTTATAAACTGATACAGAGTGAAGCAAGCAGAACCAGGCAAACAACTTATAAAATAACAACAGTGTAAAGAGAAACCACTTTTAAAAAATAAGAACTTAAGAACTCTGATTAATGACCAAGCATGATTACAGCAAACTGATGATTAAGTGTGCTATCTACCTCCTGACAGAGAGGTAATAGAGAAGCAGAATAGGCATACAAATGCCCAGTGTGGGAATTTGTTTTGCTTGACTATCCCTATTTGTTCCAGGGGTTTTGGTTTTTCTTTCTTTTTTTCTTTTAAAAGTAGAGGGGAGAGGATGGAAGAGGAGGGAAAATTAATATCTGTTCATTACAAAATAAAATAAAAATAAAACAGGACAAAAGAAATTGAATGCTGTCAAATTTAAATGACTATGCTTGGACCTAAAGAAGATACATGAAAAGGCAACTACTCCCTTTTTTGCCAAGGTAAGGGAATATTACAGAACACTACATATGTCAGACTTTTTTTTGATATCTTGGTTAGTTCTGTCATCTGTTTTGTTTTCTCTCTTTAATTATTGTTCTAAAGGATGGTTTTCTATGAATGATAATGGAGGCAGACATTAAGAAATATAAATAATGCAATTACCAACCATAGTTTCAAAGGACTGAAACATTCCATCCACCTCCAGGTAGAGATGTGACACTCTCAGGTTACCCATCAAAGTATATCTTCCTTCCTTCCTTCCTTCCTTCCTTCCTTCCTTCCTTCCTTCCTTCCTTCCTTCCTTCCTTCCTTCCTTCCTTCTTTCCTTCTTTCCTTCCTTCCTTCCATCCTTCCCTCCTTGTACTTCCTCCAAACTTCTCTTATAAATTCTTCATCTATAGTATAAGCAATTGAGAGAACCATTGGGGTACAATGGATTAGGCAGTGAACAAGGAATCTGGAGACCTGAATTCTGGTCCCAGTTCACCTATTTAGTAGCATTGACCTTCATCGAGTTCCTATCTCTTTAAGGGTCTCTGTTTTCTCTCTGTAAAATGAGAAAGTTAGACTTTAGTCTTGTTCAGTCTTGTCCAACTCTTTGTGACTCCATTTTTGACTTTTCTTGGCAAAGATCCTAGAATGGTTTGTCATTTCCTTTTACAACTCATTTTACAGATGAGGAAACTGTAGCAAATAGAGTTAAGTGACTTGCCCAAGGTCACACAGCCAGTTAAATGTCTGAGGTTGGATTTGAACTCAAAAGAGATGAATCTTCCCAAGTCCCAGTCCAGTGCTCTACCCACTGCAGTTCCTCCTAGCTGCTCACAAAGAAAACCCCAAATGGGATCATGAAAATAGAGTAGCTTACATCTTAACTCTTCTCTGACTCCAAAAGATTTATGATTCAAATGGCAATTAGTTTTGTTTTTTGTCCATCCTACCAGCAGTAAGAATCTCTATTTCTCTCGTTGTTTCTTTGTGACAGTGAGCTGCTCTGACGTTTTCTAAAAGGCTACTAAGAAGAATAGTGGCCTTGGATTCCCTTACTTGTAAGTAAAGTTGTGGACTGCTCTTGAGATAAAGATAATTTAAAGAAAAATTAGTCATACAGTACTAAAAAAATAGTTTTTATAAAATGGCAACATTCTAGAGGAAAACAAACTCGAAGACTTTAGGACTCTGACCAGTGGAGTGACAAGGCATGGATTCAGAGGACCCAGGAGGAGGACGCTGAGAGACATACACCCATTGCAGTCCATGTGGAAGGCTGCTCAACTGGGCCTCGGATCTTTAGGATGAATTTTGTGTTGTTGGTAAACTAGAAGGAGTGGGAGGACAGATTATAAATGCGTTTTCAGATAGTCTTTTAAAAAATTGCTCCCATTTATTAGAAAGTGTTTTCTAGTCATGCCATTGAAGACTTACAACAGCTCTATGAAATAGGTGTTAGTATGGACTCCATTAGATGTCTCAGAGAAGTGAGTTGACTAGCTTGGGGGAGGGCAGGATTTCTATAATACCTATTTGAGGGAGGATTCCAAATCAGATCTTTCTGACTTCAAGCAGCCCTCAAAGAAGGAACTTCATTAAGTTATCTAATCTTCTAGCAGCCTGAGGAAGCCTATGAATCCCTTCTCATGGGTCCACACAATAAGTGGGTTTTTTTTTAATTCATAATGGAAGTAAGTGCTAGATTTGATTTAGAAGTTAATAAAAATAACAATGTAATTTTTAGTCATCCAAGTTCACATACCTCCTGAAATCTAGGGATCTTGTGCACCCCAGTCATGAAGCCAGCTGAAGCAAGTGCTGGGGAGTGCATAGAGCTTAGGTTAGACATCTAAGACATCAAGGTCATTCACTGCATCTAGAGCCATCATTAGTTGTCTTGACTCTGTCTTAGTATGCTGGATCATGATGACTTTGGAAGAGAGAGGGAAGCATTTGATTTCATGCAGCTCTACCTCACTTAAATCCAGTGTATGCACACAACAAAAGACATCACTCATAACCATTCCTCAAAGTCCTGTGGTGACAGGCAAGTGGCAAAGCAGCAGGTATGGATACACTAGGAGCTGTAGTCACAACCCTGCATTTAAGTGGCCCAGGCCATAGGGTTGTTTCTCCACTGAAAGTAGCAAAGGTTAGTGTTTCAGGATCCTTGACTCAGTAAGAAGACATGAAATTCAATGTTATGCAGACAGTAACAAACTAAAATGCTTTTATAATTCCCTGAAAGCTGTTTATGGATCAAAGACATGATGCATCTCAACTACTCAGTGCTGATGAAGCTACAATGATTAACAATAGGGACTTCATCTTACTAGAGGACTGAACACTTCCATAGTATTCTTAGCAGATCATTATCAATTAATGCCAATGCCACTGACCATTTACCTCAAGTTGAAGTCAATCAGTCCCTAGATGAAGTTTGAACTGAAGAACAGGTTTTGAATGCCATTAGGTGTTTCTGACAAAGGACTCATTTCTAAAATATACAGAAAACTGAGTCATATTTTGGGGGTTTTTTTGTTTTTATGAGTCATATTTTTTTTAAAAAGCCATTACCCAATAGACAAATGGTCAAAGGATATGCAAAGGCAATTTACAGATGAGGAGATCAAAGCAATCCACAGTAATATGAAAAATTGCTCTAAATCATTACTTATTAGAGAAATGCAAATTAAAGCTTCTCTAAGGTACCACCTCACACCTCTCAGACTGGCCAATGTGACCAGAAAGGATAACAATCATTGTTGGAAGGGTTGTGGGAAATCTGGGACACTAATACATTGTTGATGGAGCTGTGAACTCATCCAACCTTTCTGGAGAGCAGTCTGGAACAATGCCCAAAGGGCAACAAAAATATACATACCCTGTGATCCAGCAATACCACGACTGGGTCTATACCCTGAAGAGATGATGAAAAAGGGTAAAAACATCACTTGTACAAAAATATTCATAGCAGCCCAGTTTGTGATGAAAAAGAATTGGAAATCAAGTAAATGTCCTTCAATTGGGGAATAGCTTAGCAAACTGTGGGATATGTATGTCATGGAACACTATTGTTCTATTAGAAACCAGGAGGGATGGGAATTCAGGGAAGCCTAGAGGGATTTGCATTAACTGATGCTGAGTGAGATGAGCAGAACCAGAATACTGTACATCCTAACACCAATATGGGACTGATGATCAACTTTAATAGACTTGCTCATTCCACCAGTGTAATAATCAGGGACAATTTGGGGCTGTCTGCAATGGAGAATACCATCTGTATCCAGAGAAAGAACTGTGGAGTTTGAACAAAGTCCAAGGATTATTTCCTTTAATTTAGAAAAAAACTGCTATCTTATTGTCTGATCTTGTTATCTCTTATATTTTATGTTTCTTCTTTAAGGATATTATTTCTCTCTCATCACACTCATTTTGAATCAATGTACAACATAGAAACAATGTAAAAACTGACAAATTGCTTTCTGTGGGGGGGGAAGTAAGATTGGGGGAAAAACTGTAAAACTCAAAATAAATAAAATCTTTAATTGAATGCCATTAGGCTCCTTTCAAGAGGCAAAGCACCTGGTGCTGATTCTATTCCAGCTGAGATCTACAAGGTGGGGGATCCATTGCTCATCCAAAAAGTGAAATTTTCCAGGTTATAAGACATAAAGAGGTTATCCTCGAGAATTCAAGGATACTGCCATCATCCATCTCTATAAAGGTAAAGGGAATAGATTGTCCTGTGACAATTACAATGACTATTTTAGTCATTGCTGGTAAGATTCTTTCCAGAGACCTTTTCAATAGACTGATACTTCACCTGGAAGTTGGTAACCTTCTTGAGAGCCAGTGTGACTTCAGAAAAGGTAGAGGAACAGTCCATATGGTGTTTGCTGCCCGACAACTCCAGGTAAAATGCCAGGAATAGAACAGAGGTCTGTATACAACATTTATAGATCTGACCAGGGCCTTTGATATCATCAGTAGCAAGGGCTTATGCCCCCTTTTTTTAAGGTTTTTGCAAGGCAAATGGGGTTAAGTGGCTTGCCCAAGGCCACACAGCTAGACAATGGTCAAGTGTCTGAGATGGGACTTGAACCCAGGTACTCCTGACTCCAGGGCCACAGGGCTGCTGCTTTATCCACTGCACCACCCAGCCTCCCCACAAGGACTGATGGAAAATTATGTCACAATTTGGTCTCCCAGAAAAATTTATTAGCATTATAAGTCAGTTTCATGACTGGGTAGTTGAGTAGTGGGTAGTGGATGATCCTCTCGAGATTTCCTAGTCACCAGTGGAGTAATGTCCTTGCTCCCATACTTTTTAACATAATGTTCTCAGCCAAGTTATCAGAGCTAGCTCAATATTTGGGAGGCTCTGAAATAAAGTGTGGGAGAGAAGAGGTATTAGACCAACTACCAAACTAAAGGTCTACAGAGCTGCTGTGTTGACCTCATTGCTGTATGCCTATGAAACCTGGACAGTCTACAACACCATGTGAGGAAACTGAATCTCTTCCATCTAATTTGTCTTAAGAGGATTCTGAAGATCACCTGGCAGGAAAAGATACCAGATACCGAGGTCCTTTCTTGAGCTAAACTGCCAAGCATTCCAACATGACTACAGAGAGTGCAACTACAATGGTCTGGACACGTTGTTAGAATGCCAGATGCTCACTTGTCAAAAAAAAAAACTATTTTATGGAGAACTTACACAGGGCAAGCACTCACAAGGGTGTCAGCATGTAATGCCCTCATCAGTGAGGGTGTTGCACTCTATAAGGAAGGCAAAATGGAAGCAACTCAAAGGAAATGTGACATCCTGAAGTTTAGAGTACCCATCCCAGGTGTTCACATGAAACATTTGTGTCCAACTTGTGGTAGAGCATTCCAAGCTCGTGCTGATGTGATCAAGCCACGTTAGACACACTGTAATTTTTCTAAACATAGTGATATAATTTTGGTCTTCTACAGTAACAAAAGACGAGAACCAACCAACCAAGAACCTCTAATCTAGTCTCTTATTTTTTCTACTTAACAAATAATTGTATTTTCTCTCCCTCTCATCTCTCTCCTCTAAAAAAAAATTGAAAACAGTAGAAAAACAAAGTTCTCATAATAAGTATACATCTTCATGCAAAACAAATTCTTGTGTTGGCCCTGTCTCCATAATATATATCTTGTTCTGCACCCTGAGGTCATTTCTTCTCCAACAGTTTGCTTTCAGATTCCATAGTTCCTTTTCTGGATGTGAATGGTATGTTTTTTATCACAAATACTTTAGATTGCCTTTGATCATTGTACTGATGAGAAGAGCACATACAACATAGTTGATCATGTTAATGTGTACAAATTCCCATCTTGGCCATGCCAAAAAGTATTTCATTCATTAGTCTATCACCTTTACCTGTGAGTCTGCCTCTGTCAGCAGAAGTAGAATGCAATCATCATCTTCAGTCATCAAATCAAGGTTGATCATTACATTGACCAGTTTTTTAAATCTTTCAGAATTCTTTGCATGTTCTTATCTCTTTCTGTCTGTCTCTCTCTGTCTCTCTCTCTCTCTCTCTCTCTCCTTTTGCTTCTATACTTGTTGGTGCTCTGTCCAAAAGTAAGATTTCTTTAAGTTTACAGGCCCGTAAATCACTCTGGCTCTCTTTGATTGGCCAACAATGGGTCTCAGCCCACTTAGACATTATTTGGGCCCTGATTGGTTCAGTGCAAATTCAATAGTAGTTGTGTCTGTTTTGGCCAGAAAACCCGAGGACCTTCCCTTCCCATCCCAGATTGATTTTGGGGGTGGAAGGGGAGGACTATGCACAAAAGTCTCCTAGCTTCTTTTATTTCTCACCTGCCTTAATCAGTGAGATATCCTGAGGGTCTTACCCTTCCAATATTTTTTCTCCTTTTCCTTTTTTTTGGAAATGGTCATTCTTGACCTTTTGACCTCATCTCTCTCTCTTATCTGAATGGACTTTACCTCAATCAAACTGACTTAGGAAAGATCTAGCTTTAATAAGCCAAGATCTCCCACTGCATCTAGGGTCATCCTCAGTCAATAATGATCCATAACTGACCCAAATGGTTCCAAAGGAGAAAGTGAAAACCGTGCCTTTGCAAAGCAATCTCACTTAAATCCAACTGACTTACTGTCATGGCATCATCTCCTTGATGTCATGGTCTATCCTGAAAATGATGGTCACACAGCATCAACAATATTTTACTATAAATTGTTCTCCTGGTTTTGCTCATTTTACTTTGCTTCAGTTCTTACAAGTTTTCCAAGGTTTCTCTGAAACTTTTTGTTTCTGTAATACAATTGTATTCTTGTACATTCATATATAATTTGTATTCATGTATAATTGAATCCACAATTCATGGACACCCCTTTAGTTTCTTATTGTTTGCCCTTACAAAAAGAGCTGGTACAAATTATTTTTGTAAATTTAGATCCTTTCCATCTTGCCTTGATTTCTTCAGGGTATCAATCTAGCAGTTAGCATCATTGAGTCAAAAGGTAACATTTTAGTGACTTTTGAGACATGGTTCCGAATTATCTTCCAGAGTGGCTGTATCTATTCACAGCTCTGTGAACAGTATATTAATTTTTGTGCACTTAAATAATTTTCCTTTTCTTTTTTGTTATCTTTGTCAATCTGATGAATGAGATGGAACTTCAGAATTACTTTACTTTGCATTTTTCACTTATCAGTCATTTGGAGCTTTTTTTTCCAATAAGCTTATTGGAACTTGAATTTCTCCCTTTGAAAACTGACTGTTCATATATATCCTTTGACCACTGTCTATTGGGGAATGAATCTTCTCATTAATTCGACTGAGCTCCTTATGTATCTTGCATCTATGACCATTATCAAAAGTTGTTAATTACCTATTTCCCTTCTTGTTTTGTTTATGCAAAAAAAAAATTTCTTTATCTTCAGTCATCCCCACTGTCCCTTATTTGTGCATGAATTTTTCCCCATCTAGAGATCCAAAAGCTAATTCTTTCCTTACTAATCTGAATTTGTTTATGATACAAATGATTTTTATATCTAATTCCATTTGGAGTCTATTTTGCTATATGGTTTTAAGTGCTTCATCTATACCCAATTTCTCCCAGATTACTTCCAGCTTTCCCAGAAATTTTTGTCAAACAGTAAATCCTAGGTCTTTGGGTCCAACCTCTTATTTTGCAGAGGAGAGGACCGAAAGTTCAGAGCATGGCGGTACAGAGTGGTATGCTGGCAAATGTTTAATGACTGGCTTTCTGAGGGAAAAAAAAATTATCCAAGACATACTTTTTTGGTTTGATCTACATGATTAACATATTCTCCATCACTTTCTTAAGCTTAGACAACCAACATAACAACAAATCAAGCCCTGATTTCTAAAGTAAATAAATACACTGAAAATTTAACAATTGGTTCTCTTTTATAAGCCAGTAGGGTAAATTTCTTAGCTATTGAGTATTAGAACTAAGACTCAGTCTTTTTTTTTTAATTCCTGCCTTTAAATGCAATTACCACATTATTCTAAGAATCACAAAATGTCCAAGTTGCTTGGGACCTTAGCCATGTAGTGGAACCCACACCCCTTTGGGGACCTTCAATAAGGTTTTGCCTCCTAAGGCAGTCTGTTCCACTGTCAACAGTTGTAATTGTTTAAAGCTTTGGCTCACTTCAAGGCTAAATTTATCATCCCTATTCCCACAGATTTACCTTAGTTCTGGGCCCTGAGGCCAAACAAAACAAGTCGGACCTCTTTTCCCCCCTTGACAGCTTTTCAAGTACTTTTTTTTATAGGTCTGCTGCTCAGATCTGGTAAATTTGTTTTCCTGTCCTGGTAAAGAGTGGTCGATATTGAGTCAGAGGACCAGAGTATGAATTCCAGTTTTGCTAATCATGCTACCTTGAGCTTGTTTCTTCCCATTCATTCACCTACCCCCTCTGTAGAGTGATTGGATTGCACTCAATTTCTAAGGGTCTTCCTTGTTCCAAATCCAGGGGATACTTGCTTATTATGTCCCTCTGTTATACTGTTTCATGTTGTTTTCTTGCCTTGGCCTTTGACCTTGTTTCTAGCATTCCTGTCCAATGGTAATTTCAGAATAATCTGTGATCTATTCCATTCTCAGTATTCTCCTGGGCATGAGTGAAGTCTGTAAGACTCTGAAAGAAGCTGCACCATTGATAGCTTTGACACAGCAAATCATTTGATCCATCTGTTGTCAATGGGCAGCATCAGGGCAGCTGTCAGATCAGTGAAAAATGGTTTTTGCTTTCTTAATTTCAGAAATTATGTCAACTGGAGCTCTATGGCCTTACAAGCCAATAAATTCATTGTGGATTTTATTAGCTAAGTGGTCTTTTATTTCAGTCATTGCTCCTGGATATATTTTAGGCAAATGTGGGACATTCTGAGCAGTGGCTTTCATGAGTTGCAGCATTAGAGACTGAAGTTGACAGCTGCTGGTCCTTCCCTTCATCTCTTCAAGGTTCAGCTCCAGTGCCACCTCCTCCAGAAAACCATTCCTGACTTCCCCATCTATTAGTTCTTTAAGCTTCTCCCCCCCAAATTACACACATTTGTATATATCTATGTGTATAAATTTATATATATATATACATGTCTGTATCTGTATGAATAAATTTACATATGTGTATATATAGATATGATTAGCTTCTCTGTTAATGGAAGCTTCTTGAAGGCAGGGATTCTGGGGTATTTTGGGTTTGTCCCCAGTATCTGGCATATGAGCTCATAAATCTCAAACTGGAAATAAACTCAAACACATGTGATAGATGAAGAAACTGAGATCCACAGATGTATACAGTAGTAGCAATGGCAGAAGTGGGGTAATGAGCCCTCTGGTTTGGCCTTGGAATGCAGGGCTAATTCAGCTGTATACAGAGAGAGTGCTTCTAAGAACTGCTTGTGAAATCGAATTGGACTGACAGGAGACAGACCTGAGGTATTGAAAAATGACAAAGCAAATGGAGCTCGCTCTAGGGAGTCAACATTTGAAATGGAAACATGGGCAGAGCCCATTGCTGGGGGGGGGGGGAGCTGATGGGAGGAAGTTCAGAAAGAGGAGATGAGATAGCACAATGGACAGCAGCAGCTTGTTCCTATTCTTCAGCAAGGAGGGCCAAATTAGGGACTCATGGGTTGTAAACTGCTTCTGACCCTAAAGGTGAGTGCAGGTAGGCCCAGACAGCCAGATCTGGACTCCTTCTCTCCCAGGCTTTCAGAAGAGCCAGCACCAGGCCCAGGGGGTTTTTGTGTTTTCCAAACAAAGCCCTAGAGGAGAGTGAGCAAAGGGGGAGGGCCCGAGTTTGGTCGGACAAAGGCTTGGGGCGGGGCCCAATGGAAATACAGTTCAGTGGGCCTGAATTGATATGCTCATCCTTTAAACCCCTAGGGCTAGGAGATCACAGGCCATGAAAGTCCATCAAAGAGCACTTCTCTGCCTTGATCCAATCCCAAGCTCTGGAGCAGGGGAGCGGAAGGTTGGTGGGGGTCTACTGAGCCCAAGGAGGCTTCTGCAGATTAGTGGTCGCCTTTCTTGGGCCCCTTGGAAGCTCTCTGCCCAACAAGTAGTCATTCAGTCTCCTTACCAGCTTGGTTGGGGGGGGAGGGGAAGGGAGGAGGGGGTAGGAAACCCACAGGCTTCTCCTAGCTTCAGACTTGCCCCAAAAATAAATGTGTTGGGTGGGGATGGGGGAGGGGAGTAGTATTGTCCAACTGGTTGTGGGCCACTTGTTGCTTAATCCTCGGTGGCAAGGTTTACTTCTGTGATTTTCAGGCCCTTTCCCCCAGTGTGGCCCCCTTTATGTTGTGTGCAATTTGAGGTCGGGCAAAATAAACCTGTCTCAGTGGGTATAGCTCTCATCCCTGCCCACCCACCCCCATCCTCCACCTCCCAGCCCCCATGTCTAGTTTTCAGTGTTTTTAATTTGAGAAAGACAGCTGGGTGGAGCGGAAAGAGAGGCTGACCTAAAATGAGGGGCACTTGGCTTCTGTTACCCAGAAACTGAATAGCTGAGACCCTGTGCGAGTCACTTTACCTCTGAGCAGTTTTCATCAATTTCATCAATTTGGGTGGGGGTTGAGATGGGGGGGATGATATCTATAATACCTGCCTCCTAAGATAGTTTTGTTTTGTTGCAAATATGGAGCTAGACTTGGGATTTCACCTTTGTAGCGAGCTCCAGGTAAGAAAAGTCCCTTTACTAAAGCATCATTGCCAGTGTTGTAAAACATAATGTCTTAGCCAAATGATAGGAAGGCTTCAATTAAGTCACAGATCATACATGTCAAGAAACTCGACTTGAACCCAGATTTATTTTTGTCGCCTTCATTTTTTTATTATATAAATATTTTGTTTTCCAATTATATGCAATAGTCATTTCTACCTATCTTTTTTTTTTGGTAAGGTTTGGAATTTTACACATTCCCCCCCCACACACACACACAGAAGGCAGTCTGATAATCTTTACACTGTTTCCCTGCTATACATTGATCTAAATTGAATGTGTTGAGAGAAAAATCATATCCTTGAGGAGAAAATAAACTATCAGAGATAACAAAATTATGTAGCACAGAAGACAACTTTTTTTTTTAATTGAAGGTAGTAGCCTTTGGTCTTTGGTCTTTGTTTTAACTCCACAGTTTTTACCTCTGGTTATAGATTATATTCTCCTTCGCAGATCCCCTAAAATTGTCCCTGATTATTACACCGATGAAAGGAGCAAGTTTCTTAAGGTTGATCATCACCGCCATGTTGCTGTTAGGGTGTACAATTTGAACCCAGATCTTTGGAACGCCCAGGTGGATTCTCCACTTCAGGGCTGCCTCTGCCATCCATACCATATGAAAGAATCAAATAAGAGGGTGTAGATGTCAGCTGTTCTTCCTGGAGGCCAGTAATTGATTTGTATTTTTGTTTGAGGGGAGAGGCAAACTCGAGATACTGAGTTTTATTTTATTCCCCCGTTGCCTTGCACAATACTTTTAATAAATTATTGTTGAAGGTGCCCAACCTGGTATCAGAATACTTATCTTCCTGAGTTCAGATCTGGCCTCAAACACTTACTATTTGTGTGACCCTGAGCAAGTCACTTAACCCTGTTTGCCTCAGTTTCCACACCCATCAAATGAATTGGAGAAGTAAATGGCAAACCACTTCAGTAGCTTTGCCACAAAACCCCAAATGGGGTCAAAGAGAGACTTGACTGAACAATAACAAAATGGAAGTTGTACTGCTAATAATAGATTTTTTTTTCTTGTGGAGGCTTTCCAAATTGAATTGTTCTCATATAAGCCTCACAATAACCTAATCCTGTATGGTAGGTACACACAGTTCTCAGTACCCTCATTTTGCAATTTAGCAAACTGAGGTACCAAAGGGTGACATGACTTAGTGGGCAACCTCCCAGCTAGGAAACTTCAGAGATGGGATTTGAAGTGAGATGCCCAGGCTAGGACGCAGAAATTAAGGTCTTTAGGAGCATCTTTTAATTGGCCTCTCAATTCACTTGGCTTGTTTGTCCACCTGGTCTATACCATCCTCAGAAAACCTACAAAGTTTTTCTTGACTTTTAAAGTAATTGCAACCCTGGAAAGTCTCCGAGCCCAGAGTAGGTGAGCAAAGCTCCAGTTTGCATAAAAGAAATAAGTGAAGTAGTGATAAAATAGCTCCCCAGCAGGGTTCCTATACTAATGGAGCAAAGAAATAGAATTATTGTCCAAGAAAAGATTAAGCCAAGTCTGAACAACACTGTGATTTGTGAGTATAAACAGTTTCACTATAGGTGAAGCAATTTGTACTCAGAAAAGAGTTTACCTTCCACAGCCACTTTTCCTGATTTGTAAATTGTAATTGCTGTGAAATTCTTTAAACCCAAGGATTTCACTTGTATAGTGGGAACCAGGCCAGACTACTGAGTATGAACATGCTTTTTTTGGTAGTGAATCAGGTTGTTCAAACCAAATTACATGACACTCAGGAAAGGAAATGTGTTCTGCAGTGAATCATTATATAGACACTGCATTCATTTTCAATTTATTTCAATATTTCTTAAGTATCAATATGTTAAGGAGAGAGAGTCCAGGGAGGAGGGCAAGATACAGTTCCTTCCCTCAAGGATTCTTCATTTTGGGGGGATGGAGGTAGAGAGAGACAGAGCAAAATCCCATGTTTACAGAGGTATTCGATTCATGGCACTACAAATTCATATTATTTGACTGCAACTAGATACTCACAGCTGCATAGCAATTCCTTTCTTCTGCCACTGATTGATCCTGTGTCTTAATTCCCCAGAAGCTGTTCCAAATCTTCTCTCTTCCCAAGCTTCCCCTGCCCCTCTGGGTGTCCATGCTTCCATACTTTACAGAGTAAACGAAAACAATTCATGGTCCACTTCCTCCATACCTCAAAATACCTTCATATTTCTGTATACCCTTTTCCCAAGATACCCCCCTACTTCCTCATCCTCATTTCCTTTACTTGAGTCTCTGAAGATAAGGTGACCCTTTTCACGAAGGCCACTCTCTCTATTTAGTCACTTGATCTCATCTCTTCCCTTCTTCTCTAGGAAAAAACTTCTTCCATTGATTTTTCTCAAAGCCACCCATTTCAGTCTTTCCCTATGTACAGGCTAGGTGCCTACTGCCTGCAAACATATTCAGGTCCCTCCCATACGTAAGAAAACCTGAAAAAAAACCTGTATTGGAGCCTGCCATATCCTCAAGCTATTGTTCTGTAGCACTGTTCCCTTTGCCAAATTCCTAGAAAGAATCTTCTTTGCTTGCTACCTCCACTTTTTGCAATCTGACTTCCCTAATAGTCTTCTTCCTTTTAACAAGATTCCATTAGTCTCTTAACTACTAAATGTGATAAGCCTTTCTCTGTCCTCATACTATTTGACTTAAGATCAGAATTGTAGACCATATCCTTCTCCTCCTCAATACTCTGTTTTCTTTTGACCCTGCTCTTTCCTGGTTCTTGATCTATCCTGCCATTCTCCTTGGCCAGATGATCTTTCCGTCTTACTGTGGATGTCTCTCGTGGCCTTGGCTCATCTCTTCCCTCCTTTCGTTGTCTCCCTTGCTGACTTGATCAATTCCCCCTGGTTCAGTTATTGTGTCTTTCTAGTTCATCTTCAGCTCTGCATACTGAGTATTCTTTTTTTTTTGTATCAACATTTATTAACACAGGAATATATGTTTGTTCATTAATTAATTGATCACTAATGTCCCTGTTAACAGTCTTTCCCATCTCCAAACTTTCCTTTATATAATGATCTAAATAAGCTTCTTAATCACTAAGTCATTTCTTTCCTCCTCAGAAACCATCATTGGGAAGGGGACGCCCATCATCTGAGAAATGACTGAACAAATTATAGTATGTGTATGTAATGGAATACCATTGTTCCACAGGGAATGATGAAGGGATTGATTTTAGAGAAACCTTGGAAGATTTATAGAAACTTATGCACAATGTAGTGAACCAAGAGAACAATTTAGACTATTATGATACCATTGGAAATCAGTTTTGAAACACACATAATTTCAGAAGATCAGTGATGAAGCCTGGTACTCCCCTCCTGAGAAAAAGAGGATAGACTCAGGCTGCAGAATAGAATGTATATACATGGACAATGCTAGAATGTGCCTATATATTGCCAGGACTTTGTCCTTTTCTTCTTGTTCGCTGGTAGAAGAGAAGAAAAGAACATGTGGTTTTGTTCAATAAAAAATAAAATATAATTTAAAAACAAAAGAATCTTAAGTGACTCCCCATTGCTTCTAGGAGAAGATACAAACTCTTTAGCCTAGTCTTTAAGACCTTTCCCAGCGTATCTTTCCAGCTTCATTGTATCCCCAGCATTTAGCCTGGTACCTGGGCATGTTAAATTAATGTTGATGAGAGATTGATGTGTTCCAACTAAGCAAACCTATTATTTGCTTCTGAATTCAACATTCCAACTCCCATCTCTGTGTATTCACACAAGCATAGGCTAGTCATTCCCCATACCTTGATTGCACCTGCCTCTCAATGTTTCTACCTCTCAGAATCCTCATGTTCCCATAGAGCACAGCTTAGGTTCCATATCTTCCATTAAACCCTCTTGATCCTCGCTGTTCTTCATGCCTTCTCTCCCTTCAATTTATTTTTATATACATCTCTGTGAACATGTCCTATTTCTGACAACCACCAAGGAAAATTTCCAGAATCCGCTTAGTAAATTAGCACTTCTTTCCTACTGATACCTTTCTTCATTGTTCTGGGTCTGGAAAATGCAATTATCTTCCAGTAGAAATGGAAATGTCACCTATCTGGGTAGTAGTTTCAATTTATATAGTAGAGGTAGGAACAAGCCAACAGGCACATAGCCCTGGTCTGGCAATGACTCATGGATGACCAGACAGATTTCTCTTCTTTAAGGACTCCAGAAAGTTAAGGACTTGCATCAATATTAACCTCTTCAAGGGGCAGTTAGGTGGCACAGTGGCTAGAGCACTGACCCTGGAGTCAGGAGTACCTGAGTTCAAATCTAACCTCAGACACTTGACAATTACCCAGCTGTGTAACCTTGGGCAAGTCACTCATTGCCTTGCAAACACTCCTCCCCCCAAAAAACCCCAAACAAATATTAACCCCTTCAAGTAACTCAAGTTCCTTCTTTCACTGGGTTTACTGTATTACAGGTCAACTACTCAGAACAGACTCCTTTTTTGTTTTCTTCCATGGTCAAATAAGGGTTCACTAACTTGTTTTGTGGGGAAATGTAGGAGAGAGCAATAACAAATAAAAAGAGAAAGTTACAATATGATTTTTGGAGAAGGAAATAGCAAACCATTCCAGAATCTTTTCCAAGAAAACCCCAGATGGAATCACAAAGAATCAGACACAGATTTTCATGCAGCTTAATAATTTTATCAGTGTTAAGACATAAGTAACATGAGGACTAACTTGAAGGTTAACCCAAAACTGTGAGGTAGGGTGGGGAGGAGAGATATATTACTAACATTTTTAGACTTTTTAAAAAAATATATATCTCCAAAGATCAGAACATTGACCCAGATTTATAAAGGAAAAATTTAATAGAGACAAATTCAAAGTCTTACAATTGAGTTTTTTAATGCAACCAATATAAGAGAGCAGTGCTTCAGGTGGTTTTAGTGAATTGCAAAGCTACTATTTTTCAGTGATGTGATCAGGCAGCTTAAAAAGCTAATGGAAGCTTCAGATGCATTAAGAGAGATATAAAGTCCAGAAGGATGGAGGTAATAATCCTGCTGTCTTCTACCATTGTCAGATCATGTCTGGAGTTGTATATTCTACTTCCTTCTTACATTCAGCTTCCCATTTTATAAAAGGCATTGATAAGCTGGAAAGGGCCCAGAGGAGGGATAAACAAGATGGTGAAGGGCCTCAGGTTCTGCGTTTGTATGAATGCCCTGTCTGACTCTTGAAAGTCACTTTGCCTCTTTCGAACTGATAATCCATCTGTAAAATAGATCTAGTGGTACTTGTACTACCTATGTCACAGGGTTTTTATGAAGACAGTCCTTTGTGATTAATAAAGGATTAACAAAACGGGAGCTGCTTTTATGACTGGGTTAGGGCTTATTAACCTGTATTGTATCCTGAACTGCTTGGTAATGCTGGTAAAACCTATGGATCCCTTCTCATAATATTTTAAATGTAAAAAATAAAATAGATATGATTACCAAAAAACCCTAGTCTTATTCAAATGCAATTATTAAAATCTTTTGAATACTAGTTCATCGACCCCAAATTGAACTCTTTGGACCCTATAGTGTGTTGCTAGCCCTTCTACTTTCTCAGTCTTTCATACTTATCTGGATGAACCCTTTGCCTTTCCTAGGACTTATTCCCTAGTCACACTTGTTACATGTTATCCCAGATCTTACTCTCCAATCAGTGTACTGAATTTGGCAGTGGTACAGAAGTTTTCAAAGACGCTAGAATATGTGTTCTTAATTTTTGACTATAAGTAAAGAATGCACTTGGACCTAGGCAAAAGATTCTTAAGTTAGGATCCACAAATTAGTTTTTAAAATATTTTGTTAACTGTACTTACCAAAATTCCAAAAGAGTCCATGACACAAAAAAAAGATTAAGATCCCCTGGCTTAGAAAGATATTGTGCCTCTCTCTATTGCCTTTTCTACAATGTCTCTACACTGACTTATAATTTACAATAGAGAGGAAAACATATTGCATAGCTCAGAAACTGTCCACTTGGCTTTTTGCCATACTCTGTTCTTTCTACTAAATATTGGAGGCCTTGATTTTCTTTTGGGGTTATTTAAAGGTAGATGGCAAAAGTAGAATCCTGGCATCTATTGGGATCATTTGATAACTTATGAATGCTAGGATTTTCATTTGGTGACTGTTCGATTACATTTGACTTATTTCGAACATTCTCCTACTCCTCCTGGGAGCTGGGGGCAGTGTACATGATTTGGCCCTAGAAATCAAGGGTAGGGTAGAATCAGTCACAAGTTAAAATGTATTCTCTATGCATACAGCCTGAGAGATGGGGTACCCCTCTCATAGTTTGGAACTTGAGGCAGTCAACCTGAATGATGGGGGTAGGGAGAAAGGACCAAAGTTGGGAATTCACACATGTGTTGCTTCATTAGAATCCACTTACAAAAAAAAAAGAAAGAAAGAAAATGGAACTCATCTCATCAGCCTGATTTTATGGTATCTGATTAGACCACTATTTTCTCAGCAGGCCCCTTTTCTTTAAACTGTTGACTATGGATGGCCTGCTGAATAGAATGAACTTTAGACCACTAAATTGCAACATTATGGTTATTTAGTGTAATTTATGGGGGGGAAAATGAGGGAAACCATGATCACTTACTTCATATTGCTAGTTGTGAATGATATCTCCTTTTTATCTGAACAGGTAAGTGTTGGGTACATTCCCTCCCCCCTTCCTGGCTGTACTGTCTTTTCCCCCCAATCCCCCTACCATGGAACACTGTTCAATGAGAGCCCAAAAGGAATGGTATTTAGTAACTGTATAGATCATAAATTTAAAATTAATAGTTCTTATTCAAGTATTTATAAACATCAGTCATCACCGCCCTCTTGATAAAGTTCCATATTGTAAGCGTGCTTATTTAATAAGTCCTTTGATCCTATGCTTTCCATCTAATTACACAGAAATTGGTAAAAACCTAATTTGGCTATAGTGGTTTGCCTTGTATTGTCTACCTTCTTTTGAAACACAAAGGAAGGTGGTGAACTCATGTATTATTTGTTTAAAGCATCCTGATGATTACAAAGAATGTGGAGTGCTTTTTTTTCTGATTGGTTGAGGGGAAAAAACCAAGGAAATAGGCTTCTAGCTATCCATGCTATTGAAAAACAAAAACGCATATCATAAGACAACAGAGGATAGAAAGCAGGAATACTTCAATTTGATGAGAGTGAGGAGATGTAAATTATCTGTAGGGAACCCAGTGCTGTAGAAATGATTCCCAACTGTCCTTTGGTGGACAAAAGGCTGCCTGTGTCCAGGGATCCAAAGGAGTCTCTTGAACATGTACAAATATGTTTCTCTTTTATTTTGTTGTACTCCATTTTTTCCAAAAAAATTATATAGCTCTTTCTTTTTGTTATAGGCAGCCAGATGGGGTTGGGAGTGGTAGCAATAATAGCCAAATCAGAGAAGAACTAAAAGGAAGCTGGGCTCTGAGTAATTAAAAATCTGTTAGAATCATCGAAAGCAGATAATGAAACATGCTTTCCTCCTTTTGATAGTGAAGTGATGGACTGTGAAAACAGAATGTTACATACATTGTCAGACGTGGTACCTGGACAATGTGTCTTTACTTACCTGCTTTTCTTTTGTCACAAGGAAGGGTTCATTTTAAATAGAGGGAGTAATTCTAGAAATTATTGTGCTATAAAAATGAAAGGCCTCAATAAAACTTATTTAAAAAATTAAACAGTATTCCAGCTTCTAAGTGGTTGAAAATTACCCCTCTAGGTGTACAGTTGGGCTTATGATCCTTCAACAAAAACCATTTGAGGACTCCTAATGGCTACCTCCTAAACTGTGAAGACTCTAAGTCAATCAACAAGCATCAGAATCTGTCATACATCAGGCAGTCTAGGAATACAAAAAAAGCAAAAATAGTCACTGACTTCAAGGAGTCTATGTATTTTTTGGTTTTGGAAGCAAGCAGGATTAAGTGACTTGCCTAGGGTCACACAGTCACTAAGTTTTCTGAGGTCAGATTTGAATTTAGATCCTCTTGACTCCAGGGCCAGTGTTCTAGCCACTACACCACCTAGCTGCCCCAAGAGCCTGCATTTTAATGGAGAAGACAACATATATATGTAAATAACCTCCCAAAAAAAGTTAGAGAATGACATCAGGAACAGTTTACAGAGGTTTTCTGTGGTAAAATAATCATGACATCCCAGGACAGCACTAGGAAAATCAAGTTCACTGGATGGATGCTATAGCTAATGTCGGCAGTCCCCATTATAAGTCAGGACCTGACTATTCATTTCAATGAAACTGACTTCCTTTCTTTTCCTCATGCATAAGTCAGGTCCTGACTATATGCATTAAAACAAAAAAGGTCACAGGCCCTTTACATGCAACCTATCCCAAGGCCTAAGTTGATACCAGAACTTATCCCAAGTATTGTGTTCCCAGGCCTACCAGTGAAAGCTTCCCCACCCCACTCTCAGAGGGATAATACCAAATATTGACCCTTTTAGAGATCTGACTGAGGGTCTACTACCTTCTTCCATGAAGACTGAAGAACACTCCAGGATCTTTAAATCACTATTAAATAATCGAAAGTATCTTTTTTTTCCTCCAAGTAAACTTTTAGTCACCATGATTATAAAAGGGTAATTTTACTTCTCTGTCTTTAAAAAGCCAAGTCCCTCCCATTTATTTTACCCTTTAATCCTCTAAGCTCTTTCTGATAAAGAGTTATATGAATCATCTCAGAGAAAAAAAACTGTCAACTAAGGAAACCCAAACCAGTCCCTCAGGCTGCATTGGATGCTTATAAGAGAGCAAAAAACTCAAGAATCAGGGGACCCTGTTCAGAGAATGGAATGAGGAAGGGTAAGAGTCATCTGGGATTATATCCAAAAGTAGTCCATTCTGATCATGAGTTCTGAAAGGCAGCTCCAAGAAACCACTGAACTAAAAATACCATCTTCTTCTGAAGGTAGCACTGATTTATCAAAGACCTCTGGAACATGGGATCCTGAAGTCTGATTCTCTTGAGGTCCATTCCACTATTCTATAATACCAGTTGCCTAAGGATGGAATGGAAGAGAGTCAAGCTAATAATTCTTGTTAACAATAGGCCCAATCCTGAAAATTTGCAGTGATGAGAAGCAATACAAAGGAGCCTACAGTGAAGAAGGATATATTACATAAAGGTTGATAATGTTTACAGCAAAAGCAAACATAATTGGCACTGCAATCCCATATCCTGAATGGGTATAACAGAAGTAAACAAACTACCAGATAGAGGAAAAGGGCCAATATAATCAATTAGCCAATCAGAAGCAGGTTGAGAACCACATGATATCATACCATACTAATCTCTCAGAAGTGGATACTGATTGGTATAAGGAGCATTGTTGGGCAGAAGTAGCTACATCATTGTTGGTTAAGGGAGCTATATGGTCCCATACCCCTTACAAGATAGCATCATGATCCCCATATCCAGATTGTTGAAGAAACTATTTTTCAGCCCCAGCTGTTCTTGTGAAGACCTACGTGAACTTGGATACCCAGTTTGTCAAAGGGCATATAATGGTAGGGCACAAGAGAGTCTCCACTTTGAGGTCAGAAGCAATGGAAGAATTTTACTGTTGTTTCTCACAGCATATGATTGTGTTACTCTTGTTGTTGCTGGGGAGGGTGGAGCTAAGGCATGTTAGTGCCTATTAGAGTCATGGACCTTGTCTTTGTGACACATGGTCCTAGTGTGCCAGAAGCTGTGTGGAGTGAACTTAAGCCAGCAGTGGGAAGGCCTTAACTAACTGGGTGAGAAGCATCACAAGACCCAGCCAACTACATGGGTCAATAAATGGGCTTATATTGGGGTTTTATTATTAAAAGCCCTCATCACCACATACCTGGTCTATTATAGTAACTTGCTGATTGGTCTTCCTGCCTCAAGTCTCTCCATATTTCAATCCATCTTCAACTTACCTGTCAAATTGATGTATTGAAAACACCTCTCCCCCCACCATTCAACTTCAGTGACTCCCTTTTGCCTCTAGAATCAAATATAAAATCCATTATTGGGTTCATAAAGTCCTATACATATATGTATACACATACATAGGTACTATTCAGTTCAATGAAACTGACTTCCTTTCTATTCCTCACACATGAATGCCACCCCATCTCCTCACATCAAGCACATTCACTAGCTTTCCCTGTGTGTAAAGATCTCTCTCCCCTAGCTTCCTTTGATTCTTTCAAGTCTCATCTTCCACATTCAATTTTATCAACCCTGCCTTTGTTTTTCTTTTTTTTTTATAGTAAATAAACATTCATTAAATGATTTATGTGCCAAACACTTTGCTAAACACTGGGGATACAAATAAAAATAAAGATGATACTTGCCCTCAAAGTGTTCACAACCTTTTTATTAATATTTATTATTTATTTTTAACATGTTTTTGAAATTTTGAGTTCCTGATTCTCTCCCTCTCTCCCACTGAGAGGCAAAAATATGATATCTACTATATGTGTGGAATCATGCAAAACATATTTCCATATTTTTTTAGGGCTTTTTTGCAAGGCAATGGGGTTAAGTGACTTGCCCAAGGCCACACAGCTAGGTAATTATTAAGTGTCTGAGGTCGCATTTGAACTCAGGTCCTTCTGACTCCAGGGCTGGTGCTCTATCCACTGCGCCACCTAGTGACCCCAAAACATATTTCCATATTATACTTATTGGGAAAAAAGCTAGTAAATGATTGTTCAGTTTGCTCTCAGTGTTCATCAGTTCTTGTTCTGGAGGTAGATAGTATTTTTTCCAGCATCAGTTCTCTAGAATTGTCTTTCATCACTGGATTGATCAGAATTGCCAGATCTTTCATAGTTGATCATCATTACAATATTGCTGTTACAGAACTTGCTATGTATTTTCTGAAACTACCCTCTCATCATTTTTATAGCACACTAGTATCATACTACATATATATATACATACATACATATACATATACACACACACACACACACACACACACACACATATACTACAACTTGTTTGGCCATTCCCAAATTGATGAGCATCCTCTCAATTTCTAAGAAGTGATATAGATAGATAGATAGATAGATAGATAGATAGATAGATAGAGATATGTTTTCTTTTTCTTTGATCTCTTTCAGACACAGACCCAGTAGTGATATTGCTGGATCACTCCATAATGGTTGGACCATTTCATTACTCCATCAGCAGTTCATTAATATAACTATTTTTCCTCATCCCCGCTAAAATTTTTCATTTCTGATAGGTGTCAGATAGAACTTCAGAGTTGTTTTAATTTCTCTTTAATCAATAGTGATTTAAAACTTTTTTCATGACTATATACAGCTTTGATTTCTTCTTCTGAAAACTACTATTTGTGTCCCTTGACCATTTGTCAACTAAGGGATTACTCTTAGTTTTATAAATTTCACTCCATTATATATTTGAGAAATAAGGTCTTTTTCAGAGAATCTAACAATTTTTATATTACTTCACTGACTATGATACTTTTATCAAACTGTAGTTTCCCTGATTATTTCTTTCAATTAGGTCTATTTTTGCTTTTTCCTTCATTTGAGATTATGTTTGCCACTTTGCCCTCTTCACTTCAACTAATCAGATTAGACTCTATTCCAACCCTTCATTTCAACTCTGTGTGTTTTTCCATCCCAAGTGTGTGTCTACACAACATATTGTCAGATTTAGGTTTCCAGTTCATTCTGCCATCCCTTCCTCTTCCATAGGTTAGTTCATCTCATTCACATTCACAGTTATGATCACTAACTGTGTATTTCTCTCTATCCCATTTTCCTCTATGTTTATCTTCTCATCTTCTCTCTCTCTCTCTCTCTCTCTCTCTCTCTCTCTCTATATATATATATATATATATATATATATATATATATGTGTGTATACTATCCCTTCTCAAAAGTTTTGGGGTTTTTTTGACTTTCAACTGCTGCCTTCTCCAAACAGCTCTCCCCATTTCTCTTGTCCCCTTCCCCTTCTATCTCTCTCTTTGGTAAGATCAATTTCCATACTCAACTAATTGTGTGTGTGTGTGTGTGTGTGTGTGTGTGTGTGTGTATTCTTTCCTCTTTGAATCAATTCCAGTGAGAGTGAGGTTGCCTGCCACATCTGCCCCATTTTCCCCTCTACTTTAAAAACTCTTCCTTGTGTGCCTCCTTTATGTGAGAAAAGTTGCTCTATTCTTCCCCTTCCTTTTTTCTTCTTCCAGGACATTATTCTTTCTCATCCCTACATTCCTTTTTCAGTGAGGCAATGGGGTTAAGTGACTTGTCCAAGGTCACATAGGTAATTAGTGAGTGAAGTCATATTTGAACCCAGGTCTTCCTGACTCCAAAGCTGGTGCTCTATCTACTGCACCACCTAGTTGTTTCCCTACATCCTTTTTTGGATAACATCTCAACATAATTGACTCACAGTCATGACTACTGTTGATTCATATTCCTTCCAACTGTCCTAATAATGATAAAGTTCTTAGGAATGAAATGTATCATCTTCCCATACAGGAATATAAACAGTTTAACTCCATTGAGTCCCTTATGATTACTCTTTCATTTTTACCTCGTATGGTTCTCTTTAGTCTTCAGTTTGAATGTCAAATTTTCTATTCCACTCTGGTTCTTTTTCATCAGGAATGCTTGTAAATCCTCTTTTACATTAAATATCCATTTTCCTCCTGAAAGGATTATACTTATTTTGGCTGGGTAACTAATTCTTGGTTGTAATCCTAGTTCCTTTGTCTTTCAGAATATCATATTCTAAGTCCTCTGATCCTTTAACGTGGAAGCTGCTAAATCTTCTGTGATTCTGACTGTTCTCTATGATATTAGAATTTTATTTTTTGGTAATTGCAATATTTTCTCCTTGAACTGGGAGTTCTAGAATTTGGCTATATTATTCCTGTGAGGTGTGTCTTTTGTGGTTTCTTTCAGGAGATGATGGTTAGATTCTTTCAATTTCTATTTTACTCCTGGATCTAAAATTTCCTTGATGATTTCATGAAATATGATGTCTGAACTCTTTTTGTGATCATGACTTTCTGGTAGTAGAATAATTCTTAAGTCATCTCTTCTTGATCTATTTTTCAGGTTAGTTGTTTTTCCAATGAGATATTTCATATTTTTTCTGTTTTTTCATTCTTTTGGCTTTGTTTAATTTCTTGAAGTCTCCTAGAGTTCTAACACCTTTCATTGCCTCAATTCTAATTTTTAAGGGCACAGTGGATAGAAAAGAAGGCCTGAAGTCAGGGAGCCCTGAGTTCAAATCTAACTTCGGACACTTACTAATTTGTGACCCTGGGCATAGCACTTACCCCTGTTTGCTTCAGTTTTATCATCTGTAAAAGGAGCTGGAGAAAGGAATGGTAAATCAGTCCAATATCTTTGAAGAAAACCCTAAATGGTGTTATAAAGAGTCACAAACTACTAAACAAGAGGCAGCCAGGTGGTATAAGAGATAGATTACTGGGTTTGGAATAAGAAAGACTCTTCTTCCTGAATTTAAATCTGGTCTCAGTCATTTACTAGCTGAATGACCTTGGGCAAGAACTTAACCCTGTTTGCCTCAGTTCATCTTCTATAAAATGAACTAAAGAAGGAAATGGCAAACCACTCCAATATCTTTACCAAAAAAATCTCTGGACGGCTAGGTGGTGCAGTGGATAGAGCACTGGCCCTGGAGTCAGGGGTACCTGAGTTCAATTCTGGCCTCAGACACTTAATAATTACCTAGCTGTGTGGCCTTGGCCAAGCCACTTAACCCTATTGCCTTGCAAAAAAAAACTAAAAACAAAAAAAATCTCAAAAATGAGTCATGAAGAGTTGGGCACAACTGAGAACAGCCAAACAACAAAAGTTTTTTTTTTCTTTTGTCTATTTTACTTAGCAGTTTATTTTTCCCCAGTTGTATGTAATAACAATTATTAACATTTGATTTTAAAACTTTGAGTTTCACACTATTGTTCTATTAGAAACCAGGAGGGATAAGAATTCAGAGAAGCTTGGAAGGATTTGCATGAATTGATGCTGAGCAAGATGAGCAGAACCAGAATACTGTACACCCTAACAGCAACATGGGGGTGATGATCAACCTTGATGGACTTGCTCATTTCATCAGTGCAACAATCAGGGACAATTTTAGGGTATCTGTGATGGAGAATACATCTGTATCCAGAGAAAAAATTGTGGCAAAGACCAAAGACTATTACCTTTAAATTAAATTTTTAAAAAGATATCTTATTATGTAATTTTATTATGTCATAATTTTTTCCTTAAGGTTATGATTTCTCTCTCAACACATTTAGTTTTGATCAATGTATAGCATGGAAACAATGTAAAGACTATCAGACTGCCTTCTGTAGGGGGTGGAGGGAGGGAAGCGAGATTGGAAAAAAATTGTAAAATTAAAAAAAAATTAATTAAAAAAATAACTTTGAGTTCCAAATTCTCTTCTTTCCTCCTGACCCACACCCTCTCATTGAGAAAGCAAGCAATTTGATATAGATTATAAATGTGTAGACATGCAAAACATTTCCTTAATAGTCATGTTATGAAAGAAAACAGAACCATCTCCCCCTATACACAAAAAGAAAAATAAAGTTAAGAAAGTATGCTTCAATTTGTATTCAGGCATCATCAGCTCTTTCTTGGGGATGGATAGTATTCTTTATTATAAATCCCCTTCAGTTGTTTTGAGTCACAGTATTACTGAGAAAAGCTAAGTCATTCACCACTGATCACCTTTTTTTAGGATTTTTTTTTGCAAGGCAAATGGGGTTAAGTGGCTTGCCCAAGGCCACACAGTTAGGTAATTATTAAATGTCTGAGACCAGATTTGAACCCAGCTACTCCTGACTCCAGGACCGGTGCTTTATCCACTGCACCACCTAGCCGTCCCACCACTGATCATCTTACAATATTGCTGTTACTTTGTACACTGTACATTTCACTAACAAAAGTTTTTTTTTAACTTTTTTTTACAAGGCAATGGGGTTAAGTGATTTGCCCAAGGTCACACAGCTAAGTAATTATTAAGTGGCTGAGGCCATATTTGAACTCCGGTCCTCCTGACTGCAGGGCTGGTGCTCTACCCACTGTGCCACCTAGCTGCCCCAACAAAAACTTTTTTAAGGAGCTCTTTTCTTCAGTGAATTTCTATATCTGCTTTTCCATTTAGCCTACTCTTCTTTAAAGGAGTCCTTTTCTTTAGTGAATTTTTGTGCCTTTTTTACTATTAGGTCAATTTTTTAAGGTGATATTTTCTTTTCTATTTTTGTGCCTGTTTTACCAAATTATTAATTTGTCTTTTCATAATTTCCTTGCATCACACTCATTTCTTTTCCCAATTTTTCCTCTATCACTCTTATCTTTCTTTCACTCTTCCAGGAAATCTTGCTGGCCCTGTGTTCAATTAACATTTTTCTTTAAAACTTTGCTTGGGGGGGGGGGGGGGGAGCTAGGTAGCACAGTCAGGAAGACCTGTGTTCAAATCAGGAGGACCTTAGTTCAAATCAAGCCTCAGACAATTAATACTTACTTAGTTGTGTGACCTTGGGCAAGTCCTTTAACCCCTCTGCTTTGCACACAAAAAAAGAGACTTTGCTTGTAGCTATTTCACATTGTTGTCTTCTAGGTTAATGCCTTGTTTTTCTCTGCCGCTATAGTAGCTTTTCGTGGACAAGTGGTTTTTGTTGTTGTTTTATCATTTTCCCAGACTATTTCTTCATTTTCAACTTTATGTTACAGTCAGACTGCTCACCTAGGGGAGCAGTAGCACTGTGCCAGGTTTCAGTTTAAGTTTTCAGTGCTTCCAAAGTGATATTATTCTGGGAGAAGTGTGGTCATTGCTCTCCTGGTCTGCTTTCTGGTTTTTACCCAGGAATGACCACTGCTGCCCTAAAACTGCAAATACTGGCATTCTTCTTGACTTTGGAACCATGACCATGACCCCTCTCCCTTGTGACTGGCCACAAGTACTTCTTGCCATCCTGGAACTGCAACCTAGAACTGCTTATGGGTAATAGAGTTGTCAATCAGCACCAGCTGCACCAAGTGCCAACAAAGGGTCCCCTGTGATCTCTTTCTGATCAATAATCCTACACCCTTAGCATTTCTGGGCTGAGAACTATTGAAGCAACTGCTGTTGCTACTACCTTCAAGGCTCACCTCTAGTGCTCCTGCTTCACTCCAGACTTGTTGTGTCCACCCTAGTGTGAGAAATCTCTTCTGTGAACTTCCTAAATTGTCTTAGGCTAGAAAAATGTCTCTCCTCTGATCTTTTTTTTTTTTACTCTTCTATTCCAAAATTTTATTTGAGCTATTTTTTTTAAAAGTTGTTCAGAGGAGAAATGTCAGGAAAGTTCAGTTGTGACCCAGTTTGTATTCTGCCCCTCACCTCCCCTGCCTTTGATTTTTAGATTTGTATTTTGGGGCTTGGTGGAGGAGTTTTAACTTGTTGGTTTTCTAGGGAGATTTTTAGAACCATGTCCAATTCAATGATGTGCTCTTTCTCTCTTTGATTTATGCAACCATTTAGATATATAAAATTTCCTTTAAATTCTGCTCTAACTGCATCCCACAAATTTTAGTATGTTGTTTTGTCATTTGTTGATTGTTTCTATGATTTGTTCTTTCATTCATTCATTTTTTATGTTTTTGCAAGGCAAATGGGGTTAAGTGGCATGCCCAAGGCCACACAGCTAGGTAATTATTAAGTGTCTGAGACTGGATTTGAACCCAGGTACTCCTGACTCCAAGGCCGGTACTTTATCCACTACGCCACCTAGCCGCCCCTTCATTCATTCATTTTTAGGATTGTTATTTAGGTCCAATTAAGTTTTAATTTATGTTTCAAAGTTCCTTTATTGAATATAATTCTTGTGGCATTGAAGTCTGAAAATTATACATTTAATATTGATGTTTTATGCATTTATATGTGACATTTTTAATACCCTAAAATATGATCAATGTTTGTAATAGCATTATGTACAGTTGAAAAATAGATATGTTCTTTTCTTTTCCCATTAACTATTTTCCAGAGATCTTTCAAATCTAACTTTTCTAAAATTCTATTCAGCACTTTAACTTATTTCTTGTTTCTTTTATAGTTAGATTTATCTAGGTCTTAGAAGGATAAATTGAGTCCCCCACTGTTATAGTTTTACTATTTGCTTCTGTATATCATTTAACTTTTGCTTAAAGTATCTTTTAGTAAAACGTATTTTCCTTGTTTATCTTTTCTCAGTAGACCTATTTCTGTTTTTACTTTGTCCGAAATCATGATTGCTATCCCAGCCTTGTTCACTTCAGCAGAAGCATGTTACATTCTTCCCTTTACTAGAAAGATTGTGTGATCCCATGTTTGTTTCCATGGTATTTGAAGTCTTTCTGACTGCTTGATGTATTTTTTTCTTTAATTTACATGCTCTGAATTTTGGCTATGGTATATCTGAGAATTTTCTTTTGGGGATTTCTTTAGGGCAGTTTTCTTTTTTGATTTCTTGAAATAAAACATTTAGATATTTTTATTTTATTCATGGCTTTCACAGATGTTCATTGATTCTTAAAATATCTCTCCATGATATATTTTCCAGGTCATTTGTTTTTCCTATTACTATTTTTTCAGTCTTTTGATTAAAATTTTTTTTAATATCTCATGGAATCATTGACTTCCATTTGGTCAGTTCTAATTTTCAAGGAGATTTTTCTTCACTAAGATTTTATACTCTTTTTCCAAATGGTTATTTTTCTTTTCATATCTTTCTTGCATAACACTTAATTTCTTTTCCCTTTTTTTCCTAGACCACTTTTATTTGTTTTTTAAAGGCATTTTTCCCTTTATTTAACTCTTTTTTAACCTCTTCTAGAAATTTGTGTTTTGTTTGTGTCCAGTCTGCATTTTTCTTTGAGCCTTTGCTTATAAATGTTTACTAGTCATTGTTATCATCTCTATGTAGTAAGCTTTCCTTTTATCATAGTAGATCTTTATGGCCATCTTTTTTGTTTTCTCATTCTTCCAGCTTACTTTTTCACTTTTGACTTTATGTTAAGTGCTGGGCTTTGTGGATTTCTCTATTTTTCTGGGGTGGGATGATATCTAGATTGAGCTTCTGTTCTTTTACTTATGTTCTGCTGCTTTCACAGCTCAGTCTGAGGACCTGCAAGTTTTCAAAATTCCCACAGTAATATGATCTGTGGTTTGGTCTTTCTACTGCCCTCCTCCTCTGATTTTAGTAAATTCCTGATTCAGATTTGGGTCCGTTGATTTGTGAATGGTTGGTTTTCAGTAGTCATCTCCTGGACTCTGTCAGTTTTTGCTTGCTAGGAGATTCTGAAAGTTCTGAAAGATCTAGTTAGTTGCTGATTTCCCTTTATCTTGGTCTTTTGCCCTGGTTATTCTACTGTAGACTTATGTGCCTACAAGGCTAGATCAGTGTTACAGCACTGCTCCTGGGCTCAGAGCTATATAGCTATCTTTCTGGAACTTGTTCCTTGCTCAGTGCTCAGCTAGACGCCACTTATTCTAACAACTCCGCTTTATCCTGGATCTGTGACCTAGAACTGGGGAGACAGTGCTCAGAATTACATGTAAGGAAGATTATTTTGACAACTGTGTGGAAGAGGAACTGGAGTGGACAGACAGGGAAATCGATCAGCAGGCTATTTCAGTAGTCCTGACTGAAGGTGCTAAGAGTCTGCACTATGAAGGTGGCATTGTCGGAGAAGAGAAGGGGGCATGTACTAGAGGTGTTATAAACATAGAAATGATAGGATTTGGCAATAGGTTGTATCTAGTGGGTGTGAGAGAGTAAGGAGTCGAAGATGACAGGTTATAAACATTTGTTCCTGGGAAGACAGCGGTAACAGAAAAGTTAAGAAGAGAGAAGGATTTTGGGTAGAAGATAATGGGTCTAGTTTTGGATGGTTGAGTGTAAGATGTTCTATAGAATATTTACCTTGAGATGTTCAATTGACAGTTGAAGATTAAAGATTGGAGTTCAGGAGAGAGGCTAGGACTGGACAACTAGATGTGAAAGTCAGTTGCATAGGAGATTATAATTGAAACCGTAATTGTTGATGAGTATCCCAAGTGAAATTGGATAGGAGAAGGAAATGGGTCCTAGGACATAGTTTGGGGGAAATTCCCACCATTATTTTCCTTGACCTGGATAAAGATACAGTAAATGAGATATAGTAGGAGTGATCAGACACGTAGAAAGACCAAGACAGAATTTCACAAAACCTAGAAAGAAGAAAGTACCCAAGAGTCTGAGAGAAGATTGAGAAAAGGTTAGGAGATATGGCACTTAAGAGATTAATAGTAACTTTGGAGAGAATAGTTTCCATTGAATGAATGATGAATGAATTCATAGAATTAAGAAGAGAGAAAAGGTAGTAGAGGTCCCTATTATAGATTGTTTTCTCAAGGAGTTTAACCTCAAAAAAAGAGAGAGAGGAGACATTATCAATTCAGGATGACAGATCAAGTGAGGATTTCTTGAGGATGGGGGAAGACATTGGTATGTTTGTAGACAGCAGGAAAACAGCAAATAGACAAGGAGATATTGAAAATAATTGAGATAATGGGGATGATAGAGGGGGGCGATCTGTCTACTGGAGAAGACGAAAAAAAGGAATGGGATCATTTGTTCATAGAGACTCAATAATCCTCCTTCTCCACATAGTCCTCCCTTGCAGTAATGACGTCCAGCAAATAAAATAAAATTATATATCTGAATATGTGTTACTTAATCTGCACCTGTCCTCCACCAGCACCACCTCTATCATCACCAGTCCTCCGAGTTCACAACATTAATCAGAGTTCTGAAGACTTTCTCTGTCAGTTTTTTTAAAACACTTTTTCTTGATCTCTCTGTGGATGCCAAAACATTCTACTCTCTGTTGTATTTCTTTTTATAGTTGGTATAGTCTTCTATTCAACTGTAAATCCCATGAGTGCAAGGACTGTGCAATTTTTCATCAGTGTATCTCTGCCCTGCCTCCTCACACCTAGCACAATGTCAGACACGAGAAAATAAGCATATAAATTCATATACCTCCTACCTAGTGAACCCCAGTCCATTTTTAATTAAAGTTTGATGCCATTTGTTTTAACATTATGCTCATTTTCTATTATATTACCCTACACACACACACACACACACACACACACATACACACACAATCCCTAGTGAACCTCCCCTTATAACAAAGAAAATTTGTTAAATAAAACCACCATTTCTCATAGTTTCTGCAACATCTCTCACCCAGAATTGCCTCTCCAGTGGAAGAGCATCTCTTTTCCAGGGACAGGATTTGGCGACCACATTGGACTTTTTTTCTAATATTTTTCAATCACTACATTTGTAGTGCTTTCATTGGTATATATACTCTTCTCTTGGTATTGATAACATTATTCTTTATAACTTCAAGCTGTATGGAGTTTTTCCGAAGGCTTCAGGTGCATCTTTGGTTACTGATAAATCAGTTATTAATGACTAATGATTATATATGGTACAAAAATGCGCCATTATGGCTATATACTACTATGTATTCAGTCATTCCCTAATCGATGACCGCTTCCTTTTGTTTCCTACTTCTTGCTACTAGAAAATAGGTTTCTTGAATCGTATGCTGAGCAGTTACTCCAGACCATTTTCATGGCTTTTAGCTTTCTCTGTTCTGATTTCTTTTCAACCGCTGTGGCGACTCCCAAATATTTATGATCTCTTTCATACAGTCCCTTTTGAAGACAATGTATTCAAGCATTTTGCCCAACCTAAAGTTACTTCTCTGATCCTAACTTCTTAACCTATGTAGCCTCTCATTAAAAGAACTTTGCAATTTCTCAAACTCCCTTCTATTTTTCTTCTGTTCAATAAAAGGCCCAGCTCATTGCCCATTGTAATATCTCTTCAAGTATAATTGGGGGGAGGGAAAGGTGTGAGTGGGTATGGCCTGAAATTGCCATGTGAAAGAGCCTGGAGAGATTGTTTTCAGAAAGACTTCATGTTTAATGGGAGTGTCCTTTTTCATTTTTAACTGGGTCTGATCTGTTTATTGAAAAGATGGACTGTTGAATTGACTGCAAAATTGAAACTAGGTGCATTCAAAAGGCAGTGACCAGCAAAAAGAGTGCCCCAAGTTCAGTTAGTAATCGATTATTAAGCACTTACTGTATATCAGATCCTCTGGTAAACTCTGGTGATACAGTTCCTGCCCTAAAGGAGCTCACCTTCATGAAGGAATTAACATGCAAACAACTATGTACTTACAAGAAAGATACAGAAAACTAGGAGGCAATCTCAGAGGGATAGCATTAGGGAGAGGTGGAGGTAAAAGAAGACGAGGAAAGGTCTCTTGCAGGAGCCAGGATTTGAGCTGACTTGAAGGAAGCTAGGTGCAGAGGTGAGTGGGAAAGCATTGCAGTCCTGAAGAATAGCCAGAGAAAAGAATCAGGCAATGAAATATTTGTCAGGGTCACAAAGACTATAGAGAGGAGGTAAGGAAAAGAAGACTGAAAAGATAAGATGGGTCATGTCATGAAAGGCTTAACAAAGAGAGAAGCTTGCACTGTATTTGCTTTTGGAGGAAATAGAGAACCACTATATTTCTGGTCTGATTTTACCCTGTCCAGTTGCCATTCAGTTACTATATGCAGGGATATGAAGAAAGATGCCTTGAACCCTCCAAATGAAAGACTGACATATGACCAGTGAATACAGGTCTCTGGTCTTTGCTTCTTTATGTTGTCTCCTGCTTTTAGATGAAAGAATATTAAAGGGTGCCATGACCTTGTGAGTTTTGAAAAGTCAATTAACCATGAGTTATCTAGGAACTGGAGTCCATACTAGGCTTTTATCCTCTAAGGCTATAGAAACACCTAAGTAACCCAGCCCAGTGATAGATAACAAAGATTCCCTGCCTTTGAAAATGAAGCTGGTGGAGGGAAAGCTGTGTGAAAACTTTATTAAGTTTGAATCCACACATGTCCTAGATGCTGGTGGGAAGTGTTTGTGCTTGGCTCCAAAATTTCAAAGTAAAATTTATTAAGTGACATGGGATACTAATCAGTGGTGGCCAACATTGGGAGGTACCACATTGGAATGGGATTTTGAACCAAATAGCCTTAGAGAATGTGAGCCAATCAATAAGTTTTTATTAATGTTTTAATTTATTAATGCTATTAATTTATTAACACTAATCTATGCTGAGCACTGGAGATACAAAGAAAAGTTAAAAAACGAAAGACGTCCCCCCTCAGCTCTCACAGGAATCCTCAAGGAGCTCACCTTTTCATGAAAGAATTAACATGCAAACAACTATGTACTTACAAGACAGATACAGAAAATTGGGAGGTAATCTCAGAGGGATAGCACTAGGGAGAGGGAGAGGTAAAAGGACTAAGAAAGGTCTCTTGCAGGAGCCAGGATTTGAGCTGATTTCAAGAAAGCTAGGTGCAGAGGCAAGTGGGAGAGCATTGCAGGCATGAGGAATAGTCAGAGAAAAGAGTCAGGCAATGAAATATTTGTCTGGGTCACAAAGAATATAGAGAGGAGGGAAGGAAAAGAAACTGAAAAGCTAAGATGGGGTCAAGTCGTGAAAGGCTTAACAAAGAGAGAAGCTTGTACTGTATTTGCTTTTGGCAGTAATAGAGAACCACTATGGTTTATTGGAGCTTATTGTTCTGGTCTGACTTTGCCCTGTCCAGTTGCTATTCAAGTGTTATATACAATGATATAAAGGAAGATGCCTTGAACCCTCCAAATGGAAAATTGACATATGACCAGTGAATACAGGCCTTTGCTTCTTTGTGCTGTTTCCTGCTTTTAGATGAAGGAATATTAGAGGCTGCTGTGACCTTGTGAGCTTTGAAAAGTCAATTAGCCTTGAGTTAGCTAGGAGCTGGAGTCCATATTAGGCTTTCTATCCTCTTAGGCTATAGAAAGACCTAAGTAACCCAGCCCAGTGATAGATAACAAAGATTCTCTGCTTTTGAAAGTGAAGTTGGTGGGAGGGAAAGCTGTGTAAAAACTTCATTAAGTTTGAATCCACACATGTCCTAGACCCTGGTGGGAAATGTTTGTGCTTCTCTCCAAAATTTCAAAGTAAAATTTGTTAAGTGAAATGGGTCCTAATCAGTGGTGGCCGACATTGGGGGGGCAACACACCGGAATGGGATTTTGAACCAATAGCCTTAGAGAATGTCAGCCAATCAATAAGTTTTTATTAATGCCTTAATTTGTTAATGCCATTAATTTATTAGCACTAATCTATGCTGAGCACTGGAGATACAAAGAAAAGTTAAAAAAAAAAGAGACACCCCCTCATAGGAGCCCTCAAACTCTGAGGGGAAGCTGGAACCTTCCTTACTTTGGAAGATTCCGTCTAGAATCCCACTCTACAAGGTAATCAGCATAGATGGATGAACTGTGTGACTGGCTCCCCTACAGTATATCAGAGTTAGACCAATGAGTCATCTTCATCTGAATAGTCTGGAAAAAGGCCCATTTTTGTTATATCCATAATCTTCTAGTGACAGCCTGTACTTGTGACTCATAGAATACTATAGTCTCTGAACTAATGAAGTTGTGGATTCCCCATAGAATACTGGAAAGTCCTGTAGTGGGCATGAGCAGATAGCAACAGATTGTGAGTAAGAAATTACAGAAAAGTGAGTGTAAAACGTATCATCAAAGAAATGAGGGAACCCGAAAAGAAGAAAAATTGGTCAAGTAGTGAGAATAAGGGGCAATTGATGGTCACCTTCATTGCACTATTGATACTTACTCAGCTTAGCTATTAGCTATGCAGCCTGATCAAATCATTTATCCACCCTTTGCCTCAGTTTTGTCATCTGTAAGATGACAAAAAATAGCATTTAAAGGCTCCTTTCAGATTTAAAGCTATAATCCTATGAGAGCTAAAGGAAGGTCCTTCCTTAAAAGGTAGGCAGTCCCCACCTCCATGGATTTATGAAAGAGCATGGACCAAGAGTTAAACAGAATGGGCAAGCATAGATGTGCTGCATGCTGCATTTTTATTTTTTTTATTTTTTTGAAAGATTTTATTTATTTTGCTTTACAATTTCCCCCCCCCATTGTTGCTTCCCTCCTCTACCCCCACAGAAGGCATTCTATTAGTCTTTACATTGGTTCCATGTTATATGTTGATCTCAGTTGAATGTGATGACAGAGAAATCATATACTTAAAGAAGAAAAATATTACATAATAAGATAACAGGTTTTGTTCTAATTTGAAGGTAATCGTCTTTGGTTTTTGTTCAAAGTCCATAATTCTTTCTCTGGATACAGATGGTATTCTCCATTGCAGAGAGCCCCAAATTGTCCCTGATTGTTGCACTGATGGAATGAGCAAGTCCATCAAGGTTGATCCTCACCCCCATGTTGCTGTTAGGGTGTGCAATGTTTTTCTGGTTCTGCTCATCTCACTCAGCATCAGTTCATGCAAATCCCTCCAGGCTTCCCTGAATTCCCATCTCTCCTGGTTTCTAACAGAACAATAGTGTTCTATGACTTATGTATACCACAGTTTAAGCCATTCCCCAATTGAAGGACATTCACTTAATTTCCAATTCTTTGCCACCACAAACAGGGCTGCTATGAATATTTTTGTACCAGTGATGTTTTTACCCTTTTTCATGATCTCTTCAGGGTATAGTCAGTAGTGATATTGCTGGATCAAAGGGAATGCACATTTTTGTTGCCTTTGGGTGTAGTTCCAGACTGCTCTCCAGAAAGGTTGGATGAGTTCACAGCTCCACCAACAATGTATTAGTGTCCCAGATTTCCCATATCCCTTCCAACAATGATCATTGTCCTTTCTGGTCATATTGGCCAGTCTGAGAGGTGTGAGGTGGAATCTCAGAGATGCTTTAATTTACTTTTCTCTAATAAGTAATGATTTGGAGCAATTTTTCATATGACTATGGATTGCTTTGAATTCCTCATCTGTAAATTGCCTTTGCATATCCTTTGACCATTTGTCAATTGGGGAATGGATTGGTTTTTTTGAAAATTTGACTCAGTTCTCTATATATTTTGGAAATGAGTCCTTTCTCTTACAAAAATTGTTTCCCAATTTACTACATTTCTTTTGATCTTGGTTACAGTGGTTTTGTCTGTGCAAAAGCTTTTTAATTTAATGTAATCAAAATCATCTAGTCCAATTTTAGTGACATTCTCCATCTCTTCCTTGGTCATAAACTGCTTCCCTTTCCATAGATCTGACAGGTAAACTACTGCTTGGTCTTCTAATTTGCTTATAATGTTTTTTTTATGTCTAAATCCTGCATCCATTTGGATCTTATCTTGGTATAGGGTGTGAGGTGTTTTCTAATCTAAGTTTCTTCCATACTAACTCATAAAAGTAATTTTTTTGGAATTTTGATTGATAGGGCACTAAACAAGTAGTTTAGTTTTGGTAGAACTGCATTTTTATTTATGTTAATATTTGTATTTTTATATTTATGATATATATTATGATTTTTAATGATGTTTATGATAAACAGTTGTGACTCCAGTCATTCATTTATTGATTCAGTCATACTAGGAAGAATGAGACAAAGAAAGAGATGGGAAATTGCCTGCTTCTTGAATTGGAATAAATTTCAAATATTTAGGCCTCTGCAGTGAAAAATGGAAAACTACTTTATGCTTTACAAAATTGAGTTAACCAGGGGAAACTTTAAAACATTCCCAGTATCTCAAGAGTAATGATTTAAATAGAAAATTGGTTGTGAGATTAAATGAAAGGCATAGTAGTTGATTTAGAGTTTAAAAGGACATGAGTTTAAGTTCTATCTCTAATACTTACTGTGACCCTGGGCAAGTCCCATACCATTCTAAGCCTTAGCTTCTTCATCTGTTAAAATGGATTACTAATAATAATATTTGAAGTAATTATCCCAAAGAACCATTATGGGACTCATACTAAATATTGTATGTAAAATATTTTGTAAGTTTTAAAATGACCTGTCAATGTTAGCTACCATTATTACTAAAAAGGATATCTTCCATTATTGTACCACCCTGGATATTGTAGGTTGGATTTAATTCATGCTGTCCTTATGCTTCAGGTTTGAATTTGAAATGAGGTGAGACACTCATCAACACTCAAAAAGCTAAGGAAGTTTACTTAGTCAATGTATGGAAAGGGCATTCAGCAGGAGTAGAGCATAGATTTAGTTGAACTAGCTTCTCAGCTTCCGTGTTGGAAAAGCAACTTCTACCTCCTTTTGAGTTGGTTTTTGTACTTAAAGGCTACCAAAAAGCTTTATCAGGTCAGCTAAGTGGCACTTCAGTGGCTGAAGTGCCTGGCCTGGACTTAGGAAGACTCCTTTTTCCAAGTTCAGATCTAGCCTCGGATTCTAGCGGTGTGACCCTGGACAAGTCATTTCACCCTGTTTGCCTCAGTTTCCTTATCTCTAAAATGAGCTGGAAAGGAAATGGCAAACCACCTCAGAATCATTGCCAAGATAACTGCAAATCAGGTCACGAAGAATCAGATACAACTGAAAAATAACGAAACAACAGCCAAAATCTGTGTCAACAGCCCTAATCAGTTTGCTGAACCAGCTGATGAGGACAGTTTCGATACCTTTTACCTAGTCTACATAACAGCTATTGCTCCTACCTCAGGAAGAATTGTCAGTGATGAGATGAGACTTTGAAAAGTCTCCTCCTGCCTCTTAAACAGGGAATCCTTTAAGACTTCCTGAAAATTCAATCGATGACTCCATGGTGTAGAAAGGAAAAGTAAAAAGATATTAGGAAACAAAGATATTTGATGTCCAAATGGCTTGGGTGGCTCATGGGCCCTACAACTTGATTCTGGCAATTGGATAACTCGAAATGTTGGAGCTGATAGCACGCACTATCAAAGATACTGCTTGACACGCTTGCTAATATGGATGATCAGGCAATGAATCAGTACGGAAAATAATGCTATAAGCTGACTATCACCATTTCTGGCCCGGAGCACAATCTTACTACTATTGTTAGAGTGATGCCTAGCATCTTCTATGTTCTTTTCGGGGTGGGGGGGGTTGGGGTTTTTTTTTTTTAGATTTTTGCCAGGCAAATGGGGTTAAGTGGCTTGCCCAAGGCCACACAGCTAGGTCATCATGAAGTGTCTGAGACCGGATTTGAACCCAGGTGCTCCTGACTCCAAGGCCGGTGCTTTATCCACTAGGCCCCCTATGTTCTTTTCCTGAAATGATCCGAATCCCACTTCTTTTCTATTTACATAATAGAAAATAAAATCTCCTATATACTTTTGCTTATATGTGTAGAATAGCAATAACCAAGCTTTCCATAGCGCCTGAAGCCTGGCAAAGTTCTTTATATGCATTCTCTCGTTGGTTCTCTCAAAAACACTAAGGGCCAGGGCCCACTAGGTTGGATGACTCATGGACAGAATTCTGTATGTGGAATCGGGTAAGACCTTGTCTCAAAAACTGCCTTCAGCAATATTACCGTATGATCTTAGGAAACCCCTAGTGGGTTTTGGTTTGCTCACCTTTGAAGCCTACTTATTCAGGCTTTTTTTTTTTTTTAGTTTTTACAAGGCAATGGTGTTAAAAGTGGCCTGCCCAAGGCTACACAGCTAGGCAATCACTAAGTGTCTGAGGCTGGACCTGAACCCAGGTACTCCCGACTCCAGGGCCGGTGCTCTATCTACTGTGCCACCTAGCCTCCCCCTATTCAGCCTTTTTTAAAAGATCAAATGAAAGAATGTATTTTTACAAAGAAACTCTTTGAAAATCTTAACTTACCATAAACATCAGCTATTGTTTTCATGTAGCCACACATTCTGGATAGATAGAATGCTGAGACTTGGAGTTGAGACTAGGGTTCAAGTGTTACCTCTGACACTTATTAGCTTCATTTCTATGGGAACAGCACTTAACCTCTTGACCTCAGTTTACTCATCTATAAAGTGGAAATAATTATCCTGGCAGTGTGGGTTACTTTAAGGCTCAAAAGAAATATATTATGTAAAGGGCTCTGCTGACTCTAAAACCCTGTAGAAATGATATGGCCACCTTTTATATGAACACTGAGATACAGACAATTGTTATTATTTCTATGTGGCTCAGTAAATAGCCCCAGACCTGGAATCAGGAAAACTCATCTTCATGAATTTAACTCTGGCCTCAGATTCTTACTAGTTATATGACCCTGGGCAATTCATTTAACCTCCTTTGCCTCATTTGTAAATGATCTGGAAAAGGAAACCACAAACCACTTTAGCATCTTTGCCAAGAAAATCCTAACTGGGGTCACAAGGAATTAACCATGAATTGGTTGATTGAATAACAACATTGTAAAGAAATATGAAGGTGATTAAAGAGGCTGGAAAGTACTGGGAAAAGGTTTTATTTAGCTTCCTAAGGATCCTAAAGGGAAAAGTACCTTTCCATAGACCAAGTTTGGCTTCCTTTTAATCACACAATCATATAGACAGCTTGTGTCACAGAGAGAATACTTCCAGTAGTCAGGAGGATCTGAGTCCAAATTTGACCACCATAACTTACTCTCCTAAAGTTATGTCAATTACCTCAATTGTAAAATGGGAATAAAAAGAGCACCTCTCTCTCAGGATTGTTGGGAGGACCAAATGAGGCAATATTTATAAAAGCACTTAGTATAATGCCCACCCCATAGTAGGCACTATGCAAATGCTTATTCTCTCCCTCCCTTCCATTATAAGGCCACCCTTATCTGATCTATTTCAGAGACAATCTCTCCATCTAGCACTCTTAACTGATTTCAGTGGCCCAGCTTTGTAGAGCAAGTCTTTATGATCCAGTTCATCTTAATTTCATGCAGAATCAAGAAGGATCTGCCTAACCAGGAGTACATGTCCATCCTTCAACCTTGTGGGGAGTACAACTTGGATTTTAGATCTCGTTGTATTCAATAAGGAGAGATTAGAGGCATTCCCAATAAGATCAGGGGTGAAACAAGGGTGCCCATTATCACCACTACTATTCAATATCGCATTAGAAATGTTAGCTTCAGCAATTAGAGAAGAAAAAGAAATTGAAGGAATTAGAATTGGGAAGGAAGAGACAAAACTCTCACTCTTTGCAGATGACGTGGTGGTCTACCTAGAGAATCCCAAGAAATCATCTAAAAAACTACTTGGAAACAATGAACAACTTTAGCAAAGTTGCAGGTTATAAAATAAACCCTCATAAATCCTCAACTTTTCTATATATGTCTAGCAAGATACAGCAGGAAGAGCTAGAAAGAGAAATCCCATTCAAAGCAACCTCAGACAATATAAAATACCTGGGAGTCTATTTTCCAAGACAGACTCAGAAACTTTTTGAAAACAATTATAAAACACTTCTCACACAAATAAAATCAGATTTAAATAACTGGGCAAACATCAACTGCTCACGAATAGGTTGAGCTAATATAATCAAAATGACAATTCTACCCAAACTAAACTACCTCTCTCGTGCTCTACCAATCAAAATTACAAAAAATTACTTTAATGAGTTAGAAAAAGTGGTAAATAAACTCATGGAGAAATAAAATGTCAAGAATTTCCAGCAATTCAATGAAAAAAAGTACAAAAGAAGGGGGCTTTAGCCCTACCAGATCTAAAATTATATTATAAAGCATAAGTCATCAAAACTGTCTGATATTGGCTAAGAAATAGAGTGGTGGACCAGTGGAATAGACTAGGTGCAATAGCAGGAAACGATTATAGTAATCTGCTGTTTGATAAACCCAAAGAGTCCAGCTATTGGAATAAAAACTCTCTCTTCAATAAAAACTGCTGGGAAACTTGGAAGTTAGTATGGAAGAAACTTAGATTAGACCAACACCTCCCACCCTTTACCAAGATAAGATCCAAATGGATTATGTTTTTAGACATAAAAAACAAAATTATAAGCAAACTAGAAGATCAAGGACTAGTGTACCTGTCAGATCTATGGAAAGGGAAGCAGTTTATGACTAAGGAAGAGATGGAGAACATCACCAAAAACAGACTAGATGATTTTGATCAAATTAAATTAAAATCTTTTGCACAGACTAAACCACTGTAACCAAGAAATGTAGTAAACTGGGAAACAATCTTTACTAGTATTTCTGACAAAGGACTCATTTCTAAAATATGCAGAGAACTGAGTCAAACTTTTTTTTAAAAAGTCATTCCCCAACTGACAAATGGTCAAAGGATATGCAGAGGCAATTTACAGTTGAGGAGATCAAAGCAATCCATAGTTATATGAAAAATTGCTCTAAATCATGACTTATTAGAGAAATGCAAATTAAAGCTTCTCTGAGGCAGGATGTCACACCTCTCAGACTGGCCAATATGACCAGAAAGGACAAGGATCATTGTTGGAAGGGATATGGGAAATCTGGGACACGAATACATTGTTGGTGGAGCTGTGAACTCATCCAACCTTTCTGGAGAGCAACTTGGAATTATGCCCAAAGAGCAACAAAAATGCGCATACCCTTTGATCCAGCAATAATGCTATTGGGCCTATATCCTGAACAGATCAGGAAAAAGGGTAAAAATATCACTTGTGCAAAAATATTCATAGCAGCCCTGTTTGTGGTGGCAAAGAATTGGAAATCCGGTAAATATCCTTCAATTGGGGAAAAGCTTAGCAAACTGTGGTAAATGCATGTCATAGAACACTATTGTTCTATTAGAAACCAGGAGAGATGGGAATTCAGGGAAGCCTGGAGGGATTTGCAGGAACTGATGCTGAGCCAGATGAGCAGAACCAGAGAAACACTGTCCACCCTAACAGCAACATGGGGGTGAGGATCAACCTTGTTGAACTTGCTCATTCCATCAGTGCAACAATCAGGGACAGTTTGGGGCTCTCTGCAATGGAGAATACCATCTGTATCCAGATAAAGAATCATGGAGTTTGAACAAAGTTCAAGGACTATTTCCTTTAATTTAGGGGGGAAAAAACCCTGATATCTTATTGTCTGATCTTGCTATCTCTGAGACTTTTTGTTTCTTCCTTAAGGATGTGATTTCTCTCTCATCACACTCAATTTGGATCAGTGTATACCATGGAAACAACGTAAAAACTGACAGATTGCCTTCTGTGGGGGTGGGGGAAGGAAGGAAGATGAGGGGGAAATTGTAAAACTCAAAATAAGTAAAATCTTAAAAATAAATAAAAAATAAAATCAAAAAGTTTAGTAAATCTAGTTGTGCTGAATACATTCCAGTCTCCTCTGTAAGATGGCAGGAAGGGGCCGTTTTCCTTTTTTTTTTTTGTCTTTATTAGCAAATCACCCAGCATCATGCTTTTCACCTGGTAGACATTTCATAAATGCTTGGTGACTTGAATTGTTGATAGTTGCTTCCAAAAGAGACCCTTGAATCTTTTAAGCCCCGTGTGTGTTGATCTGAGGGGAACCCTGCTATCTAAGATCATAAGGAGAGACTCAAAGCTGCTCTGTGGTCCAACATACAACTGCCCCTGAGATTAGGTTTGCCAGATGGAATTGCTGTGGTGGCTTGTTTGCTTATAATCAACTTCCAAGGAGCCCTAACATAAATCAACCAAAGCCTGAATCTGGCATCATCATTGTGATATTAAACTGGGGCCAATAAGGCACTAGGGATCTTCTGGGAGGGAAGATGCTCCAGCTGTTGGAGATTTCCTGGCTATTTTCCTTGTGACTTTTAATTGGGAGGCTCTCAGTGGAAACCAGGATTTTAGAATTCCTAGAAAGTTAACATTCAGAAGGCCTTCAAGAAATCAGCTTGTCTGAAGTCAGTACTGGGAAGGGAAAGCTGCTGTCTCCTCCTCTCCTTCTGCAGAATGTTCACCTGCTATCATAGGTGACTATGAGCTTGGGTGCTTGTGAGAATGAACTGATGTGGGGTGCTGTTGGAAAGAGAGAGGCAATTTTTTTCATTAATGCATTGTTGATGGAGTTGTGAACTGACCCCATCATTCTGGAGAACAATTTGATACTATGTCCAAAAGACTGTAAAACTCTGCATAACATTTGATCCAGCCATACCACTACTTGATCTGTATCCCAAAGATATCTATGGAAAAAGGAAACAGACATACAAGTACAAAAATATTTATAGCAGCTCTTTTTGCACTAACAAAGAATTGGAAATTGAGAGGATGCCCAGAAATTGGGGAATGACTGAACAAGTAAGTTGTGGTATAAGATTGTGATAGAATATTATTATGCTACAAGAAATGTCCAGCAGGATGGTTTTAGAAAAACCTGGGAAGACTTATATGAAGTAATGCCTAGTGAGATGAGCAGAAGCAGAATATTGTACATAGAAACAGCAAAATTGTAATGATGATAAATTGGGAAGACTTTTCTACTGTGGCCAAGATAGTACTGACCCAAGACAATTCCAAAACAATTATGTTGAAAAATACTTTCCCCCTCCAGAGAAAGAACTGATTGCTGTCTGAATGCAGATCAAATCTTACTTTTTAAAATTTTTCTTTATTTTTATTTTTATTGCTTTGGGTGTTTTAATGATTTTTTAATAACATGATTAATATGTAAATATGTTTTGCAAGATTGCATTAGTGTAATCTATAAAAAATTGTTTGCCTTCTTAGGAAAAGAAGAGGAGAGGAAGAGAGGGAGAAAATTTAGAACTCAATTTTTTTTTAAAAACAAATGTTCAGGGATGGCTAGGTGGCACAGTGAATAGAGCACTAGCCCTGGAATCAGAAATATTTGAGTTCAAATCCAGACTCAGACACTTAATAATTACCTAGTAATGTGGCCTTGGGCGAGCCACTTAACCCCATTGCCTTGCAAAAACAAATATTCACCTCTGTCAGATTGCTTGTTGTCTTGGGGAGGGAGCGGGGATAATTTGGAACTCAAAAATCTTATAAAAATGAATGTTGAAAACTATCTTTACATGTAAATGGAAAAAATACTATTTACCAAAAATACAGATGTTAAAAATTATTTTACATGCAATTACATACAAGCTTAAAGAAGATGTACTCATTGTGAATTTGTCTTGTGATGCAGTGAACTTGACTGAGGTAACCAGAAGGGCAAACAAGCAAAACTAACTGAGATGGAGCAGGCGCTCTGTTTTGGAGGAAAAGAACAGCAGAGCCAAGACTACTGATCCGAGGACTGAGACAATCATCCCTTCCAAACCATTTATGTCAGCCCTTGTAATTGAACTGGGGAAAGGAAGAGAGGCAAACAAAGGAATAAAGAACCATTTCAAGCACATACTCTCAGCCCTATGTACCCACCTGGTCACCTAGGTGAAGGAAGTTTGTTTTTACTTCCCTCCCCCCTTCTGTAGGAGGAGTGAAGAAGATCTGGGTTCAAATTCTACTTCTGTCACTTACTAGCTATATGATGATGGGCAAGTCCCTCACTTTGCTTATCTGTCTCTCCATGGGGTCTTCTTTGCAAAACCATTTCCTTCTTTGATGGATTAAGTGAAACAGGAGTGAAATGATTTGCCCAGAGTCACACAGTCAGTAAGTATCTGAGGGTGGATTTGAACTCGGGTCTTTCTATCCACTGAGTCAGCTAGCTGCCTAGAAGCAATCATGGAGCTGTTTATAAAGTGCTTTATAAACCACAAAATGCTATTTCCTGCCAGTTATTGATGTTATTATTCCATCGAACTCACCCTTTTCCCTTTTGTGACTTTTTGTCTTTAAGGGTTAGCTTGTATTTGTCTAATGAACCTGATTTTGTCCACATAAACATTGGCCAGAGAATCTGGGGTGATCCACAGACCCTCTCCCCAATGCCATGACCCTGTCTGCAGACATGAAATGGGTGAAGACCGTCGCCTCCTTCTCACATCTCCCACAACCGTTGTTCTAAGCTTTTTGAGAACTCCCCCGGAGCTCCCAGTTTACTCCATCCAACCCTGCACATTCTCAGGAAGCAACTTCAATTTCAGCATCTTCAGTAGCTCTCTCTCCATTCTGCAAAGTCTTTGGATCTTGACCTGTCTTTTTGCCTTTCCTGCTGCCTCTTTCCAGTCCAGGCTAACCTCTTCACCTGTACTCTGTAACAGGTCTGTTCCCACCTTCTCTGGGGCCTTGCTCCCATCCCTTATCTTTGGCATCTTCAATCTTTTTCCCTCTCCTCTGGCTCCTTCCTGTCTGCCAAGAAACCTGGTCGGGCCTCCCATTGGGATCCTAAAGACAACCCTTCCTCAAACCTGCTATCCCCTCAAGGTACAGAATAGTTTGCACCTCTCAGGCCTCACACCACCTGCTCAAGCCCTTAACCCTTTGTAATCTGACTTCCATTCCCACCACTTCACTAAAAATTGCTAGAATGCATATTCATGGAGTCCTCTCCAGTAGACAAAGGACTTTCTTTAGTCACAAAATCTTGCAAAGCAGGGAGCGCATGGATTACTACTTCCATTTTACACATAAAGAAGCTGAGGCTCAAAGAGGTTAAGTGGCTTTTCTGTGTCCAAAACCAGAAAATGTCAGAACCAGGATTCAAATCCAGGTTGCTGCAAGGTCAGGACTCTTTCTTTCCTCTCCACGGTCTCTCAAAGGTCCCCAGTGGCCTCATAATCATCAAATCCATTGAGTTTCTATTACTCCATAAACCCCTTGATAGAGCTGTTGTTGACCTTGTCTTTTTGCAACTCACTCCTCCCTGGTGTTGCTGCACTCTGTTGTTTTACTTTGCAATTTATTCTTCGGTTCCTTCACTGGCCCCTCCTTTTTCTCCCTGGTTTCACCCTCTACCACTTTGTCTTCGCTTCTCTCTCTACATTCTCCTTTGTTGTTTGCATTTCCTTCCTTGGCTTCCACTAGCCTCTCTATTCCCAAATCTCTTTCTCTAACCCAGACTTCCCTCCTAGGCTCCAGCATCTCAGAACCAGCATCAACTTACCATCTTCCCTTGAAATGCAGATCTCAGTTTTGACTTCCTTGTCTCCTCTAACGATTACACTGTTCTCTGAGGCACAAAAATCTCACTCCTTTTTGAGTAATGACTCTTTCTCATAAACTTACACTCCTCCTCACTCATGGTTAATCAACTGTTCGATTTGGTATAACCGAGAAAACTATGGATTTGAATTTATTAGACCTGGGTTTAAGTCCTAACTTTGCTAATTACTAGCTATATGACTTTAAATAAAGTTGTTTTCTCTCTCTAAGCCTCAATTCCTTCCTCTTTAAAAATGAAGTTAAACTTCCCTAAGGACTCTTCTAAAGCTAAATGTATGATCTGTTTAATTCTTCCTCCATAATATCTCTATCTCCTCTGCCTCATTTTCCCTTCCTCCTAATTGAAACCTTCCTTACTTTTCTCCTGAACTGTATCTTGCCGTTGGTGTTCAGTAATGTCTGATTCCTCATGACCCCATTTGGAATTTTCTTGGCAAAGACACTGGGGTGATTTGCCATTTCCTTTTCCAGCTCACTTTACAAATGAGGAAATTGAGACAAACAGGGTTAAGTGGCTTGTGCAGGGTTGAATAGCTAGTAAGTGTCTGGGAGCAGATTTGAACTCAAGTCTTGCCGACTCCAGGCCTAGCACTGTTTCCACTTAGCTTCTGAAATGTGACCAAAGTTTGCTAATTGTTCTTCAGTCTCTGTCCCCGCCACATTTTATACAAATTAATATTCTTAGTGGAGTTTGAACAAAGACCAAAGACTATTACCTTTAATTTAGAAAAAAACCTGATCTCTTATTGTCTGATCTTGCTATCTCTTATACTTTGTTTCTTCCTTAAAGATATGATTTCTCTCTCATTACATTCAATTTGGATCAATGTATATCGTGGAAACAATGTAAAGACTAGCAAATTGCCTTCTGTGGGGGGTGGAAGGAGGGAAGTAAGATTGGGGGAAAATTGTAAAACTCAAAATAAATAAAATTTCTAAAAAGAAAAAAGAAATTAATCTACTTAAAGCATATTGATTATGTTATAATTGATTGTATCACTTACTCCCCTACTTACAAATCTTCATTGATTCTCCATTTTCTCAGCTACCTCAGGACTCCTTACCCTAATTTAGGAGAATCCTAAAAGAGTCTCCATGTTTTGGATTGTACCCTTGCTTGTCTGCTTTATCTCTTATTATAAGCATTTTAAGCACCAGCTAAAATGAACTACTTGTTCCCTAATTAAACCTCTTATAAGCCTTTCCTTCACACTTTTGCTTATACTGTTATCCCAGCCTGTAATCACTTTCCCTATCTCCCTCCCCCAACTGGGGAAATGCTACCTGTTTTTCAAGACTTAATTCCAATGCTACTTTCTTTCTGAAGGTTCTCTCTGATCCTGCAAAACAGATGTTTCTAAAGCCCCTTAACACTTGCTACCATTCTCAGAGTCCTTCTCATATCTTGCCTTTTATTACTGTTTCACGTGAATGCTGTTATTTCACCTTTTAGATAGGAAGCTCCTTGAAGGCAAGGACTGTGTCTTAGCTGATGTTTCTATAGCAATGGCCAGTTTGCCAAGTTTTAATTCTAATTCTTTCATTTGTGGTTCACTAGAGGGCTATACTAAAAGTCCACCACAGGTATTATTGTTCTCAGGATACAGATGAGGAAATAAGGTTACAGAGCTAATATGTGTCAGATACAGGCTTGGAACCTGCACCCTATCCAAGGCACCCTGCTTTGGGTTCAACAAGAACACTATGGAATGCTTAGTAGTAGTTACTCACTAAGTGTTTTGTGAAATTTTTAAATAATTCGAGATTGAGTTGAATGGAGAAGTAGGTAAGAACAATGATTAGAAAGAGTAATTTAGGAAAGGAAAAGAAAAAGAATGTTTAAGTCTTATTTTGCCTTTCTTTCTCTGCCAAGTAAAATGATCATTGAATTGGGAAAGACTGAAGAGAAGTGATGAACAAGGAATTAAAGTCCAGGTTAAATTGAGAGAACCTGCTTAGATGACCTCAAAGGGTTTAAGGCACTATACCTAAATGAATTACATTCTAGATTAAGTATTTATAACTGTGATTACTGAACCATCAGTGGTTTGAAAAGTCATAAAAGTCATAAAAAGTCAAAAAAGTCATAAAAAGTCAAAAAAGTCATAAAAATAAAGGAAATTTGACAAGAAAACAGACAGGAAAATGTCTTATCCTACCTACAAAAAAAAGGTTGATTCTTCAAACTATAGTCTGGCTAGTTTGACTTTAATTTATTAGCAAAATTCCAGAATATGTTGTTAAAGGGGATAGTTTGTGATCCTTTAAAAAGGGAAGTAGTGATCATTCAAAACCAATATGGGGGGCAACTTGGTGGTTCAGTGGATAGAGCCCCGCCCCTGGAGTCAGGAGGACCTGAGTTCAAATTCTACCTCAGACACTTGATAATTGCCTAGCTGTGTGGCCTTGGGCAAGTCACTTAACCCCATTGCCCCTTAAAATAAAAAGAAAAAAAAACCAACCTGACTTGATTGAGAATAGGTCATGTCACAGTGGGTGGAATGATGTGAAGAACTTTGAGAGAGTGAGACTTAGAAAAGTTGAAGGAATGAAACGTATTAAAGCATGAACAATCTGTATCTGGTTTGATCTGCCACAGGTTATTAGACAGGTAGATTAATGGAATACCATAGTATACCTGTATTTCATGAAAAGATTTGACAAAATTTCTCAACATGCTAGAGATATGTAGATTGGCTGATAGATGGATTCGGAAGTGATTGAATGACCTGATCTAAAGAAAGCTAATTCCTGGACAGAAGATATGGATGAGGGTCATCAAGTCAGGGCCCCAAGAATCAGCTATTGACCAAGATCTGTTGAATATTTTTATTGTTCAGGATGACATCAGAGATGGCATATTCATCAAATTTTGGATGGAAAGAACCTGAGAGGGATAGCCAAAATATTTGATAATGTTTGCTAAGTAAAAAAGATCTCAGTGGGCTAGAATTAGAATGACAGGCTAAATTTAAATGATGAATTATATGGATTATATGGATATAGTAAATTATATGGATTTTAAAATATTAACGGTTACCAGTATAGGCTGCGGGAGGCATGACAAACCAACACTACTTATGAAAAAAGAACCACGGTTTTAGTAGACTGAAAGCTCAATGTTAAATATACTTTCAAGAAACCAGGCATTTTGATATGGAAGCCCCCAAAAGCTAATAAAATCTTAGGCTGCAACAAGGGGGCAATATTGGTCAGCCCTAAGGAGATCAATAGTTTTGTTGTCAGACAACATCTAGAGCATATTCACTTTAGAGCATCAAAATTTTGAGGACAACTTCTTCAGCATGTTAGAGATAAAGTGCCAGTTCAGATAAGAGGTGGAGTAGATGACATCTGAGGTCCTTTGTAGCTCTCAGATTCCATGATTCTCTGAAAGGGAGAGGTAGAACACTGTTAGCTTGGAGTTTGTTGTCAGAGTGAATGGTTGGCTTGAAGCCATCCAACTTCATGCCTCCTTTCCAAGTGACCATTTCCTTGTCTAATAGCAGTTGAATTCAACATATGGGAGGGAAGGAGAACACCCAAAAGATTATTCATCATTTTGAAACTGCACTCTATGTTGGATAGAAGCTTGAACCCATGAACAAAGATGAGGTGAGTTTCATCTGCAATGTTTTCGGCAAGATCACAAGTACTTTTCCTACGGTTACAAGTGCTTCCCAGATGTAGAAATTTTATGATAAAAAAAGAATCCATAAAAGGAGGAAAATAATTGAATTATTGATCATTGAAATAATTGAAAACAATTGAATTATTTTCCGTAAATATCTAGAACTACAGGCAATGAGTGAAGTGAAAAGGGTGGAAAAATGGGACGATTGTAATCTCCAGTCCTCAGAAGGTTTTGATGTTTAGCTTAAAAAAAAGTTTAAACTTTTTTTTTTTAGAGAAAAAGGGGACTCATCCTGTTTTCTCCCCAACAGAAAATGACTTTGCTTTGGCAGGGACTTCTCACAAATTCCTTCCTACTTGGATTTTGTTTCCTGGTCTATATCCTTTGCAATTTGCAAGCCCTGAGGGGGGACAAGGTGGAGGAAGGAGGGGAAGCAGGATTCTGAGGTCCTGGAACTCCACTGAGTTCAGGTTCAGTGATGTTATCTCATTATCTCTGAAGTGCAAATTGGTTCCCCTGGCTCTGGCACCCAATTTCTGCCCTTCCCTCCCCTTTCCCACCCCCATGAAAGACTCATTCCAGAAAAGTCAGTATACCACCTGAAGTATTGGGGCTATCTGAGCTGAGTGGTTGTTGTTGGGAAAAGGTAAAATAATTCAAATAATTGCTTGTGGATTTTCAGAGTTAAAATTACTGTTGCCAGGAGGCCACTGTGAACATCAGAGATGCAGTCCTGACCCCCTTCCCTAAAGGAAATTTTAAGAAATTTTTAATAGATATCAGTAAATGAGAGTTTTTCTGGGGAATATGGGATTGGAATTCAGAAACAAGGACCTTCCCGAGGAAACACTTTGCTTCGTTAATTTAAATCTGGAGCCTGTTTATAGCTTTCTCTAGCTTTGAGGATTCTTGTGGAGAATGAGGAACTTCCCTTACTGGTCCTACCATGAGTCTCCTAGCCTTGTGCTAAGGAAACCAATGGCAGTTGACTGAGTATTAGTTGAAAACCGTCTATGTATCCCAAGGCTCCAGACTTGGGGAGAAGAGCATATGACATGGACTCTACTGCCAGGGAGATGGCAAGTCAAGCTATCATCTATCTGTGTTGTCTCTGATCCTCTGAAAATAAAGGGTTTACAACAACTACTATGGGGGAAGGGTACACATTGCAAGTGCTTATAAGATACAATGTGGGCTTTATTAGAATCAAGTCAGCAAGTACTCATTAAATGCTACCTATGTATCAAGCAATGCCCTGGTGTACAAAATATCCAGAATATACCCATCAAAAGTGAAAAACCATTCCTTTCAGCAAGTGCCATGAGAAGTTAGAAAACAGAGGCTTGGATTGGAGCCTGAAGGAACGATGACTGGGCCCCTGTGACTAGCTACTACACATATTCTTGTTTTTATTAATACTAACGATACTAACAATGCTAAGAGCTAACATTTCTATAACTCTTTAACATGTTTGCAGAGAGCTCAACAACTATTTCATTTCATCCTCATAATCCTGGGAGAAAACTGAGCCAGATGGAGGTTAAGTGACTTGCCCAGGGTCACAGAGCTAGGATCTGAGACCATATTTGAACTGAGGTTCTCTGACTACTCCTATTCTACAGCTATTTCATTATTCTCCTCATTTTCCTGCCTTGAGCCTACCAACATCACCCTGTTCCCTCACTGACCAGGAACCCGAGACCTAGCAGGAGCATCTGCAGAGTTGTTTGGGGAACATTACTATATGAAGGTGAAGAATTGTGGTGGTGGTGGTTCTTGTAGAGTTGAGAAAGGAGGTATATGGGTCAGGAACTGCTGATATCTCTCAGTCATCCTGTTGGCCTTTGAAGTCCTTCACAATTTGACTCCATCTTCTTTCTTTCTTTTCTTTCTTCCCTTCTTTCTTTTTATTTTGTTCTCTCTCCCTTACTTCCTCTCTTTCTCCCTTCTTTTCTTCTTTCCTCCCTTCCTTTCTTAAAATAATAACTGACATTCATCTTGTGCTTTAGTGTTTACAAAGCATCTGGCCTGTGCCCTCGCATTTGAACCTCATAACAATCTGAAGAAGTGGATATTGCAAATACTTCTCACAGTTGGGAGGGAAAGGAGAAGTATCTGATATAAATAGAAGGATAGATAGATAGATAGATAGATAGATAGATAGATAGATAGATAGATAGATATAAAATGTATATAAACACATTATATATATATATGTATAAAATCTTCATTTCCCACTGTATCTTTCCTCTCTCCCCTAAACAGTGAATCAGCCATCACTTGTAATAAATCAAAATAAAAAGCCATTAAGCAAAACTGATCACCAAATCATCTGAGTCACATAGTGTATAAACACTGTTCCCTACACACCTCAACAAATAAGAACAGAAAGTCCAGTCTATCTTTCCAGATTAATTTCACAGTATTCCCCTTAATATTCTCTACATTCTAATTAAACTGGCCCACTCTGTGTCAGTCTCTAATCCCTCCCCAACAGACAGACAGACAGACAGACACACACACACACACACACACACACACACACACACACACACACACACACACACAGGGCCCTGCTGTCTATTCTTGGAAAATTTTCCCTTCTTACCTTTCCCTCTTAGAATCCCCAGCTCCCTTCAGTGTTGTCCAGCAACCAACTCCAAAGCTAAGCCTTTCGTGATAATTTCCTGCTCTCCTGATCAATTGCTAAGAAGGCCTAGTTTTTAATAAATTTTTCATTTTAATTGTATTGAATTTAGAGTGTAATAATACTGTCTCTCTGATGGCATTCTCAGTCATTTGTTCTCTTTCTTCTACTAGGGTATAAGCTATTGCAGGGGAGAGACTGGTTTCTTTTATCTTTGGGTCTCAGGTGCCTAGCTTAGTATCTGACACATAGTAGGTATTTAATAAATACTTGTGGGATTCATCCAGAGAATGAACTGATGGGCTCTAAATATAGATCAAAGTACACTATTTCCACTTCTTTTTTTTTCATGGAATTTTTTTCCCCTTTTAGTCTGTTTCTTTCACAACTCTGGTTGATCTGGTAATATGTTTTACATGATTTTACATGTGTAATCTACAGCAAATTGTTTATACCCTTTTAGGAAGATGGGAGGGGAGAAAGGGAAAGAGAAAAATTTGAAACTCAAAATTCTATCAAAATGAATGCTAAAATTATCTTTATATATAATTGGAAAAAAATAAAATACCATTGCCACAAATAAAATACATGAATACTTGTGGGATTGAATTGAGTTCCTCTTTTTTGAACTCTCTTAAAAATCACTCTCTCACTGCCTTCCCAATTGAGTCATCTTGGGGGGCTAGGTGGCATAGTGGATAGAGCTCTGGCCCTGGAGTCAGAAGTACCTGAGTTCAAATCCGACCTCAGACACATAACAATTACCTAGCTGTGTGGCCTTGGGCAAGTCACTTAACCTCATTTGTGTTGCAAAAACCTAAAAAAAACCAATTGTGTCATCTCAGGTATTGATTTCTTTGATGTGTATGTACTTCATCTCTCTCTAGACTTTTCTTGACCTAAAGGATTCAAGAAAAACTGATACAGTGCCCACTAACAGGGACCATAACTTATTGTCATTTACTTTTATAAAGACAAAGGGCATCAACTCTGCATCTCCTTGGTTCTGACTTGGGACATAACAGAGTACATTTGAGAACCAACTAGGAGCTGACCAGTTCTGTAGGTTTTCATGTTTGCTAGAGTTGTTCACCACACTGCCTCAGCCAAGAGAACAATGTACACATCCACAGCAACATTATGAGATGAACAACCTTGGTGGAAACAATTCCTCTCAACAGTCCAGAGAACCAGGATGACTGTATTTGTCTGGTTATGGACTATATTATCCCCAACCAGAGGAAGAAAAACAAAGCAAAACAAAACACACAGGGAAGAAAACCAACCCTTCCAAATCTGATGAACACTTTACAAAAATTAACTCTTATGTATCCCTTAATCCTAATTCCTCATGCCCAAAATGACTAATTTGTAAATATGTTTAATAAAATATGTGTGTAAAATACTAACCTGAGGGGGAAGGGGTGGGAAGGGAGGGTGGAGGGAAATTTTATAACTTGGAAATATGCATGTACAAATGGCTAAAAATTGATTAATTAATTAATTTTAAAAACTATGACCAGCCCAACATTTCTTCAGTGACAACTTTTATTCAACTTCTGGTTTCTTAAATTCATGTTGGCTTTTGCCATTATTGAAAAAGCATAGCAAGCACATTGAAAACACATTTGATTTTACAACTAGAATCATCATCACAAGTCATTGCTTATGATGCACTACAGGAACTAGGGTGTACACATAGCTAACATCTCAACATTTTTCAGCCTATGAGCCTCAGTCTTTCATGGCTTATAAACATTTGGACCATGTTTTTTGCTGGCTGGTTCATTTTCTATTTGCTGAAGTGCTGGAATATATCTGGGGCCATAGGGCAATAGTATTTTGAGCTAGAAGGAACCTTGCAAATCGAGAAGAGGGAGATTTAGTTGATTATTCTTAAGGAGCCATTATTGGCTTTTCAGTGACTCAGAGTTCAGCTTCATTTTACACAATTATCAGGACTTGAACTTGAGTCTTCAGATGGAAAATCTGTTAGGTGACCTTAAAGGTCCCTTTAAGTTCCTTTTCTTTACTGTGCAAGGTCCTATGCTTAGGTGTTAGGGATCTTGCCTGTGGTTTTGCTTCCAACTTATGATTCCATCAGTGTGGGATATTCTCTCCATAGATGCAGGTTAGCAACTCCTCTGAAATTTATATTATCAATAGGGGTATAAAGGCTACAAGGTCTAAAACAATACCGCTCTCCCCCCCAAATAGTGCCTACCCTCAAGGAGCTTACATTCTAAAATTGGAGTTAGAGGAGATGGAATGGTGAACCATGAGAAGATATAACAGATACACAGCTAACTAAACCTAAAGAAATTTGAAGTTGAAATTTTAAATTAACACCTGGGGTATCTGGAAAGGAGTCTCAAAAGACATGAGACCTGAAACTTAAAGGAAGTCAAGGATTTTAAGAGGGTCCTACATTCCAGGCATGAAGAAAGAGTGGAAGAAGGGAGATAAGAAAGATCCTAGAGATAGAAAGAAAAATTTGAAGAATGGCTAGTAATTCAGTTTGACAGGACCATAGAATATATAAATGAAAGTCAAGTGAAATAGAATTAGCAGGGTAAAATCCACCCATATCATAGAGGGCCTGGAGAGTTTACTTTTTTCTTAGAAACAATAAGGAGTCAGGGAAGCTTTTTGATATGGGAATAAAATGGTCAGGCGTGTGCTTTAGGAAGATTACTTTGGTTGTTTTGGCAGGTCCAATCTATAGAAGAGAACTTGGAGAGAGAGGAGATCTGAAGCTTGGAGACCTAAATTAAGACATATTATAATTGTTCAGGGAAGAGATGGTGAAGGCTTTGAAGTTAGGAATTGTATGAGTAGGGAATGAATATCAGAGGTATCATGGAGGCAGAATGGACAGCACATAGGAAATCATTGGAAATAGAAGGGTTTGGGAGAAGGAAGAATCAAGGGTGTCTTTAGATGATTGTAAGAGTACTTGTGCCTTTTTCAGAAACTGGGAAGTTTGTGGACTGGGGAAAATGGTGAGTTCTATTTTTTATTTAAAATCATAGATTTAGAGATTGAAAGAATCTCAAAGGTCATCTATTCCAGCCCCGTATTTTACAAATAAGGAAACTGGTTCAGAGATGTTAAGTCATTTGTTTAGTTACACTACCAAAAGATGACAAAACTAAATTCAAACCCAAATCTTCTGATTCTAAGTATAGTGTTCTTTTCATTATTCACTTAGGATTATGCTGATTTCCAGAACATCTAAGAAACGTCCGGCCTTCAGCTGGTGACATAAGACTGGAGTTTGTGATAGAGACTAGAGGCTAATTAATGAGAGAGACATATAGATCTGAGAGTCATCTACAGAGAGATGGGAATTGAATCTGAGGGAGGCTAATGAGGTCACCACATAGGAGAGTATAGAGAGAAAGGAGAGAGCTGAGGGCACAGCCCTGGAGTTTTTCACCTTAATGTTTTCCCATAGTAGCTGAGTTTTCCCAGACACTCCTGCCCAATCACATCATCACTCAGGCCAATAATGCCAAAGTGAACAAAAGAAAGATTATCAGAAGGGAGAGTTACTTTGATTTAAAAAAAAAGCCTTTAGTCATTGACAGTGAGAAATACAGCAGTAGGAGAAAGCATTTTTTCTTGACCATGGATTTCCCCTGAACACTAATTAGAGAAGCAATTGGAAACATAATTTGTCTTTCTATGGAGACTTGTATTCCCTTTGACTCACAAATGGGAGACTTCTCAGGGGCACTTGTTGATTTAGTGAACATTGCAAGTTTTTAATTGCTATATACATGTGAGCTATCTGACTGTCTAACAAGTCACTAATTAAAAAAATGATTGAAAAACAGATTGGAAGAATTCCCATTAAATTTCAGATCCTACGATCTCTGCTGCTTATTATAGACATGACCTTGAACAAAATCCTTATTTTCAAATTCCAGTTTTAGTGATAGAAAGAATCTAAAAGCAATCTAGTCCAACCTTCTCATGTTTCAGAGAAAAATGAGACCCAGTAAAGGGAATAGACTTCCCTAAGGTCATACAGGTAGAAAGGGGAAAAGCCTGAATTTAGACTTAGGTTCCTTAATCAAACACTCCTTCCATTGGACCAGGGCTGTATTTCACTTCCTTTCTCTAAGGGTTGGTTTCTTTTTTTTTTTTTTTTAAGGTTTTTGCAAGGCAAATGGGCTTAAGTGGCTTGCCCAAGGCCACACAGCTAGGTAATTATCAAGTGTCTGAGACTGGATTTGAACCCAAGTACTCCTGACTCCAGGGCCGGTGCTTTATCCACTGTGCCACCTAACTGCCCCCAGGGTTGGTTTCTTTACCTGTAATTTGTAGTTTGACCTGCAATGATCACTAAGGTCCCTTTCCCCTCCAAATGTTTTAGCTTCCTGTGATTTTGTGTTAGAAATCAGTGAGGATTAGTTTTCATTTATATTAGATAACACACTACTACTTCTTATTAAATATGTTAACTTAGAGGCTAAGGGCACTTTTGGTGAAGGATGCATGTTATCAGTTTAGAGATTACTACCACTGCCTATAATGCTGAAGAAATATTCAGTCCTCTGTGTTCAGTTATGATTTAAAAAAACCTGAATAAATCTTATGATCAATTACATGGCCAGTGAATCGTGAAGAAGCAGAATCAATGAATATATACAAATAAGGAATATAGCAACAGGTCCCCCTATTTACTGCTGTTTGGTGTTGAAGGAAGTGTGGGAAACTAAAAAGCACTGAAATTATCACACTTAAGATAATTAGAGCTTAGATTTAGATCTAGAAAGAACTTTAGGAAGAAGAAATTGAGGCTAAGAGAATTTAAGTGTTGTCCATGATCATATCACCAGTAAATGACAGGGCAGATATTCAGACTCAAGCCCTCCATTTCTAGAGGTCTGTGTGAAATATCTCTGCTGACATTTGTGGCCCTCTTTTCATAAACATGAAGAACAAATCTCCTGTATTTTCCTTGAATTATACTTATTTCTGTACATATATTATCTAAGATATCTTTCTTTAATTGATTAATAGTTAAACTGTATATAACTTCTTTGCAATTTTTTGCTTGTTGTTTCCTCTATTAGATTAGGAGATCTTTGAGGGCAAGGATATTTTTTTCTTTGTATTTAATACATTTATTTTTCCAACTACATGCAAAGGTAATTTTCAACAATCATTCTTTTTTTTAGGTTTTTGCAAGGCAATGGGGTTTAGTGCTTTGCCCAAGGCCAGGCCACACAGCTAGGTAATTATTAAGTGTCTGAGGCAGGGTTTGAACTCAGGTCCTCCTGACTCCAGGGCCGATGCTCTGTCCACTGTGCCACCCAGCCACCCCACAACAATCATTCTTTTGTAAGATTTTGGAGTTTCACATTTTTCTCCCTCCCTCCCTTTTCTGCCTCCTCCCCTTGACAACAAATAACTTAATAAAGGTTATACATTTGTAAGCATATTTCCATACTGATCTTGATGTGAAATAAGTTAGCAAAAAAAGGAAGAAAAACCATGAGAGAAAAAAAAACAAAAAGCATAAAACAAAATTTAGAATTTGAAAATAGTATACTTTGGTGTACATTCAGACTCAATAATTTCTTCTCTGTATGTAGATGGTATTTTTCCATCACAAGACCTTTAGAATTGTCTTTGATCATTCTACTACTGAGAAGAGCAAGTTTATCACAGATGATCATCACTCAGTATTGCTGTTAATGTAAACATTATTCTTCTACTGCTTACTTCACTCAGCATCAGTTCACAAAAGCCTTCCAGGCTTTTCTAAAGTCTGTCTGCTCATGGTTTCTTATAGATCAATAGAACTCCATCACATTCATATACTGTAATTTGTTCAGTCATTCCAAATTGATGGGCATCCTTTCTATTTCCAATTCTTTGCCACTACAAAAAGAACTGCTTTAAGTATTTTTTGTATATGTGGTGTTTTTTACCCTTTTTAATGATCTCTTTGGAATACAGATCTAGTAGTGGTATTGCTAGATAAAAGAATATACACAGTTTTTTGCCCTTGGGGCATAGTTCCAAATTGCTCTCCAGATTGGTTGGATCAATTCACAACTCCACTAACAATGAATTACTGTTCCAGTTTTCCCGCATCCTCTCCAATATTGATCATTTTTCTTTTTTGTCACAGTGAACAATGTGACAGGGTGAGGCAGTTACTCAGAGTTGTTTTAATTGACATTTCTCTAATCAATAATGATTTAGAGCATTTTTCATATGAACATAGCTTTAATTTCTTCATCTGAAAATTTCCTGTTCATATTCATTGATCATTTATCAATTGAGGGATAAATTGTTTTATATAGATGTTTTAAAAAAATGAATCTTTTATCAGAAATACTAGCTGTAAAAATTGTTTCCCAACTTGCTGTATTTCTTTTCATCTTGGCTTCATTGTTTTTATTTGTGCAAATTTTTTTAATGTAATATAATCAAAATTATCCATTTTGCATTTCATAATGTTCTCTATCTTATTTTGGTCATAAACTTCTCCCCTTTCCATAGATCTGACAAATCAACTATTCCTTGTGGCCCTGATGGCTTATAATATCACCTTTTATGTCTGAATCCTGTACCTATTTCAGCCTTATCTTGGTAATAAAGGATGTGAGATGTTAGTCGTTGCCTAGTTTCTACCATACTATTTTTCAGTTTTCCCAGAAGTTTTTGTTAAAGAGTGAATTCTTATCTCAGAAACTGTGGTCTTTTGAGTCATTAACTACTCTTTCTTTTGTATCTATTCTATTCCATTGATTCATGACTCTATTTCTTAGCCAGCACCAAAGAGTTTTCATGACTGCTGCTTTATAATATAGTTTTAGATCTCATATGACTAGATCTCCTTCCTTTGCATTTTTTTCATTAATTCCTTTTATATTCTTGAACTTTCATTCCTCCGTATGAATCTTGTTACTATTTTTTTCCAGATCAATAAAAAATTTGATTGGTATGGAACTGAATAAGTAATTTAATTTGGATTCAATTGTCATTTTTATTATATTAGCTCAGCCTACCCATGAGCAATTGATATTTGTCCAATTATTTAGATATCAGGGACTATCTTTTGACTCCTTTTATAACCCTATGTACACTAAGTACAGTGCTAGGAATCATGAATTTCTAGTTGGAAGGGACTTTAGAAGAACAGTTCAATCCCCTAATTTTACCTATGAGGAAACTGAGGCCCATCAGAAGAAAGGGACTTGCCTGAAGTCATAGGCTAGTAAGCAACAAAATAGGAAATCAAACTCAGCTCCTCTGTCTTCAAATTGAGCATTTTTTCCATTGAACCGAGTCTTCTTTTTTGAATGAAAGAAGTAGCATAAATTTGTTCATTTTCAGACCTGAAAGTTGATCCTCAGATTTTGAAATCATTTTCTATGAAAATGCACCTGGTTAATTTTATTACTTTCATCTCTTCTTCTTGTATTTCAATCTTTCAAAGTATTTCTTTTCTTTCAGATTTTTATTCATTTATTTATTAGGGTTTTTTGCAAGGCAATGGGGTTAAGTGGCTTGCTCAAGGCCACACAGCTAGGTAATTATTAAGTGTTTGAGGCCAGATTTGAACTCAAGTACTCCTGACTCCAGGGCCAGTGCTCTATCCACTGCACCACCTAGCCACCTCTCTTTCAGATTTTAATAAAAGGAAAAGTCAAGTTAAAGAGATATTATACAAGTCTAGGACTTTGATACAATGAAAAGAATCATTCTCTCTCTCTCTCTTTCTCTTCTCTTCTCTTCTCTTTTCTTTTCTCTCTCTCTCTCTCTCTCTCTCTCTCTCTCTCTCTCTCTCTCTCTCTCTCTCTCTCTCCCCCCCCTTTTTTCACTAAGAAACTATAAAGAAGGCTATTCATAGATGATTTCTGCCTTGCCATATACAGGACTGTGTAGTCCTGAGAACTGGCTACCCTAGATAGGAATTCACACTGGGCAAAATTGAATTACTTTTACCCATCTTGGCCCTCTGGGTTTGCCATGTAAACCTCAGTATTTCTCTATTCCCTTGAAGAGCTGTTTATAATTTGTATACTAGAATCCTACAACAAACTTCCTAATGACTGGTTTATTGTGGGATAGAACAGTCAGTGCTGGGTAAAGGCACACAAACCCAGCTGTTCTAGGAAATACTCTGTTACAGATGGTTCCAATGGACAAAAGCTGGCAAGGACAGGAAGGTGATGCCAGAATTATTAGCTCCATTGACCAGATGAGGAACCAAGGCACAGAGTGCTAAAATGACTTGAAGTGTCACAAACGGTAATGGTCTTGAGGTTCATAAGAAAAAGGCCTGCCCCAGTCAGAAGCCCTGATTTCAAATCCTGCCTCTGAGGTTCATAGGCTGTCTAACCTTGGACAGTTGCTTTCACCTCCTTCATCTCTAAAATGAGGGTGAGAGGCTATATGACTCTCAAATACCTTCCACTCTTCTTACGGCAAGTCCAGCACTATTTCCAAAGAAATTTACTGTCTAAGCATATGGCCTTTATGGGGGTAAGTGAACCTTCTTCTTCCCTTTGTTCCTCCCTCCCCAGTTTCTCTAGGCTTCTGGGCTTGCTACTATTGGAACATAACTTACAGGAGGGTAGTTGAATGTAGTACCCATCCCCCAGACCCTCCCTTTGCCTCATTCTTAAGTCTTGCTGTTTGATCTCTGCTGTTTTCCATTCCTGGAATGCTCTCCCTCCCAACCTCAAATTCTTTGGCTTCCTTTAGGACAACTCAAATCCCACATTTTCTAGGTGATCTTTCCTACCTTCTCCCCTATCTGCAGATACTAGAAACTTCCTCTCTTATGTCACTTTCCCTCTACTCTGTATTTATCCTGTAGGCTGTCATTTATATATGTTATCTTCCCCCATTAGAGTACAAGCCCTTTGAGAACAAGGATAATATTCATTTTTTTGCATACTAAACTTAGGCATAACAAAACTTATTGACTTATTAATAAATCAGGTCTTAGATTCTGCAAGCTAAGCGTCAGCAATATGTGAATTGAGAATTATTAGAAGAGTAGACTGGTTTTCAAAGAGGTAGAAGAATTAGAGACCAAATTGTCAACTTTCGTTGGATTATGGGGGAAAAAAACCAAGGGAGTTCCAGGGAAGCCTCTACTTCTGTTTTATTGACTACACTAAAGCCTTTGATTGTGTTAATAGCAGCAATATGTGGCAAATTCTCAAAGAAATGGGAGTAGCAGATGATCTTACTTGTCTCCTAAGGAATCTGTATGTAGTCCAAGGAGTAACAGAACTGAATTGGTTTAAGATTTGAAAAGGACTACAACGGGCTGCATATTGTTGCCTTATTTATTTATTTAACTTATATGTAGACTACATCATGCAAAAGTCAGGTTGGATGAATCAAAAGCTAGAATCAAGGTTGCTGGAAGAAATATCAACATTCAGATATGCGGATGATACCACTTTGATGACAGAAAGTGAAGAGGAAAATATAAAAGCTGACTTGAAGCTTAACATTAAAAAAACCTAAGATCTTGGCAACTCTTGGCAAAAAGGGAGAAAAAATGGAAGTAGTTCCAGATTTTCTATTCTTGGATTCAAAGATCACTACAGACAGCAACCATGAAATTAAGGATGTTTGTTTCTTGGAAGGAAGATTATAGCAAATCTCAAAAACACACTAAAAAGGCAAACACCTTGCTCTGACAAAGTCTATATAGTCAGAGCTATGATTTTTCCAGTAGAAATGTATGGCTATAAAGAAAACTGCAGAGTTTTGAATTGTGGTGCTGGAGAAGACTTTTGAGAGTCCCTTGAACAGCAAGGAGATCCTATCAGTCAATATGTAAAAGAATTTAATGCACATTATTCATTGGAAGGTCAAATATTGAGACTGAAGCACAAATACTTTGACTATGTAATGAGAAGATGGGACTCATTGGAAAAGACTGATGTCAGCAAAGGATGAAGCTTAAGGAAAGGCAAAAGGAAAAGGAGATGGCTGCAGAAAATGAGGATAGATAATGTCATGGAAACAACAAAAATGAATTTGGAAAGAGACAATGGAGGATAAAAGGTGTGCTATGGTTCATGGGGTCACTAAAAGCTGGATATGATTAAACAACAAGAACAAATCCTTATCAATTGATTAAGTGATTGATTCAGAATTAAACTAGTTTTAGAGTGATGATAGTACCTTTGTACTTTGTCTTATTAGATCACATTTTTGGCATTTCTTTTTTTTTTCTTTAGTTTTTTTGCAAGGCAATGGGGTTAAGTGGCTTGCCCAAGGCCACACAGCTAGGTAATTATTAAATGTCTGAGGTCGGATTTGAACTCAGGTCCTCCTGACTCCAGGGCCCATGCTCTATCCACTGCGCCACCTAGCCACCCCTGACATTTCTTTAAAAAAAATAATGCTAGGTGTCACAGTGAATCAGAGCATCAGCCCTGGAGTTAAGAGGACCTGAGTTCAAATCAGCCTTCAGTCATTTGATACTTACTAGCTGTGGGACCTTGGGAAAGTCACTTAACCCCATTGCCTTTGGAAAAAAAACCCAAAATGATGCTTTATTTGTTTATTCTAACAGTCATTTTAAAAAAATTAAGTTTCCATTTCTCTCCCTCCCCTCTTCACCCATTGAGAAGGCAAGCGATATGGTATTAATAATACATGTGAAGTCATGTAAATATATTTTCATTTTAACCATGTAACAAAAAAATTAAAAATAAACTACATTTTAAAAGTCTGCTTCAACCTGGACTTCAAATTCATCAGTTCTTTTTCTGGATATAGGGAACATTTTTCTTCATGAGTCCTCTGGAATCATCTTTCATCACTCTAGCCAGTCTGGGTATCAGAGTAACCAAATCTTTAGAGCAACTAGGGGGCACAGTAGATGGATTAGGAGGACTAGAATCAAGAAGTCCTAAGTTCAGTTCTGACCTCAGAAACTTATTAGCTGTGTGACCTTGAGCAAATGACTTAACCTTATTTGCCTGTTTCCTCATCTGTAAAATAAGGTGAAGAAAATGGAAAATCACTCTAAGTATCTTTAATAAGAAAACCCCAAATGGGGTCACAAAGTGTTGAACATAACTGAAAACCTACCGAATGATCCAAGTCTTTTACAATTGAGCATCATATGATTTTTCTTCTTGCCAATTTAGGAATCACATTGATAAGCTGGAGAGTATTCAGAAGAGGGTAACAAAAATAACGTCATACCAGATGAGAATTGCTTGAAAGAACTGAGCATATTTCATTTGGAAAAGAGAAGACTTCCAACTAAGGTAGATAGGTGTCTTGAAGTTTTGGTAGGATTGTCTGGTACAAGAGAGATTCTAATTGTTCTCCTTGGACCCAGAGGGCAGAATTAGGGGCAACAGGTGAGCAAGTTTCAGAGCTATAGATTTTAAGTTTAATGCATAGAAAAAACTTCCTAACAAAACCATGTAATCGTGGTATGAATTCAGTAAGTATTTATGGAGATAGATGTCACTTAAACTTCAGCAAATGTTTAATGATCACTTACAGAATTTATTATATAAATATTATATAAATAATATCAATATTACAACTATTAATTAATATAATAATTAATAGAAATTATTAATAACTAATTAACACAAACAAAATAAATAATTAATGATTAGTCAATGATTAATAATTAATAAAATTAATATTAATAATATTAATAATACAAACAATAAATAATATTAAATAAATATATGAATGTTATATAATATTATATAAAATAATCTATATACACCCCACACATACCCCATATATATATATATATATATAGCTATAGTGTACATACAAGTACAGGACCAGTGGAAAGAAGAAATGAAATGGTTCAGGAGTCAGAAAACCTAAATGCCAATCCTAGTCCAGTCTGATTCTTGCTACTTCCATAATTTTGATTGAAGATTTTATTTATTTTGAGTTTTACAGTTTTTCCCCTGATCTTACTTCTCTCCCCTCACCCCACAAGAAGGCAATTTGCCAGTCTTTACATTGTTTCCATGTCGTACATTGATCCAAATTGAATGTGATGAGAGAGAAATCATATCCTTAAGGAAGAAACATAAATTATAAGATCTAGAAAGATCAGACAGGGCGGCTAGGTGGCCCAGTGGATAAAGCACCGGCCTTGGAGTCAGGAGTACCTGGGTTCAAATCTGGTCTCAGACACTTAATAATTACCTAGCTGTGTGGCCTTGGGCAAGCCACTTAACCCCGTCTGCCTTGCAAAAAAAAAAAAAACAAAACAAAACCTTAAAAAAAAAGATCAGACAATAAGATATCAGGTTTTTTTTTTTCTAAAACTTCCATAATCTTGAGTAAAGCACCTAAACTCTCTAGGTCTTAGTTTCCTCATCTATAAATTGAAGGGGGTGGAACAAATAGCCTCTGAAATCTCTTCTGGTTCTAGATGTATTTGAGCTCTTAGGACTCTTTCTCACTCTAAGATTTATTTATTTTGGAAATATTATTTTCAACATTTATTCTTATGAGATTTTATGATTTTTTTGTTAATATTAGCTATATGCATAGTAAGTTATCTTTATGAAGAGAAATGAAAATTTCAAAGCATTTTTCCACAAGGGCTTTCTAGGCCTCTGGAATGACTCCAAATTGGGGGGGGGGGGGATATAGCCTATAAGTAGCTGTTTCCATTGTGATTATAATCAACCTTGATTTTTCTTCCTGAATGGTTACTTGGAGGATTTCTTTAAGTGGAACTTCTCTATGATGGAAACATGTCAAAATAGGCCGTTCAGATTCCCCTCATTCCAGTATTATCTCCTAAACTCAACCTCTGCCAGATACCAATCTTCAGTTGACCCCAGAAAAAAGGCCCTTAAAATCAGATGTGATATGGAGTATAAATAACTATATGATTGCAGAGCCCATATTCTGATGGATGAGCATTTTGACAATTTTGGAGACCAGGGCTTTAGGTGGTACTTTTTTTGCAAGGTGGGGGGGGGGAGGAGAGATTGGTTTTCTCTGTCTTTCTCACTAAGACTGGAAGTATATACCCAGTGGGAGATCCCCATACTTAACAAGTGGGAGCTCTGGTTAACCCCTTCTTAGGCAGTCTAGTGGCCACCTCTTCCTAGGCTCACCATATTTGTGTTAGTTCACATATTTGTGTTAGCTTAGCCCTTCTGCAGCCCAGGACTTCTGTGCACAATTGATTCATTAGCTTCATCCTCCCCCATTAGCAGGGTCTTTGAATTTTCAACAACACACTTGCCTAAGACCCTCATTAAGATAAACTGCTTTAGGTACTTTATTTACATGCGGTATATAGGGTGTTCAGGGAGGTCTAGCATCTCTGGTGTGGGAGTTTACCAATTATTTTCAGGGCTGCTCATTCACCTTTTGTGTCCACCTTCACCCAACTTTTACTTGTGACTCCAAGAAGCTGTGGCATGCACAGGTTACTGAACCCTGGCAAAAACCCTACAGAGAGCTGAATTAGGTTGAGAGTACCATCAAGCCTCAAGCTTGGTGGTGAGTTAAAAGGATGTTTACATATGAAGACTGTCCCCAGTGAAAAGGGAAGATGGGAACAGTTTCTTCTAAGACTCAAGAAAATGACTGAAGTAGTCACTGTGGATCACTTAGAGGTTGGTCGGACATAGAAGATGCCAAGGTCATCTACCATATCCTGGGCCATTGTCGGTTTTCTTGACTTTTGTTTGGCTACCAGACTTCAGTGACTCAGGAAGAGATTGAATGCAATTCTGCCTCACTTACATCTAATTCACTCACAAATCAAGACATCACCAATGATGTTATTGGTCTTCTTTGAAAATGAAGGACAAATCTTCCCCTCCCCAGCTTTACCTGTGTTATCCTTCAGTCCTGGCTTCTCTAGATTGATCCCATGACCCAGAAAACAGACTCAGCTCCCGGGCTAGTGGCTTTGAAAAGGGCAAGCGACTCATTGCTCTGTCTGATTAAATTGAGCTCCCTTTCCCATTAGGCAGATATGACCTGCAAACAGTTAAATAGAATATAAAGTAGGGCAATGGGGGGGGGTCAAGGGGCATATGAATGAAAAATCTAGACAAAATTCTCTAGAAAAATCTTCAGAGAAAGAATACATAGACTGAGAGGGGCAGAAATCAGGGAAGACTTTACAGAGGAGGCAGCACCCACAATGAACTTTGAAGCAAGAGAATTCAAAAAGTTCTAGAAAAAGGAGTACATCTCAGGCAAAGTGTAGGCCTGCAGGAATGAAGAGAGACAGGAGACAATGGTCTGGCTTTGAGCCACAGAGAATATATAGATGGTTTGTTGGGAACCCAAAGTTCACCAGAAGAATAGGGTAAAATAAACCCAGAAAGATAAATTGAAGTTACCTGTGAAGGGTATTCTGTGTTACACAGTAGATTTGTGACTACCCTGGGGAGACCTGTGCATGAGGAAGATTATTTTGGCAGCTGGGTGGAGGGTGGATGAAGAGAGGAAAGTTCTGGATCGCCTGCTCTTGATTTGGCTCTCGAGAAGTAATCCATTCTCCTTCCCTGGCCTACACTTCCTTTGGAATATTCTCAGCACTTTCTGATGACCAGTTTCTTCTCCCACTGTTCCTCTGCAACCAGATGTGTTTAAATGGATGTGAAAAGTTTGAAATGACCGAGTAGTCAAGTGATACACCTTGAACCTGTCATCTACAAGAGAATAGCAGACTATTTTGGTACTAATGAGATACCATGCTAAATAAAGGGCAGCAATTATTGTTACCATAACTGTTCCACCAGACTAGAGGGACTGGACCAGAGAGATCTTCACCATTGAGCCTCAGGATAAGGATGCTTGGCAATGGGAACTTCTGGGGCAGACAATTGACCTTACAGAGTCCCCTGAAACTCTACTCTGAAATGACTGTCAGTAATGATACCCAGGGCTCAGCGGGGTCAGGGGCACTCTAATTTTGGTGAGAGCTAAGTAGGAGGTCTTTTTTTTTAAAGGAGATTTATTTATTTATTTTGAATTTTGCAATTTCCCCCCCTCAATCTCACTTCGCTCCCTCACCCCCTGCAGAAGGCAGTCTGTTGGTCTTTACATTGTTTCCATGGTACACATTGATCTAAGTTGAATGAGATGAGAGAGAAATCAGATCCTTAAGGAAGAAAAATAAAGTATAAGAATTAGCAAAATTACCTAATAAGATAATGGTTTCTAAATTAAAGGTAATAGTCTTTGGCCTTTGTTCAAACTCCACAGTTCTTTGTCTGGATACAGATGGTATTCTCCATCGCAGACAGCCCCAAATTGTCCCTGATTGTTGCACTGATTGAATGAGCGAGTCCATCCAGGTTGATCATCGCCCCCATGTTGCTGTTAGGGTGGACAGTGTTTCTCTGGTTCTGCTCATCTCACTCAGCATCAGTTCCTGCAAATCCCTCCAGGCTTCCCTGAATTCCCATCCCTCCTGGTTTCTAATAGAACAATAGTGTCCCATGACATACATATACCACAGTTTGCTAAGCCGTTCCCCAATTGAAGGACATTTACTTGATTTCCAATTCTTTAGCACCACAAACAGGGCTGCTAGGAATATTTTTGTACAAGTGATGTTTTTACCCTTTTTCCTGATCTGTTCAGCTTATAGGCCCAATAGCATTATTGCTGGATCAAAGGGTATGTACATTTTTGTTGCCCTTTGGGCATAATTCCAAATTGCTTTCCAAAAAGGTTGGATGAGTTCACAGCTCCACCAACAATGTATTAATGACCCAGATTTCCCACATTCCTGATAGGAGGTCTTAATAGAACTACCTGGGTTCGAGTTCTGACTCAGTTACAAATAACTGACTGTGTGACCCTGAACAAGTCACTTACATGCAACTCGAACTCAGTCTCAGTAGCTCAGAAAGTGCCGAGAAGGTGGTGGGAGTTCCCCAGGCGGATGAAACGAATAGTAGCCATGCCTCCTTCCCGCTGCAGCCTTCCAGGGTACCACTGGAGAAACTGAGGAGACAACGGTGGGGGTGTGATTCCCTACACATAGTCGTGCCTGCTTCTCTCCCTTGGTCCTAGTCCGAGGGTCATTAAGCCCAGCTAACTACAGTCGTCCCCCTCCCCATCCCCGGCGCTGATCCCCCCCCCCCCCGCCCCCGTGCACCGCGTTCCCTCTCAGCACCTCCCAACAGATTCCTGGACCAGAGCGATTTCTTGTCCCGACTGTCACAGGAATTGCAATGGCTGCTGTAGCTACTCAGGCGGCACCTGCTGCAGGTTCCTGTTATCTCTAACTGAGAGCTCTTTTGGTATGTTAAGGAGCCATTCAGCGGGGGAGCAGCGAGAAAAAGCGGACTTCCTTCAGTTTCGACATTTCTCGGCTTTGCCTGGTCTTGACCACTTTGGGAGACAATTTACTTCCCTACTCCCAGGGTCGCTGCTTAGGGCCACAAACTCTGGGCTGAGAGACTGGAGACCCGCCATTGCCTAGAAGTAAGCCCTTGAACAACAATCCACTTGCCCAGATCAGGACCTCGGTTTCTTCCTCTGTCAACTGAGGTGGTGAGGATTGGGGTGGGGGAGGGGTGAACTCGGTGACCCCCACCCCCACCCCCAAGATCCTATCCAGCATTCAGATAATCGGAGGCCCTTGGCTCCTCTCCGGTAGGTAAAGGATTTGCCTTCCTGCTTGGGAAATGCCTGCATAAAAGAGCTCCCCACCTCCCGCCCCCCCGCGGGGCCACTAGCTAAACACCCCACCCCCTCACCCCGCGCCTGGGGAGCGCCTTCGGTTTTTATGCAAGTCAAAAAGGAACCGGGGGGGGGTTAGCCCCAAGTTCATTCCCCTCATCTTCAAACCAGATTTAATTGGCGAGGCTGAACGCCGAGTCCCCGAGACGCCGAAAGCCCGATCCATCCCCCTCCAAACAGAAAGTCGCCGCTGTCCTGGCCGCCAGGTTGCTTCTCCAGGCTCTCCAAGTTGGGGGTCCTCGGAGGCCTCCCACGCCCCGCCCCCACCCACCTTTGGAGCCTTTTTCAGCTTGCTTAGGAGCAGCCTCGCAGCTGCTTTTCCACCCCCTCCCGATTCTAGGTGACTTCCCTAGAACCCCGTATTGTTCCTTCTCCCAGACTGCCCGAACACGCCTGATAGATGCAACAGTTGCAATAGAAAAAGGGCTAGGGAGAAAAAATGCTGGAACAATGAGAGGCAGATGGCCCTGCCTCCGGGTCTCTGCCTCCAGCTAACCTGCAGAATGTCAACCGAGCCTGGGGACAGCCTGAAAGGCGGCTATCTGCTCTCCACCGGGGACCTTCACAGCCCTGCCCCCGGCCCTGGGTGTTGCCACTGAAGATCCCTTGTAACTTGGTGCCATTCCAGTTTTGCAAACCTCCTTAACCCAACTACTTGGGGCTTGTCACCTTACAGATAGCCAGCCCCTGCACTGTTAGAATCATGTTCAAGAGACTTCAACTTGGCAGGGCCCTTAGAGGTCATCTCAGAGGGGATGCCCACACGGACTTTGCTTCTGCCGTTCCTGAGAGTTCCAAGCAATTTTGAGGGTGCAAAAAAGCTAGTGGCTAGAAAGGGACATTTCCCCCTGCACTGAACAGGAGGGGACGGAAATAGAATTTTCTCCATGCGTGCTATGATTAAATGTGGTAAGAGTTCGTACAGTGGCAAGGAAAGTCAGATATAAAAAGGACCTTTTCCCAGAGCTTAGTACTTTAGGTTTTTTTTTACAGGATGGTTGTTACTTTTCATTAATGCTTGATATTGCTTGTTTATTTGTATTATTTTTTAGTTTTTGCAAGGCAAATGGGGTCATTATGAAGTGTCTGAGGTCGAATTTGAACTCAGGTCCTCCTGACTCCCGGGCCGGTGCCACCTAGCCGCCCCCGCTTGTTTATTTTTTAATGAATTTTCATTTTTTATTTTAATATAATAAAATCATTATTTTCATTTAAACAGTATTTCAAGGGCTTAGCGGCAAAGCGATGAGAAATCTCTGCCAGCTTTGTCCCATTTAACTGTGGTCCTCACCATATGACCTTGGGTCAGTCACTTCCCGATCTTTGGGCTTTTAGTTCAAAGAGGGAGTGTACTAGATGGTTTTTAAAGCCACTTTCAACACTAAATTGATGACTGGTGTTTATTTTTGCTTTAGCGGGGATTTCCTGGCATTCTTACATTCAAATGCAGATTTCTTAGTTACCAATAAAATTGAATGACTGTGAGAGAAGGTAATTGAAACCTCTATTGAACTTTGCATAGATAAGATGTCTGAGAATTTAACCACTTGGTCCCCAGAGCCTTTTTGCTTCACCCACTGCAGTTTATTCTTTCAAGCACTGCAGCTGTGACTTCTGAAACTTTGGTCCTGCTGCTACTACGAAGCTAAAATAGATGTTTCATTTGGGACTTGAGTTTCTCCAGTCACATTCTCTCTTGCCTAGGGAGAAGGGGGAGAAGGAAAATAAGAAGCCTGCTCCTTTTCATTGGGAAGACACATCTTTACTGTGCTAAAAAGCAATGTTTTTTGTTTGTCTTGACCTGTGATTTCATGTGTCCTGGTCCCAAGAATTCCCTCTTCGCATGGATGTGGATTGACTTCTCAGCAATTTAGTTTTAGAGAAATGCCTTGTCCAGGGTCACGTCTTCAAAAGTGCTAAAGGAAAGACTTGAACTCAGGTTTTCTGCACTTCGAGGCAAGCTTCCTAATCCACTATTTGATTGCCTCTCCAAAGAACCTATTAGTGGGTTTAAAGCTGTAATAATGATAATGATTGTCCATCAATAGTATCAGGGGAGGTGATGTCATGACAAGAACATGATTTGGATTTGAGTAAGAGGGCCTGTGCTAAGTCCCCAGCCTCACTTTCTCCCCTAGAACCATCTGAGTCCAGTGACCAGATAGGAATCCAGATGACTGAAGGTGGATATGAAGCAGTCAGGATTAAGTGACTTGCCCAAGGTCACATAGCTAGTAAGGGTCAAGTGTCTGAGACTGGATTCGAACTCTGGTTCTCTAGACTCCAAGGCCAGTGTTCTATCTGCTGCTCCACCTAGCTGTGCCAGAACTACAGCTGGTGCACTAAAGTTGAATAAATCAGCTTTCTGTTGAAACTCTAGGGCTCTTAAGACAGGTCCTTATGACCAAAGTCTTCATCAAAATTAGGTGTTTAAAACAAATCTGAAAACCTAGACCTTAGTCGTTTTGTTGTTCCTGTCCAATGAGTAAGAAAAGTCATGTTGTAGCAGGAACTGCTGAGTTTAATAGTGAAAATTAATTTTCTGCTTCCCGCTACAACTGCCTTAGAAGTTGTAAAAGACCATTAGGTACCCTTGACCAGAGCAAAAAGTCTCCCCTTGCATCTGGTGCTCATGATTTCTTTTCCATATTAATACATGAAAGGCTTCATGGCGTTGTAGATAGAGTGCAAAGATTTGGCGTTAGGAAGACTTGGATTCGAATCTTGACTTCCATATTTACTTGGCTTCTCTGAGCTTCAGTTTTCTTAACTGCCAATGAGATGAGACCTATGATATTTATCTTATGGAGCTAGGGTAGGGTTCAAATGAGATGATGTAGGTGAAGTCCTTTAGAAATAATTGTCAGTTTTTTGTTAATCATAATAATAATAATGTTCTAATATAACAAGCTAGAACAAGGTGAGATACTTATTTCCTCAAATTTGATAGATTGCAGTGTTCAAAGAATATTCAAAGCCACAAGTAATTGATTCTCTTTTTAGTAGTACTCAGTACCCTGTGTGGCATCTTCTATTCAAAATCTAGTCATATTCCTCTGGACTGTCGCCCTCCTGTATCTTGCCCGCTATCAGGTGCTCTGCTCTCCAGTGTTTATGATCCCTCCTCCTCCTTCCTCCTCGGTGCCAATACCAGTCTCATAAAGTACATAATGTTATGTTGATTCCTCTGCTGTCCTCTTCAGTTTATCTGGAAAGGAAATCTTATTCATCTCACCCACTCCTAAATTAATTAAAACATAATTATTTACTCATCTAATTCAACTCCTGTTTCCCAATCATTAACCATGGTGAAGTATTCTCCCCCTAGCCTATACCTTGTGCCAAGGTTTCTGTGAAATGGGAATGGGAGGGTTAATCGTCTGCCTGGAAGAAAAGTGGATCCTTTCTAAAGGCTTTCTCAGGTTGGTTGGCAACTTCATTCAATCCTGTATTTCTCAACCACTCAAAAGCTTCCCTTATATTTTCATTTACTCTGATAAAAGCAGGTGTTTTTCCTGGATTTTTAGTGAGGTTGGAACTTTTTATAGAGAGACATGAAACCATTCCGTTTGGGAAGAGTCCTAGCTGAAAGGCAGCTCTGCCCCTCTCCTGGTTAGTTTCCTTTTATTCCCAGAGAATTGGCAGTTGTTCCCACATCAATTCCTTTCTATTGGAGCTATTCAGGCATCAGGGATTATATGTCTTTATATCACGAGTTAACTGTTTTTTTTCCAGAGAAACCTTTATAATTAGGCTTCTGTGGAGTTGGTGGAAATAGTGGGACTTAAAATCAAAATCTTTTATACTTCTTTTCCAGTCTGACCATAATATCTGATATCTCTTCTTTCTAAATTTTTATGGGATTAAAAGCTACGTGCATATATACATAACAATAGGATTATAGTTTTAGAGTTGGGAGGGACTTCAGTTATCTAATCCAAAAGTCTCATTTGACTGATGAGGAAACTGAGGACAGGAGGTGGGGAAGTGACTTGCCTACGGTTACACAGGTGATAAATAGCAGAGGATTCATTTTGAACCCAGATCCTAAGACTCCAGATCCAGTTCTTTCCCCCTTCCTCTAAAGGAGACCACCAAAAGCCCCCCTTTCTCTATCTCTCGTTTGTTCTGAAACTCTTCGAATATATTTCTAAGGGCTTTATTTTATGATGTGCTCTTTGAAAGTAAGTGGCAAGTATAATTTAATGTGCTTAGCTTGGGAAAGGGCGAACCGGCTATTAGAATGTAATCCAGTACATGCTTTCAGAACGCTAAATCAGAACAGCTCCCCTTCCTGGTAATTTCTGCTCCTTTTTTTTTAAAATACTGCAGCAGGACCCACAATCGCACCCTTTACAAATCCGGTTGAGCTGACACTAGCTGAATCCTTCCTTGCCTGGACTCATTCCAACCCAAACTTTCCCCGACACCAAAGGCAACTTGAAAGAAATCCAACTCGCTGTGCCTCAGGCCTTCTGGGTGTCAAACTCTATGCTAACCTCTTCGGAGAAAACAAAAGGGAGGGGGTAAAGTCTCGAGACCCAGCTCCCCCCCCACCCCGGGATACTAAACCTCACCCTAGCCCCCAGAATTTCACTTAAGACTCCCCTGGGGAAGTTAAAAGACTATATGTGCTGGTAGCTGCCCCACTTTCCTCCTAGGAGATGTTTGCCTCGGGCCACTGTAGCAAAGGGTGTAGGGTTGGGAGGATTAATGCCAGTCTTTGCGAATAGAACTGGGAAGGGAAATCATCCTAGGGATAGGGAAGCTAAGATTTGCAGCTAGTGGGGGGGGGGCAGGGAGATTTATCTTTCTTAATTTGCTGTGAAATTTAGAAATGCAGCCCCCCACCCCAGGTTCCCAAATTCTCATGCCCCCCCCCCAAAGAAGCCTGCTGCAAATGGCTTCCGAGGTGAATCTGCTGCCTGAGGCTCTCCCTTCCAATCAGCTCTACTGGCAGAAGCTGAGCGGAGCGCCCAGATTTATTGGGGGGGGGGGAGTGCGGGAGGCTCTTCGGAAAGGTGGAGAGTGGTTCTTTGCGCATTGCTGCCCCACGGAATCTCGAGGGATTAACGTGAGCCTCCGCTTCACGCAGACTAAGGAGGAGGCAAAGGGAGGAAGAAGCCAAAGCAAACAAATTGGTGTGTTTTTAAGACCCCAAACTGACCCGACCCAAGACGGTGTTTTGGGTGGTAGAGCTGGAAGGTCACTTAGACCAACCTCCTCCATTTACAGGTGGGGAAACTGAGTCCAGGCAAATCCAGGGACGTGCCGGAAGCCGCATGAACAGGAAAGAGCTGGAAAGGGGACGTCCAGGCAGATGTTCATTTTTTTAATCCAATTCTCCATGTCCAGTGTGTTTTATGGGGGCTGGAGCAAGAGGAGGAAGGGGCAAGGGAGAAGGGGTGAGAGTTCGGAAACCAGAGTCGGATTCAGTTATTGGGAGGAAACAGTCCACGCTGGGACTTCTAGGTGCTTTTGGAAACGCTGGTGGCGGGGGGCAGAAAGGATATTAAATTAGGTTTGGAGATTTCTCGGCAGGAGGGAGGCACGAAAGGGAAGGGAAATCCCCTATGTGTTTGCGTTATCCCTTAACCCAAGGGTCTTGGGAGCATTTACTCTTTAGATGTCATCATTAAGATTTCGTGCCAGGGTTCGAGTTGTGTCAGTATGACAGCCGAGCTCGGACATCTTCCCCCCCCCCCCCCCCTTTGGACCTACTCTTGCAGGGCAGCTCCGCCTTGGCGGCTCAGGGCAACCCCTCCCGGGAAACCAGTTTCTCTGCTCGGCCCAGGTGGGCAACAAGTGAATAGCCCCTTGGATCTGGAGACTGCTACCTGGCCCCCTAGGGTGCTGAGATTCCCTGGGACTGAATTAATGAAAAGGTGGGGCTCCCGGAAGGCCGGTTCTCTAATATTCGATTGACCCTTTCTTCTCCATAGAGAAGAACATCAAGGCAAGCTAGGGGGCAGCGACCATTCCGCACTGACCTTTGTGGATGAAAGGCCAATTTTCCCTCCCATCCTCCCTATTCCCAGGGCTCCCCCTCCCCCTCCCCCAGCCCAGCCCCCACCCCAGGTTAAAAAACGAAGTATTAGAAAATTGCCGAGACTGAGGATGACCGCTTCTAAAATTTATTGAAGTCTCCTTTCGGAGAACAGAGAAAAGTCTTTTTAAAAAGCTCACACAAATCCCCCCCTCCCGCCCCTCCCCAGAAACCCTAACATTTTGCTGCTGCTTCTGATGTTTTTCTTTGTAGAAGCTACGAACTCAGCATCCATCGAAAACTCCCACCCCAGTGTTACAGAAGCTTAGAAACCCAAGAGCACGAAGAGGCAAGAACACACAAGTCACTATAAATTAGGAACAAACAAGCCTTTGCCACCTGAAGATATTCGTTCGTTCGTTCGTTTGTTCATTCGTTCGTTCGTTTGCAAGGCAAGGAGGGAGAGCAAAGACGCTCCAGTGTACAGCAGGACGGGGAAGCAGGTGGAAACCGCGTGGATGGGCGGAAACCGCGTGGACGGGTGGAAACCGCGTGGATGGCTCGTCCCCCCCCAACCCCCCTCCCGCTTCCCCAAACTTCTTCGATCTCTAAAACCAAAAAACCGACAAGACGAAATACTGAACTTAACACAAAGAACTCGACCTACGATCCGATAGATAACCTAGAGGGGCGGGGGCGGGGGCGGGAGGGGCAGGCCTTTTCGGTTTTGCCAACGTTCCAGAGATGCCCAGCAGACCCACATGGAAGGGGGGGGCGGGGGAGAGGGGCGAGAGTCGAGGAAAGTCGTGTTCCTCGCGTCCCCCCCCCCCCCAAGTCAGCAGGCAATCGGTTCGGAGGGCTCCGGGCCGGAGCGGGAGCGGGGCGGGGGTGGAGAGCAGGGCACTAGGGATGGCTTGCTGGCTCGTCGTCTGGTTTGGGCCGGGCCGCCCGGCTGGCTCAGATGTGAGTCAGGGGCACGGTGCCGTTCACCGCAGTCCCGGCACTTTGGTAGTGTTGGTGCACGCTGTGCAAGCGGCCGCCGGGCAGGGCCGGAGCGTCCGTGGCGTCCCCCCCCGGCGGGAGGTACATGCTGATCATGTCCCGCAGGTCGCCCAGGCAGGCGCGCTGCGAGTGGGCGCCCAGGGCGGGCGGCGGCGGCGGCGGCGGCGGGGGAGGCGGCGGCGGCGGCGGCGGGGGCGGCGGCGAGCTGGGCTCCGACTTGACCACGGAGCCCATGGAGCCCAGGCTCATGGCGGCGGCGGCGGCGGCGGCGGCGGCGGCCGCGGCTCCGGGCTGCTGGCCGTAGGCGGCGGCGGCGGCGGCGGCGGCCGGGGACATGCTGCCGTAGGTGGAGGCGGCGGCGGCGGCGGCGGCCGCGTTCATGTAGCTCTGGGCGGCCGGCATCATGGGGCTGTACTGCAGGCCGGCCATGTCGTAGCGGTGCATCTGCTGCAGCTGCGGGCTGTTCATGGCCGGGTGCTGCGGGTAGCTGAGCTGCTCGGGCATCAGCGAGTAGGCGCCGTTGGGCCAGCTGTTCATGTGGCCGTAGCCGTCCAGCCGCTGGCCCACGCCCACCGGGCTGCTGACGGCCGCCGTGCCCGGGGGCAGCAGGTTGCCGGGCAGCGAGTACTTGTCCTTCTTCAGCAGCGTCTTGGTCTTCCGACGGGGCCGGTACTTGTAGTCCGGGTACTCCTTCATGTGCACGGCGCGCAGCCGCTTGGCCTCGTCGATGAAGGGCCGCTTCTCGGCGTCGGTCAGCAGCTTCCAGTCGGCGCCCAGCCGCTTGCTGATCTCCGAGTTGTGCATCTTGGGGTTTTCCAGGGCCATCTTGCGCCGCTGGCCGCGGGACCACACCATGAAGGCGTTCATGGGCCGCTTGACGCGGTCCTGGTCGCCGCCGCCGCCGCCGCCGCCGCCACCCCCCGCCGCCGCCGCCGCCGCCGCCCCCGCCGCCCGCGTTCGCCCCGCTCTTGCCTGTGCCCCCGGGGGCGGCGGCGGCGGCGGCGGCGGCGGCGGCCGCTCCGGCCGGAGGCCCCTGGACTCCCGGGCTTTTCATCTCGCTCTCCAGGAGACTGTACATGGCCGGGGCGGGGAGGAGGTGCGCCAGTGTGCCTTTCGGACCCTCCCGAGGCGGGAAGGGAAGAGAAAGAAGTGGGCAGGGGGTTGGGGGTGGGAGGAGGGGGAGCGGAGGGGCCTGGGGGGCGGGGGGAGAGACTCGAAGGGCCCAGAAACTTCAACAACTTTCCGCCGCCGCCGCCGCCGCTGCCCGCTGGTCGCCGCCGCCGCCGCCGCCGCCGCCGCCGCCGCCACCGAGCACAGGGCGGCCCCTGGCTTTTGCCTTCAGCACCTCGGGGCTCCCTCCGCAGCCTGCCAAGCAGCCGGCACACGCAGACGCACACACACAGACACGTCCAAACAGACGGGCGGCCGGGAACGAGGGCACACAAAAGCAGACACACACACAGACACACTCAAGTTGGGGCGCCTCCGGAGCTCCCGGTGCCCCGGGCGCTCCTTCGGCTCTCTCCAGCTCGGCTCTCCGCGAGGAGGCTGATTGACTGCCTATAAATGAAAAGGCAGCAGCCAATCAGCGCGCAGATCCCGGCAGGCCCCGGAGAAGACCAATTGACCAGTTGTAAAACTTTCGCTGGGGGTGGGTAGGCGGGGGGTGCCGCGGAGGTGCTCTTTGTCACCCGGAGTCGGGTTCAGTTCCACGTCGAGTTTCTGGAGCATTATTTGGCGGGGCGAGGGGGGGGGGAAGAGGGGGTGTGGAAGGACGCCCCCGCGGCTCGGGATCGGAGAGAGTTGAGGAGAGCCCAGTAGCTGGGGTGAGGTGGGGGTGCAGGTGAAGCTCCCCCGGAATGAAGCAGAACTGGAGGCGATCCCCACCCCGCTAGGGCCCGGACTTCCTTCTCGTTTCGTTTACGGGGGGGGGGGGCGGCCTCTGCTGCCTTGCCCAGGGCTTCCGGGTGGGGCAGGGGGCGCAGCCTCTGCTCCCTGGTCTGCCACGACCTCTTAAGGAAGTGTGACTCAGGGCTAAAGTTGGGAATAGGTGTGGCCCGACGGCCCCCCGCAACATCGGGGACGGAAAATGGGGTGGGAAGTGCAGTGCCAACACGGCCACGGCGGGCCCGCTCCCCCGGGCCCTCCCTCTTCTTTATTGAGGTACTTGTGTGGCCCAGAACTGCTGGGCGATGCCGCTGGGAGCAGAACCAGAACTTCCGACGGCGCCCCAAGCTCCCGCTGTTCTGTCAGCACCCTGGAGAGCGTGGACTACAGCCCACGGCTCACTTGGAGGCCTGAACCATTTCACTCAATGAACATCCCCCCCCTCCTCCCCCCTGACACATACGAGCCCCCTCCCCTCCCCCAGCTATCCCTCCCGCTGCCCCCGTGGCACCCCTTCCCGAGCCCTGGAGCTGGGCAATGAGAGGGAGTCGAGCCAAAGCCCCGGGGGCCCCGCGTGACGGCCGAGGCGCCAGGCCCCGCAGGGTGGGAGCAAAGGGAGCTGCAGCTGGAGGCAGTGGGAGCAAGGGGGCCAGCTCGCCCCCTTCCCATCTGGGGCGGGAGCAGCCATGCAACCAGACTGTTTCTGACGCTGTGGCCCGTGCAGGAAGGGGTGGCAGACGGACACGCTGCGGCTCCCCCTCGGCGCCCCCACCCCCACCTGGGCAAAGGCGGCCTGGAGTTGGGCTTTGGCCTTAGCCGATGCGAGATGTCGGGGCCAGGCTAAGAGGAAACTGAGGCTCAGGCAGGCGCTCACGCCGGTCCCTAGCCCGCAGCAGTTCGGGGCCGTTCCGACTTTCAGATCCGTACTCTTTCCTCCTCAGGCTCTTTTGTGGGGCGAGCAGGAATCAGCCTGGGTCCCTCTTTCATCCCTGCCCCCTTCCTTCTCTCCCCCGCCCCCCCCCCCCCCCAGCTCTTTCTCCTGCTCCCTTCTCTCTTCTTTTGCCATTTCGAGTTTTTTCCACTCCGCTGCCGCTGAAGGGGCGGGGCGCGGCCCTCGGAAAATCCGTTTGCATGGCAACCCGAAGGCTCCGCATAAAGAAGTTGGGGGCACGGGGGGGCGGGGCGGGGCTGGAAGCCAGGTTCCGTCCAGGGGCCGTCCCTCGATGTCCCCTCCATCCCCCGCAGCCCACCTGCGGCTGCCCAGGAGAGCCCCGCGGCTCCCTTGCGAGGCCCCAGGCCGCTGGGGGCCAGCCCACCGAGGAGCGCCGGGCATCCTCTCCCAAGTGGAAGGCAGAGGGGCCTGGCTTCCCGCTCCTTCACCTCTGGGGCGGAGGGGCTGACGGGAAGGTGCCCATCGGCCCCAGGGCCTTGGCTCTCGGCACTCTGCCCCCTTTCTGTCCCATCCGCCCTGCGCTACAAGACCCAGGCATAGCTCCTGCCCCCCTCCCCCGGCGCTCATCGCCAGACTTTCTAGTCCACCGAGAGGGACGGAGAAAGGGGCTCCTAGACGGAGGGGACGAGCAGGCCCCCTTGCAGCCAGTGCAAAGCAGGGTCTGACAGGGGCGGGGCGGGCGCCTGGCGCCAGCGTCCGGGTTTTGCCCCCAAGCCTCTCTGGGCTCGGGAGACCTGCCACCAGGCGCCCTGACTACCTCCACCCCCTTCCCCTCGGCGCAGCTGACAGGCAGATGCACCCCCAAGGCTAGCGGCCAGGCCATTCGGCCACTCCTGGACTGACAAAGCCCACAGGACCAGAGAGAGGCCTTAGACACTATGGCGTTCAGGTACCTAGAGGAGACTGAGGGAACTCGCTTAGGGCGACGCTGGCAGGAGCAGAACCTTCATCTCTTAAGGAGAAATGCAAGCGCTCTGGGGGTGAGAACTTAGGCCGGGCTGCATGCGGGTAACCAGCACGCACGGATAGGCATCGCTGATTGTGTTTGCAAGGACGGTCACAAACCAAGGGCCACTGATTTAATGTTTGCCTGGGGAAAAAAAGCACAAGCTGTCACTTATTGGATATCTAAGAAGCTGAAAAAGGAGGAGTGATCTGAAGTGGCTGTTTCAGTGACTCCCCAAGGAGCCCGTCCAGGTGTGTGGCTTGATCAGAAGCTCCTTGGCTAGGGAACAAGGATCTGGGCCCTTGGGGATCTCCTGTCCTTTAGGCAGAAGAGCAGTGGAGAATTATTTCCCAGAGTAAGTAAGGAGCACTCAGCAAAATCATCATCAGAGCAGAATTCCTGGATGCTGTATTCAGTCTTGGGGAGGAAGTGCTCCTGATGCTCTTCTCATTTTCATTGCTGCACCATCCAGAGGTCCTCTTCTGCGTTTTTGGGAGAGTCCAGGGAGGGGGGGGGGTCAGATAGATCAATTCAGCAATCCTGCAGCAATCCTGCAGTAATGATGTAAAGAGAGAAACAGAATCCTTAAAAAAAAAAACCCAAAAGATTCCTTCCTCTTTCCTGTTCGGAGTGGTGTTGAATGCTTTTGAAATCACTTTGCATTCCTTGCTTTTTCCTAGCCCCATCCACGTTAATTATAAGCAGCCATATCTCCTACTGCATGCTTATAGCTGAGAACAAAGCCATCTCCCCCAGAAAATTCTCAAACCACGTCTTTTCTCACCTCATACCCTTAAATTTCCAAAGGTAAATGAAGGAGGTACTTTGGAGATGGGGGCAATTGACCAATCTTTCTCCACCACAATGCCATGAACTTTTTGTTAGAAAGATTTTATTTATTTTGAGTTTTACAATGCCCCCCCCACTCTTGCTCCCCCCCCCCCACAGAAGGCATTGGTATACATTGATCTAAGGTGAACATCCTTAAGGAAAACACATAAAAGTATGAGATAATGTCATGCACTTTTAAAGCTGGGAGGTCACCTTATTTTACAGATGAGGAAACTGAGGCCAAGAGAGAAATGCCTTGCTCAAGTTCACCCAAAGAGCGAGCGGCAGAGTTAGAACGAAGGGTTTCCTCTTAGGTTTGGAATCTTTTCACCCCCTTACAGAACAGCTCAGGTCTCAGCACACTTTAATCAAGCCAGAATTCAGTCTCATAAGAGACTCGAGATTCTATTAAACGCTTCCAAGGTCAACTTTCTAAAGCACTGATGAAGACTGACCCTAGATCCACCAAAGTTCAGAACTCGGGCCTTATTTTCTTGAATATTAAGGGGAATAAAATATTTAAAGAATCGCAAAACCAAAAGGTAACTAGCTGCCCTCATTAGCGGCCTCGGTATTTTTCCCTCAAGAAAGGACCCCATTCAATCTGCCCGCACCCCTTTTCCCTTAGCGGTTCTGCCGCTGGGTCGAATATTTGGCAGATCTCCGACACCCCTGGGCTGCGGCCAGGCAGCTTGCAGAGACGGCGGGCGCTGCAATATCGCCCCTTATTGGTTGCGGGCGGTAACATCACCCCCAAATGGCTCTCTCCATAGCCCCCTCTTTTACTCTCTCTTTCCAAACCCGTCGAAATCCGACGGTATCCACACTTGGGCTGCTCCCAAACCGGGAGCATTGAAAGTCTTTAGAGTCAAGTTGGGGGGGGTAGAAGTCGGAAAGGGCGGCCCAGGAAGGTTGTCCCCTACAGCTTAGCAGTCTGAACTAGAGCGCCCGGGAGGCGCGGGGTGCCTGGCGCCAGGGGCAGGGCGGGTTTGGTTGGAAAGGGGGTTCGAACCTCCAAGGCGCCCAGCGACTGCGTAAGGGCGCGCTCACATGTGTCCTTTCCCGTTGGAAAACTGGACTGGCTAGCTGACTGGTTAGGGCTGACTTCCCACGGACACTGCTGGGGCCGATTATCTTTCTCTTCAGGGGCAATGCCAGCCCTGGCACTAGTGGTTGGTGCTGATAGTACTACAGTTCCTTGCCCCCTGGGGGGCGTGCAAGTAGAAAACCGGTTCCAAGCGATCTGCATTCGGAAAGGATCAGAATCACTTCCACTCGGACCAGTATCCTCTTTCTTCCTCGGTTGTTGTTGCTTTTTTATTTAAGAAATAACCTGAGTTGTCATTTGGGGGAGATGCCGAGGGGGGCCTGGCCCTGTGTTCCTCTGCCACGGCCAAATCCGTCCCACAGTTAGATGGCTCGTAAAGGTCAGAAGAACTGCTTTCCTCCATCCAGTCTCCTTCCCAAGTGGTGAGACTTGGCTCCCCCAAAGGCGTTTCGCTTTTGAACAGACGAGATAATTGGCCACCCCTGAATCCTTCCCCGGCCCCACCGCCCCATCTTTTGCTTTGATCCCCTGATCGCGTTTATGGGTTCTTCTGGGATGGTCTGTTTCACACCACTAGATGGAAGGAAGCACATTCAGAATTGGGGGGGCCGGGGAGGGGAGGCGGAAAGATCTCTAGGAATAGATGGGATTTAAATCGGTCCAAAAGCATGGACTGTCGCTACGTCTGCAATCTCGTTCAGTTTCGTTCGGGCGGCCGTAGAGGACCGACCCCTTTAAGTGAAAAGAGCGCATTTTCTTTTCACTTTGCAATCAAAACTTGCATTCTTGGAGGATCAGAAAAGGAACCCTGACGGCTCTGCAAGTTTCACATGTATTTTGAAACTTGGGGATCTTTTTTCTTTTTTCAAATAAAAAAATGTTGCTTTTTGCCTGTCGTGGTATATATGTAAAACGGAATAATAATCCTACGGGATGCGATTGGATTCCGCCTCTTTCCAAACCCGTGGAGACGAATCTCAGGGTCAGCTGGGATCTCCCTTCCAATATCATCCCCAGCTTGTTTCTCCTCGACCCCGCCTAGCCCCACCCAGCTTCCCTGAATCCAGGAGGCCAGCTCCAAAGATTCGTTCTCTAACAGGTAAAGAGTCCTCGGACTTCCCGAGAAGCCAAGACTTGCCCCCTCCCTCTGCGATGCTTAACTGATCTGAAATCAATGAGTGGGCCAGCTCCCCTTCCTCCCCTTCCCCAGCCCGAAGAAAACCAAAAGCGGATCCCCCTCGGTTTAGAGTTAACACCCCCAAAAGCCCAAACCCGGAGTACACGAGGCAGCAGCCTGTTGGGGAGTTTTTCTCATGGATGGAATTCAGAACGAACAAGGGCAGAAGCCTCCTGACAAGGAGCGCCTGGGAGTGGGGTCGCTTTTCCTCGACCCCCCCCCCCCCGCCCCTATTCTCCCCCCCACCCCACACTCGCCTTCTGAAACTGCCAAAGCCAGAAGCGCCTCTGAATGAGCAGATTGTTCTTCACACCCGGCCCCCCCATCAGAAGCACCCCCCCTACACACACACACACACACACACACACACACACACAGACACACACACACACACACACACACACACACACACACACACAGACACACAGAGGCCTCTCCAGCCCAGCCTCCAGCGACTGCTTTAATTGGCCCTGTTATTTCTTCCATTCAGGTGTTCGAAAACTGATCGGCACGTAGACGCTTCAGCCTAATAACCTCAGCCATTGGGGTGGCCGTGGGGGAGGGGGAGAAGAGACGGTTGAAACAAGCTGGGCACTAATAAGGCCTTTCTTTCTTTCTTTCTTTCTTTCTTTCTTTCTTTCTTTCTTTCTTTCTTTCTTTCTTTCTTTCTTTCTTTCTTTCTTTCTTTCTTTCTTTCTTTTCTTTCTTCTTTTCTTTCTACTTTCTTTTTTTTCCTCTTTTTTATTCTAAGGTACTAATTAACTTAGCTTCGCAGAAGACCACCTGCAAGGGGCGGCCGGGCTGGGGAGGAAGGGCCCCTGAAGAATCACCCCCCTTTCTAGTCTCTCTGGTGTTGCAGGCTGCTTGCTGCCTAAACTGCACCGCCCTCGGGGGACTGGCCCTCAGGACTTGGGGGACTGGCCCTCAGGACTTGGGGGACTGCTCCCCAGGACTTGGGGGACTGGCCCTCAGGACTTGGGGGACTGCTCCCCAGGACTTGGGGGACTGGCCCTCAGGACTTGGGGGACTGCTCCCCAGGACTTGGGGGACTGGCCCTCAGGACTTGGGGGACTGGCCCTCAGGACTTGGGGGACTGCTCCCCAGGACTTGGGGGACTGGCCCTCAGGACTTGGGGGACTGCTCCCCAGGACTTGGGGAGACAGGCCACCCTGATAAGAAGATGACAGGCTGAGGTGGGGGGCAGGCTGCGATTTGCCGGTTTCGGGCTTTTGCGAGGGAAAGGAGGGAAGAGGTGTCCATTTGGAACCAGAAAGAGGAAGTCCGAATCGCCACCCCCCTTACTTTGCAAGGCTCCCCGAAACTAGTGGCAGAATCTCCTTAGCTCATAACTGTAAGAGCATGTGCCCGGAATTCCGGAGACGGATCCAAAGCCCTTCCCCTCACCCCCTCCAGCTCTCAATGCTCTCCTGTTTGCTGCACTGAAAGGAACCCTAAATTTGATTTCCGAGCCCCCGGGGATGGGGGAGTGAAGCAGAAGACCCGGAGACTCTGACCTGGATCGTTCCCCTCTCCCTGAGCCTCGATTTCCTCGTCTGTCAAACGCGGAGAGAGGACTTTTGCGCTGTGCGTCACCGCCTACCCCTGGGGTCGTGAGAAACTGAGGCCAGGACTGGGAGATCGCCTTATTTGGCACCGGCCCACTTTTGGCTGAGCGCGTTCCGTAACTGCTCCTTTTTTAAAATAAAGTGAAGCCTCCCGAGCCTCGGGGATCGGCAAGTGGCCCGTTCGGGCTGGGCCGGCCCGGGGAGCCCCCCCCCCCAACTCTCAGGGGCCTCGCAGGAACTGCTTTCCCTTCTCAATCCCCTCCCTCCCGCCGTGCCCGGCCTGCGCCCTTGGGCTCCGCCGCAGGGGAACGAGGATTGAGGTCGCTGCATTGGCTGGACCCGGTCAGCGGCTGGCTGGGGTGGGCGCTCCCCCCCCCCCCCAGCCGGCCCTGGGAAAGGCAAACTCTGGGGAACTGGCAGACGCCGGCCTTGGCTGACCTTGGATTTCCCTAAGGCCCCGCGATCAGTAGGCTAGCCAGGCCCAGCGGCGGCCACGGCGTGCAGCCCGGTGTGAGGGAGGCTCGGAGGGTTTCAGAGAGCCGGGGGACACTGAGCTCGGGGGTGCCCCCCGGCAGCCCGAGCCAGCGGGCCGAGCTCTCCAAGCCGCCAGGGAGCTGCCCTTGGCGCCGGGCATGCCTCCCTCCGTTCCCCTGCCAGGCTGCCAGCTGCCCCAGCTGGCCTCCCGGGTCAAGGCCAGGGCCGGGCAGTCCGGGCAGGGAGGCGGAGCTGGTGGGGCGGGGCGACTGTGCCCTCCGCGCCGCCCAGCGGGCAGCCCGTGTGCCCTGGCTTCCCCGGGCCCCGGAGTGCCCTTGCCTCCCAGAGACCGGGCTTGCTTGAACTGCCAGAGCCAAGGGCAAAAGCCCCCTCACTAAATAAACTCCCGGATCAGCAGCCCGTTTTCGACCAAGCCCTGGCCCAACCTGGGCTCCCAGCCCCTGCTGGAGTCAGAGCAGAACAGAAACCCGACCCTAATTGTAGCGATGTAGCGTGTTAATTAGGAGCAAAGAAACTCTTCCTTGGTGGCACAGCCTCCCCGAGCCCGTGGGGGCGGCGGTGGCATGGATATCATGGAGCTGACCGGGGAGCTGCAAAGTCAGCGCCGGCAAGGCGGCCTAAGCCAGGGAAATTGAGTTTCTAAAAAGATTTCCCTACAGGATAAATAATTAAAATATATTCTCCTTTAATTGACATTATAGAAGACATAAATGAGCTTTTCCTTTTAGAAAGAAGTAGCAATTTCTAAATAAAGCTCACAGCTCGGAGAATGGAGGCTTCAGCCAAATGAATAGTCATTACTACCTTTTCAACGATGGGGGCCTTTTGATCAGAAAAGAAATTAGCTCTAAAGGACAGACAATAGAAGGCTGCCCTGCAATAGGAAGAAAATTAGCCAGCCACAGCTCTTAACAACACCTATTTCTATAAAGCTTGGAGTTTCTTGCTTGCTTTTCAATTACAGCTGTTCATTTCCTATAAGGAGAGAGGGTGAGGGGGGAAAACAACCAAAACAACAAAAAACAAAGGCACCAACGTAAACTCAGTTTGTCCAAAAAGGCCCCAGTGCAGGCCGCTCACCAATTAGCTAATCCTATAGGTTCCAAATGACTGGTGGGGGGGGGGGGTTATACAAGACAGTCCCTCTCCCTCTCCCCATTCACCCCATACAAACCCCAAGTTGGACCATCTCGAAAAAAAAGCAACTGGAACTGAAATGGAAAGTTTCTGCAATGGACTGCAGAGAAAAGAGTTAAGTTGAAGAGGGGCCCCCAGTCTTCTTTTGTAGATTCCTTACCCAACTTAGGAGAAAGCCAGACAAAGGAGCAGGGAAGGTGAAGGAATGGATTTGAGCATCCTTCTGGATGCCAGACATCTCAGTTCATGTGGACTATGGATTTCTGATTTCTTACAACAAATGTTCTCCTTTTTAGGTCTTTGCTCAGTATCTCGAAATGCTAAAGGTGTTTAAGTATCTTACTTGTACCTGCTCTGGGTTAGTCTTGACCCTAAAGATGAAATTCCGTTTATTTTTTTCTCTATGGATTCTCTCTCTCTCTCTCTCTCTCTCTCTCTCTCTCTCTCTCTCTCTCTCTCTCTCTCTCTCTCTCTTTATATATCTGTCTCTCTGTCTGTCTGTTTCTCTTTGTCTCTGTCTGTCTCTTTCTGTGTCTCTCTCCTCCCTTCCTTCCTTCCTGCCTTTCCCTCTCTTTCTTCCTCACCCTCTCCCATTTTCTCCTTTTTCCTCTCCATCTCTCTCTGACCCTCTCTTTCCCTCCCTCTTTCTGGATCTCTTACCCTCTTCCCTCTCTCTTGCCTTTTTCCTCTGCTCTCTTCCCTCTTCTTTTTCTCTTCTTTCCTCTTCTCCTCTTTCTCCCTTTCTCTGTCCCTCTCTCCTTCCTCCTCCCTCTGTCTCGCTCTCCCCCTCCCCCCTCTTTCCCCCTCTCTTTGTCCTCAATTTTTCTTTCTCTCTGTTTCTCCTTTCTTTTTCTTTCCTCCCCTTCCTCTCTCCCTTTCCTTCCCATTTTTCCTTTCTTCTTTCTTTTTCTGGAAAAATCTCTATCAAGGAGGAAAATGAAAATGCCTTGTTTTTATTATGTACTCCAAAATATAACCATTAATCTTTATGAAGGAAAGGAACATGGAAATGAGGCTTTACTTTTAATAGCTATAAATCATATTTTATAGGGATACAAACTTGTGTCTAAGAAACATCACTATTCTACTGTAGAAGAAACTGGTCGTATCTGTCAGCAGAGCACCCACCTGTTGGCACATTTTTCTTTAAGCATCTCCAGGAATGTGATACATCCAACACAACAGATCTGAGATCTGGGTATTTTGGGCTGCTCCGATAGAATGAATTGTTTAAAATGGATTCATTTCTATTAAAAATAAAAAAAAAAACTTAATTGCCGTTGATTGGTTTATTTCCCACAGAGTTGAGGATTTATCTTTCCCAAAATAATTTAAATAAAATGAAACCTTATTTAATCATGGAGAGGCCACCAAGAATGAATCTATTCTTTTCATTTCCTTTTTATCTATTCAAACTGGAGCTCTTTTCCCAACTTAAAAATTTTCTTTAAACTTAGGAGAGATAAAGAGAATAGAGTCACTGGCATGATTATTAAGTCATCCCTAATTAGAAAAAAAATTTCTAACAAAAAGCTTTTTGTTCCTGTATTTTCAAAGCACATCGCATCTTTCTGGATATTTCCATTTAAATGGTTTTGGCTATGTGTGTGTCTGTGTATGTGAATACCTACATGTACATATTTTCCTTTAGAAACCTGGGCTCTCTTGTTCATAGAAAAGACTCACCTCGGAGCTGCTGTCACAATGGATGCTTCAGAACACAGCACTGAAAGGCACTTAGCAGAATTGACCCAAGCGGGAGAGGTCATTCCACATTTCCTTGGAGGCTTTAAGAAAGTAAAGCATCCATTGAAATCTACTGGTAGGAGATCACTCAAAATTCCATCTTCAAATCCACCTAATTGAGCTGCATTAAGAGTATTCTATTCTCTCTACACTTGGATACCAAGGAAGAAAATGTTGCTTTTTATCCTCAGTTGTTTATCTGTAATATAAGGGGGGGGGGGGTGAGAAGGTAGCTGCCAGTGAAGGTTGTCCTCTATCATTTAGCAGAAAGGTGGTGGACTATAGGTACATAATGAGGCATGCATTGTCAGACATCACTATTCTGTTCTTTTGTTTGTTTAACTCTATTTCTTTGGTACAAGGTGGGTGGGCAAATCGGAATGGTGGGAATCCTTGAGATTGCTGGAGCTTTCTAACAAGCAGATTATAACAATATCTGAGTCTCTCTAGACCTACAAATAGAAGAGTTTGACTTTCATATCCCTCATAAAGGTGAGAATTGATTTTCCTAAGTGAAAAATGATTATATCCTACTCAGCCAGTTGCCCTGTCTCAGTTTTAAATACAATAGGAAAATATGTACTTTGATGGGAATGGGCTAGCCATGGCCATCTTTGGGGAACATAGAGCTTCTGACAGGCTCAAATGGAGCTGCTCTTTTTATTTGTGAGGTTACAGACCTCACATGTTCGACTTTGGACCTCCTGATTAGGAGACCTCAAGGGAGAATGAGTAGTGGGCAGGAGAGCATCCTTACCAGGTCAGAGAGGAAAAAGACAGGAGCAGACACTGAAAACGGCAAGGGTTCCTATTCTTTATCTAGGCATTTGCTTGATTGATTCCGATGACATTACCCTTAGTCCCCTTTATTTAAGTCATTATATATGTAGTAAAGAATTGACCTTTGTTTTGACAAATAACTTACATTTTCATTGGGCTGAATGAATTTAGGAGCCAGGACTCTGATCAGTCTAGAAGCATGAGTGACATCATGAAGAAGTGCAGTGAAAGTTTAGGACTTTAGAGAACATTTTTTCCTTTAATAAAGATGAGAAGTCTCTTGTAACAGCATGTGAAAATCCTTTTTAGGATCTGTTGAACAAATCCGAGACCCAAGAACTGTTTTAGAAAAATCCCTGAACTATATAAGAATGAAAAGAACAGTTGTTTGTTGACTGTGAACTGCCAGAAGGAAGTTAAATCTAATCACGCATATTGAATTTCATCAGTAATTAAGCATTTATTTAGAGGAGAAATGAGCAATTCTCTGCTAAGGAGAATATGCTGAAAACCTAATTTTTAAGGTCTCTATAAAATTTATCATCCAAAGTCTCAGGAATACCTTCTCCCACCTGGGGGAAAAGGGAGCAAGTTTTTATTAAACAAATATTATAAGACAGACACTGTGCTAAGAACTTTACAGATATTCTCTCATTTGATCCCCATAACAACCTTGGAAGATAAGAGCAATTCTTTAGCCCCAATTTGCATTTGAGGAAACTGAGGTAAACAGAGGTTAAGCCACTTACCCAGGGTCACACAACCTGTATGTATCTGAGGTCAGATTTTACTTCAGGGCTTCCTGACTCCAGTGCTCTATCCACTACCGTACTAAACTGCTGCTTCCCTCTGGGTCTAGCTGGACCTAGATTCAGTTTTTGGGAAGCTTTATTCCAAAGAAAGTGGAGCCAGATTTTTTTTGTTCTTTCTGGCTCAGTATGCCCCATTCTAGAGTCTTGGAAATCACTTCAATAAAATTTCATTTTGGCTGGTGTATGGAGTATCCTCAAAAGTGGACAACAGGCTCCCTTCTACAATTAACATAGGAAGTAGTAGATATTCACTATAGGGGAAACTATTTATTTTCTCTATCACATTTCTTAAAATAGAAAAGTTGCAAAATTGCACTTCAAGGCATCCTTACAACATAAACTCTAACCTACCACTCCTCCTATACTTTTCTGGAAGGTAAAGAGTCCTGGGAGACTTGTGGAGCCGCTAACCAGACATTTCACATTCTCCTTAGATTTGCACTGTATGAGATTCTGGTCCAGCCAGTTAGGCATGACTTATTCTCCTGGTGTTGTCACATTCTTCTCTGAAAAGGTTATAGTTGGAGGAAGTACCACTCATTGCCCATAGGTTCCGGGGAACTATTGATCTCTCAAACACATGAAGTAATTGCCAATCCAGCTCCTTCACACACACACACACACACACACACACACACACAAACACAATCACACAAAATCACACAAAGCCCAGATAAGTAAATGGACTTGTGAAGGGTCATTTGTAAAATCAATGGCAGGACTAGATTTTGAACTTAGATTCTCTGACTCCAGATCCAGTGTTTACCCAAAGCAGCTATGAAACTCAGCAGTGCAGAAAATGAGAACTTTCCAGAACTTTCAACTTAGGCTACCACTGACTTTTACAAAATGATAATAGCAGTTCACATTTATATCGTACCTGGATATGACTTTGGAAGAGTTACTTCCATGGTAGCTAGGTGGCACTGCAATGGTTAGAACACCAGGCCTGGAATCAGGAAGATCCGAGTTCAATGTCAATTTAGATACTTATTAGCTGTGTAACCTTAGACAATGCACTTAAGTTCTGTGTGTCTCAGTTTCCTCAAATTCAAAATGGGGATAAGAATAATAGCACCTACTTCCCAGAATTGTTCTGAGGATCAAATGAGATAATAATTGTGAAGCAGGTAGCAGAGTCTGACACATAATACAGACAACATATAAATTTAGCTCGTATTATTATTCCACACTTCAGTTTCTTTATCTGTAAAATGGGAGGGTTGGACTAGATGGTCTCTAAGATGCCTTCTATCACCTTAAGATCAAGTATCCAAACTTCATCTTTGTCCCTGGGACTAGACTGGAGCTCAGGGGAGAGAAGGCTGAGGATCTCAGCCAGGATCTGTTTGTTTTCATCATCACTTCTCATTGGGAGTCCATCACACCTGGTCTATGTCTATTCAGACTCCACAGGTCTTTCTCCGAATGCTGATGGTGTTTTCTATCACAAGTCTTTTAGAATTGTCCTTTAACACTGAACTACTGAGAAGAGCTAAGTTCATCATATCTGATCATCACATAATATCCCTGTTAATGTATATAATGTTCTCCTGGTTCTGCTCACTTCACTCAGCATCAGTTCATACAAATCTTTCCAGGCTTTTCTGAAGTCCACTTGCTCTTGATTTCTTATAGAAGAATCCATCACATTCATATGCCACAATTTGTTCAAGCATTCCAAAATTGATGGGCATTTCCTCATTTTCCAATTGTTATGATTATTTTTGTATATGTAAATCTTTCCCCCTTTTTAAAGATCTCTTTGGCATACAGATCTAGTAGTGATATTGTGGGATCAAAGGGTATGCATAGTTTTTTTGGCACTTTGGACTGAGTTCCAAATTGCTCTCCAGAAAGGTTGCATCACTTCACAATTCCACCCACAGTGCATAGGTGGCCCAATTTTTCCACATCTGCTCTAACATTTATCGTTTTCCTTTTTTTGTCATATTAGTCAACCTGATAGGTATGAGGCTACCTCAGGGTGGTTTTAATTGGAATTTCTCTAATCGATAGTTATTTAGAGCATTTTTTTTCATTTGATATAGATAGCTTTAATTCCTTCATGTGAAAATTGCCTGTTTATATCTTTTGACCATTTATCAATAGGGGGCTGTCATGTATTCTTAAAAATTTGACAGCTCTTTATACAAATTAAAGATGAGGCCTTTATTTGACACTAACTATAAAAATTGTTCCCCAGTTTTCTGTTTTCCTTCTAATCTTGGCTGCATTAGTTCTGTTTGTACAAAGCTCTTTAATGTAAAATAATCAAAATGATCTATTTTGCATTTTTAATGTTCTCTAGTCTCTTGTTTGGTCATAAATTCTTCTAGCTCACTGAGTCCTTAAAAGAAAATAATAATGTCTACAATAGTACCTACGTTGAAACCTTGATGTGGGGTTCAGATATTGCCTAAAACTCTCTGAGGAAATAGCAGTTATTCCTGTTTATTCAAATCCTCCGTTGTCCATGGCATAGAATGTAGTCATTCTCTGTCAGAGGTCTGAGTGAAGTTCTGGTGGCATTTCAGAGTCATTTTTGGTTCATGCCTCTTTTGTTTTCTGATCTAATAATATCAGATGCTTCTGCTAATTGTTACATACCTACAGTGTATGGAGCAATCAATATCATGGGAATTTCAAGCCCTTTCTTTTGGATTAAACACCTCAATTTAAATTATTTTTCTGAACTTTTGGAATTTTCTATATAGAATATAGCTATTCTCAAGATAACATTGTGAATCCTAGTGAGTTAGGAGACGACCATTTTCACTTTGTTTGACTTTTTTCTTTTTCACATGTTTCTGAACTAGGTACAATTGACCTATCAAAATACCAAAAGGTTTAATAATGAAACCACTGAGATTAAAGTCTTTTAGGAGTCACTATGAATAAAGATAAAAGAAGCAGAGAATTGAATTCTTAAATATCAGAACTGGATTGTCTAATCCAATCTCTTCTTTTTATAGAGGTCAAACGTGAAGCCCAGGGAGGGGAAGTGATTTTGCCCAAGCCCACACAGTAAATGGTGAAGTCAGGATCAGATTTCAGGACTCTTAATTGCCAAGCTAGTGTTCATTGCACTCTGCAATTCTGTCTTTGCAGAAATAAATTCCACTAGTAGATTTCTGTCCAGATGTTAAGACTGGATAGAATCATAGGAGCACAGCTCTAGACATAGAAGGGACCCTAGAAATCAACCCCCCTATTTCACAGACTAGGAAACTGAGACCCAGGGAATGGAGGTGACTTACCTGAGATAATCAATTGCAGAGCAGGAAATTTCATGTTGGATATTCTGGCTCCAAATACAATGCTCTTTCCTATATTTTTTATGCTTGGCTTCTTCTACTGCAGTGAAAGGAAGAGAGACAAAAGAAGTCATCTATTTAGTTTTGGGTAAAATTCTCTGCAAAAGAAATCTGTTTACATTATTTTTACATGTATAACCTATATCAGATGACTGTCTTGGGGAGGGGGGTGGATAGAAAGGAGACAGGAAAAATTTGAAACTCAAATCTTACAAAAAATGAATGTTGAGGGGCAGCACAGTCTATAAGAGTACCATCCCTGGAGTCAGGAGGACCGGAGTTCAAGTTTGACCTCAGACACTTAATAATTACCTAGTTGTGTAACCTTAGATAAGTCACTTTAACCCCATTGCCTTGCAAAAAAACCAACAAAATGAATGTTGAAAAATGTCTTTTGGAAAAAATAAAATACTACTCACCAAAAATAAATAAAATTCTCCACAAAAAAAATCAAGGCCTATATCGATGGGAATCCTCAGGGTCTCAGCATGATATTACTTTTTTAAGATGGGGGGGGGGATGTTGTTGAGGATGGGGCAGTAGAGATTAGGGTGTAGCTCTGCACCTTAGGGCCTATGCATTTCAGCTTTGGAAAACGGGGAGCTTGGCTAAGTGAAAGCAAGGGGAGAGTCATAATACTTTGGATCACAACAAGGGAATTATGGCATTTGACCTTCAAGGAAGCTGGGACTAAGCAGGCAGGCCAGAGCCCATTATGCCCATTTACTAAAGGAGAAAACAAAGGCTAAAAGAAGCAAAGTGGCAGAGGGAGGCTTGGAAGTATCTTTCCATTGTATATGCCATAGGGAAGCTTAGGTAGAAGGAACAGTGGTTAAAGTGCTGGGCCTGGAATCAGGAAGACTAGAGTTCAAATTTGACTTTAGACTCATCTAAGTTTTGTGCCCTCTGGCAGGTAACTCAACTTCCAACTATCTCAGGTTCTTCGATTGCAAAATAGAGATAACAATAGCACCTATCTTTCAGAATTGTTGTGAGGATGAAATGAGATCACAAATGTAAAGTGCTTAGTATAGGGCTTGGCATATAGTAGGTATTTAATAAATGTTTCCTTCCTCCCTCTTTCCTTCTTTCCTTCCTTCTCTTTTCCTTCCTCCCTTCCTACTTTCTTTTCTTCCTTCTTTCCTTTCACATGAAATATGCCATAACCACTAAAATGTCTCTCTCTCTCTCTCTCTCTCTCTCTCTCTCTCTCTCTCTCTCTCTATATATATATATATATATATATATATATATATATATATATATATAATTTTCTATATGATACAGTATGCCTTAGTAGAAAAATTCTGGGCTTGAAGAAAAAAAAGCCGAGGTATAAATCCTACTTTTGTAAATCCCACTCTACCATTTTTCATGAATATGGAAGGAGTTTCCCTGGTGATGAAATTACAGATATTAACTAACCCTCTAATTTTAGTAACCTCTAAAGTAGAGGTGTCAAAATTAAGGGCAAGCTGAAACTGGATTAAAATATAATTGGAAATATTGAGAAAAATAAATTAAAATATGCTATAATATACATAATGTTAATTTATGGTTTCTCCGTTAATATGTCATTTGATACCATTTAACTAAACCATTCTGCTATCTCTTTGCTGTCTTGGTTCTCTAAGATTATTTTATCGAAGGAAGCTAAAAGTGTAGCGGGTCCCACTAAAATGGTCACTGTGTCTATTATTCAAATACCAGCCTAACAACATGTGGAGAAAATCATAACTGAGAAGTTTGCCTATAAGATAAAAATGTGTGGGGGGGGGCAGGAAGGTGAATAGATAATTCATGAGGATTGTCTCCTAAAGAATGAAATGACTATGAGCTGCATCAGTCAAGGGAATGAGTAACCACACTAAGGAAATCATAAATCCTTAAAAGACGAAATTCCATAGGTTAAATATCTATAATGTTTCCTTAAGTCTTGATGTGAATCCACACTAAGACCTGTCCCTTTTACTGATGGTCAGGTGTCTTAGTGAACAGTATGATGCACTTATTAGTTAAGTCATTGGCATATATACATATACATATATATATATGAGAAATTGATTCAAATTTATAGACATGCGAGGCATTCCAAGGAAATAAGTAGTCAAAGGATCTGAAAAGGCAGTTTTCAAAGGAAGAAATCCAAGTGGTCAATAGACATTTAAAAATGTTCCAAATTGGGGCAGCTAGGTGGCGCAGTGGATAGAGCACTGGCCTTGGAGTCAGGAGTACCTGGGTTCAAATCTGACCTCAGACACTTAATAATTACCTAGCTGTGTGGCCTTGGGCAAGCCACTTAACCCCAGTGCCTTGAAAAATCTAAAAACAATGTTCCAAATCACTAATAATTCAAGAAATACAAATTAAAATAACTTTCAAGTTCTACTTTATTGGAAAAGGAAAATAGCAATTGTCAGAAGGGCTTTATTGCAATGTTGGTGAAACTGCTATTAGACCATATTGGTCTTACTATTCTTGAAAGCAAATAGGAACTATGGTCAAATAGCTGCTAAACTTTTTCACCCGGTGATATCAGTACTGAGCATATCCTCCAGGTACATCAACTGAAGAAGGAAAAGACCCATAGATGCAAAATATTTATAGCATCTCTTTTGTGGGGGGGGGGGGTCAAGAAATGGAAACTAAGGGCCTGCTCATTCATTGAAAAATGGCTGAACAATTTATGGTATATTAATGTAATGGAATATTATTGTGCTATCAGAAATTGCAAAAGGGGTGACTTCAGAGAAACCTGAAAAAATATGTGCAAACTGATGCAGAGTCAAGTGAACAGAATCAAAAGAACAATTCAATAACAACACTGTAAGAATAAACAATTTTGAAAGACTTAGGAACTCTGATAAATTCATGCTACCCACCACCTAAAAGAGAGGTTAGAAACTAAAGATATAAAAAATAAAATGTACAATTCTGGACATGGCCATTGTGGAGATTTATTTTGTTTAATTATGCTCATTTCTTACAAGGTTTTTTGTTTTGTCTTGCTTTTCATTTTTTTCAGTTTTTAAATTTTTATTTATTTAAGGCAATAGGGTTAAGTGACTTGCCCAAGGTCACACAGCTAGGCAATTATTAAGTGTCTGAGGCTGTATTTGAATTCAGAACCTCCTGACTCAGGGCCTGTGCTCTATCCACTGTGCCATCTAGCTGCCCTCTTGTTTTGCTTTTCAAAAAAAAAGAAAGAAAAGAAGGGCATAGCAGTATTTTAAAAAAAATGCACAAGTGAGAACAGAAAAAAAGACTAGAAAGAATTATAGATAAGTGGTGAAGCTTTGAAATTGAAATGTTGCATGTATTTAAAGAGAAAAGCAAACTACACATAAAAAGACCTTGCTATCCCAAGAGATCATCCCTTGGCATCATCTGAGAGGTGGAATGGAACCCATAGGACATCTAGTCCAATCCATACCTAAACCAAAATCACTTCTATAGCACCTTCTCAAATTCTCTGAACCTTCTTCTAGTCAGGGTGGGAGACTGTTTCAGTTTTGTTAACAAATTTTCTCTCCCAGTGTATTGGTTCCTTCTTTACTGTCTCCAAACATGCCTTCTTCTTCTTCTTCTTCTTCTTCTTCTTCTTCTTCTTCTTCTTCTTCTTCTTCTTCTTCTTCTTCTTCTTCTTCTTCTTTTATTTAAAAAAAAGCCTTTATGATACTGTACCATCTGCAGAATCTGTCATCCCATTTCCTCCTTTTTGTTGCTAAGCTCCAAGAAAAATTTGTTCTAGCTTGTTGTCTCTCCTTCTCCCACTCCTCAACTCTTTGTAATCTGGCTTTTAATCTCATAACATACTGAAACTGCGCCCTCTAAAGTGACCAGTGAGCATCTACTTACAAAATCTGATGATCTTTTACTCTTTAGTCTAATTTACACCTTTGCAGTGCCTGACGTTGCTGAGTACCCTTTAAATGTTGTTATTTAGGCTTTTATGACACTGCTCTCTGTCTTCCTCCTTACCTGTCTGGCTATTTTTTCTCAGTCTGTTTTACTGATTCATTATCCATATCACACCCCCAACTGTGGGCCCTATCCCAAGACTCTTTCCTGAATACTTTTTCCTATATATACACTCAACTGTGTCTTCATTATTATTTTACTTTCACAAGGATCCACCTTTTCTCCCTCTCCCACTTCACTCCATTTCCATTTCCCCCACCGAGAAAACAAAACCCTGTTACAAATGTGTATAATCAAGCAAAAAATCTGTGTTGGACATGTCTAAAATATGTCTTAATTGGCACTAAATTGGTACTTAATTGGCACTCTATCATCTTTTTATCAAGAAGTGGATAATATGTTTCATCACGAGTCCTCTGGAATTTTAGTTAGTCATTGTGTTAATCCGAGTTCCTAATTCTTTCAGCTATTTGCTTTTACATTGCTAATGTTATTATTTAATAATAGTTCTCCTTGTTCTGCTCATTTCATCCAGCACCTTCTAAACTTTTCCTTCTAAGCAAACCTTTCCTATTTCTATCAAGAATTCTCCTGTTGTTCTAGTCACTTAGCTTGGTGACTCTGACAGTATACTTGACTCCTCATATTCTTCCTTCAACACACAAATTCCCTCAATTGCCAAATTTCTAGGTGGCACAGTGGATAGGGCTCTGGACCTGAAGTCAGGAAGACTCTTCTTTCTGGCCTCAGACACTTATGAGCTGTGTTATCCTGGGCAAGTCACTTCACCATGTATGCCTCAGTTTCTTTATAAAATGAGAAGGAAATGGCAAACCACTCCAGTATCTCTGCCAAGAAAATGTCAGAAAGGGTTGGACGTGACTGAAAAACTACAAAATAGCAACAAAAATTAATTCTATCTTTATAACATCACTCAATTTCCATCCCCTCTCTAGTCACATGACCACTGCTCTAGTTCACGCCCCCATCACCCCTCAAGTCTATTAGTCTAATAGCTTCCTAATAGGGAGCTTCAAATCTTTCCCATTCCAGTTCATATTTTACACTACTGCCTAAGTGATTTCCGTAAAGCCACGATCTCACTGTGCCATTCCTCCACTCAGATGCTAGTGGTTTCCTATTTTTCTCTAGGAAAAAATATGTCTCTGTCATTTAAAACCTATTACAACCTAGACTTACCATACCTTTTCTGCCTTATTATACATTTCTCCCCTTCATGAACTCTACAGTCTAGCCAAAATGGCCTTTTGCCCATCTCACACACCGTACATTATCATTAGTCACCTTGCCTTTGTTCTGGTTATCGCCAGTGCCTGGAATACTGTTCTTCCTCATCCCTACTTAGAATCTCTTAGTTCCTTCAAGATTCAGCTCATGACACCTTCTACAGCAAACTTTTCCTGATCCTCTCAGCAACTAGTGCGGTCTTCTTTCCTTTAAATATATTTTCCCCCAAATGAATAGAATTATCTTGAATTTGTTTCATAGATATTCCGTATCTATTTTATATACATATTGTTTCCCTTATTAGAATGCAAACTTCTTGAGAGTAGGCTTTGTTGTATTTTTGTCTTCATGTCCCCAGGGCTTGGCATGGTCCCTTATATATAGTTGGCACTTAATAAATGCTTATTCTTATTTTTAAAAGATTTTATTTATTTTGAGTTTTACGACTTTTCCCCTAATCTTACTTCCCTTCCCCCACCCCCACGGAAGGCAATTTGCCAGTCTTTACATTGTTTCCATGGGATACATTGATCCAAATTGAATGTGATGAGAGAGAAATCAGATCCTTAAGGAAGAAAAATAAAGGATAAAGATAACAAGATCAGACAATATCAGTTTTTTTCCTAAATTAAATGTAATAGTCCTTGGTCTTTGTTCAAACTCCACAATTCTTTCTCTGGATACAGATAGTATTCTCCATTGCACACAGCCCCAAATTGTCCCTGATTGTTGCACTGATGGAATGATCAAGTCCATCAAGGTTTATCATTTCCCCCATGTTGCTGTTAGGGTGTACAGTGTTTTTCTGGTTCTGCTCATCTCACTCAGCATCAGTTCATGCAAATCCCTCCAGGCTTCCCTGACTTCCCATCCCTCCTGGTTTCTAATAGAACAATAGTGTTCCATGACATGCATATACCACAGTTTGCTAAGCCAGTCCCCAACTGAAGGACATTTACTTGATTTCTAATTCTTTGCCACCACAAACAGGACTGCTATGAATATTTTTGTACAAGTGATGTTTTTACTCTTTTTTTTCATGATCTCTTCAGGGTATAGACCCAGTAGTGGTATTACTGGATCAAAGGGTATGCACATTTTCGTTGCCCTTTGGGCGTAGTTCCAGACTGCTCTCCAGAGAAGTTGGATGAGTTCACAGCTCCACCAACAATGTATTAGTGTCCCAGATTTCCCATATCCCTTCCAACAATGATCATTGTCCTTTCTGGTCATATTGGCCAGTCTGAGAGGTGTGAGGTGGTACCTGAGAGATGCTTTAATTTCCATTTCTCTTATAAGTAATGTAAATGCTTATTCTTACCATCCATCCAGTTAATGAATTGATTGATTGGTTGATTCCAGCAAGTGGAAATTTTCATGTCTTCAACTTGATACCATCGGTTCTAGTTTTTTCTTCCATGATTGAAAGTACATTAAAAACTTTAAAGCATCATAGAAATGGGACATATGATGGCAGTACAGAGCTCACAGAGTCACAGAATCTCCAGTTCGGAAAGGATGATGAAGGCCATCTAATCCTAATTGTTCCTTAACAGGCAGTGCCTCCTCCACATTTCTTATAAGAGGTCATTCCCAACTCCCACTCTTCTCTCCCTTTAAAGGTGTGATTTTTGGAAACCTTACCCATCCCTCACTAGAAATTCTGCTTCTGGGCACTTGTGCAAGCCCTCATCCCAACATCCCCCCCCACACACACACACACACTCTAGTTTCCCATAACCCTTCCAAGCAGGGGTCTTTGTAGATGCTTTCTCTGATTCCTTCTAACCCTGTCTTGGATTTCCTATGGGTGCTGCTTCTGGGATCCTGTAAAGCCACTAACCCTACAGACCAGAGTCCCTAGGGTCTGCTCCATATTACACGACTTCTCTCCATCTCTCCATGGGGATCTTTAGTCATTGAGAGCCACCTTGGTTTAATGGAGACTTTGCTGAATTTCTGAGTCAGGAAGAGCTAGATGAAAATTCCTCCTCATCCACTTATTTTACCTGAGACAAATCCCATCACCTTTCTGAGCCTCAGTTTCTTCACGTGTAAAATGAGCATAATCACAGGCCCTGCCCCACAGGCAGCTGTGAGGTTCAAAGGAGAAAGAGTACACAACGAGCTTTATTAAACCTTAAAGCAGTATATGGATGTTAATTATTTGTCAGCATTAATAGCTGTTATCCCGGAGGAAGGTGGATGAGGAGACCATCCCCCAAACTGCCATGATAAACAGATTCAAATCAATACTCAAATTGCAGCCGGACTGAATAGGTAAGCTAATATGCTGCCTGTGTGAGCCATAGAGGTAATGGGCTCTGAGCTCTTATGGTGACACTTATTTCCCTTTATTATTGTGAGTCAAAAGGCCTCTGCATTCTGCCTTAGCCTGTTTCCTGGAGGTCTTTTAATGAAAGGTCCTTGTGAACTAGACCAAATTGCATTCTGTCCAGTCTTTTTCTCTGCTTACACTAAACACATGCAAAGGTGAGATCATAGGATTATAGAATCGTAAAATGGCAGTGTTAGAAATGAATAAGTGAATGAATATGGCATTTATTAGGCTCTTACTATGTGCAAAGCACTGGGCTAAGCCCTGGGTGGGGGCCAAATAGAAAAAGAAGCCAGTCCCTGTTCTGAAGTAGCTCAAGGATAACACATAGGGAAAGGTTCAGCTGTAAGTCAGATGGAAAGGTCACATAGTCCTGAGGGTACAGCTGCAGAAAAACAGATAGTTATACCTCTTATTTAATGTCATTTCCACAGATCAAGTCATCTCTATTTCTGAGGTTGAACTATTTGATAATGACAGAAGCTTTCTTTTCTGCGTCTTCAATATCTCTGGCTGTATGTTGTATCTGTAGGAGTGGTGGCCAGGTTGCATCTCCATTGGCATTGTTAGTTCCTGAATGATGGTGGAGGACACTGTATTGAAAGCACTATTATTTCCAAGGTTCTTGTGTTTAAGGGACCTGGATCATCTCCCTCATGCTCAAAGTCAAGATTTCAGAATGGTGCGGGTCATTTGATTTACCTGCATGAATGCTGTCTTTTGTCTCCCCCTCTGTGTACTATACTGTTTCAGCAAACCTTAGATGAGCCCTCTCATTTTTCAAAGAAGCTGAGCCCCAGAAAAAGGAAGGCCACATAACTAGATCCCAGAATATCTGAGTCTTGGACTTTTTCTACTGAGGAGTTGTGATGTAGGAGAAAGTCAGTGGAATAAGAAGCATGAAGTTCTGGGCCTATTCTAACCTTTCTGTTAGATCCTTAAATGACTAAGAGAAAGTCACTTCCTTTTTCTCAAATTCAAGCCAGTCCAGTTCCACAAACATTAGTACATTCATACTATCTGCAACTCTGTATAAGTATTGCAGATGCAAAGACAAAATGAGATTATATTCCACTGTGTGTGTGTGTGTGTGTGTGTGTGTGCGTGTGTGTGTGTAAATAGGCAGGGTAATTCATATTTTGAGGAATGAGCTCTAACCCGTTAGAAAAATCAAGAACATTTTCCTATAGGAGATGGAATCTTGGCTGGGCCAAGAATGAAGTAAAGAATTCAACAGAGCAGAAATGAAGAGATTCCAAGACTGCAGCATAGTCTATTCAAGAGCACCATTTGCGTCTTGTTCTTTTCTATTAAAGAAGACCAAAATGACAGCACTATACTGTGATTGATCAAGCCAATATGAGCTCAGAATGCTTTACTGCAGATCAGGCACGCTAAACTTACGTATCTCCCATTTCCTTTGAACTGCTTCAGTTCCGCCTTGCTCATAGAACACAACACCCCCTCTGATGAAGGCTCACCATGCTGGCCAGTTCTGTGCCAGTATCTCCCATGCTGCACAAGCAATTCCAAAGTTCTTAAGAGAAACCTTAAGAGTGTTCTTGTATCTCTTTTTCTGAGCCCCCCCCCCACTTCATGAGCACTTGCCCTGTGTGAGTTTTCCATAAAATAGTCTTTTTGGTAAGCATACATTTGGCATTGGAACAATGTGGCCAACCCATTGCAGTTGCATTCTCTGTAGTAATGTTTGAATGCTTGACAGTTTTTCTCAAGAAAGGACCTCAGTATCTGTTACCTTCTCCTGCCAAGCGATTGTTTAGAATCTTTCTAAGACAATTTAAATGGAAGTGACTCAGTTTTCTGTCATGGCACTGGCAGACTATTCAGATTTCACAGGCATACAGCAATGAGGTCAGCATATGACTCTGTAGAGCTTGAGTTTAGTCTAATATCTCTTTTACACTTTCTTTCAGAGCTTCCAAGACACTGTGCTAACTTTGGCAATGTGTATGGCAACCTCATTATCTATGTGTGCCTCCCTGGGTAAGTTCACTGATACACTGCCAAAGGAAATGAACTTTTCCACAGTATTCAAAACTTCTTCATTTGCTCTATCCAATGGTTCTACATATAAATGGTGCAGTGTTGGTTGATGGAGCACCTGTGTTTTCTTGGCCAAAATTAATAGAAGCAGCAGAGAATCAATCCATACTTTGCTGCATCTCAGCTTCAGAAGCTGCATTGAGGGCATAATCATCTGCAACCAGAAGATGATGCACCAACAGTCCCTCTTGGCACATACTCTTTTCAAGTTGAAGAGTTTACTGGTAGTATGGTAGCTGACCTTGGTGCTGTGTTCATCCTCAGTGAAGATGTTTGAGAACATGGCTGAAAATATCATGCTAAAATACATAAGAGTAAGGACACAAACTTGCTTCACTCCACTGGAGAAATCACTAGAGCATTGTCCACTATCCTGAACCTGGGCAAGTATGCTGTCATAGAACTAACATTCAATACTGATGAACTTCCCTGGACAATCAAATTTTGACAAAATTGTCCATAAACCCCCATGACTAACAGTATCAAAGTCCTTGGTCAGATCTACGAATGTTGTATGCAGGCCTCTGTTCCATTCGTGATATTTTTCCTGGAGTTGGTGGAAGCAAACACCGTATTGAGTGTTTCTTGGCCCTTTCTGAAGTTACTCTGGTTCTCAGGTGGTGACTATCTTCCAGAAGGACTCTGGAAAGAATCCTGCCAGCAATGACTAAGAGAGAAACACCCCTTGATTGTCACAGGACAATCTATTCCCTTTACCTTTATAGATATGGGCAATGGAGGCATCCTTGAATGCCTGGGGGATAGCCTCCTTATGCCATATAACTTAGAAAATTTCATTCAGTTTTTGAATAAGCAATGGACCCCCCCTCACCACCACCTTGTAGATCTTAGATGGAATAGAATCAGCACCAGGTGCTTTGCCACTTGAAAGAGTCTAATGGTATTCAAAGCCTCTTCTTCAGTTAGAACTTCAGCAAGGGACAGATTGACGTCAGCTTAAGGTAAATGGTCAATGACTTCTGCAAAGAATGATGCTGGGCTGTTAAGAACACTTATGGAAGTAATTAGCCCATCTCTCTAGGATCATGTCCCTATCACTAATCAATGTGACTTCATTAGCACTGAGTAGTTGAGATGCAACAGGTCTTTGACCCTTAAAATAGTCTTCAGGGTATCATAAAAGGACTTTGATTTGTTACTCTGCATAAAACTGAATTTCATCTGCCTTCTTACTGAGCCAAGAGTCCTGCATCTTTCCAAGCTTCTCTTGTACTTTACTTTTAATGGAATTAGATAGATGAATTATCCTCCTGGTAAACCCTGTGGTGTTCCTGGTTTTCATTTAGCAGCTTCTGTTTTTTCCATCATTTTCAGCAAACCAAAACAATTCATTTGTAAGTGTCCTAACCCAGATGAGTGAATGCAGTGCTGTAAAGTAAGTCACTGAAAGGTGTTCACTCCTGTTTCGTTCCACCGTTGCCAATAGTGTGTTGGCTCAACTTTGCCTCCAAGTAGCAACAAACTGTTCTCACTCAGAGAAGCACTCTAATCTCTTGACATTAATTCTTCTAGTAGTCATTTTGTCTTGGGCTCCTGCTTCTGGTGAATGTGAATATTTAGCCTGGAGAGGATGGATCTGCTGTGATCAGTCCAGCAATCTGCACCACACACTACCTTGGTCACTCTCACATCCTGTCTGTCTTACAATCATATAGTCTATTAGATGTTGGTGATTGCTTCCAGGTTCATCCAGGAAGTTTTACTACATTTAGGTAAAAGGAAGACAATGTTTATGATGAGAAGGTCATGAGATACACAAGTCTTCAGTAGAAGGTGACCATTTCTGTTGCTGTTTCCAACTCCAATCCTACCAAGGATTCCCTGCATGTCTGGTATGCCTCTGTTCTGTTCCTGATATTTTTCCTGGAGATGTTGGCAGCAAACACCTGAATCTACTCTAGCATTAAAGTCACCCAGAATTATAAGGGGTCCTCGTTTGTACATTAATGATAAGGGTCTGCAGGTTTTCATAAAATTTTCCTTTGACCTCATCAGGGTTTGTTGTGGTGGAAGCATAGGCTCTGCTGCGGTGGTGTGGCATTTTCCTACATGTGGCAATCTCATTGTCATGAGCCTGTCATTCACTCCATTTGGTAGGTATACAAGCCTTTTGACTAGATTAGTTTTGATTGCAAAGTCATGATAGTAGCATCCCAGTATCAGTTTTTATAGCCCTTTGTGCATAATTCCAATTGCTCTCCAGAATGGTTGGATTAGTTTACAACTCCACCAACAGTGCGTCAGTGCCCCAGTTTTCCCACATCCCTTCTAACATTTATCATTGTCCTTTTGGTCATATTAACTTATCTGGTGGGTGGTTTTAATTGGCATTTCTCTCATCAGCAATGATTTAGAGCAATTTTATGCCTATGTATGTCAGGGCTGCCCAAAATGCAGCCCCTGGGCTGCATTCAGCCCACAGGGCGATTTTATGTAGCCCTCCTATGGGTTTACTAAATGCTTTAGTCAATAAAGCTGAACTACCACAGAGCTCTCTCTAAAATGGCACATCAAAATAGATTGTCCATTATTTCAATAAAACCTTTTAAAGGTAAGGTTGGACAGCCCCGATGTATATGACTTATACATAACTTTAATTTCTTCAACTGAAAACTGCCTGTTTTGACCTTTATCAATTGGGGAATGACTTATATTCTAATACATTTGACTCAGGTCTCTAATTATTTTAAATATGAGTCCTTTATCAGAAACACTGTGAAAATTGTTTCCCAGCTTTCTGCATTCTTTCTAATCTTGTTTCAATGGTTTTATTCGACGGCAAAGCTTTCTTTATCCAGTTTTCTCTTTCCTCTTTAATTTGAGCTACTTGGTATTGTTTATGCAAAAACTTTCCCGTTTTATATAATCAAAATTATCCATTTTATTGTGTTGGATATTCTCTATTCTTGTTTCGGTTATGAATTCTTCCCCATTCATTGCTCTGAAAGACAATTTCTCTAAGTTATTTATGACGTTGTCCTTTATTTCTAAATTAGCACTTATTTTGGTATGTGGTCTGAAATATTTGCCTATACTTAGTTTCTACCAGACTGCTTTCCAGTTTTCTCAGCAATTTCCATCAGATAATTCTTACTACAGTAGCTGTGTTCTTTGAGTTTATCAAATATAAGAATACGTTGTTCCTTTGTTTCTGAAACCTCTATTCATAATTGGGGGAAAAAAAGTCTTAGATTTTGGTTAGAGGTTACAAAAAATAAAAATATGCCTATTTTTTCCCATCTAAGTTCATACTCCCTGAAATCATCCTAGACCCCTTTGGGATCCTTGAACCCTAGGTTAAGAAACCCTGCCATCTTTTCCAACCCATTCATTTGATAGAGCAGGAAGCTAAGGTCCAGAAACTTGCCCAAAGGTATAAGAGGAGCAAGTAGCAGAGTTTGACTTGGAAGTCTTATCTCTGTCTATCAGTACCTTCTGCTACTTCTCAGTCTCACCACCAATCTGCAAGGGACCTTTGACCTTCTCCATTTCTGATGTGCTCCAGCTTACCGTTCTTTAGGAGGCCTGGGGGCCCCCAGATCCTGAGAACTTATCATCAGTTTCCTTGTCAATAAAATAGGAATAACATCATCTGTAGTTCATAATGGTAACACATTTCTGTTTGCATAACGAGCCGTATATATTCATATACATTCATATACATTTCACAGACATATCATATATGTCACAATCTATTCTCTACATAGACCATGTAATTCATTTACATATGCATACTACATATGAACTTGGGAGGCAGTGGGGGAGCCATATAAAGAGTGTTGGCATCTGAGAATCTGTATTCCAAAACTCTTTCCTGTGTGACCTGGAAGAAGGCACATCACCTTCCTGGGAAGAGTGAGGGGAAAGGGAGGACAGCAGCAGCAGCAGCAGCAACAACGACAACGACAATAATAATAACAATAGCAATACCATTATATATAAGAACTTCCTATGTGTCTGGCCTATACTCTTTTGGTTCAATTTGCCACCATTTATTGAGCACCAGCTTTGACCAGAATCTCGTCCTGAGCACTGTGGGGAAGACAGGTCTCTATCCACCAGGCTCCCTCTCCGTCTAGAGAGACCAGAGGATCTGAGCTATGCATAAATCTAATACTACAATACCATGTAGAAACAGAGCTGCAATCTAGTCCTGTGGGTCTTCTGGTCTTCCTTACTGTTTCCCTTCCTAAGCTCTAGCCCAAATTTACTAAGTGAGATATTGTCAATATAAGGATTCTGCATTAGGACTAAGAACTCACTAAAATTTAATAGCCTTGAGTTATGCGGACAAGAAAGTTATTTAAGAAAACTTTGAAAAAACCAACATTACCCATACCAGGAACTCCCCCATGAGTGATGATCTTCATTTTTTTTTACTTTTGCAAGGCAATGGGGTTAAGCGAGTTGCCTAAGGTCACACACAGCTAGGTAATTATTAGGTGTCCGAGGTTGGATTTGAACTCAGGTCCTCCTGATTCTTGGTTCAGTACTCTATCCACTGCATCACCTAACTGCCCCAGATCTTCATTTTTAAGAGAAATTAATGTTAACAAGAATGAGTAGAGTGTGAGATCCAGAAGGGATCTGAAAGGTCATTTAATCCATTTAATTCAATCCCCTCATTTACAGACTTGTAACCTGAAACTCAGAAAACACAGATATTAAGTAGCTGAGGTAGGATATGAACCCATATCCTCAAATGCTAAACAGATCAATATTTCTTTTTTTACTACTCTGTCTGTGTATCATTAGGTGAGAGGAGCTGAGACTTACTTATATAAGAGTGATGTAACTGGGTTATTTGCTGATAAGTCATCACAGAACAGGGACATAATAATGATGTTTGGCCTTCATTCTTGAAGAAGACCACAACATCATGGAGGTGATGTCATGACAAGTGAATTGGATTTGAATGGGGGGGGGTAGAAGGGGGCTGGGCTAAGTCATCAGTTTCACTTTCTCCTCCAGAGCCATTTGGATCCAGTGGCCAGATAGGACTCAAGAAGACCCAAGATGGCCCTGGATGCCAGGCAATCAGGGTGAAGTGACTTGCCCACACAGCTAGTAAGTGGCAAGTGTCTGAGGTCAGATTCATACTCTCATCTTCCTGACTCCAGGGCTGCTGCCCTATCCACTGCGCCACCTAGCTGCCCCTAGAGACTTGAAAAATGAAGACTGAAAGAATGGATGAATCATCCATTGAATCATAGAATGTCACTGCTGGGTGGTAAAGAAAACCAGAGAGAGGAGAGGAACCTTCCAAGGCCATATGATTTGCATATGATGCAAAGCTAGAAAAAAATAACTACTTTTCTGCAAGACAGAATGAGGATTCCAAAGGATCTGGATAGGCTCGGAGATGGGCCTAAATCTAAGAAGATGAAATTTAATAAGGATATGTGTTAAGATGCGCTCAGATTAAAAATATCATCTCCATAAGTACAGAGGGAGGGAGACAAGGTGAGGCAGTTGCTAGTTCATCTGAACAAGATCTAGGACTTTTAGTGAACAGTAAGGTGTAAGTCTGAGCTATCGGTGTGGTCAAGCAATCAAACAAATTTGATCTTAGGCTGCATTCAGGAAGCTTCTAGGAGTAAGGGGGATGGTAGTTCTATTTCTCCTAGGAGGTTATAACTAGTGGAAGATACTAAGAAGGAAATTCAACATTAAGAAAACATTGCTTGGACAGCTTGGAGCTGTCCAACAGTACAATGGGCTGGTTCCGGAGAGAGATAATGGCATCCCTGGCACTAGACAAAGGTTAGCTGAAGGACTGCTTATTGTGTATGTTCTAGTATAGTACAGACAGACAGAGAAGGAGAAAGAGACCTATACAAAGTATATAAATATATATGCATACATATATGTATGAATAGATAGCTATACATGCATTATTCGTGCATAGTATTTTTGGCTGTTGTTTCTCCTATTAGACTATAAGCTATTTAAAGGCAGGGGCTGTTTTTTGTCTTTCTTTGTATTCCCAGTGCTTGTGACCATAAATGCTCATTGATTGAGTAATAATTTAACACATCTGTGAGTTTTCTTTCTCAACTCAGAAATTCTCTGCTTCTGTCACAGCCAGGAAGGGACATAGCATGACTCCACCCCAGGGCTTCCAATTCCTAATGCAGCATGCTCTCTCCTGGACCATGCTGTTTCAGCCCCAGTTTTTCACCAAAGACCAACATTCTGGCAAATGAAAAACCAAGGAACAGGTGTTTTAAAAGGGTATGTGATGGTCAAGGAGAATATTTGTAACCAGGAACATGAGTGGTTCAATATTAGGAAGATCATAAGTGTCCTAGAAAACTCATAAAATTCGATAATTATACTAGTATTCATAGAATAGATTTAAAAAAAAAATCAAGGTCACCATCCACCATGTTGAGAGATGCCTCTTTTAAACAGGATAAAAAGTAATTGCTAAGCAATCAGAAATGTCAAGTCACAATTTGCCACAGAATCCTGCCTGTGTAGGGAAAGACTTTTATTTATTTATTGAGGGGGTGCTCAGATTCAGAATTTTAAAAACACGTATTTGCTAGGTGCTACCAATATGCATTGACTGTGAAGTGCAGTTGTCTGATGGAGGTTTTCTAGACTCCTTCCCCAAAGGACACTAACAACGATTTCTGTTTGAACCAGGAGGAGGCAACCTAGTTCTCTGCTACTAAGTGAGGGTGGGGTAGACAGTAATGCTTTTTACTACGGCCTAACAAATACATCTTTCCTTTGTTTCACCATCTTTCTTTCCTTTTCTTCAAATTCTTTTTTCCTCTCTCATTTCCCTTCCTTTTGTCTTTTTCTTTCTCCTCTGCTTTTTACCTCCTTTGGTGCAAGTGATGACTATGAATGGGGCTGGTATTGTCCTAAAGAGTTTGCTGGCTTAGCCTAGTCTTTAGGCTAACCAATGACATTACTGGTATTAAAGGAGAACATAGCTTTTCTTAGACTTCAGCTGAATCCTCGATGATTTCTTCTTCTTAACTTTTTACTTACAGATTTAGAAGTAGGAGAGATCTGAGAGGAACCCAGTCCATTCATTTTACAGATGTGGAAACTAAAGTTGGAGACATGAGATGACCTGTAGAAGGTCACAGATGTATTAATCAACTAACGTTCATGAAGTACCTACAGACACAAGCCCTGGGGGGGGGGAGTACAAAGAAAGACAAAAAACAGCCCCTGCCTTTAAATAGCTTATAATCTAATAGGAGAAACAATATCCCCAAATACTACGCACAAATAATATATCTATAGTTATCCATACATACATATGTATGCATATATATTTATATACTTTGTGTAGATCTCTCTCTATTTCTGTCTCTATCTCTCTGTCTCTTTGTCTCTGTCTCTATCTCTATCTCTCTGACTGTTTCTGCCTCTCTCCTACACACACACAGTGTAAACTAGAGATAATAGAGGGAAGGCATTATTAAGGGGGATTGGGAAAGGCCATCGAATCCTCAACTGACCTTTCCAGCCTTCAGGATCACTCATGCTGAGAAAAAGGGCCTCATCCTCTTTTGAGCATTTGTTTTCATGCCACAGAAGAACATGTATTTGCCATTCATTCATTTCTAGTGGTATTTGTCTTATTGTCCTGTGACTTCCTTCAGACTTTTTCCCTATGGAGGGCAAGCAATACTTTTTGTGTCTTTGTCCCAAGAAAGTTTCATTTTTATGTTCCAGTCAGAAGGTGAGTGCTCTGGGAAGACATGCACCCTTGACTCTTCTTATCCCGGGAACATCTATTTACAATTGGAAAGGAACTTAGTGGCCACATCTAATCCAAATGCCTCATTTTATAGACGAGGAATTGAGGTCCAGAGTGCTGAACTGAAGGTAACACATATATTAACCCTCAGGGTAAGATTTGCACTCAAGTCCACTGCCTCCAAAGCTAGCCCTTTTCCTACTGTTTTCATTTGCACATGAAAAGTCAATATTTACTCAACCTAAGACCAATTCTTGCACTGTTCAGTGGGACTATTCATTTGCAAATGGTGATTTACCAGTTTCTATTAGTCCCTATATCTGACCCATAGTCCTGAAACTGCCATAGACCGGAATAACCTCTTGCTACTCACTAACTGCAGTTTTCCCAACACCAGCATTTCACTCAGCTGCCAATCTAAAGGACTGGAAAACCCAAGGAGCTTTGGGCTGAACCGAGAATTCCTTGCAGAAAAATCATTCCACCTCACCTTTAAAAAATAGATATTTGTAATTGTGTCTTATCAAATGCTTGTATCCATCATGTAAACTGGGGTATGAGACCTATCACAAAGGATGCAATTTTCCAAATGGAAATAATAGGGTACCTTAACAGCTATTACATTAGTCAAAGCACCGGTACTAAAAGATAGTAACAGATCTCAGGTTGTGTTCATGTATGCCAACTATTCTTGCAATTGTTTAGGGCTGGCTCAAAGAATCAAGGCATTTAAAAAATCTGCCCCTAGAATCCACCGTACCTGTAGATGAACTGCACAAGCTTTTTACCAACACCTTATATATCCTGCCAAGAGAGTTCATTTGTTTTTATTGTGTCCACACAAAACCCCCTTTTCATCTGCTTGTCTTAAACCTTAGGATTCAACAATGTGGGAGTTGTCAGTATATTTCACTAGGGAATTTTTGCATCCTGGAGATGAGACAACTTCAATTAAATACTGCTCTTTTTTTAAAAAAAACATTAGGTGGGGAAGAAGCAAGGTGCTTATTACTGTTTTCATGTCTAAAAAAAAAAAAAACCTCCAAGGATCTGAAAATAAACACCTGGACCTGAGCTAGTAAATAGGTAAGAGATATTTCTCTAATTGTTGAAGATAGTGCCCCAGTTTTCCCCAATAGTTCCCAGATTTATTTGTCTTGAATCTTTAAACAAATAAGAAAGTTCTATTATCTTTATTTGAATTCTACATTTGTTTAAACTCTGGAGAAATGAATGTGTTCTCTTGAGCCCAAACACCTGTCCATCCTGTGCTCACCAGTATCCCCTGCCACGAATAATCAGGTCTTCTCATGATTATGATAGGCCTGTTGAGAAAATTGCCCATCTTCTTAATATGATTTTTTTATGCATACTTGAAATGAATATTTAAATTGCGGTTTGTCAAGGACCTGGTCCAGTTGATAGGTCTGTAGGTTTGCACAATAATGTGAGGTTGGGCAGAAGCAAGAGTGGATTTTTAATATAAAAATAAAATTATTGGAATTTATCTTGGGCTTATTCTAACAAAATACAAAAAGTCACACCACCTCCACCCCCCCCCAACCCAGCACTGCTCCTAGCAGAAATATATTAGAAGAAAAGATAATTGCAAGAGGGTACCCATCCATTTTTTCCCTCCAATTTTGTTCCGTTTTCTCTTTATGATTACAGATGTCTCTTATGTAAATTATTCTTCCTTGGCTAGATGGCTTGATTAATTTTAGAGTGCGTACCCTCTTGTAATACAGGTCTAAGAAGTGACCATTTATGCATTGGCAAAAAGAGATCAAGGAGTAGACAGAAAACAGTGTGGCAAACCACATTGTGCTATCAGGTGCTGCCACACAAATAACGGGAAGCATACTGAATTGCCAAAGATGATTTTAATGGTCTGAACCTCTTCCTGTTACAGTAATTACAGGGGCATCTTTAAGCTCTTTTCCTCCAAAGATGTCAGAATTGAAATAGACAATTTAAAAAAAAAATGAATACCCATCATTTAAAAATGGATACAAGAATTTCTGGTATTAACGGGGTTGAGAACTTCACCTCCCTTGTCTCTTCATCACGAATCCTGTCCATAATGCTTCCCTTCTTTTCTCTAGGATGTGTATTATAAAAACAATTGTTCTGTTTCTTTGTGTCACCTGGTTCTCAGCTCCAGATGATTTGTGTATGACTAGGAAAATATGCACACATCATTTTCCCCCTAAAAAATCTCCCTTTCAAAAGAGAAACAGGACTTTTTTAGATCTGCAAAGTGAGGGATGGGGGTGGACTGGGGAGGGTAGCAATAGCTTTAGGATTGGATCAGAAATTTTACTAAGTGATGATAGATATATCAGAATATTTTATACACCAGGAGACAATGATGCATGACTTTTTTCAACTCTGATAACATCATGCCGGGGAGCAGTGGAAATTACTAACATCTCCTGAGCACCTGCCTAAAACAGAAGCCTTTGCAATAGATGAATCAGAATGTCTCTCATTAAGTCGGCATTCGGGGCCCTAACTAGCAGATGCTGCTGACATGAACCCAAATGTAATCTCTTTAACCTTGTCCTAGAAGGAGCACACAAGTCGTGACCGGGTAATTCAACCTAAATGAGATTTTACATGAAAGGCTATCATCGAAATTCAATTTGATTAAAATGATTCGCTGATTTGGATTTGCTTTAAAGTATTCCACTGGCAGCTATAGAGGATGGCTTCCTGGTCATTTGCATACTGAAATCTTTTTTTTTTTTCCGAAAGCCTTCATTTTTTTCCTTTTCTTTCTTCCTTTTTCTTTTCTAAAAGATGGACCATTTTTTATCTTTTTCCTGAGCCTACCTTTCTAAGGGAGCCAGAGCTGATAAGGAGGAAGATGGGTTCAAAAGTAGAACTATGTGTTTATTGACATAATCATCAAAGGTAGCCAAAAAAGAGATTGCATATTATTAGATTTCAGGTATCCTTGGCCACAAAGGATCCATCCATCCAGTCCAAAGTGACTTCTCTTTGTTGAATGAGTTTTCTCTTTTCTTTTTTACAGTAATCACAAGTTTACACTGAAAATGTTTTCTTTTTCTTCCCAGAAGAAACTTATTCATATAACCTCCTATAATTTTCCATTTTTTCTGAGGAGTGGCTTAACTCTTCCATCTTCCTCGTGGGAGAGGGTGGGAGACTATGGGCATATAATCTTGCATATGTAGCCAGACAAAGTGATTGTGTTGGCTTGTCCCTTTTGTTTTTCTTTGTTAGTAAGAAGGGCTTATTGCAGGATGGGTAGTTCCATAGCCAGAAATGACCATGATATAAAAATAATAGGCATCTATAAAACATTTCAAAAAAATTGGAATGGCTCAACTGCAATCAGTAATAATAATAATAATAATACTGCTATAATAATGATGATTATAGTCATTAGCAACATCCTTCTGTAACATATTTTTTTTTCATTTTTCATTGATTTTCATAATGTACTGTTTTATGCACATGGCCCTTCAGTGGAAAGAGATAGGGGACTGCTGGCATAAAATGTTGCTATTACGCTCTCTTTGTTGATTGGTTTTGCTTAACCTTTTAAAAAATTTTTCATGGGAGATAGATGTATATATATATATATATATATATATATATATATATATATATATATATATATATAAATGGATATTTGAAATTGACAGGAAGGTTTGGAAACTACCCACAGGCATCAGTAAACAAGTTCAATTTAAAAAAGACTAATTTACAGGATGCATTTCACCCAGCCTCCCCTATTCCACTCCCAAAAGAAAGAAAAGCTTAAACTGCTTCTGAAAATTGCTGCTGAGCCTTGGAGCCAATTTTAGGACCTTTTACAATTAGATTCCTATTGTCACCGTTTCTTTACCTTTTGTAAACACCTGCCCCCTTCCCCTACTTCTGAGAATGTTCCGAGGGGGCTCTAATTAGGGAATATAAAACAGCTGTGCAAATATAACCCCTACCCTCTCTCAATTTTCTCTGCTCAGAACCTACTCATTTGACTCTTTCCAGACAGTGCCCACTTTGCTCTCTATTAAAGAAGTGGCATGCTGTCTGTTGAGGTTGCATAGGCATTGATTATTATATATCATTTATGTCTGACCCCCTCCCCCGACTATTTTTTTCTTTCACAAATATTTCTTTGTTGTACTTTTCTCTTTTTATATCTGTGATACTCTTCAGTGAACCCCCTCCCTCAAATATCTCCCTCCCTCTTTTGTAACAAATAAATACAATCAAAGCATAGCAAAGCAGATCAACATGTTGACATTGTGTGAAAAACCTAGGCTTCTTTCTACACCTATCCCTTGCCATGTCTTTGTCAAAAGTCCAAAAAAATAAGATTCAGTCATGATTATTTACTGTATTGGCCCAAGTTCCACTGTCTTTCAACAACGATTCCTTCGCAATATTGTAGTCATCAGAGTTTGTTTCACTGGTTTTCCTTAACCTCAGGATTCTCAGAGTCACCTAACTAGTGAACTGCAGAGCTGGGACTGGAGCTTGGGTCTTTTGATGCCTAGTCCCCTAGTCTGCCCACTGAGCTATAAGGAGATCAGGGAGCTTTCTGCGCCAGCATGTGAATGATTGACAAAAGGGAAGTGATCCTTCTAAATTTCATTTAGGGATTCAGAGAGGTCTTAATATGATTTGGAGAATGATGTCCCTAAGTACCTAAACAGCCAAAGAAGGTGGCTTCCTATTAGACTGCCCTATTAGCCTTTCCCATGTGGGTTGGTGGTTCAGGAAATAGTGTAGGATCTCAAGGCATCCTACCTCTTCAATGGTAGAGTGTTCACTAGTTGGGCAGTCACAATTTTCAAAATATCTCTTTAGGAGCAGAGCCCAGAGGGTGTCTTGATTTTATATCCTCACCACTCAACACAGTACCTAGCGGATGCTTCATAAATGCTTATTGGTTGATTGACTGGATCTGAGGTCAGACTTTTTGAAGTTAACTCTGTATCACCTTGGTTCAGATTAATAAACCAGAATTTCTGGGCATTGAAATTTGCTGGGAACCCACAGGGTCTGCATAGGATGGAGTGCTGGCCTGTGAGTCAGGGAAGATCTACATTCAAATCCCATCTTTGCTACTTATTAACTGGGTGACTTTAAGCCAAATATCATCTCTGAGTCTCAACTTCCTCACCTGTAAAAATGAAAATGACAATACCCACAGTACCTACTTCATAGAGATGTGATGAATGTCATATAATATGTTTGGAAAATATTTAGCAATTTTTAAAACACTGTAAAGTGTCAATATTATTCAAGAAACATAACAGATACTTATTTCCCTTATTTTGCAGAGGAGGAACTGTCTCCCAGAGGTAAAATGATTTGTGTAAGATCGTAAAAGTAGTGAATATCAAGGTCAGAATAATACTGTGTCACACTGCCTGTCTAAATGAAAAGTGAATGAATTTCCTCCAAAGACTTTGAACTTTCCCCCATTTCTATGCCTTCCCTGGAGGAGACAACTCAGTGGGTGGGGTTTGGGATTTAATGAGGTTATTTGGAAGATGTTCACATTTAGTAGTGCTGGGAACTTCAGCTTTCAGTAATTTTCTTTATGAACAAAGTGAAATTAGCAGAACATCGGAGCTCACTCCATCTGCTTTGTTTATTCTGTCATTGGTTGTTCCCAACTGTTAAGTCTAAAAGGGAGACAGAAATACTTCTGATGACCTGTATAGGAGGACAGGTGCTCAGGCAGGCTCTGTTCTCAGTCAATTAGCTCTGCCTTTTTCTTTAGACTAACTATGAAGTGGATAATTTTCTTTGTGAATTACGAGACTATATGACTAGTGATAATTGGAAGAATAAATCATTATACTTAGCATTGTGCCTAAAACTTGGGGCCCAGGAATGAAAAGAGGTAGTGGGAAGAGTGCTGAATTAAAAACCTTTGGAAGCAGAGGACACAGGACACAATCTAATTCTGTTATTTAATGTTATCACTTTGGTCAAGTCTATTTTCTTCCCTGAACCCCTTTCACCTCAATCTGCAAAATGAGAGAGTTAGATAGATGGCACTTAGGGTTCCAGCTCTATGGTTTTATTGATCCTTGTTTCTTTGGGGAATATGGGAGGCTAAGAAGATCTCCTAGGTAGGGATTTTCAGGAGAATGAAATTCTTTGAATAAACTACTTTTTTTTTGTCTTAATCTCTCTGTCTTCTAGCAGAGTAACTTGAAAATAGCAGTCCTTCATGGATCATCACTGAATGACATTCCAGGGTCTTAGTTTGGAGGCAGTGTCAAAGGGTCTTGCCTCAGTTTCTTCCCTATTATCCCAACTTTTGCCTTGCATGAAGGTTTGCAAGCTGATTTACATACTTTAGTTGTAACATATAATACTGGTTGATCTTAAAAGAATGGAGCAGAACACCTTGTTTCTTGTCAAGTACTTTTGCTTCCTAACTTCCTTTTCCCCCATCCCAAATATTGCTATATCTTAGTAGGTTATAGAGCTAATGAGAGACAATTTAATGTGGAAAAATGGTTCTTGAAGGAGAGCCTGATACTGGCATAAGAGTGACCCCATTGACTAATTTCTTTTACATTAAATCAAATAAATACATTGGACATAACCCCAAAATCTATGCTTCAATTCATACCTATAGTCTACCACCTCTCTGCCAGAGGAGGGAGGGAGGCATACCTTCTGAACTAGTTCTAGATTATTGCATTGACCAGAAGTTCTGGTCTGAAGTTTTTAAATATGTTTTCTGTTTACACACAGATTTATTAACCTTGGAATAAACATCACTGGAGGCATTGCTGAAAGGAAGTATCATACTCTCATTAGGTGCTTAAGTGGGAAGAATCTGTTGTTTGGCTGTGATGGTGATGCTCACCAGGATAGAGGCATAGGATCAGAGTGAGATCTGGAAGGGGCCTTAGAATCTATCTAGTCCAACCCTCTCATTTTGTAGAGGAGAAACAGGCTCAGAGAGGTTATGTGATTTTCCCAAAGTTAAATAGGTAGCAAAATGGCTGAGTTGGCATTTGTACCTACTTCCTATGACTCCTGGTTCAATATTCTTTCTGCTACATTATACTCGTAGCTAATATTTCTATAGTCCTTAGAGGTTTGCAAAATGCTTTACGAATATTAACTCATTTGATGCTCACAACAACCCTTTACTATCTGACGCAAACAGAGGTTAAGTGACTTGCCCAGGGTCACACAGCTAGCAAGTGTCTGAAGCAGAATTTTAGCTCAGGTCTTCCTGACTCCAAGTTCAGGACTCTATCCGCTGTCTTATGTTCATGATTACTTGTCAGGTGGGGAAATGCTACCCCAAATCCTTCTACCACCCTATCCCAACAGGATATTTTTTTTGAAGCATATGGTGTCCAAGTTGGGGTATTATTGGCCAGCTATTGGAGAACTAGCACCATCTTCCTCAATTCTTATTAGTGTCCTGGATCTTCACCTCAGCAGAGGTTATGTCCTCTCTGTCCCTTATATAGGGACGTCTCATAGCCTGCTCCCTACAATTTCCCTCACTGTATGTGGCACCCCCTAACCAGGTAAGTCCCCTGAGGATCAGGTCTGCTATTGAATCATTTACTACCAGTGTTTCCTCAAATTCACCCTAACTAGCAGTTTGGGAGCCTAGGGTGGCAATGCATCTGGGGACAAACCACCTGAAAGTATTCTCAAATCCACTTTGTCATTCCTGATTAGAAGAGTTATAAATTGCTCCAACTGGCCTGGAAAACAATTTGGAATTATGACCGTGACTAGATCTTTGACCTAGAGATTCTACTGTTGGGCACGTATTCTGAGGAATTCAAAGATTGGGACAGGATATTCCTTTCGTGGGAACCAAGACACAAGGATAATCTGGAAACAAACTGGATGCCCATCAATTCGCAAAGGACTCCAACAAATCGTGATGTGTGGATGATATTATCGCACCCAAGAAATGAGGACTCCAGAGAAAGATGGACAGACTTTTGCGAGCGATACAGAATAAAATAAGCAGAACCCATGAGGTAATGGACACAATGACTCCAGTAAGGCAAATAAAGAACAATTTTTAAAATTTTTTTAACAATTTAAAAAAATTTTTTTTAAAAGGTGAATAGTGTGTGATTATAATGATCAGCCTCGGCCTCCAAAGAGAGAAATGAAGCAGTGCCTCTCTCTCCTCTCTCTCCTCTCTCTCCTCTCTCTGCTCTCTCTGAAAAATCGGGAAAACTGGGCTGTAAAGTGTTCCACACATCCCCAGACTGAGCTGCCCAGTTCGTTGTTTTTCTTTGGCTGTTCTCTTTGTTCCAGGGGGAAGCTTGCTTCGGGGTTGGGGGCTGGAGGAGAGGTGGGGGGGGATGATTTATCTGGAAGTTATTGTGATGTAAAAACAAAAGCATCCATGCAACTTTTGAGAAAGAGAGTTATGACAAATCAGGAGGAGCTGCTCCCCTGTTAAAGTAGCAAGTCTCCTTGGTGCCCTTTCAAGGGCGGTCCCCCCGGGACAAAGCCCTAGCCAAACCACCTTGGTTCCAACTCTTTTGGTCAGTCCCCAGCGCTCCGAGCTTTTGCCCCACAGACCCTTCGTCGATGTTTGTCCCATGTAATTAGGCATTGATGGTGGAGGGCAGGTGCTGAAATCTGGGAACACCTGGCGTGTTCTCTTTGTAGCTCAAAGAGCTGGGACCCAGGCCTCTAGGGGAAGTACGACTGAGACTTGAACATCAGAGTTCCCACTTGAATGCTATTTCTCTCTGGCCTATTTTTCTCTGCCTGGATTGAATGTGATTTTTCCCCCTCCCTTAGCAATTACAGCCCTGATCAATACAATGTCCTCCTACTCGGCTCCCCAGCCGGCTTTCAGCATTTCTAACTATTGGCTCTTCTCAAGGGGGGAAGGGGGGGGGAAAGGTCAAGGTGATGGGGGAAGAGGACCCCTTTGGACTTAAAGGAGAAAGCCAGCTCCCATCACAGATTGTAAGATGCAGCTTGGATTTGTTTGGGGGGTGGGGGAGGGCGCTTGGGGTTTGTCTCTTTAGAATGTTTTATTCATAGTGTGAGGAAAAATTAAATCTTTAAAAAAAATAACTGCCTGAAATATGAAAACAATCAGGCGTCATTGTTAATGTAAAGAATAGCTCATTATTTTCTCGATGGTAAAGATTGAGTCCTTCACTGTGATTAATAAAGAATAGTTGTTATCTGCTTTGGGTACAAAAATTCACGCACAAAAGAAGCTCTTGGGCAGATGAAAAGGGGGGAAAAAGGGGGAGATGGACACTTGTATCTGAACTGCTAATTAAAAGACTTAACTTATTAGGCTTTGAGGGGGAAAAAAAGAAACAAACAAGTATAATTTGCCTGATTAATTTTATAGTCTGCTCTATTTCATCTAACGACACCTTTTAGTGAAAATGACAAATCGAACTTGCCAGGGTGCGCTTGATAAGGAAGATAAAGGCCATATATTTTAATGTCAGAGAAGGTCTTATTAAAGGAACCTTAATTACATTAGGTATCCATGAAACATTAATTAAATACTGTCTAAAATAATTAGGTCCAAGTTACTGATGGTTTAATTAAACCCAGTTTCTTATTTTATAAGAAAACTGAGGTCCAGTATCTCTCTGATGGCAGCATAATTGATAGTAATGTCAAAAAGGCAAAAAATCATAACCTTGACACCCCCCTCTCCACCCCCCAGGAGAGGAGGATCCGGTTAGCATGTCCATCGTGGAGCAACTTCATTCTCCATTGTGCTAAACGCAAGTTGAAACGGGCTTGCTTTCTTCTGAATTCTGAATAATGCTATTCTTGCTTGAATTGCCACTCTCTGACTCATAGGTAGAAGAACCAAAGCAGCTTCGAGTCGGAGGAGATATTAGGCAGCATAGGATGATAGTTTTAGCTCTAAAAGGGACTCCAGTCTAGACTAGATGACCTCTAGTCTAATCTTTTCCTTTTTCAGAAGAGGAAACTGAGACCCCGAGAGGGGAAGTGACATGTCCAGGGCACAAATTAAATACCTAAGAAAAGGACAGGAATGTCTAAACAGCTGTGGTTGGACCCCAGGTCATCAAAGGACTTTTCTTTTATGGATCTTTTATAAAATGGATAGAGTTTAATATACTGGATTCAACCATTTTCCTTTTTCCTTTTCTTTTTTTGCAAGGCAGTGGGGTTCAGTGACTTGCCTAAGGCCACACAGGTAGATAATTGTTAAGTGTCTGAGGCTGAGGGTGGCTAGGTGGTGTAGTGGATAAAGCACCAGCCTTGGAGTCAGGAGTACCTGGGTTCAAATCTGATCTCAGACACTTAATAGCTACCTAGCTGTGTGGCCTTGGGCAAGCCACTTAACCCCATTTGCCTTAGAAAAACCTACAAAAACAAACAAACAAGTGTCTGAGGCTGGATTTGAACTCAGGTCCTCCTGACTCCAGGGCCGGTGCTCTATCCATTGTGCCACCTAGCTGTCCCCATTTCCCTTTTTTTCATGATTTTCCACTTGTTTCTGTCCATGGAGGTTGTCAGATGGTCTTTTATCGAGTCTCTTTTAGAATTTACTGCATGGTATACCCAACCTCCCCAATCCCTGCCTCACTGGGTCAGTATGTCTATGCAGAACCCTACCCATAAACAATCTATATTACTGGCTCAGAGAGGCTCAAAAGCATAAGCTGTAATCCCTGCCTGCAGAAAGTTTATAGTCTAGTTGAGAAAATCACATTTTCACCACTGAGCTTCACAGCTGTTGTAATTCTCTACCTCTTCTTAGTACCCCTCTCATCACTGTGATCATGTTCCTCTGCTAGGACACCAAATCTTATTTGAAGCCCCGTTCCCCAAATTCCATATTCGTAAACATTTTGCTTTCATCTCTGTCTTTTTTTTTTTTTTGCTAGAATTGCTAGCTAACTTAACTGAGACTTCATCATGGAAGCACTTTGGTCAGTTGAGATCTGTGAGCAGGTTGACATAAAACAGTGCTGGGCTTATGCCACCATGTAAACCAAAATACAAAGGAATAGCAATTGAGGAAGGTGCATTTTGGGGAAGGCTGGGGAAGGTCTAGCTTGGTGGTCACATCTCAGAGGCATTTTCACTGATAGGAAGGGCTGTGGCCAGGTTTGGGTTTGGAATTTCTTTCTAACCTTGATTTCGGTAACTGTGCTGATTTAGTCTTGGCCAACGCATTCCCCATAGATTCTGTTTGTCTCTGGCCCTTGATATATTTAAATGAGAATCACAAACCTGTAGTGTTTCACTCATAGCCCTGTTATGAGACTCCAAGGAGAGAATGGATGAAAAGTTCTTTATGGAACTTCGCAAGCTATAGAAACTCCCATTCTTCTTCTTATGATATTCTTATGCTTATCATTCTTCATATTATTATATTGGCCAGTAAGCCTTGAGACATTTTCTAGGAGGTTGTCTCTGTGTCTGTGTCCTAGATTTATATGACAGGTCCAATCAGAGCTTACTCTAATCTTTATGGTATTTTTTAAGGTTTTTATGGACTTTAATAAATGTTCAATGAGTAGAATGATCATTTAAACAGACACTTGGGGTTAAGGATATCTCCACACCTTGTCTCGGTATTACCACTCAGAAGTAGAACTGTTATCTGCTTTTACATTTTAATCCAATATTTAAGTTCAGTCCATACTCTTTCAATTGCTAAGATATTTGTTATGTGATTTTAAAATTGCTGGGACCTCACGGGTATAGCAGAGAACAAACTCTGATAGGTCCTACCTTGCTGTGATGTTTGCAATACTGGGCCAATAACAAATTGAATATGCTTTCTGAGAACCAGCTTGGCAAAGTATGGGCAAGCTCATCAACAGCAGGTGACCACTTGGTGATGAATTCTCAGGTCATTGCAGCTCATGAAACAAAGACGTCTATTTAGCTCCCAGCCAACATTCCTACAATTCTATTTTACTGAAGAGCTAATTCAAAGCATATTTTAAGGGGATCGTGGTTCCAACATCACATATCTTGTTCAATTAAATTCACTTCAATTCAGCAATCATTTTGCCAAGAATAGAAGGAAAACAAAAAGCTGGGAAACAATTTTTCACAGCTAGGGGTTCTGATAAAAGTCTCATTTCTAAAATAGATAGAGAAATGAGGCAAATTTATAAGGTTACAAGACATTCCTCGATTAATAAATGGTCAAAGGATAAGAACAGGTAGTTTTCAAATGAAGAAATTAAACCTATATATAATCATATGAAAAAATGCTCCAGATCATTACTGATTAGAGAAATGCAAGTTGAACAACTCCAAGGTACCACCTCACACCTATTAAATTGGCTAAGATGACAAAAAGGGAAAAGCATTAATGCTGAAGTAGTTGTGGGAGGATTGGGACATTGATGCACTTTTTGTGGAGTTGTGAATGGATCCAACTATCCTGGAGAGCAATGTGGAACTATGCCCAAAGAGCAATAAAACTGATTGTACCCTTTGATTCAGCAATACCAATACTAGGCCTATATCCAGAAGAAATCATAAAATTGGGAAAAGTCCCACATGTTCCAAAATATTCGTAGCAGCTCTTTATGTAGTGACAAAGAATTGGAAATTGGGAGGCAGGGGAAATCAATAGGGGAATAACTGAACAACTTATGGTATATAAATGTTATGGAGTACTGTTGTTCTATAAGAAACCATGAATGGTTGGACTCTAGAGAAGCATGGAATGACATATAGGAACTGATGCTGAGAGAAGGGAGCAGAACCAGGAGAACATTGGACACATCAACAATGACATTGTCGGTTGGTCAACCTTGATGGATGCAGCTCCTCTCAGCAGTTCAGAGAGCTAGGATAACCCTGGGAGATCTGTTATGGACAATGCTATCCACATCAAGAGGAAGAAAAACGAAACCAAACCTAAAGAATCTGAATGAACTCTACATTCACTTTTTAAAAATTTCTCTTATGTTTTTCTTTCTTATCTCATGGTTTTCTTTCTTTTCCCTTACTCCTAATTCCTTATAGAGAAAATGACTAATCTGTAAACGTATCAAGCACAAATGTTTTTGTACCATGTTCACCTGACTGTTCACCGTTGAGGGGAGTGAGGTGGGAAGGAAAGATGGAAAGAAATTATGCAACATAAATATCCATATGAATGTGAATGCATGTTGAAAAACTTTGATTTGGAAAAAATAAAATAAAAAATTCAGCAAAAATTTAAAGTTTCTACTATGTACAAGGTTTCTGGGCTAGGAGTTAAGAGATACAGAGGCAGAAATGGAAGAATCCTTACCCTCAAGGAGTGCCTTCTGTTGGTTAGAGGTGGTACCACATATAAAAAGAAAAATAAAAACAAAATATATACTGGATGCACAGGGAAAACACTAATTTATAAATGAAGGAGAGAATCACTGAACTAAGGATTCCAAGAGACAAAGGTGAGGAGGAATTGTATTTCAGGGTTGGGAGACAACCTGTGCAAAGGTGGGAAATGAAATGTCAAGTATATCGAGTAGCCAATTAAAATGGAAAATAAGGTATATGAGGGCAAGTAATGTGAAATTAGCCTAGAAAGAGGAGTTGGAAGAAGACTATGAAGGGCCTTCAATATGAGCAGATTTTGTGTTTTATTCTTGAGGCACTAGGGAAACATTGAATTTCACGTCTTCTTGTGATTAACTGTGATGGGTGCATTTCTCAGATCCCTGAGTACTTTAATGTAAGGTGGGTAGTTTACATAACTTTCTTTTTCCTTTCTAGAATTCCAGTTTTTGAATTAATTTAGGTTGAATGGACACTCTAGAAACTGTGAATCATGCTAGAACTATGTCATTTTCTGTCATGTTTGCATTTCTCATTTAGGTATTATATATTCCTTATACCTCCTCTCTTTCTTCCACTTTTCCAGTTGCTTGTTGTTCTCTAACAATCCATTAAAAACGTTTTAGTATCTCTTTGGCCTCCTCAGTGAGTCTACAGACAACAATGATCACCCTTGTCTACATGTTCCTTATCTACATTAATATACATTCTTCTGGTTAGAATATAAGCTCTTTTAGGGCAGGAACGGTTTCTTTTCTTTTGGGGGGGTTGTGGGGCAATGGGATTAAAGTGACTTGCCCAAGATCATTCAGCTAATATCCAGTGTCTGAGACCAAATTTGAACTCAGGTCCTCCTGACTCCAGGTCTGATACTCTGTCCAATGTACCATCTAGCAGACCCTGGAACTGTATCGCCATGTCTGGTATGGCATCTGGCATATAGTTAACACTTAACAAATGCACATTGGATTGAATTGAACATGTGGCATCTCACAGAGAAGAGACCTCCTTACTTCCCAGCAACTTTACTGAGTTTCCAACCTCTAGCTATGCATCTATTTTGGAAGTATCCTCTATGGGAAAGAAAACACCATTTCACAGTTAGGGAGACAGATTCACGACTTCAAAAAACCCCAACTCTAATTGGATTTCAATAAGGAGCTATAAAGCATTGCCCAGTTACATCAGACATTCCTTGATTGGCAACTTTCTTTCCACTCAGCATTTAAAATCATATAATGTTAGAGCTGAAAGGCTCCTTAAAAACCTTTTAAACTCCCCCCCCCAGCTTTTCAGAGGGCAAAAAGTACAGCCTGTGTGTGAGGGTAATGCCATTTGTCCAAGGTCAGAGAGCTAGCTTGTAAAGGGTGGAAACAAATAAATCTGGAGTATGCTGACTTCTCATCCCCTATATTTCACATAGACTAGTAATATTCACATTATACACATAGACAAGAACAAACTGCTAATAAAAAAAATGAGTAAGATTGCCAAAAAGGAAGAAAATTAAATATCTCCCCACCTGTTACAACCCAATCTGCTTTGATCACCTCTCTATCTCCCTCTTCCTTCTGTTCTCTGTATACTAAACTGCTGATAAATGTAAGTATGAAAGATCTGAGTAATAGTTATCTGGGATTCCAAAAAAGTTGGAGACTTCCGTTTCTTGGCCTGATGAAATAGTTTATAGTATCTATGGAACAGAGAGTAGAGTTTGGAGTAACTGACTTTGAAATAGTAGTCCATTTTTTTTTCTTCCCAAAGTGACTAGAAATGTATTCCCCTGTGGCTTTCCTTTCTGGCAGACAGTTCATCAGACATTTTTCTTCCCCTTTTCAGGGTTGCTTTTCTTTCACTGACAAGGCTTTGAAAAGAAAGAATATTGTGTCTCTGGTGTTTTCATTGCTTTTTTTTTTAAAAATAGAAAACATTCTACGTTTAGGGCTTTTCTTTGTGCTTTTGGGTTTTTCTTACAGCTCTATTGGATGGGATCACAAATTTCTGTCACAATTGAGTTGATAATACAAATGTGAGTGATGTGTATAGATTCTAGGGAACTGAAATAGGCATATTTTAAAGATTGTTTTTTTTTTGCTGAGCTTTCTTGATCAGGGTAAGGCTCAAAGTAATCTAATCACTGCTTTTGCACTATTTTAGATGTGGAGATTCATTTGTAGTTCCTATCCTTAATTCTCTATTAATTTCTAAAGAGAATAAGTTAATTATAAATTACAACTTTTGGCATTGGAAGGGACTGTGAAATGCTTGGCAGGTTTCATGAGTTTTTCAAGGATTATGCTACCTTTACACTACAGTTCCAAATAATGAAGGTTGTCATTTGTGGGATGCTAAGCGTCTGAGATCGAAATTAATTGCAGTGTCCTTTAACAGACAGTAAATATAAAGTCTTTCACATAGTAGGTTCATAGTCAATGTTTGTTGATTGAATGAATGGTCATTATACTCCGAAACAAACAGAGCAGACAAACTCTGAAAAGGGTATGCTGAATTTGGAACAAAGGGGGAAATGAATGAATGGAAAATTGACAACTCCCTGTCAAATACTTCCCAGAAATAGCCCCCCTTTACTCTATAGAATGTTATTTAATTCACAAAACTTCTGTTTCTACTATGCCCTCTTTCCCCAGAACAATGAAAAGAAAAGGAATTATGGGCTGGTAGGTTTTGCTTTTATTTTTTGTTTTTAATTTTTTTAAAAGTCATGCAAACCCACCAACCCTATATTAGAGTTAGGAATCTCAGAAATGTCCCAATTATAGTCATCACATGAAGATATATTAAATTCATGGTTTCTCTAGTGCCTCAAGGATAAAACAAAAAATCCACTCAAATTGAAGACTCTCACAATCTGCTTCCAACTCATCTTTCTAAGCTAATTTCACATTACTTGCCCTCTCTCATATACCTTTTATGCCATATAAACTGGTGTAATTGATGACCTTCTCTTCCAAATGTATTAAGAACTTTTGTGAAAGGAGGAGCTCAACCAGATGAGTTCTGGGATCTAACCTGTTCTTGACATTCCAGGATTTATGATTACGTCTGACTCTTTATGCTATTTGTTTTCATATAAGAAACAAGCCAGGAACTTTTTCCCCTCAGTCAGCAGAGAAGTATACCATCTACTGAATTCTGTCATAGCAATATATATACATACATACATACATACATATATATATATAAAACACATGTTTGTCTGTATGTAAAGTATGTTGAAAGTTTCTCCAAGAAATCTGACTTTTTTCATTTATAGCATTCAACTATAATGTGTGACTTCTCTTCATATCAAATAATAATAAAAACATTTCTATAGTGCTTTAAATTAAAAAAAAAAGCAGAACTCAGACCTATTCTATAAATATTCAATAAAATCAGTGTAAATATGAGTGAAAGATGATGGTCAGAGATACCTTAGATCTTAGTGCAGAGATACCTGTAGAGATACTTTAGGATCACAAATTCAGATTCTCTACATTGAAGGGCATTTGAACCAAACCCTCTCACTTTACAGATAAGAAAAGTGGATTTAAGTGACTTGCCCATAGATAATAAGTTAAAGAGATAGGATATGAACCCAGGCCCTCTGATGACAGAAGAAGTACTTTTTTTCACTCAAGACTTACATAAATGATTCCTGCTGTTATTGGTGCCCCCCACAGCTTCATATTGATGCAATGGATATAGCACTGGTCTTGGAGTCAGGAGGAGGGGAGTTCGAATCCAGCCTCAGACACTTGTCACTTAGTAGCTGAGCGACCTTGAGCAAGTCATTTAACCTTGATTGCCTTGAATCCAGGGCCATCTCCAGTCATCCTGATCCACATCTGACCACTGGATCCAGATGGTTCTGGAGGAGAAAGTGAGGCTGGTAACTCAGCACAGAACCCCTCACTCAAATCCAATTTATGTGCTTGTGTGCTTGTCATGGCATTGCCTCCCTGATGTCACAGTCCTCTTCAAGATTGAAAGACAAACATATGTAGCAGATATACATATATATATATATTTATATATGTATAGAAAGAGAGATATAGATATCTATCTATATCTACAAATATATCTATATCTATATCATCTATATTCTATCTATCTATCTATCTATCTGTCTATCTATCTATCTATCTAGTAGATAGAAGTAGCAACCAGAAGTTTCCCCTGAATAGAGGTATCTCATTAGAAAGCAAAAATCTTTAAGTCAATTTCAAAACCTCTCTCAGGAAGGTCATAAAAGTACCCAAGCCGAAGAGCAGAGACCTTAGATATCATCTTGTTCATCTTTCATCTTTTACCAAGAAAGAAGCTGAGCACGAGGGATGGGAAGGTCACAGTCACAGACCAAGGGAGTGGTAGTGATTGAATTGGAACCCAGGTTTGCTGACTCCCAAGTCCTGCCAGGTATAAGCTTTCCTTTGTCTACCTTAAATTCTGATAGTGTTCTCCTTCCACCTCTGATCCTTATAACTGCTTTTTAACTCTTTTCATATTCTCGAATTTAAAACTTCTCAAATCAATCAGAACAAATAGACAAAGATGATTCTTCTTAATGAGGCAAATCATACGTAGACAATCATATATAAACATACATATATACATGTATATTTACATACTCTAAATCAAAGCCAGCAGATGCTTCATTGGAATTTTAAGTAAAAACTGCCATAGTCATGACAAAACTTTATAAATACACAAATTGGCTTGGCCTGTGGAGTAAGATAGAGCCATGGCCAGGGTGTCTGGGACTTCGCTATAAGGCACCAACATAGGAAGGGCCATGCTTCCTTTTGGAGATAGAGGCACACTTCCTTCCCATGGCCATTGCCACCCCTTATACCTTATCTTGGGCTCCTCTCTGCCAGTCTATACATAAACTCCCAGGGGACTGTCACCTTGGCAATTCTTGCCAGGATCCTGATTTCTCCCCAACCCCCATGGTGATTCTACCATTAGTCAGAACTCCTCCCTGCTTTCACCCCAGCTGAATGTGTGCCAGTTACAAAAATGACAAAGGCCTCCACAAGGACCACTGGAAAGTTGATGAAGCCTCTAAGACAAGGTGACAAAAAACAATTTCCCAAATAACAAACAAGTTTGGCAACAAGGTGGACAGAGTTGTTAGCAAGCACTTACCTGGTGTCCTGCACAATTTGCTATAAAGAGATTTCCTAAAAAGGGTTGGGCCAATGAATTACGAAGCAGGATGCAATAAGGAAGGGAGAAGCATGTCCTGTTATCAGTCACACACATTCAAGCCAGAGCCCAGGGCAGCATACTAGACAGAACTCTAAGCTCTGGGATCTTCTCATTCAGCCAAGATTGCTTCATACAAAAGTTGACAATGCATGCCCGAAAGCCATTGTTGATATTCAACATTTTTTAAATAGCTGAACAGAATAGACAATAAGGCATGAAGGAAAACTTGGAAGGGAGACTGGCTTGGAGTTTGATTTCCAAAAGGAATGTGCGCTCTGAAAAATAGGCAACAAACATTTTTCTCCCTGAATGTTCAATGTATTTGAAAATATAAAGGAGTCAAGCTGATTCTCTTTGCCACTTTGAAGCAGCAGCAGCAGCTACAACAGCAACAGCGAGTAGATGTCTGTTTCTGCTGCTAGTTAAAGTAGCCTCCTCATTTTATTTTTTCATTGAAATATCCACATGTGTGCATTCCATGATCCTTTCCTACAGTTCCGTGATAGAAGGTATGAAAATACACAAGGAAGTGAGGTGGGGCAGCAGAAAAGGTCCTGGGAACATCCTTTCCTGAGCAATCATCGAATGCCAGAGCTAGAAAAGACTGAAGAAATCAAATCAATCTGGCCATTTTATACACTGAAAAATTGAGTTCCAGAGAAGGGGAGAAACCTCCCAAACAGTCACAGAATATATTAGGGATCAAACTGGTTTTTCCCTCTGGTCTTCTGCAAAGATTGATTTTTTTTTCTTTTGGTGTAGAACTGAAATTTCATCAATGTATGGACCTTCCAGGATGGAAAACCCCTCTACCTGTGCAAATCAACAATCTGACTATAACTTGCTTTAACTTAGAAAGTTGTCTACTGGTGCTCGGAGCTTCAGCAACCTGCCCGGAGCCCCACAGTTGCTATAGGTCAGAGCTAGGATGCATGGATGAGCCCCAGATCTTGCTAATACCAGGGAAAAGGAACACAAAATGCCAAAGGCCACCAGGTTATTTGGACCAATATGTACCTTTTTTCGACATAGTGGATAAATGTTCCTCCAACCTTTGTCTTACAACCTAGTGTTAAGGGAATCAGAGGAGCACCACAAAATAGCTTATTTAAGTCACAACTCATAATCTTATGATTATGCTTATGATTCGTTTCTTCCTGATCAGCATGGGATTTCTGACCTGGACCAGTTTGCCTTTGGTGGACAGTCTTGTGTTCCCCTTGCTACCCCTTGCTACCAGGGCTCATCACACTGGTACTAATCCTTTTTTTGGGGGGGGAGGGGACAATACAGTTAAGTGACTTGCCTAAGGTCACACTGCTAGTAAGTATCAAGTCTCTGAGGCCATATTTGAACATAGTTCTTCCTGACTCCAGGTCCAATACTCTATCCACTGCTCCACCTAGCTGTACCCCTACCCTCAGTACTTGCTTTTAAAAAAAAGTAATGAATGAAATAATTTTTACAATCATTTCCTCTCTTTTTGGTATTATCCTCACCCATTGAACAACTTTAAAAAAACCTCATATTAAAAAAATCCCCATGTTACCCATGCCCCCAAATGCATGACTTATTCTGCATCTTGAGTTTATCACTAAGCTGGCAGGAGATGGGTGGTATGATTAACTTTCAGGTCTCTAGATTCCTGGTTTAGTATGGTCTTGATCAGAGTTCTAAAGTCTTTCATCTTTTTTTTCTCTGTAATGTTGTTAATCAATCATCAATAAATATTTATTAGACCCCCTTCTGTGTGCCAAGCAATGTGCTAAGTTCTGGGGATGCAAATATAAAAAAAAGATAGTCCCTTCAAGGAGCTTATAACCTAATGGAAGAAGACAACATCATATTCTCTCTCTTTTGTTTTGTCGTAAACTCCTCTACTCTCCATAGATCTGACTATTCCTTTTCTCCTCATTGGCTTATGGTGTCACTTTTTATGTTTAAATCATGCACACATTTCGATCTTATCTTGTTATAAGGTGTGAGATGTTGGTCTCTGCCTAGTTTCTGCAGTACTCTCTTCCTATTTTCCCAGCAGTTTTTGTCAAATGGTGAGTTCTCATCCCAGAAATTGTAGTCTTTGGGTTTATTAAACAATAGATTATTAGAGTTATTGACAGTTGTGTCTTTTGAATCTTATCTATTCCATGCATCCATTTATCTAATTCTTAGCCAGTATCAGTTTCCATGAAAGCCACTTTATAATATAGTTTTTGAAGTGGTATGGCTAGATCACCTTCTTTTGCATTTTTTTCATTAATTTACTTGATATTCTTGACGTTTTTCCTTCAAGATAAATTTCGTCATTTTATCTAGCTCTATAAAATAATTTTTGGTAGTTTGATATGGCACTGAATCAATAGATTAATTTAGATGAAAATGTCATTTTTTATTATATGGGTTCAGCCTATTCACGAGGAATTGGCATTTTCCCAGTTGTTTAGATCTGACTTTATCTGTGTAAAAACTGTTTGTAATTGTATTTGTATAGTTTCTGGATTTGTCCTGCTGGGTAGATTCCCAAGTATTTCATTTTTTGTTGGGTTTTTTTTAGGTTTTTGCAAGGCAAATGGGGTTAAGTAGATTCCCAAGTATTTTATGTTATCTACAGTTACTTTAAATGAAGTTTCATTTTTTGTCTCTTGTTGCTGGGCTTTGTTGGTAATATATAGCAATGCTGATAATTTATGTGGATTTATTCTATGTCCTTTGACTTTTCTAAAGTTGTTCATTGTTTCAACTAGTTTTTTTATTTTTTATTTGTCAAGGCAATAGGATTAAGTGATTTGCTCACGATCAGACAGCTAAGTAAGTATTAAGTGTCTGAGGCAGGATCTGAACTCAGGTCCTCCTGATTCCAGGGTCAGTGTTCTATCCACAGTGCTGCCTAGTACTTTTTAAAATTGATTTTCTAGGATTCTCTAAGTATACCATCATATCATTTGCAAAGAGGGAGAGTTAAAATGTTTATTTGTACATTACATGTCCACATTTCATTGTGTATGAGATCTTTCTCCATTAAAGTAAAATTGTCACCCATCTATGAGTTAGTATATAAGTCTTAAGGAGTTCTATGAGGCAGTAACTAACTATTATTGTGCCTGAGGAAAGGTGAAGCAGTGTGAAAAACCTTACCTTATGTAAAGCCCATCAAAAGAGGGAGCATGCCCCAGTGTAAGCAAACACTAGTCTGGAAAAGGCCAACCTTGATATAGCAACTGGGGAGAGAGGAAGCATCCTTTGGAATGGTGCTATTAATGATCTCTAAATATTGATGTCTTAGAGCCATTGCCTTGTCTTAATTCTGGTTCTCCTCTGAAACCCAGAGAGAGGAAGTTAGTTCCCTGGAGACACATTGCTATTCAGTGTCAGAAGCTGAGATTTCAAGCCTTAGTTTTATGTCTCCAAACACAGAGCCCTATCGCTCTATCAGCCATAGTCTTTTTATAAGAGAGATGTAAGACAGAAATTGTGCTGTTTTTCTAAGATTCTTCTTCACCTTCAGAAAAAAAAACAATGTGTCACTCAGAAGAGTGGACATTTCCATTCAGTTTTCCATATGCCATTCAGTTTTTTTTCAGGTCTCTCCAGTTTTTACTGTAAACTTTATTTCCTCAAAATCTTCCTATATCTCCTGTACCACCCTCAAACTAGGAAAGTGCATGCTGATGGTCATCTTTGTGGCTCTGTAATTGGGATGCCCTGAATAATACAATTCAGAATTAGAAAAATTTAATGTAGTATTGGAGTTTTGCTATAGAGTTGACATGGTTTGCTTTTCAGGCTTTTCAATTATTTCAAAGGCCATAGAGCAGGAGATATAATTTGGGGTATCAGACTATAGAAAATGTTATGTTATTTTTCTCTAGTATGATAAAAATATAGATGATTGCCATATTTGCTGCTTCAAGATGTGCTTAAAAGGAACTTCAAAGTGAAAAGATTGTGGAGTTGTTTCTCTGCTGTTACAAGAAGGCCTGGGTATGCAAACCATTGATGACAACTGAGCATTGGAGACATTTCTCATTTATAATGCAGATTATTATTATGCTGAAAAGGATGGGAGTGAACAGGAGGCATTTTGTGACTAGAATTTACTTACCTCAAGTGCCTGAGATTAGATACAGGAAATGAAGGGGGAGCCTTTTTCAGTACTGGGGCTATTGTGAAAGCCTGGAGAGTCTGCTCCCCCTTACATCTTGTGCAATTGCTATGATAGCTATTAAAGACATGATGTGTTGTGAGGGAGGACTACAGATTGAGCCCATATCCAGACCTATATTTAACCCTTTCTCAGTTTATTATTTCTTTCTCATTTTTCATTTCCCCCCTCTGAATATTAGTAGAGGATGTGATTGTGAAGTCTAAGAAGAAGCTAGGATTCTCTAAGTATATAAGCCTGGGAGAAAACTCCTGAAATTCTAGGTAATTTTACCAAACTGACCTTCGACAAGTCTTTACTCTGTAGGACTCAGTTTTTTTTTTTTAATAAAATGAAAGGGTTAGACTTGAAAGTCTCTAAAGGCTCTCTTAGCTGTTATATTTTACATGCTATCATTCTAAGATGCTCAAAACATTTTAATTGGAAGGTTTTATTGATGCCTTTTGTTAATTCATGACATTTCTAGATATAATTATTCTCCTCCTACCCTCACTCATCCAGTGAGCTCTCCCTTAGAACAAAAAAAACCAGTTAAGCAAAACCTTCAAAATGAAAGTCTGACAGCATATATAGCATTCTGTACTCATGGGCTTCCCTACCCCCCCCTCCTACATTGCAAAGAAAAAGAGAATACATTTATCTCTTCTTTTCAACTATCATTTCTCATCTGTACTACTGCAATAGATTCAAAATTTGTTTCCCCAACTTAAGTCTAATCTCTCCTTTACTCAGTTGCCAAAAGGACTTCTTTTTTTAAGAAAGATTTTATTTATTTTGAGTTTTACAATATTTCCTCTATTCTTGTTTCCCTCCCCCCACCCCCACAGAAGACAGTCTGTTAGTTTTTGTATCTTTCCATGGTATACATTGATCTAAGTTGAATGTGATGAGAGTGAGATCATATCCTTAAGGAAAAAAATAAAGTATAAGAGATAGCAGAATTACATAATAAGATAATGTTTTTTTCCCCTGAAATTGAAGGTAATAGTCTTTGGTCTTTGCTCAAACTCCACAATTCTTTCTCTGGATACAAATGGCATTCTCCATTGCAGACAGCCCCAAATTGTGCCTGATTGTTGCACTGATGGAACAAGCAAGTCCATCAAGGTTGATCATCACTCCCATGTTGCTGTTAGGGTGTACAGTGTTTTTCTGGTTCTGCTCATCTCACTCAGCATCAGTTCATGCAAATCCATCCAGGCTTCCCTGAATTCCTGTCCCTCCTGGTTTCTAATAGAACAATAGTGTTCCATGACATTCATGTACCACAGTTTGCTAAGCCATTTCCCAATTGAAGGACATTTACTTGATTTCCAATTCTTTGCTGCCACAAACAGGGCTGCTATGAATATTTTTGTACAAGTGATGTTTTTGCCCTTTTTTCATCAAAGTGATTTCTTAAAGCCCAAATCTGACCATGTCATTCCCATACTCAACAAACTCCAATGTTTCCTTATTATCTCCAGGATAACCTATAACCTTGTTATACGTTTAAAGCACTTTTCAACCTGATCCTGATTCTTCCTTTTTGACTTTATTAGAAATGTTCATCTCCTTCAAGGTCAGCCACACTGACCTTCTTCTCGTTCTCTATGCATAATTCTCCGTCTCCTGTCACCATGTTTTTGCTGTAGTTGGGTCCAGTGCCTGGAAGACTCTTCCTCCTCGCTGCTGCCTCTTGGCATCTGTGGTTTCCTTCAAAATCTAGCTCAAATACCACCTTCTACATAGGAAGCTTGTAATGATCCTTTTCCCGACTTGTTATCCCCATACTCTTCTAAGGTTACCATGTATCTGTTCTGTATGAGTTCTATCTATTTAGCAATCTGTCTGTAAAGATACAGTTGTATCTATCTAGATATAGATCTTACTGTTTAGGGCTAGATCCAGCTTGTTCAAGATCTATATGGGCCTAGATCTAGTTCTGTTTAGATCTGGTTCTAGCATCTCTCTCGCTCTAGCCTTTGTAAACAGATATTTTGCCTTTTCCTAATGGAGTATAAACTCCTTAAGCATGGTAAGCATTTTGCCATTGTCTTCAGGGCCATAGAACCTAGCACAGCCCTGGCACATTGTAGACAATCAATGCTTTTTGATTGCTTGATTCTTTAGGGCCAACATTGGTCATTAAAAATAAGGGAGAGGTGCATCTTAACCAATCACCTTGTCCAATTTAAAGTAAGTGAAAAAAGTAACTGATAACGTTTCCTAGTACCTCAACCAGATAAGAAAACATCTGAATTCTTCGCTAGATATTAAACCTCCAGTGAAATAATTAATCAACCAGTACCTTCCCTCTGTTAATGATTTTCTATTTATCCTGCATATAACTTGCTTTGTATATATTTGTACAATTGAATGTTCTCTTCCCTATTAGGGTGCTAGTTTCTTGAGGGCAGTAACTGTCTCTTGCCTCTTTTTTTTATCCCCCACTGCACATATTAGGTGCTTAATATGTTTTTTTAGGTTTTTGCAAGGCAAATGGGGTTAAGTGGCTTGCCCAAAGCCACACAGCTAGGTAATTATTAAGTGTCTGAGATGAGATTTGAACCCAGGTACTCCTGACTCCAGGGCCGGTGCTTTATCCACTGCGCCACCTAGCTGCCCCTAATAAATGTTTTTTGATGGACTGGTTGATCGAATCAGTCATAGGATTTAGTCTAAGTGAGAAAGTCAATCTTAAACTCAATATTTGTCTCCATCACCTTCCTTCTTGTCTGGGGGAAGACTGGGTGAATTTCAGAGGATGGAGGATTTGGAGGATAAGTCCCCTGATTACATCCTCTGTGCCAGGAACCAAAGATAGACTAGATTTGATGAGAAAAGGCAGATTCGAGGCTGTTCAAAAGAACCTGGCAGAAAAATGCCCCTCTACCTAAGGGGAACATCTTGAGGATTCAAGTAAAAGGAATTTCAAGAACTGTGAATTACACCCTTTGCCTTGGGTGATCTCTAATATTGAACTCATTTTCCCTTGGATTCTCTATGTACCTGTGGGAGAGTGTGGAACAGATATCTTTGGGAATGGGGGTATAGGGGGAAAGTTTTATATTAACTGTTTTTATTTTACCATCCAAGTGACTACTTTCTAAAAGTTAATTAAGTCCTGTGGAGCAGGGTGTGAGTGACCTTTAGAAACCATTCTCAACCCTGTAGTTATAGTTGAGCTCTGGGGACTCAGACTGCCACTGTGAGTGAGGGTTGGGAGAATAAGTCCAAAGCACAAACTATACAGTTCCACAGCATTTCCTACCTCTCTTCTGTGGAAAACAAGGAAAGTTTAATTATCTTTAATTATATCCTCTCTAGGATCTTTATTGGTTGATTTTTTAGTTACAGTTTGTCTTTCTTTTGATGATCTTTTCTTGTGCATTATGTTGTCATTGTGTTTATTGTTGCTTTGTTTTTACTTATTTCCCTTTGTATCAGTTCATATAAATCTTCCTGTATTTCTCTTAATTCCTCATATTCTCACTGCATAGTATCTCATTAAATTAATATGCCACAGTTTTGTCAGCTATTCCTCAACTGATGGACACCTGCTTTGATTCCAGATTTTTGCTATCACAAAGATTGCTGCTATGAATATTTTGGTATGTACTGGATCTCTGTTTCTGTCTCCAACTTTTTTGGATATGAATACCTAATTGTGGCATTTCTGGATCAAAGGGAATGGACAGTTTAATCACTTTATTATCATAATTCTCAATTGAGAAGCAGAACACTTGGGCCATTTTGACAGCTCAACCACCATCCTATTAGTGCACCTGTCTTCCCACAGCCCTTCCAACATTGATTATCCTTTTTTGTCATCTTTGCCAATTTGTAGGGCGTAAGGTGAAACCTTAGAGTTGTTTTAATTTGTATTTCTCTTACTATTATCGATTTGGAGCTTGTTTTCAAATGGTAATTCATAGTTTGCAATTCTTTTGAAAACTGTTGATTCATATCCTTTGATCATTTATCTATTAGGGAATAGCTCAAAACATTTTCACAGAAATAGAGGATTCAGTCACATTAGGAGACAACCCAGTAGATTAGAGCGTGTCTTCCCTCACTCCCCCGCCCCCTTTGGCATACTATATTTGCAGCCCCATTGACCGATGGCTAGAATTGATTGACAGATGTGGCAAACCCCATCAGCAGAGATGCCCTTTGTAAAGGGAATGATTAACCTTCAGTATCCCTGCCTGTTCCCCTGGGTTCCACAACTTCCTCAGAGTCCAGGGAGGCAGGATCAATGAATCACCCTTTTCAGAATGAAACAAAAACCTTTATACCATCTCCCTCAGGAAAGGTTTTTGGTGCTGCTCTGTAATTGGGCAGCAGAAAAAAAGGTTTTTGACCCCCATGTTTGAGTTACTGTATATGTAGCCTTTGTCTGGGACGGTGCTTGTCTTGGCTGCATGGAAATGTGTTCCTTCCAGCAATCCACAGTTCATCCCTCCCTTTTTATACTTTCCCCTTCTGTCTTCTATCTTATTTGCTTATGCTTCTGTCTCTCTACTCATTTTCCTTTCTCTCTTTGACTATAAGTTCCATGAGGGCAAGAATTATGTGTTATTCTTTTTTGATATTTCTATCTCTACTACTTACAACCTGTGGTCAAGTCTTTTTCCCTCTCTGGGCTTCAGTTTCTTTATGTATAACATGAGAGATTTGAATTAGACAACTTTTAAGATAGGTTCCAGTTCTAAATGAGAATGCTTAATACCATATCTTGCTCGCTATGGGTGTGTGTGTGTTTGTTGTGTGTGTGTGTGTGTGTGTGTGTGTGTGTGTGTGTGTGATCTTCTGGTGTGAAGATGTCTTCTAAAATGCCCAGATACTCTGTTACTTATAGTTACTGGAAACTTTAAGAAGGTTTGAACATTGCTATAACTTCCTGAAACCATCTCTCCCTCTGAAAAAATGAATCAGTGTAGGGTTCTTCTTTTCCAGAGGGAGAGGTAGTTTCAGGAAGTTAATGTTAAAAATAATGATCACACAGCTTATATGCATCAAAGAGGAAGGACATGAATCCAAGGTTGACATCTTTCTGACTCCAAAGCTCATCTTCTTTCCATTATCTATCACTTCTTTCCCTAACCTCTTCTCAGGTTTATTGAATTGATTTGGAAGGAGCCTTTATGATACTGCTGCCATATTTTGATACTGTGAGGCTGGGAGCAGGGAGGAAAGATGTTCTCTCTCCAAATCTCACTACTAAGGAGGTAGGGAAAAGAATAATTGATTTTAGTTCTGTGGGAGTATTCATGAAAGCCAGAAGGTTGGCAAATTGCTAGTATATGATGGAGTGACTGATCAAGAACTCTCTATATGTTGATAGAGGATTAGAGGTGAGTTTGGGGACTCACAGAAGTGGCAGGAACAGAGTATTGATTGCTGGACTAGGGAAATTGCCTGAGTATTTGTGGGTACTTTATTTATCTACTATGTGGATGGGTACTGGGGTGGGTACTGGGGATTTGAACCAACAAGGAAGCAGTCTCTGCCCTCAAGGAGCTTACAACATATAAAGGGAAATATAAAATGAAATGCATGAAAATTTAAGGAGGAAGAGAGCACTCCTTCCTTCCTTCCTTCCTTCCTTCCTTCCTCCCTCCCTCCCTCCCTTCCTTCCTTTCTCCCACCCTCCCTCCCTTCCTTCCACCCTCCTTCCCTCCTTTCCTTCCACCCTCCTTCCCTCCCTCTCTCCTGTCCTCCCTCCTTCCCTCTTGTCCCTTCCTTCCTTCTTTCCTTCCTTTCTTGGTTATTCTTCTGTTTACATTCTTCTGTTGTAGCTCTTATGTCCACTGGTTTCTTGGTTTTGTTTACTTCATTTTGCATTAGTTTATATGAGACTTTTTGTGTTTATCTTCTTGTTTGTCGTTTTTTAAAGAACAGTTATACTGCATTGTGCACATTTAATATTAAATTTCTTTACCATAAATTATTCATCCATTCACCCAATTGATAACTCCATTCATTTTCTTCCTTTCTTTCTTTTTGTTAAGGTTTTTTTTGCAAGGAAATGGGATTAAGTGGCTTGCCCAAGGCCATACAGCTAGGTAATTATTAAGTGTCTGAGGCAGGATTTGAACTCAGTTCCTCCTGACTCCAGGGCCATGCTCTATCCACTGTGCCACCTAGCCGCCCCCATTCATTTTCAAAGTCAGTCAAGAGACTGATACGTTTTATGACTGATGTATCCGGAGGGGTTTCATTTGATTAGAAGGTACCCTTTACGGAAGAGGGAGGCATTCCATTCACTATCTGGATACCCATGTAGGGCATGGGATATTGTGACTTCATTGCTGGATACATCACAGGGAAAGAGGCCCTAGGTTAGGTAGAAAAAAGGTTTTGGCAGTTAAGAGGCATCTAGGGCTTAAAGGATACAGCACAGTGGAGATTTAGAAGGAAGGCTTAAGTCTCAAGCTTCCTAATTAACACAACCAGCAGGACTGGGGGATGCTATTATCTAGCTTAACAGGAAAAAAACAGAAAGGAGAGAAGGATGGGATCAAAAGAACTGGGAGTTCTATGTACAGAGAGGTGGTGGAATACAGGTGCAAAATTAGACTTGTGCTGGCAGATATGGACAATGTGTCAGTTTCTTTTTCTGTCGTTATATTTTTTTTTAACATTACTCTAAGTTCCTGAAACTACCTCTCCCTCTGAAAAAAGAACCCTATATCTATTCTTTTTTTCAGAGGGAGAGATGGTTTCAGGAAGTTGTAGTAATGTTCAAATAAGCATCAACAGAACTTTTTTTTTATTTTGAATTTTACAATTTTTCCCCTAATCTTGCTTCCCCCCCTCCACAGAAGGCATTCTGTTAGTCTTTACATTGTTTCCATGGTATACATTGATCTAAATTGAATGTGTTGAGAGAGCCATCATATCCTTAAGAAGAAAAAATAAAATATAAGAGATAGTAAAGTTATATAACAAGATAACTTTTTAAAATTAAAGGTAATAGTCTTTGGTCTTTGTTCAAACTCCACAATACTTTCTCTGGATACAGATGGTATTCTCCATTTCAGATACCCCAAATGTGTACCTGATTGTTGCACTGATGGAATGAGCAAGTCCATCCAGGTTGATCATCACCTCCATGTTGCCGTTAGGTTGTACAATGTTCTTCTGGTAACATAACTTTTTTTTAAGAAAAAGATAACTGGGGCTTTACAATGGAAAGACAATGGGGCATTGAAGTTAGAAACTGGGAACCCAATAAAACTGGCAGGGTGCACCATCATGGCCTGTATTTTAGGTATGGGTTCTAAGTGGAGCTGTGTCTCTGTGATTCAAACCTCAAGATAAGACAGGGGATCCCATGGGTGGGCCAAAGAGGGTAGAGAGTCTGCCACTGGTATCCAGTTAAAGATTCCTACTGGTTCTATATAGACCAATAGTAGACCAGATGTTGTAGGCATACTGACATCTCTGAGCATGTTATCTCATATACAAAGCCTTTATGGATTCCCTCAGTAGTGAGTGCTCTCTTCCTCCTCAAATTATCATGTATTTCATTTTATATTTCCCTTTGCATGTTGAAAGCTCCTTGAGGGCAGGGACTGCTTCCTTGTTGCTTCAGATCCCAGTACCCACTGTCACATAGTGCCTGCCACATAGTAGATGAAAAATGCTTTCTAAATTTGACTAGATTGGGCAGTGTCCCTCCCCCAGGACTCATTTCATAACAGCAAACCCTTTTGCCCCAGTTTTCTCATCTGTAAAATGACCTGGAGAAGGAAATGACAAATGGATTCAGTGTCTTTGCCAAGAAAACCCTCCAATGAGGTTGTGTTTAATTACCCTGATATTTTTTGAAGACATTAAGATTTTTTTTTAGGTTTTTGCAAGGCAAATGGGGTCAAGTGGCTTGCCCAAGGCCACACAGCTAGGTAATTAGTAAGTGTCTGAGACCAGATTTGAACCCAGGTACTCCTGACTCCAAGGCCGGTGCTTTATCCACTATGCCACCTAGCCACTCCTGACATTAAGATTTTGAAGGAACATTTGTTTAATTCTCCTCCTGTAAGAATGTGAGCACTACAATGTCATGTGCCCTATTCAATTTGCTCCAGTAAATTTAACTTTCTCTCCTGATTCTTGTGTCTGCATTTCAGTGCCTTCTCAGCTCTAGTAATTTCATCAGAAGTGTTTAAAAGTCTTCTCTTCCATTAAAGATCCATTCCTGCACACCCACCAAGAATTCTATGTTCCTCTTTGAAATGTCAGTTATTCTTGGTTATAAACCTACCACTTTTGCCTTTTGGCATATCTGATCTCAAGATCTCCTCCCGTTTATTAATAAAAGCTGCCAGACCTTGTGAGATCCTGACCATAGCTCCTTGGTCCTTGAATTGCTTCTTTTTTTGTTAGGGATATATTTACCTTGATATGGAAACTCAGAATTTTGGACTGTGATATTCCTGGAATTCCTTGGTGAGGGCTTTTTTCAGGAGGTTATGGATTGGTGCATTCTTTGCGTCTTCACTTTGGCCTCTAGTTCTATTAGATTTGGCCAGTTTTCATTTGTGATTTCTTAAATTATAAATAATGACCAGGTTTCATTTTTTAATCATGGTTTTTAGGTAATCAGTGTTTTTTAAATTATGTCCCCATGACCTGTTTTTTTTTCCAGCTCAGCTGTTTTTGATATTAAATATATTTTATTTTCTTCTTTTTCTTTAAGCTTTTGTGCTTTCGTTGCTAATATTTCCTCCTGTCTTGTGAAGTCATTGAATTTTGTTTGGGCTTTTCTAATTGTGAGGGCAGTGGATGGTAGGTGGTGCAATGGATAAAATGCTGAACCTAAAGTCAGGAAGATCTTTGGAAATTCCAAACAGATCCCAGAAAATCACTAGTGATGCTGGGCAAGTCATTTAACACTGTTGACCTCAGTTTCTTCATCTAACAAATTATTTGTAGAAGGAAAAGGAAAACTACTTTGCCAAGAAAACCCCAAAGGGGGTAGGACACAACTGAAAACCAACAAAATTTTGAGGGAATACATTATTTGAATTAATTTTTTTTCCACATACATATGTTTCTCCTTCATTCTCAAAGAAGACCTTGACATCAGGGAGGCAATGCCATGACAAGCACATGAATTGGATTTGAGTGGGGGTTCTGTGCTGAGTTACCAGCCTCACTTTCTCCTCCAGAACAATCTGGATCCAGTGGTCAGATGTGGATCAGGATGACTGGAAATGGCCCTGGTTATGAGACAATCAGTGTTAAATGACTGGCTCAAGGTCACTCAGCTACTAAGTGTCAAGTGTCTGAGGCTGGATTTGAACTCCCCTCCTTCTAACTCCAAGACCAGTGATAAATCCACTGCATCAATATGAAGCTGTGGCGCTCACCAATAACAGCAGGGATAATTTATGTAAGTCTTGAATTAAAAAAAAAGCACTGCCTCTGTCATGAGAGGACCTGGGTTCAAATCTTGTCTCTTCAACTTATAGTCTATGGGCAAATCACATCTGTAAAGTGAGGGATTTAGTTTAAATGCCCTTCAACGTCAAGTATCTCTTCAAAAATAAATCTCTCTGACCACCACTTTTCACTCATATTACTGCTTTTATTGAATATTTATAGAATGTGAGTTCTGCTTTTTTAAATTTAAAGCATTATAGAAATGTTATTATTTGATATGAAGAGAAGTCATACCTTATAGCTGAATGCTACAAATGACAAAAACGTCAGATTTCTTGGAAAAACCTTCAAATATATTTTACATATAGCATATATTTTACTGAGACAGAATTCAGTAGGTGGTATACCTCTCTGCTACTGAGAGAAAAAATCCCTGGCTTGTGACTTAAAGAAAACAAATAGCATAAAGAGTCAGAAGTAATCATAAATCCTGGAATGCCAAGAGCAGGTTAGAATCCCAGAACTCATCTGGTTGAGCTCCTCCTTTCACAAAAGATCTCAATAGGGCGGCTAGGTGGCGCAGTGGATAAAGCACCGGCCCTGGGTTCAAATCCAGTCTCAGACACTTAATAATTACCTAGCCATGTGGCCTTGGGCAAGCCACTTAACCCCATGTGCCTTGCAAAATCCTAAAAAAAAGATCTTAATAGATTTGGAAGAGAAGGTCGTCAAGTATACCAGTTTATATGGCACAAAAGGTATATATGAGGGAGGACAAGGAAAGTGAACTTACATATATTAAACTCATTGTATCCTTAGTCCCTCTTTTTTTTATTTTTGTCCTAAAGTATTGATTCTCCTAATTCTTTCTTTTAGTACTTTTATTCTATTTAATCTCTTCATTCTTCTATGTGGAATCTTCTTCTATGTGGAAAATTCATTTTTTCTATTTAATTTCTGCTTGCAGTTATGGAGTTACTTTCTCTTTTGGGGGTAGAACTCTAGATTTGCAATAATTTTTGATACTGACCTTGGTCAGATCATTTAATTTCCTTTGCTTCTCATTTCCTCATTTTAAGGCATGCATAATAACTGTTACCTCTCAAGGCTGTTGTGAGGATCAAATGAGATAATAACAATAAAGGAAACCTTAAAATTCTATAGACGCGTCCCTTATTATTGGAGAGAGGCATACCTCAGGCTTGAGCCCACGTATATTAATTTATGTGGAACTTTGTTTTATCTCATAAGAAGAATTTTCATTTCTATCAATTGGATCTTTTGGTTTTGAATTGTACATATTGTGTATTACATTAAAAATTAAAAATATGTCAGATAATTGTTCCATAATTGGATTTTCCAATATGGCTGTAGTGCTTTTCTTACTATTAGGGCCTTCTTCAAAGGGTTCTTATGAGGGACCATGTTAAGTCTGAGAATTAATGCCAGTTTATGGAAACTGAAAGAATAATGGACTTTTTCTAATACTAAAGGTTTTTTCTGCTTCTTTAAAAGTCCAATCAGTTCATCCCTTCAGGGTCAACAGTGCTTTTCAGCATAATTATACAGTCTATAGTAGAATTTCATAAAACATATGCAACTCCAAAAAGTTTCATTTTTTTCCCTAGTTCTATTGACAGGAGGTGGATATTTAAAATAAAATCTCATATGCAACCAGAGTCTTTAATAACTCACTCAAGATTCTAAGCATTGTGGAAAGAACTCCAGATTTGGAGGCCCAGGCAAATGTTAACTTTGTCACTTCCCATCTCTATGACCTTGGCCAAATTATAACATCTTCAGTTGCCTTTGGATGTTGGACTCCATTTTACTCTAAGCATATGATCCTGTGGGAAGCAGTGCGGTATAGTGGGGAGCTCCCTTAGATTTGAAGTCAGAGGACCGGAGTTCAAAGTTTTGCTCCAACATTTATTACTTGCTTTGATATCGGACAAGTCACTTTAATCTCTTTGGCACTCGGTATTTTCCTCTATAAAGTGAAGAGTTTGGATTCAGTGACCATTGAGATCCTTTCCGACTGTCATTGGAAATATTAATCGTAATAATTCATTTGTTGTTGTTCACTTGTTTCAGTCATGTTCGACTCTCTGTGACCCCATTTTACATTTTCTTGGCAAATATACTTGGAGTGGTTTTCTGTTTTCTTCTCCAGTTCATTTTACAGATGAGGAAATTGAAGCAAACAGGTTTAAGTGACTTGCCCAGGGTCATACAGCTATTAAGTATTTGAGGTCAAATTTGAACTCGGATCTTTCTTTCTGACTCCAGATTCAGCAGTCTCTCTGCTGCAGCACTTGGAAATGATTAAATCCAAAACCTTCATTTTACAATGGAGAAAACTGAGGCCTAGAGATAGTAAATGATTTGAGCCATAACACAGTGGCAGTAAGTGTCAAGGCTAGCGTTTTAACTTAGGGCCCCTGGATCCAAATCCAGAACACTTACTACTGAGCCAGGCTGCCTCCAACAAATTCACATTTATTACGCTTAAATTCCTTGTTGTTTGTCCTTCATTTTCGGGGGGGGGGGTTGCAAGTCAAATGGGGTTAAATGGCTTGCCCAAGGCCACACAACTAGGTAATTATTAAGCGTCTGAGACTGGATTTGAACCCAAGTACTCCTGACTCCAGGGCCGGTGCTTTGTCAACTGCACCACCTAGCCACCCCTTTTAAGAGATTCTTTTTTTGGGGGGGGGTTTGCAATGTCCTTCATTTTCAAAGAAGACCAATGATTTCAGGGGGTAACAGCTGAACACATGAATGTATTGGATTTAAAGGGGGCAGAGTTGTACAAAGTCATCAGCCTCACTCTCTCGGAGTCATCAGCACACAAAAGTCAAGAGGATTGGCCCTGGCCTGAGATGCAGTGAATGACCTTTGGTATCTTTGATGCCCAACCAAGCCTGTGCTCCATCCTTCTGGCTTCAGTTGCCTTCATGTAGCACCATTCTGTTTGAACTGCTACTATCTAAGTTTAATTCAACTAAGCATTTATTAAGTGATTGTGTGATTTTTTTTGTCCTTTGTTCTCAAAGAATTCTATGATATTAGAGAGGTGAGGCCATGACAGGAACATTAATTGGATTTGAGTGAGGGGAGTCTGGGCTAAGTCACCAGTCTCACTTTCTCCTCCAGAACTATCTGGATCCAGTGCCCAGATATAGATCAGGATGACCGGATATAACCCTGGATGTGAGGCAATCAGGGTTAAGTGATTTGTCCAAGGTCACACAGCTAGTATCAACTCTATGAAGCTGGATTTGAACTCAAGTCTTCCTGACTCCAGGGCCGGTACTCTGTCAACTGCAGTTCTACCTAGTGGCCCTATTAAGTGAGATGGCTACCTGAATGATGGCAGACAGCCCAGTTGTAAGCCAGTAAAAACCTAAAAGTTGAACCAGACTTCACAATGACCAAGAAATCTGATTAGAACCTGTCATAAATGAAAAGTGCACAAAATTTCAGCCAGAAGGCCATCTGAAAGAGGACATATGTATATTTTTTTAAAAGGACAAATACTGTAAATGGAGATTTCATGTTCAGTTTCATATTCAATCTTTTTGTGTTCTGCTTCTTGTATGGAAAATTCTGGGGGAGGTTATTTAAGTTACAAATAAACAAAAGAATTAAGTGAAGGTCGAACTCCATGTCCATTAAGGTTCCTTCCAGGCATCTAGGTGGCACAGTAGATAGAGCACCAGTCCTGGACTCAGGAGGACCTGAGTTCAAATCTTACCTCAGACACTTAATAATTACCTAGCAGTGTGTGTGTGACTTGGGCAAGTCACTTAACCTTGCAAAAACAGAGCAACACAGAAAACATTAGGGTTCCTTAAATTTATGATTCTATGAAAATCTGCTAGCAATGGTATTTCCTAATTTTTCGCTGTGAACTTTCCTTCTGAGTTTTCTGTTAATAATAGTGTTCAAATAGAGACTTTGGAACTTAGGTCAGGGAAGGTGTTGAAGGAATCTCATTTCTATTCAGGTACAGTTTGGCCTAGAAGGTACTCCCTCTAACTAATCCTGGGACCCACCCACCTAGTTTTGCCCCTAAAAAGAGGGTTGCAGGGTAAATGTCTTGAACTAGAATAGCAAGTCCTGAAAAGACTTTGGATAAAAGGCTTTCAAATTCATTGACAATTGAAAAGCTTTTGTTTTTCAGTTTTCATTTTGGAACATTTATAAATGTGTACTTTTTTTTTTTGCAAGGCAATGGGGTTCAGTGGCTTGCCCAAGGCCACACGGCTAGATAATTATTAAGTGTCTGAGACTGGATTTGAACCCAGGTACTCCTGACTCCAGGGCCGGTGCTCTATCCACTGCGCCACCTAGCCGCTCCTAAATGTGTACTCTTAATGGAAAAAAATATCATTTTTTAGCTGTAAAATGGATTAGAAAAAAAGGTCAGAAAATATTGTGTTTGTGTGTGTGTGTGTGTGTGTGTGTGTGTGTGTGTGTGTATGAACATCAAAGCAAAAAATGAGAAGGTAGAAAAACTTATATGAATTCGAAAATATCTTAATTATCAATCATCAAAATAGTCTTTTCATTAGTTAGATGATGTGAGGGTTTAAAAATAAATGTTTAGGGGCGGCTAGGTGGCGCAGTGGATAGAGCACCGGCCCTGGAGTCAGGAGTACCTGGGTTCAAATCTGACCTCAGACACTTAGTAATTACCTAGCCGTGTGGCCTTGGGCAAGCTGCTGAACCCCATTGCCTTGAAAAATCTAAAAAAATGGTGAAATACTGAGATTTACTGAAGATTTAGTCATTAAAAAAGAGATGAGAAAATATGCCAACCTTCTTTCTTTAGAGAGGTGGCTGACTGATTGTAGATTGTTGCATAAGTTAAAAGGAGTTGCAGCATCAATTGCTTTTGCTTAATTATTTTTACTTATTTTTCATTGTCTCCAGGGAGGGCTCAGAGAGGAAGAGGTATGTCTAAAGATGGATTACTTTGGTTGTTGTTTTAATATGCAGAAGCACTGTGGTTAGGCCTGGGATTACAAGGATTATAAAACCTACAGAGTCCTTGCCATCAAACAAGGAAGATAAGAGGGAAGAGAAATTGGGTGGGACCTATACCCAGGAAAGTGTAACAGGGTAGGGAGTGAAGGGGGCAAAGGAGAGATCTAAACAAAATAATTCAAGAAGATAGGCAAATTTTCTAGGCCACTTTCAGGTCACGATGGTAGTCCAGGAAGGCTTCCAGAGGAGGTGTTCCCTAAACTGATCCTTGAAGGAGAAAGATTCAGTAAGATTAAATAAAAGAAAAAAATGTATTCTGGGTATGGATGTAGATATCTTGAATTCAAGAGACTGGTGAAGGCCTGGAAAGTTAGGCCAGAAAGAAAGAGGGTACATTGGGGATCTCTAATCTTTAGACTTGGAAAATATTTTTCCATTTTCCAAAATGACTGTCTTTCTTAGAGAGCATTTCTTTTGCATATAGCTTTTCTAGGAAAAAGAGGGAAAAAAACTAAATCAGAAAACAAAAAAAGTTCTCATTTAGAGGAAGAAAAAAGTGTTTTCAATGAGGTCAAGGAACCTAGGAATATTAGTCAGTATGGGGAAATTTGTATCACTGGAATTCATTCAATCTACAACTTAGTTGACATGGCGAACCACAGATAACATTTAAGCAAGAGTACTTCTTTGTGTACATACTAGTTTAACAGCTGGCTAAAATTTCTTTTCAACAAAGTTCTAGAAAAGCATAAACTTAGTTAAAAGTTGAGGGGGGTGTGGAGAGCTGAGGGTGAACTAAAACTAACAACTCTGAACTAAAGCCAGTTGTGTCACAGAATATTTTAAAACATCCTTTGGGTTAAATTCAAATGGTTTTGAATGAGTGGAAGCTTTAAGAGTTTAGACCTCTTGTGACTCAGGGGTATTGTGTGATATCTTGTTGGTTAACTAAAGTCTGTATCAACATCAGAACCATAACTAAGATCTAGTGATGGGGGCTTTCCCTCAGAGCAGTTAATATGGAGGAGACTTGGTGGGAAAAGGGGTTGCTTCTTCCCACCAGTGGCATCCTCTAATCTGTTCTGTATGACCCTGTTTCCTTTTCTGGTTTTCACCACCATATCTTTTTGCCCTCTGGCCTTCCTCATTATTCTCTGCCCCATTCCTCCTCATCCTCAGCCAACTTCTCTAAGACTGTGGACAGGACTCTCTGATGTGAGTACATCTGTGGTCAGAGCACTGTGGTCAGATAGTACCCTGGGCCTACCCCTCCACTCTCACCACCACCACTTTCTCAACTAGTTTTGCCTCCAGATAGAAGGATTTCTACTTAAAACTCTAATTAATATATTATTCCTGACTTCACAGGACATTCCTTTGGAATCTAGGCATAATGGGGTTTCAAAGGCAGAATAGTTTTGTTTTTTTTACAAACTTTCTATTTATGTTGTTTGTCATAATGAAAATTAGTCTCAAAAGTCATTTTCTTTTTTTTTTTTAGGTTTTTGCAAGGCAAATGGGGTTAAGTGACTTGCCCAACGCCACACAGCTAGGTAATTATTAAATGTCTGAGGTCGGATTTGAACTCAGGTACTCCTGACTCCAAGGCCAGTGCTGTATCCACTGTGCCACCTAGCCACCCCAAAACTCATTTTCTTAATGGAAAGAATGCTAATTGATGGAGACTTCAAAAACTACTCTATGCTCATCTATTCTTTTGGGATGTACTAGTTTACAGTTAGTGTTAATAGTATAAGGTGACTATAACAGCTATGGCTAAAGGGAATCTTTTTTACTCAGATAAAGAATAGCAGCAACAATGAGTAATAAACCAGATAATTTTGATTATGTGAAATTTAAAAAGGCTTTGCACAAACAAAATCAGTATAACATTGATAAAAAGGGAAGCTGTTGATTGATAAAAGGGATCTTTCTCTATCAAGTATTTCTAACAAGGGGCTGATATCCCAGATACAGAGGAAACAAACAAAATTTGTAAGACCAAGAATAATTCCCCAATGAATACATGATCAGAGAAGATGAGCAGAAAGTTTTCTAAAAAGGATTATATACTTGACAACCATATGAAAGACTGTGCTAGATTAACAATAAAAAGAGAAATGCAAATTAAAAAATGCTCTGCTTTCATTTCACATCCATCCAATTTTATAAGGCTGGCAAAATATGAAAAATAGTCATTTTTTGAGGGCTTGTGGAAAGACAGCTAAATGAATATCCTGTTTAGTGCTAAGAAAGTGATAAAAATGTGTATATTTTTTATTTTGAACCCAAGCACCAAAAAGAGAGCATTTCCATACACAGAACACAAAAAAGCATTAACTATAAAACTGTGAATCTCAATTTTTTTATCATTTGTTTTTCTGAAAATATATAATAAATTCTAAATATTACTTTTACACTTATTGTGCTTGTCTGTACTTCCTTCTGAACTTCCTTCTGTTTTCTTCTGTTCATTTTTAAAAAAAATGTTTCAAAGGCCCTCTTTTTTTAGAGTGAAATTTTTTAAATTTTATTTTTTCCAATTACATGTAAAGATAGTTTTCAGCGTTCATTTTTTTCTAGGATTTTGGGTTTCACATTTTTCTCCCCCTCTCCCTTCCCTCCTCTTCCTCATAACAATGAATAATCTGACATAGGTTATTACATGTCCAGTCATGTTAAACATATTTCCATATTAGTCATGTTGTATCTAATAAGAAGAATCAGAACAAAAAAAAACATGAGAAAGAAAAAAACCATAAAACAAGATTTAAAAAGTGATAATAGTATTCTTTGGTTTTCATTCAGACTCCATAATTCTTTTTCTGGATGTGAATGATATTTTCCATCACAGATCTTTTAGAATTGTCTTTGATCATTGTGCTGCTGAGAAGAGCTATATCTGTCATAGCTGATCATTGTACAATGTCACTGTTAAGGTATACAATATTCTCCGGGTCATCACTTGTACGAAATATCAGTTCATGTAAATATTTGCAGATTCTTCTGAAATCCACCTGCTCGTGATTTCTTACAGAACAATTGTATTCCATCACATTCATATACCACAATTTGTTCAGCCATCACTCAATTGATGGGTAGCTGCTCAGTTTACAATTCTTTGCCACTACAAAAAAGAGCTGCTATGAATATCTTTGACCATGCTGGTCTTTTCCCTTTTTTTATGATTTCTTTGAGTTACAGACCTAGTAGTGGTATTACTGGATAAAAGGATATGCACAGTTTGATTGTCTTTTGAGCATAATTCCAAATTGCTTTCCAGAAAAGTTGGGTCAGTTCACAATGCCGCCAACAGTGCATTAGTGTTCAAATTTTCTCACATCTCCTTTGATATTTATCATTTTCCTTTTTTTGTCATATTAGCCAGACTCTCTTTTTAAACTCACGTCCATCTGTTCCTTTTCCATATTGACCTCCCCCTCTCCCCCCACCCCCATATTTAACACAGAGAAAGAAAGGCAGGAGCTAAAAATCTAAATTTGTTTAAAATTTTTTTTTGATAAAAATATTTTATTTTTTCCAATTAGACATAAGATTTTGAGCTCCAAAATTTTGTATTTCCGCTCTTCTGCTCTTTCCTTTCCAAGATGGCATTCAATCTGATATAGGTTATATAGATGCAATCATATTAAACATATTTCCTTATTTCATGTTGCACAAAAAGAAACAGAACACAAGGGAATAATCAAAATAAAAACCCAAAACAAAAAAAATAGTTTAAATAGCAAGCTTTGATCTGCAGTCCTTTCTCTGGAAATGGATAGTACTTTCTATCATGAGTCTTTTGGAATTTTCTTGGATCATTGTATTACTCAGAAGAGTTAAAAGTCTATCATAATTGATCATTGAACAATGTTGCTCTTACTGTGTACAACATTCTACTGGTTCTGCTCACTTCACTCTGCATCAGATCATATAAGTTCAGGTTTTTTTCTGAAATCCACCTACTCATCATTTCTATAGCATAACAGTATTCCATAACATTCACACATCATAACTTGTTCAGTCATCCCCCAAATGTTGAGCAGCCCCTCAATTTTCAATTTTTTGCCACCAAAAAACTGGTATAAATATAAAACCTTTATTTGTTGTTGTTCAGTTAAGTTTGACTCTAAATGACCTCATGGACTCATGGCAGAGTCAGTTGATAGGCTTCTCACCACCTCTAGATTGAGCACTTGGAATTCTTTCTCCAGGAGACAAAGCAGTTGAGAATGGCACAGAAATCAGTGTGATTGTGGGTACAGCTCTTCTGGGAAAAGGTCTGATTCTTCTCAACCCCTTCCCCAGAGAGTTCAGCCCGTGTCCCTAATGCAGTTAGGATATGGAAGGTAGGCCCATGATTATGGGATGGAACTGGATACTGTTGGGAGAAAACTGAGGAGAGAGGTATGGCAATAGCATTCTCAGGACCATAGTGGGAAGATGCATGCTACTCCTTCCCATGAAGCACCCATTCCCTGGATAAAGCATAGTTCCTCACAAAGGATTCCTATTGCCCCCTAGATATTGGCACCCTGCAGCAAAACCCTGGCTATACTACCACCCTAGTTTCATACTTAGTTTAAAAAATCAATGCTTGCTCTTCCCTGAACACAGCCAATTTATTTCATTTTTAATTAACATTTTGTTTTCTAATTATATACAATGATAGTTTCCACCTATAATTTTTTGTAAGGTTTTAAATTTTACAATTTTCCCCCCACCCTCCCTTCCCTCCCACACCCCCCCCCAAAAGGCAGTCTGATAATCTTTGCATTATTTCCATGCTCTATATTGATCAAAATTGAATGCATTAAAAAGAGATCATATCCTTGAGGATAAAATAAAATATTAGAGATAGCAAAATTATGTAGTATATAAGACACTTTTTTTAAAAAAAATGAAGTTAATAGTACTTTGGTCTTTGTTTAAACTCCACAGTTCTTTCTCTGAATACAGATGGTATTCTCCATCACAGGTGCTCTAAAATTGTCCCTGATTATTGCATTGGTGGAATGAGCAAATCTATTAAAGTTGATCCTCACCCCCATGTTGCTGTTAGGGTGTTCAGTGTTCTTCTGGTTCTGCTCATCTCACTCAGCATCAGTTCATGCAAATCCCTCCAGGCTTCCCTGAATTCCCATCCCTCCTGGTTTCTAGTAGAACAAAAGAATTCCATGACATACACATACCACAGCTTGCTAAGCCGTTCCCCAATTGAAGGACATTTACTTGATTTCCAATTCTTTGCCACCACAAACAGGGCTGCTAGAAATATTTTTGTCCAAGTGATGTTTTTACCCTTTTTCATCATCTCTTCAGGGTCTAGACCCAGTAGTGGTATTGCTGGGTCAAAGAGTATGCACATTGTTATTGTCCTTTGTATATAATTCCAAATTGCTGTCCAGAAAGGTCGGATCAGTTCACAGCTCCACCAGCAATGTATTAGTGTCCCAGATTTCCCACATCCCTTCCAACATTGATCGTTGTCCTTTCTGGTCAGATTGACCAGTCTGACAGGTGTGAGGTGATGCTTTAATTTGCATTTCTCTAATCAGTAATGATTTAGAGCAGTTTTTCATATGATTGTGGATAGCTTTGATTTCCTCATCTGTAAATTGCCTTTGCATATCCTTTGACCATTTATCAATTAGGGAATGGCTTGGTTTTTTTTTTTTTATAAATTTGAATCAGGGGCAGCTAGGTGGCGCAATGGATAGAGCACCGTCTCTGGAGTCAGGAGTATCTGAGTTCAAATCCAGCTTCAGACACTTAATAATTACCTAGCTGTGTGGCCTTGGGCAAGCCATTTAACCCCATTGTCTTGCAAAAACCTAAAATAAATAAATAAATAAATTTGACTCAGTTCTCTATATATTTTAGAAATGAGTCCTTTGTCAGAATCATTAGTTGTAAAAATTGTTTCCCAATTTACTACATTTCTTTTGATCTTGGTTACAGTGGTTTTATTTGTGCAAAAGCTTTTTAATTTAATGTAATCAAAGTTTGTTTTCAATGATGTTCTCCATCTAATTTGTTTTCAATGATGTTCTCCATCTCTTCCTTGGTCATAAACTGCTTCCCTTTCCACAGATTTGACAGGGAAACTATTGCTTGATCTCCTAGTTTGCTTATAATTTTGAACACAACCAATTTTTAAAACTTTAGATCCTGCTTAAAACTTATTAGGGGCCGTGAGGTGGTGCAGTGGATAGAATGTTGGCCTTGGAGTGAGGAAGATTTCTCTTCTTGAGTTTAAATCTGTCCTAGCTTTGTGACCCTGGATAAGTCACTTAGCCTTGTTTGTTTCATCTGTAAAATGAGGTACAGAAGGAAATGGCAAATGACTCCAGTATCTTTGCCATGAAAACCCCAAACTTATTAGGTCTACCAGCAAGGTCTCAGATATGATAACTTGGGATTCTTCTTATCTACAGCAAAGGTACCAGTACACATTTTTGCCAGATCTTTCTGGATAGATAGCTAACCGGGTGTGAGTCCACCTGCTGCAGAGTGTGATTGCCACACTTGTTGATCTCATTAAGGACCCTCTTACTTAAAAATAAGGAGTAGTTCGTGTGACCTCTCCTTCCCCCTGTACCCCCCAAAATCAGTAAAGAAAGATGAGAGTTCCGAAACTTCCTGTGATGTTCGATGTCCATCCCAGCATCCTAAAAATGTGGTGACTTAAGAAATAATGTTTGATCATTTTTTTTTTCTTTGCCAGCCAAGTCTTCATTATAAATAAGTAAATCATGTGGTAGGCCCTGATTCAGTAGCAGATGTTCAATAGCAGCATGTGGTCGGGGCTGATTCAATAGCAGGCTAAGTAGAAAACAACCTTCACTCACCCTGAACCTTTTCTTCAAGCCTGAAGCTTTTGGGAGCTTATGCTTGGACCCTGGGCTTTGGGGCTTAAGAGCTGCCAGGTTTAGCATTGAAAGCCCTTCTGCTACTTTCTCTTAACTTTGTCTTTCAGGAGAATCCTTTAATTACCTGATTATAACTTGTCCAAGAGAAGGTGTTAATTTGCCTCCTTAGCTCTTCCATTTAGTCTGAACACTCAGCTCTCTGGGGCTCCCCTGGGTCCGCTTCCCAATTCTCCCAGGCGAGCTGCAGTGGGGCCTCCTCATGCATCTTCTCTCCCTTCTGGGTAGCATAGAAGAACCAAAGACCTTGGTAGGTCCAGAATAGATTAGAAGACGTTTCCAATTCTGCTATGCTGTGATCTTGGAAGCACCCACTTTTTCTATACTTTGTTTTCCTAAGGACAGCCTCACCCCCCTATTTTTCAATCATAAAAACTGACCTTGGCAACCAGGCTTTTACCTTCCTCATCTGGCTCCCCCTCCTTCCTTATCAATCCCAACACTTTACTAAATTGGTTCCTATGCTCAAGTGGGGTTCCCGGAGTTTCTATAATATCACTTCTTTTGTTCACCATTGTAAGGCGCATCTGAACAAAACAGAAAAGAAATATAATGGGGTTTTCACACACTAGATTTGAAATTGTATATACAATGTATACATATAGTTACTAGTTTTTTTTAAATATAATGATCACTTCACTTTTTAAAAAAATTTTTTATTGATAATTTTTAACATCACTGTCACTTATCAATTCCTATCTACCCCCACCCCCAGCACCAGGTCTAGACTCTGCTTAGTCCTCCAGTGGTTACTTGATAAGCCTTAAGGATCCATGAAGGAACTGGGCATGTTTGACCCTGGGGAAGAAAGACCTAAAGGAGAATGTGACAGCTGTCTTCAAATATTCTAAAAGTTTTTGTATGGGAGGGAGATTATAGCTACTCTGTTTGGACCCAGAGGGTATAAGAAATGGGTGGGAGGAGCTTTTGGCTAATCCTAAACATTGGTCCAAACTGAAATGGGCTGCCTCAGGAGGCAGGAGTCCTTTCACTTGATGGGTGACAGTGGAGGTTCTTTTTGGGGGTATGAGTTGGATTGCCTGGTCATTGTGGTTCCTCCCAACTGGGAAATTTTGCGATTCCATGATTCTGATTCTGAAATCAGAGTAAAAAGAGTAGGATGGTTTTGGGAGAAAATTCTTTTCATTAAGACTTGAAAATTACCATCTCTGCTCCACTGTAGGTATGGCTTTCTAATGATAACATCCAAATTCATGTCCTTCAAATACTGTCTCTTTCTCTTTAAATTCTCATTTTCCAATTCTCCTTTTTCTAGAGTTCTGTTTTGCATGTGATATACATACCTGTTAGTTGGACTTAGACTATAGAGAGATCGAAGCAACAGTGACCCTGAGGCATGGGATAGGGAGCATGAGAGGGAAACCCAGATGGTTTAGGAAGAGAAGTCTTAGACTAGAAAGAGGAAACTTCAGATTCCCACCCATCTACTCACCCACCCACTCTTGTCTCTGTCCCTTGCATCCTGGGAGAAACATTAAACCTCTGACAAGGAGAATTAGTACTTCCTTATCACTCTGAGATGCTGTACATATGAAATGATTAGTAATGTTCATGATGCCAGCTCAGAGGTGGAGCTCAGATAAGACAATGTTTGTAAGGTCTCGCTGAAGTTATAATTCAGCTCAATTAAGTCACTGGAGACACAATACAAAATAGCTCCTGCTTACAAGGAGTTGACATTCTCTTGGGATAAACAACATACACATTAGTGGGTAATTATAAAGTAAATTTTAACCACTTTCAAGAGGGAAAGACAGCACAGTAACTGGAGTGATCTATAAATATGTCAAAGGTGACCTGAGCTGTCTGCCTCAGTTTCTCAATCTGTAAATGAGTTAGGTAGATGCTCTTAACATCCTAATTTTACAGTTAGGTAGGTGAAGCCCAATATCAAACTAGCATTTATATAGATTTTAAGATTTCCAAAGTGATTTACAAATATTATCTTATTTTATCCTCACAACAACTCTAGGAGATAGGTGCCCCATTGAAGATCTGTGCAAAGGAACTTAATAAATGATGTCTATGAGAAAATTACAAATTGTTTTAAGTAAAGTGTTCTTTGATCCTAAAGCAGTGTTAGATTTTTTAAAATAAAACTTCCTGGATTACTTTATATACTTATTTGTATATCCATATCCATATCCATATCCATATCTATATATACATATGTATGTATGTATGTATGTATATGTTGGATCATGCCTGTGGTCCCTGCTATCAAGAAGGCTGAAGCTAGTGAATTAGTTTTGGTTTGAAGTTCTGAGATAAAGAAGAGACTGGGTGTACCTATTAAATACAGCATCAATATCAATCTTCTATAAGAAATGAAGTATTGAACCATGATCAGACTGCCTAAAAAGGAGAAAGGAAAACTTGTCTGGATTAAAACTTCCCTTCAGATCAGCAGTGGAACTGACAAGCAAATGGCTACTGTGCTTCTAGTCTGAACAAGATAGAGAGACCCAGTCTCCCCACTCCCACCTCCACAAAAAAAGCCATAATGATTTTATTATTTAAAATTTTATTGATACTTTCTTATATTGATGTCATTTTACTATGACTACTAATAATCAAAAAGTGTTAAGCACAACAAACCCCACCAATGAACATATCTGACAGGTACTCTCATTCCATACCTGTAGCCTACCACCTCTCTGTTGAGAAGAAGGAGATATGGTTCATCTTAGGTTTCTCTTGGGAAATGTCTAAATCATCACTATACTATTGGACCTTGAGTTGTATGCAATGTCATTTTCATGACATTGATTCCATTGTTTGTTTGCTTTTACTGGATTGCCAGTCTCATTTGGAATATGCAAAATTTGTTGGAAAGAGATATTTAATTTTCATATTTTCACATTCAGGATCTGTGAAGGAAATGACAGATCTGCATTCTGGGTGCATTAACACACACCTTGTCTGCCATTCGTTCATTGGTGTTCTTTATACTAACTGCCAATCCTGCTTGGAGATAAGTAGGGGAACATGACACGTGGCCAGTCCCTGTTGAAATTATTTTAAAGATTTCGGTTACTTTTGTAATGGCAAAATCTTAATTTTTCTGGTTCTTTTAAAGCTGTGATGTGAATTCCACTCTCATTGTTACAATTTTCTCTGATATAAGCCAGCTATAATTTAGCTCTCAGCTGCCCTGAATACCATTAGACAGCTCACCTTATATCACATGCAGGATATCTTCCTGTAACACCCAAATTGCTTAGCTTGCAAGCATAGGGAATGTGCTATCAGTTTAATTTGACCATTACTATTGCAATTTAGATGAGAGAAAGTTTTTCTACCTTGCCTGAAGTATATGATTGAGCCTCCTGAGTAGTTTTCAACTGGATTTTTTTTTACACATAAACCAGCACAGTGGGGGAATTCAGTCAACCAACTAGATATTTTGAAAATGAATAATGTAATTCAGTCAGATGTCTGAGTTGTTTTCAAATAACTGCTTGGCTGATTGAATTCCAATACAATCCCATGAGCTTTTATTGAGCACCTACTATGGGCTAGGGACTGTGGGTAAAAAGACAGAAATGGGAAAAAAATTACTCTCAAGGAACATCCTTTTTACTCAATCTTAAAAAATAAGCTTACAGCTACAGATTCAGTGTCAACGAGGTGCTTTGATATTTGTGATGGTTACATTTTATTTCAAAGAAATAGCCTTTGAGTAGACTGGTGTTTATAATAATAACTGACATTTCTGTAGCACTTAGAAATTGAAAAGTATTTTACAGACTCTCATTTGAACCTCATGGCAGCCCTGTGAGGTGGATACCATAATTATCCCTTTTATAGATGAAGAAACTGAGGCTCAGAGATGAAGTGACTTATCCAGAAAGTGTCAGAGTTGGAATTTCAATCCAGATTTTCCTGACTAGTACAGCATTCTAACTCCTATGCCCCAGAGCTAGCATTATCAGATGGCAAGGATTGAATGTTCATAGATGATTCAGAGAGCCACTGCCCCAGAGGAGCCCAGAACTTGGTTGAGGAGATGGGACCAACGTCTGTTACATCCAAGGTGAACAATGAGAGTCCCCATTTGTTTTTATGATATAAATTAAATGCTGACAGCATATTTGGAAACGAGACTAACCCAGGAAGACGAACACTTCTTCAAGAAGGACCATGGTGGGAGTAGTAGGCTGTGGATTGAGAGAAGGAAAGATTTTCCACTTGAAAAGATCCCGGGAAGACAAGGTTATAATAGGGTCATTGTGGTAGTAGGCTGGTAAAGATAGCAGCCTGAAGATGATATATGTACTTTTGTCCCCCACCTCATTTTAGGGCTATTCTGTTTCCTTGTTTTTGATGGTATTCTAAATAATCTGTGATTCTAGAGTAAAAAATTTTCAGATTATTCCACTTTTATTTTTGTATTCTCAGTGTGCAGAAGTAGACACAAAAGTGCAGAGTAGACCAATAAATATTGATTAGCCAGTGGAAAAGTGAGAGTGATGAAGTTCAACTCCCTCATTTTACAGAGTGGGAAATTGAGGCCTAGAGTGGGGAAGGTTACCCAAGCAGTAAGTGGAAGACTGATTGGAAACCCAGATTCTCTAATTGAAAATCCAGGGTTCTTTCCTTCATGGTTACTGTCTTTGCTGTTCCTTTCAGCTACAAGAGGGATGATTCCATAGGAATTTTGTTATAGTAGCCTCTAAATCTGAATTTTCATTGAAAAATCTCACCTCTTTTCGTGCATTATCATGGGCTTCATTAAAAACACAATCCTGCCCCAGTGGTGTAATGGAAAATAAATATTAAAAGACTTAAGAGCACTAATCAACACAATGAATGATGATCACTGTAGAGAATCTGAAGACTCTGAAGTGTCAAGTCTAAGTATGAAATGAGTCACATATATTCAGACATTATTAATGAGCAGATTTGTTTTGCTTCACTATTATGGGGGGGGGAGGGTTCTTAATTTGTTACAGGGGAGTGTTCCTTAGAGGACAGGGAGACTCATTGGGAAGTGATCACATTATAAAGAAAAGAGCATCAATAAAACATTTCCAAGATTTTTTTAAAAGAAAGAATAAAAAGAAAATACAGAGTCCTGATCGTATGAATGTTAGCCACCTGCTGGTAACAGAAGGCTCATTCATACATCGCTAATAAGGCAGAAGGAATAAGGTCAGTAACTGTGATGTGATCTTGCTGGCATGCCAGGAGCCAAGGCAGTAATGGAAGGAGGCCTACGGTGGTTGGTTCCTCCTCCTGCTGGTGCCCCCTTAGATGGGGGAGGGAGTCCTTTTTCACTGGGTTGGAGTCTACCCATTGCCCTTGCTTTCTTCCCCAGTCAGTAGTCCTGCATGGGGGGTAGCCCTCTTTATGAGAAAGCCTGTGGGTGAACACAAAAGAGCCCTAGACAAGTGGCTGGAAGCACCGGGGCTCACAGGGGTTGGGCAAAAAGGACTAATTGGCATTTTTATTCCTGAGAAAAGATGCCTCCCTTAATAAGGAGCTTCAGTAAATACTGCAGCCCATACAAGCCATCAGGGCCCTGTGGCAGATCAAAGGGCTTGAGTGGGAGACCCGTTCTTATTTGCTCAGGTTTTTGTGCCTCCGAGTTAGACTGATGCTGTTGAAATTCTATGCAGGGGCCAATTAAAACTGAATAAGGCACCTTATCTTTTTTTTTTTTTAAGCCCAAACATTCATCATCTATTTTGAACAGGGCAAATAGGACCATGATTGGGTTGCGGCAAAGCCTTTTTCATGTTCTCACTGTAAACCTAAGAGGAGATGGATCTGTCTGAAGCATCAGTGAAATATTGGATGGAAAACAGATGGTTATACTTTCCTCTATTCATTCCATTGACTAGTGTTGAGGGGAGGGGGGGAGTTGGGGAGGAAAGGGGAAATGATGAGTTACCAAGATTTAATTGTGGTACTTTAGGGGGAAGAAAAAAACAACCTCTTGGTCTCAGAATACGACATCAAGATGTTTTTCTCAGTCTTTTTAGTTAGGAGAAGAGTCGTTCCAATATACAACTCAATGAAAAACCTTTGTACCAAAATGAATTCTTTGGAAGAAGAGAGACGGCTCACAGGGCCTAGGATGTTTTGTTTGAGGATAGGAGGAAAATTCTGGTCTCTAAGATTCCCTAGCATATAAAAATGACTATTCTAGTCTGCACTTTGAGGTTTAGGGGACATTAAGAGACAATGTGGAAAAAATATAACCACTCAATCCCATCCAAGTCTCTTATGTAATATGCCATCTCATACCTCTGAGCATTTGTGAAAATAGTTTTCCTATATCTGAAATGTATTCCCTCTTCCAGTCTGATTCCTCATCTTCCTTCAAAGATTAGCTTAGGTGACTTCTCTTGCTTAAGACTTGACTTGACTTCCCTTCCCTTCCCTTCCCCTTCCCTGTTTCCCCTTCCATGTCCTCCCCTCCAGTTATTGCATGCTCTCCTTGAAATTACTTTGAATATGCTTTGCATCTGCTTAATTCCATACAGGATGGATCTTTCTAGTAGTTCCTTGAGAGCAGTGATTATTTCCTGTGTGTGTTTTTTTTTTTAAATTCTGTACCCATCAGAGACTCTGCTGGGCAATGAGAATTCAAAAGGATGGGGACCAAGATTGGATCTGGGGTTTTACTGTTATAGGATATTCTCTGGTAAGGTCAAGTCCCTCTAATAAAACAAAACAAACAAGAAACCTCTTTTGTTTATATCATAACCCCCTCCAAATGACTTGTTTTTATTTTGTACAGACTTTATTTGTATTTACGAATTCCTTCTGGGGATGTTCCTCCCCTTGCCTTCCAAGCCCAGTACAATGTTTGATGTGGGTCTGAAACTTCCTTATTGAAAAGCACAGATGACAACAGATAAACACCCTCTATTTGGCTTCTTATCCAACTTGCTTTCCTTCCTCCCCTTCCCCACCTACTTCCCCAACTCCCAGACCTTTTGAGAAAGAAAATTGCTCCAAGTGATGTGAAACAGGCATTAAGATCACTTGAAGACTTTGTTCAAGCACCTCATTGATCCTATCTTTTTCCTGCCTTTAAGCATGAACTTTAAAGACAGATATATTTATGAGAGCACACCTGCAGGAATCACACCTATGGAACAGGGGAGAAGATGCTGGATTTTGACTCAGACAACCTTAGCTCAAACCCTGGACTTGCTGCTTACAACTCTATGACCCTGGGAAAATGATTTAGCCTCATTTTATCTCACTTTCTTCCATTATAAAATGAGGGGGTTGAATTAGATGACCATGAAAATCACTTTTGTTCCATTTGAAAATGAAACTGAGAGACATGGTTCTGATAAAGATCAAGTTATTAGGCCTGTAATAAATTGACTCAATAACTCTCTGAATGATCAAGATTATATAAATAAAAATATCAAACTCAGAATATGGGAAAGTCTAAATAAGTCCATTTTGGGGGGGGGTAAGTGTATCAAGTCATATGTGGGGAGAGGGAGAGATTGGAATGCAGGATCAGATAATCTATCCAAAATAGTGTGAAGTTACTGATAAAGTTGTTCTCATTGGACAGATCCTTGCCTAACCTACCTTAAAAACATGTAACTTGAGCACCTGCCTTGTAGCAAGCTCTTCTCAGGTTGACCTTAGCCCTGGACCTGGGAAGCAATGAGAATTGGACCTCTTGCAGAATAGTCAAGGAAAGCCTTGAAAATTCCATCTGAGGAGTTCAGACAAATATGATCACAATCTAGATTGAGTTAGGAATTTAAAACTCCATTTGGATAAAGATAGTTTCCAGTTTAAATTCAATGGAAAACCGAACAAGTCAGTATCTTTTCAAATGATCTTTGCAAATCTTAGAGGCTATGGAGAATAAGCCCATCGTTTGCCCTTCCACATGGCAGTGATTCTTGGGGTTGGGTCTTGGATCTGCTAGTGGTCAGAGCTCACAGTCTAGTTTCTTGTCCTTTGATATGACATCTGTATTTTGATTGATAGCTTTGTACCTGCTTGTGCCCACATTGTATCTTGTGTCCTCTTCTCCTCACTCTCCCCCGTGCAGAAATTAAGTCCCTTGAGGGCAAGGGGTACTTCCTTTTTGGTTTTGTGTCCCCAGGACCTAGCCCTGCTCCAGTGAATAAATATAGAGAGACCTGTACTAAGTTGTAGCTAAGTACGAGGATTAGATGGAATCGGGACATATGCTTTTTTCATCCTGGCCTATTTTCCTTTTGTTTTGAAGTATAGCAATCAATAGAATGGTCATAGTGTCCATAGTAATGGAAACCATCAGCCAGAGAATGAAAGGGCAAACCATCATTAGTGTCTGAATAATCAGTTGATTGTACTAATGGGAAATAGAAGTGTTTAAAAAGAAAAAAACCACACTGTAATTTATTCACAGTTCACAGTGAGTTCATATCTGAAGAAAATATACAATGAAATTGATTAGAATGATTTATAATAGTCTTAGTAAATAACAAATGGATTTTTCTTTTTAAAAAGAGTTATTTTTAACAAAAAAAATCCAGATTTTGTGTCCCAGGACTTTCATTTAATCAGCCATTTGAACTACGTGACCTCGGAGCCGTTCCTTTCTCTTGGCCTTGTAAAATTACAAGGCAGTTCTGGATCAGTGGTATCACCCTCAAATAAAAACAGATCCACTAATCTATTATTAGGATCCCATAATGATTTAGTTTCAAAATGTGATGTTATGTTTTATTATATTTTTATTTATTTTGTTATTTCCCCATTATATTTAATCTGGTTCTGGCAACCCTCAGGAGCATTGCGGGCCTGTGTGTGAGACACCTTTGGTCTAGACTGTAGATGATTTCTAAGGTTTTTTAAAACATTGGAAGCCCCTGTGTTGTTGGAGCTTTGTGTCATCTAAACATCTCCTTCTGTGCAGAGTACAGTAGTAGCAACTTAATAAATGTCTTTTTGAATTGAATTGAATTCTGGTGACAGTGTTTGGAGGTGTAACATTACAGTATCTGAAGATGAAAGCTGAAGATTACCTGAAAAACAATGGAGAGACTCAAGGTGAACAGACTGCATTTCATTATGAATGTAGACTTTAGAAGCTCATTGGATCTCCCAAGCAAGACTATCTACATTCCCCACAGGGCTCTAGGAGTAAGCTTGAGGGATGCAGTTATCTTTCCAATGCTATATAGCTTATGAGGCTCTACCAGTATTTTTCATAATGTAATTTTGAGTCAATTGCCAATTTAGTCAACCAGACTCAAAGAAAGGAACTTTCCTACATTGTGTAAGAAAAGTCCTTAATAGGGGGTGGCAGCTAGGTGGCACAGTGGCTAGAACACCAGCCCTAGTGTCAGGAAGACCTGAGTTCCATTAGACACTTAATCATCTGTGTGACCTTGGGCAAGTCACTTAACCTCATTGTCTTGCAAAAAACTCAAAAAAGAAAATCCTTAATAAATTTGAAAGGATTATAGAACTTTAAGCAGGTACAGTAGAGTGCTTAGAGCTTGGTTCAGAAAGCTAAGATGCCAAGGTCATCCTCTTCATCACAGTTCATCGCCAGTCATCTTGATTTTTGTCTTGCCACTGGACTTCTGTGACTCAGGAAGAGAGGGTGAGGCTAATGAGTTTCCACAACTCTACCTCACTGAAATCCAATTCACACAAAAAGGCAAGACATCAATCATGCTGTCTTCCCTTCTCTTCAAAAAAGAGGGGATAAGCAATCACAATTATATAGGAGAAGTGGGCATTAAGAATATCATCAAAAGAATGTTCAAAAGAAGCTAGACCAGTTATATGGTTAAAGCAGAAGATAACCCTCCTAATAACCCTCTTAATAAGGAGGACAGCTTACTTGCTCCATTGGTATCCTCTTCCTCCTCCTCCTGCTAATAAATAATAATAATAATAATAATAATAATAAAACATCAACTCAGAGTATTGAACCTGGGATCAGAAGACCTGAATTCAAATCCTGCCTTAGATATTATATTTCACACAGGGCCTGGCACATGGTAGGTATTTAATATATGTATGTTCCCTTGTTTCTTCCTAATGTTAAGAGGGAGCAAAGAAAGTCTTCATTGTGTCTTGACGTTTTAGTACTTAACTGACTTGCTTCTGGATTTATGATTTGGCATATTTATTAAGCAACAACTATCATGGAATAGATAATGAAATTAAGAGTCCATATAACAAAATATTAGTGTATTCTCAGAAAGATGAAGTAAGACTTCCGAAGTGTGGGGAGTCTTGGATGAATTGATGCAGAGTTAAGTAAGCAGAATTGGAAAATATAACAATAATCACAACAAAATAAACAATTTCCACAATAGTGGAAACAAAAAGAATAACAGCATGATGAAACTAAATACAGTGTAATCATAATGATCCGTTGGCTCCAGAGAAGAGATAAGGACATGCACCTCCTTTCCTTTCTGGGGGAGGCGTGTGTAGGTAACAGTTGTGTAAGATTTCATAAACTGGTGGATACAGTTGTTGGGTTTTTCTTGTTTTCATATGTTATAAGGGATTGTTCACTACATAGTGCAGTTTGTACAGCTGTATTAGGAAATGACAAATATAAAAGCAAAAGGCATCAAAAATGTTAAAAATAGGGGTGGCTAGGTGGCGCAGTGGATAGAGCACTGGCCCTGGAGTCAGGAGTACCTGGGTTCAAATCTGACCTCAGACACTTAATAATGACCTAGCTGTGTGGCCTTGGGCAAGCCACTTAACCCCATTGCCTTGCAAAAATGAAAAAAAAACAAAGTTAAAATAACCAAAAAGCGTAAAACTCAACAAAAAAGAAGCCATTATTATCCCAACAATTTCACATCCAAAGCGTCACAGTTCCTTCCATTCATTCTAGGTTTGTTTGGTCTGAAACTGACAGTTGGTGGATGGTTTGGTACTATTAGGATGACTCTTGAAGGGAGAAAGTTAAAGTTGGATTTTCAGGCAAGAGAAGGTTCTTCATTGAAGTCTCGGCCTTCTCACCTGCTTTCCCTGTTAGACACAGCCCATCCTGGCTCTAGTTCGTCCAGCTGTTCTGCTCCTCACAAGACATGAAGCAGTCAGACAACTGGTCGTCTTTAGACTTTGTGTTTCAAAATACTATCACAATTTCTGACAACAATGAACTAAAATGGCATCTCGGCCATGGTCTGCAGGAATAAAAACCAGTCTTCTTATAGGTTGTATCAACTGAGAGTTCTTCCCTTTTGTTTTTATATCTCTGAAGAAAAAACAGTGATTACAGAATCTGCTGTTTGATAAACCCAAAGAGTTCAGCTATTGGGATAAAAACTCTCTTCGATAAACTGTTGGGAAAATTGAAAGTTAGTATGGAAGAAACTTGGATTAGACCAACCCCTCCCACTTATAAGATCAAAATGGATACAGGATTTAGACATAAAAGACAATATTATAAGCAAACAAGAAGATCACGGAGTAGTTTACCTGTCAGATCTATGGAAAGGGAAGCAGTTTATGACCAAGGAAGAGATGGAGGACATCGTTAAAAACAAACTGTATAATTTTGATTACATTAAATTAAAAAGCTTTTGCACAGACAAAACCACTGTAACCAAGATCAAAAGAAATGTAGTACATTGGGAAACAATTTTTACAACTAGTATTTCTGACAAAGGACTCATTTCTAAAACAGACAGAGAACCGAGTCAATTTTTTTTTTTTAAAAAGCCATACCCCAATGTAGAATCCCTTTTTTTCTGGACTCCTACAGTCTTCCACAGGTGAGCATGGTCGAGTGGGAGAACAACTATTACAAAGAAGACAAGTACTCCATCAAGATCTCCAAGTTCTCCATTTATTTACCAGAATAAAAGTGCTTAAATGCCTTTCCAGTCTCTAATCTACTCTCACTCCTATGACACTTAACCAAAGTTCTGATGCTCAAAGGCATCAGGTGATAATTTACAGTATTCCCAATCCACAACGGTTCCCAACATATCCCCCTTCTTGTTTTTGAAATGAAATTACATAGTGAATACTACACAAGTTGTAAACAAAGTTCAAAAATAGTACAAACAAATGTTAAATAGTAAAATAAATATTCCCAAATTCTTTCAAATAGATTTTTTCCCCAACTTAAAAAAATATCACAAAGTTTCTCTTTTGCTAACAATAAACCATTCAAAGCAATCAAATTCAAAATTCAAGCTAAAATGAGTAACTCAACTCAGGTAACATTTAAATATTTCAGATGTTAATCACACACACACACACACACACAGACACACAAACAGGAGTTTTAGACACTAACGCAGAAACAACTCTTGTATCACATTTATCAAGCTGAGACTGATACTCTGGCCAGTATCAGATCTCAGAATATAGAAACATTTTCCCATCTCTCCAGGCCAGTAGAGAGATAAAATGTCCTATAGATGTTCAAATGCACACATAACCAATTAAGACCAATCAACAGAAATATAAACCATAGGCACAAGACTTCATTTGAAAGAAAATCCAAATTTCTCAATTTGAAAGAAAATCCAAATTTCTCAATCCCAGAAAAACTTCTTCCCCTTTTTACTAAACTAATTGAAGCACAAAGATTCCCAATCATAATCTATTGAAAAACATTGTCATTGCCCCCCCAAAAAATCTTCCCCTTTTTTCTTAACTAATTAAACCCAAGAAACTTCCTAATCAATAACCTATTGAAAAACATAATCATCGCCCAATGCTCCTCCCTTCCTCCCCATACCAGGAAGAAGGTATGGGGGGTCCTTGATTTCTACAATAAGATTTTGGAGGGGTTTTGATCCTTGTAGCAAAGCCTACATTCCATTTGAGACATAATCTTGAGTTTTAAAGTTCCAAAGAGCAGAATTTCCCTTCTTCCTCCTCCCTCCCTCTGCAGAGGGTGGGAAGGGCAGAGAATAAGAGGAAGCATTTGAAATCACCTAAGGCGTTAATACCAGTCCAACCTGGAGTTTCTGCACCTTGTGAACAGTAGCCATCACCAGAACAAAGTGTCCGACAGCATGTGACACTTTGACTCTCAACACAGGAAGCGTACAATTCACAGCCCTCTGCTGCCCAAGCAATGATGGAGTTGCACCCCATGGTAGGCTGAGAAGTGAAACTCCCTGTATTCGCGCTAGTGTCAGGGTCTGTGTCAGCCAAGAGAGGTTTCTGCAGCCGGTTCCAGGTCCAGCGGCCCGGGTGGCGCCCAATGCACATAGCAGGATCAGGCTTGGCAGCCTTGACCAAAAGGAGAAGCAAGCAGGTCCTCCGCATCCCGTTCATTGTGCTGGTGTGGACTCCTGCTGAGCAAGAAGCTTCATCCCCTGGGGCACTGCCTCAGAGTCTCTACTTCAGCTGACTCCTTAATACTTAATTGTTTTCGCACTTTTTTTGGGTCCTCTTTGTTTAAAATCAGCTCCCTAAGTAACAAATGAACTTGTTACTTTCTCCAGAGTCCTTGCTGGGATGTGACCTGGTTCTCTTGTTGTATCTGCTCTGTCCTTCTTCCAGACTTTACTTAGATAATAGGCCTTTGTGCCATATGTTTAGTCCCTGTTGGACACCATATGTAGAGTCCCAATCTTCCCTAGGTGAGTGTTGGAGGGGCAGGAGACAAGGATTACAAAGGAGACAAGTACTCCATAAGATCTCCAAGCACTCCATTTATTTACCAGAATAAAAGTTCTTAAATAGCTTTCCAGTCTCTAATCCACTCCCACTCCCATGGTACTTAACCAAACAAGGTTCTGATGCTCAAAAAAGGTATCAGGTGATAATAATGTACAATGCTTCCAATACACAACAGTTCCCCACAGCCCAATTAACAAATAGTCAAAGGATATGCAAAAGGTAATTTACAGATGAGGAAGTGATCCATAGTCATATGAAAAATTGCTCTAAATCATTACTTATTAGAGAAATGCAAATTAAAGCATCTCTGAGGTACCACCTCACACCTCTCAGACTGGCCAATATGGCCAGAAAGGACAATGATCAATGTTGGAAGGGATGTGGGAAATCTGCAACACTAATGCATCGTTGGTGGAGCTGTGAACTCATCCAACCTTTCTGGAGAGAAATTTGGAATTATGTTCAAAGGGCAACAAAAATGTGCATTCCTTTTGATCCAGCAATACCACTACTGGGTCTATACCCCGAAGAGATGATGAAAAAGGGTAAAAACATCACCTGTACAAAAATATTCATAGCAGCCCTGTTTGTGGTGGCAAAGAATTGGAAATCAAGTAAATGTCCTTCAATTGGGGAATGGCTTAGCAAGCTGTGGTATGTGTATGTCATGGAATTCTTTTGTTCTACTAGAAACCAGGAGGGATGGGAATTCAGGGAAGCCTGGAGGGATTTGCATGAACTGATGCTGAGTGAGATGAGCAGAACCAGAAGAACACTGAACACCCTAACAGCAACATGGGGGTGAGGATCAACTTTAATAGATTTGCTCATTCCACCAATGCAATAATCAGGGACAATTTTAGAGCACCTGTGATGGAGAATACCATCTGTATTCAGAGAAAGAACTGTGGAGTTTAAACAAAGACCAAAGTACTATTAACTTCATTTTTTTTTAAAAAAAGTATCTTATATACTACATAATTTTGCTATCTCTAATATTTTATTTTATCCTCAAGGATATGATCTCTCCTTCAACTGGGAAATGGCTTAGCCAACTGTGGTCTATGTATGTCATGGAACACTATTGTTCTATTAGAAACCAGGAGGGACGGGATTTCAGGGAAGCCTGGAAGGATTTGCATGAACTGATGCTGAGTGAGATGAGCAGAACCAGAAAAACACTGTCCACCCTAACAGCAACATGGGGGTGATGATCAACCTTGAAGGACTTGCTCATTCCATCAGTGCAACAATCAGGGACAATTTTGGGGTATCTGCAATGGAGAATACTATCTGTATCCAGAAAAAGAACTGGAGTTTGAACAAAGACCAAGGACTATTACCTTCAATTTAGGGGAAAAAAACCCATTATCTTATTATATAATTTTGCTATAGCCTATATTTCTCCTCCTTAAGGATATGATTTCTCTCTCATCACATTCAACTGAGATCAATGTATATCATGGAAACAATGTAAAGACTGGCAAATTGCCTTCTGTGGCGGGGGAGAGAAGCAAGATTAGGGGGAAAATTGTAAAACTCAAAATAAATAAAATCTTTCTAAAAAAAGGAAAAAGAGAACAGAGCCTGTTCCCTTCAAACACAGTCAAAATCATTTCTGTAATAAAAGCAACATGAAAACATTCACATTGTTGGTTTATTTTTCTTCAGTTTTTCCATTTGGAGGCAAAAGGAAGTAGTTGGAAGGAAGCAAAAATAAGTGCTTGAAAGATGAAAAAGATAAAATTTAATTTAGAAAATTATGGAAGAACATGGACAATTGTCTCACAGAATGGGTAGGCATGGGTGTATTGGAACAAGTTAAGTTCACAAACATTTATTAGGCCTCTATTATATGCTAGGTACTGTGTTTAGCACTGGGGATACAAAGTAAGGAGTGGTCCATCCCCATTCTCAAGGAACTCACATTATAATGGGTAATACAACTATACAAACAAACATGCAAACAACTATCTACAAAGAGGATAAGTGGAAGAGAGGATGGTACTAACATTAAGAAGTATCAGGAAAGGTTTCCTGTAGAAGGTGGGTTTTAAAATGGGGGCTGAAGGAAGTTATGTAAGCTAAGTGGAGATGAGAGGGGAAAGATAATGAATTCAGTTTTGAATCTTTTGACTTCATAACTGTTTTACATCTATGTGTCCACATGGCAGTTGGAGGTATGAGAGTGGAGGTCAGGAGAGAGGTTAGGGCTGGATAAATGGATCTGAGCATTATCTGCATAGAAATGAAAATTGAGTACATGGGTGCTGATGAAATCATCTATTGAGATAGTTTAGAGAGTGAAGAGAAAGAGGGCTCAGGACAGAGCATCTTGAAGGGAATAGCCACATAGTTGAGATCACATATCCAATAGCATATTGGAGTGGTTAAATTTAATTTCAGTCATTCAGAGACACACAATGGCAGGAATTAGGTTAGTGTTGCCCAGAGGACCCACTTCCACAAATTGAATTATGTGTAATTAGCATGTCAATTGTTGATACAGAAATGATATTTCTAAAAAGTACTCGAGAGGAGGTTTCACATCCACTTCATAGGTATACAGTGAAAATTACATTAATTAGGTTTTTCGAGGAAAGCGAGGGTTATATTTGGATCAATGCTTCAATATGTCAAGGATCTGTGATCTCATCAGTGTGGTCTCTTTCTCTACTGATGCTGATCAAACCCCTCAATGACTTAACAGATGGTTTTTGAGAGTTGCTATAATCAAAAAATTCATCACTCTATAAATAATCTGATGATGGGCTTCTTCTAACATAACTATGCTGGTCATAAAATCATAGATACAGGGTTGCAAAGAAGCTTGGAGGCCATTCATTCTAACCCTCCCATTTGATGGCCAGTATTTTACTGAAAATTTCAGAACAACAAGGTTCTGAATGGTGAAGTCACTTGCTTAAGGTCATATAGTAAGCAGCAGAGCCAGAATTTGAGTCCAGATTCTCTGACTATTAATGCAGTCCGCTTCAATCTTTGGGCAGTAGACATTCTTCATTTTCTTCATTTTGCCTTTGTAGATGTGAAACTCCTCCAGGAGGCTCTGTAAATATTAAGACGATTGATGCAACCAACCCAAAGTTGTACACAACAGGAACATCAGGAAGATCTCACCATCCCCAGGGAATCTCTCTTTAGTATAGTCTACACTGACTCTCCATCATCAAAATGGTTGACATCTTTGGCATACAAATACTTCCTTATTTCATGTCTTCCCTGATCTCTAGGATAAGAGATTTATAGGACAAAGTTATCTTTCTTGTTACAGCTTTCCAGAAATCATGAATACTTTTGATATATAAATGGAAGACATTTTATTGAAAAAGAACCTTTGAGGATGTGTTCTGTTATTTCAAATCAAATGCTTTTTTATAATACACAAATACTTGAGTACAGTGGAATCTTGTATTTTCAACATCTTTTAGTCAATGGTATAAGAGATTAATCTTCTGTGGATTATTGCCTTTTCCTATCTTTCTGTCCTTCAGCTACCTTGTGAATTGCTCTCTCAGCACCCTTATAATTGTGTCACCTCTATCATGGATTTTCTCTTCATACATTTGGTCTAGTCTAACTCCCTTCCTTGTCTTTCTTCTGCGTCATTCCATCTCTTCTATTAAACACATATGGGTCTATGATGTTACAGTCCAAATGTGTAGTTCCATTGTCCCTGATAATAAAAATGTTATAAAAATCTTTGCAGATAATTTCTGTTTTTCTTCTGTTTCTTGCTGTACTTCCATTTTCATCTTTAAGTGCCTTCAAGATGGAAATGAATATGCTTTGTGTGGTCACTAGCCAAGCTTGACTCTTTGCCTCCCCCCTAAAATGGTATCACTGATCATTGCTTCTCTTTGTTTCATCAGGTAGTACTGTTTGTACTTCCACCATCCTTCTCCCTTATATTTTAGAACAAATTTATATTTTAAACTTGTCTTATCTTTGGTTACTGTCTCACCCTCAGCAAGTAAGCCAAATGTTAATAATTAAGCTGATTTTAAAGGCTTTTGGTTTTGTTATGGTAATTGCTTTACATAGCTCAAACATCTTTATGAATAGTCTGTGTCTATGTCCTTTCTTCTGTCTACTAGCCATTTTTCATTTTCAATATTGAAACAATCATGACTTCCAAATAAAATTAATTTTCATATAAAAACACATTCCTTTAGTATTTTGGATTAGAATAGAAGGGATTATCAAGATGTCAGAGAAGGATAGGGCACCAAAAGGAATTATAAGATCATTACTCTCTAGGGAGGTATTCTGGTATAGTGGGGAGGGGGGAAGCACTAGATTTGAGATCAGAAGGGCCAAGATAAAATCTGGGCTTTGTGACCTCTCTGTGTGACCTTGGACAAATCTTTTAATTTTTGCTCCTCATTTTTTCTCCTCTGTAAAATGAATAGGCTGAATTAGATGATCCCTGTGATCTCTTTCAGTTCTAAATCCTATGATTTCTGATGACTAAGAGAAGGCAAGAGGCCACTTTCTGCCAGGGCAGAAAAAGAACTCAGAAGAGTAGGTGGCGGGGGCCCTAGGAAAACATCACCACCACCATAGTTTCCTCAACTTTCTTTTTTTAAGGCCAGTGCCTCTGGTGAGCCAGATATCCTTTCTCTAACTCTACCCTATTTATCTTTAGTCTTTATTGTCTCTTCCAAGTGAGAAAGTCCAAGGGTTCTACTAGTTTATTTTACTTTGTATCAGTTCATACAATTCTTCCCATGTTTCTCTGAATTCCTTATATTCATCACTTTTTATTATCAAATAATGTTTCTTTACTTCCATATACCATGGTTTCTTCACCTCTTCTCTATTTAGTAGGCATTCATTCTGTTTCTGGCACTTTACTACCACAAAAATTTCTACTATATTGTAGTATATATTTTGTGTGCATTCCAATCTCCTTGAGATACGCATAGATACACACAGATACACACACACACACACATACACACCCACCCATATACTTCTAGTAGTGAGATTTCTTGGTCAAAGGATATGAACAATTTAGCTATTTTTCTTCTAGCATTTGATTTTAAAACTATTAATCTAAAACCAGGAATTCTGAGTACTTTCTTACTAAAATACTTAACGTGAATCATTTAATCAGTAAGACAAGGATGCCCATAGAAACCATCTGTTTTATCAGGCACAGCTTTATCCTTGGCCATGTAGATAATCAGAATGAAGTGGTGAAAGCATTTTTATACCAAATAATAGAATACCTTTGAAAATGATGAGAGCTGTCCCAAAGTAGAATGAGCTCTGTTAGAGAGGTAATGATCTTCTATTCAATGGAAGTCTTCAAGTAGAGACTGGAGGCCCCCAGCTTGGGGATTTTATAGAAGAGACTCGGTTCTGAGTATAGGTTGCATTAGATGGCCACTAGGTTTTCCTAACTCTGAGCTTCTGTGATATTATTGTCTAAAGAATCAGTCACAGAACTGAAGACTTCTTCATCCTCATTTCAACCCTAGGGGAAGCGGATGAAATGGTTGGATATTTTCCCTTTTGTGATTAGCTGTAGGCTTCACTTCAAAAGACAATAGACCCTCTACTGGAAAATACATTGATTGCATGGGCCTTATGCAGTCCAAGGGAGAAGTGCTGTATGCAAATAAAGCCATCGCTGTTTCTGGAAATCCCGTTTATAAACATCCTAAATACATTTCAATTGATAAAGGGAAGCAGTGGGTAAAAGTGGTGCACAGTCAAATACTTCCTGCTCAACCCCAACATATACATATTTTTTCTAGCCCAGTGCTCGATTGTGAAATCGGGGGGCCATGGATGCAATAAACAGGATTTTTTTTTTGCAGCAAATTTTAGTAAAATATCTGTAGAAAAGACGACCAAATATACCAATGTTGAATATTACAATGTATTTGATTAATTTTTTCTTCTTTTAATACAAAATGGTCAGATAATCTTGTCCTGCAAAAATACTACATTTTAAAATTCCGTGTGGTGCTATCAGGCACCCCCGGTCTCTGCGAGCTATAACTGGTACGGAGCTCGCGCTGCTTGTCAAAATTTAATGAGAGGACCCGTTCTAAAATAATTGAATTTTCATATCAGAACGAGCCAGGATTACTCAGACAATAAAATTGCTGAGTCCTGTACTGTTACCGGCAAATACCTTTTGCTTCGCTCATGAAATCAGTATGTAAATGTTCCGGGCCTGTATTTAAGGCATCTTAGGCCCTTGGAGTTGGAGAACTCGCAGTAATTTCAAATGGTCCCGTTGATAAGTAGCTGGTTTTTTATAATGTTCCAAGTGTAATTTGTTTGGTGAATCAGGATAAGCATTTGGTTTATATTTTATATAAATGTTAATGCTGTTGCAGTTTAATTATGTTTCTTAACTTTAAGCATTTTCACAAGTCAAATTTGAAGGCGGCCAGTCCATCAGATTGTCTTGCTTTCGTAACATTCTAGGGACTGGGGGAACCATCCCCATCCTGGGAGTTAAAAAAGTAGGAAAAAAATATTGGTAAAGTTAGATCTGGGTAGTTAGGTGACTTGAGGCATGGGGTGTGTGATAAGGAAGGTGGGATAAATATAGTCTCTTGAGTGGGTCTTTTGTAGCTTACTGGAAAAAAAAATACACATACAGAAAAAGGCTTGAGATATTTCCCAAGAAGGATCAAAATATCCTTTGAATTAGGAAAATTCATTTTCTTCCTTTTGGTAGAAAGGCGGAGGACTATGGGTGCAGAAGGCTGCATACACTGTCAAATAAAGTCACTGTATTGATGGGTTTTGCTCAACAGTTTTTCCTTTTTACAAGAAAGGATTTATTGCAGCAATAGGTACATTTAGAAATGATTGATATAAAAACAAAAGGCATGAATGAAACTAATTTAAAATAAAAAAACTCACTCTGAGAGCGACTCATTTATTTTTTTTAAATTAAAGTTTTATTGATGTCTTTTCTTTTAAACTTAAAATCATTTCTAGATATACCACATACATTCCTACCCCTACCCCAGTTAACCTTCTTTTGCGATAAAGAAAAACAGTAAGGCAAAAGTACCCCAATACATTGAACACATCTGAAATCATATATAATATTCTGTACCCATAATCCCCCACTTCTCCATGGGTCAACATTGAACACTGTAATTACACAGCACTTGGGTTCACTATTCTTTGTGGTCTACATTATTACAGGCATTTTGTATATTGTTTCCTAGTTCTGCTTACTTTGTTCTGTATCTATTTCTTTTATGCTAGATTAGGACTTTGGGAATACTTTTCTTGCACAGTTACCCTTACTATTACACAGTTATCCAGGTCACCTCTTGAGGTTTCTTCTGCCTTTAAAATCTCTGAAAGATCTGAGACCCTTTATCTATTACAATGGGGCTAAAAACTTCTTTTGTTCTCTTCCTCCCTGGACTGGGAATGGGCTTTGGAAACTATAAAATCTCTGGATATTACTCATCATGATTGGACATTCAGGAGACTGTTTAAAGTATGCTTAACTGTATGACCTTGGTCAAATCCCTTCCTCTGTTCCTGAATCTATACAATGAGGAGGTTGGCCTGGATGATCTCTAAGCCCTTTTCAGCTCAAGAGCCATAGTCCTCTGAAGCCTTCTGTGTCCTCTTAAAACAGAAGATCCCAAATAGAAGTTCTCTGAAAGAACTGAGTCCACTCTCTCCTCCCATACTTATCCACCTTTATATAACACCACTCCCTTTCCAATTCTTAGAAATTGCATTCTGGCCCATGAGCAAGTCTGCTTTACCTGGTCTTGCCAAGAAAGGTTTCCCTCGTTACCATTACCGTCAGGAGCAATGCTGCTCTCATTGTTAGAAGAGAAACTGTATTCAGCACTGAACAGAGATCCCAGCTCTTTTGTATTGGCCTCTACTCAACCAGAAATGATAATAGCTTTTCATTGTCACCAATCCCTGTTAAAAACTCACTTTTTCCAGAAATAAATGGGGTTTGTTTTGCATTGGTCTCAACTACACCTACACAGAAAACCACCCAAGCTGTTGATGAAAGGGAGGGAATGGCCATGCCATGTGTTCAGAGCTCTTTCTGGATGATATTCATTTTTTTCTTTGTGACCTTAGGTAAGTCACTTCCCTCTCAGGGCCTCAGTTACCTCATCTGTAAAATAGGGATAATAATGCCTGCAGCACTTACCTCAAAGGATTGTTGTGAGGCTTTGTCAACCAACTAGCATTTATTAAGTACCTACTATTTGTTAGATACTGGATCAACAAATCCAATGAACAAAGCAATCCCCAATTAGGAGATAGAGGAAGTACAGATATAAACCTTTACAGAATTAATAGAGAATAGGCACAAGATAGAGAGGGGAAAGTGCTAGCACCTGGGGGGAGGCAGGAAAGACATCCTGGGATGCAGGGGGCATCCTATGAGGCAGAAGTGAGGAGAGAGTGCATTCTTGGCATGATGGAGGCAAAGGCATGGAGATGGGACATAAAGAACCATGTGCCAGGAAGAGAGAGAAAGGGCAATGTGACTGGCGTATTGGGAAAGGGAGGCTGGAAAGCTATGTTGGGGCCAGGTCAGAAGACTGCAAAAGTTGAAGAAATTGCTGTTTTCTCCTGTGGGCACTAAGGAGGCACTAGAGTTGGTTGAGTAGTAGAATGGCCTGATCATCTCAGTGCTTAGCAAATATCACTTTGACAGACGTTTAGAGGATGAACTGGAGTGGAGCGAGAGACCTGGGGCAGGAAAGCAGTCGGGAGGCTACCGCAATAATCTAGGTAAGAGTTGAGCAAAGTCTCATCTCAGCTGAGGAGAGAAGAGCTCAAATGCAAGACATACTGTGGAGGGAGGAAGGATAAGATCTGGCAATTGGTTGAATATGTGTGTGAGGAATATTGAGTCTAGAACAGCACGGTACAGCACAGTACTGAGAGACCAGAAGGCTTGCGATGCCTTCTTCAGAAATAAGGACATTTGGAAGAGAGGATGCTTTGGGAGGAAAAGATAATCAGTTGATTCTGAGATGATTCTGGGGCAAAATGTCCAATAACAACTCTAGATGTGGGGCTAGAGATCAATTAAGATACTTGGGCTGGAAATACATTCATATATGCATATATAATGTGATATATCACATATAAGATTATTAATATGACACATGGTCTAAAGATAATATTTAAACTATTGAAAGCGAATGAAGTTACAGAGTGTAGAGAAGAGAAAGAACCTTAGGGAACACCCAGAGTCAAGTATCATGATATGAATGATGATCCAGCAGAATAACCTGAAAATGAGTAGTTAGATCGATAGGAGGGAAACCAGGAGAGAGTGTCACCAAAATCTAGAGGAGGGAATACCCAGGAGAAAATGATGTTTAGAAGCATTAAATGCAACAGAGAGACTTAAAAGACTATAGACTGAGAGAAGACCATCACATCTATCAGTTAAGATGTTGCTAATAACTTTGGAGAGAACAGTTTTGGTTGAATGATGAGTTTGGAAGTCAGACTGCAAAGGGTTGCGGTGCAGTGAGTTGAGATGAAGGGAAGCACCAGCACTGAGAGCTGACAATTTTTTTTTGTAAGGCAATGGGGTTCAGTGGCTTGCCAAAAGCCACACAGCTAGGTCATCATGCAGTGTTTGAGGCCGGATTTGAACTCAGGGACTCCTGCCTCCAGGGCCGGTGCTCTATCTACTGCGCCACCTAGCTGCCCCTGAGAGCTGACAATTTTTTACTTAGGACTTTGATCGACAAAGGAAGGAAAGATATAGGGTGATAACTGAAGGAAGGGTCTAATGAAGGGTTTTTTTTTTTTAAGAATAGAAAAAATTAGGCATATTTAAAGGCAGTTGGGAATAAACCAGTATATAGGGAATGGTTGAAGATTAGAGAGAGAGAATGATTGAGGGGGTGATCTGCTGGAGAAAATTATTGGTGATCACTTGCAGAGGAGTTGGTCTGGTAAGAAGGGCCACTTTATCATTAGAAACTAGGGGAAAGTAGTAGAGGGGATAGTATTGAACTGTTTTGAAATGAAGAGAAGGGAAAAAGAGGGAGCTCACATTGAATGGCCTCAGTTTTTTGAGGAAAGTAAAAGGTAGGGGCAGCTAGGTGGCGCAGTAGATAGAGCTCCGGTCCTGGAGTCAGGAGGACCTGAGTTCAGATATGACCTCCAATACTTAATAATTGCCTCACTGTGTGACCTTGGGTAAGTCACTTAACCCCATGGCCTTGAATAAATTAAAAAAGTAAAAGGTGAAATCCCTAGCCAGTAAGGTGGGGAAGTTGGGGAGGTGGAGGAGGCTTGGGAAGAGAAGAAAACATTTAGAATAGTTTCTATGGGGAGTGGGACAGAGCACTGATATGAGTAAAAGGACTGTCTTGCTGAAGTGAGGGAGGTTCCAGTTGAAGTCAGATAAAATAAATTTGGAGAACAGTTATAAGATGTCTTTCAGCTCCATTTAGCAGAATATTAACTAGGAACAGTGAAGGCAGATGATAGGAATAATCCAGCATTTGGGTTCTACAAGGGATGAATGTAGACAGGACAAGGAGACAAAAGATTTCAAGAGTAGAAGAGAGTGTGATATTGAGCTGATTAGCTATAGCATAGAGATTGGGAAGGGAGGAAAGTGAAATCTGAGGAAGAGATATGGCCTGGACTGAAGGATAAAAGAATTGGAGGCTGTGATGAGAACAAACAGTAGGTTTAGGAGGAAGTGTATATACCAAGAGAGGTGGAGTGATAGAAGTTACAATTAGAAGGAAAAAGAAATCAGATTTTTTTTAATCAGTTAAATAAAATTCTTGTGAATAATGATAAGATCTAAAGTGAGACCCTCCCCATATTTGACTGAACTGGAGAAAAGGGGTTGGGCTTGGAATCCAAGGAGACTGAGGAACTGGGATGTTAAGTTATTAGAGGAAGTGGCAATGTGGATAATGAAGTCTCTTATAAGGGCAAGACTTGGAAAGGAATGGAAGATGGTGAGACAAATGCTTAACTCCTTGAAAAAGGAGAGAGGATGATCTGGGGGGTGGGTTGATAAGTAACAAATTCCATGATGATGTGTAGGGTGAGAAATTGCAATCAAGATAACGTCAAAGGATTAGAGATTAGTAATACGGGCAAAGGGGGAATCTGAATGTTACAGTGAAGGAAACAGAGTCAGAGAAATGAAATTTTTCCAGGGTTACACAGAAACATCTGAAGCAGGATTCAAACCCAGGTTTTCATGACTGTAAATGAAGCACTCTGTCTACTCTCCCACACTACTCTGCTGAGGTTCCGAGATGTTAAATGACATGCAGCGACATATACCTAGTAAACTTTAGAAGTGGAATCCAAACTTAAATACTCCTGATGCCAAGTCTAACTCTTTTTACTCCTTCTTCTGCCTCTGAGTGAATGAGCCCTGAGCTCAGGGTTTGTTTAAGGAACGGACTGTGGTTGGATGTATGTAATTTGCATACAGGTCCCTGATCGCCTCTGCTATCTGTCTTACTTTACTATTTAGAAGGCCAAGTTTTTGAGAACAGGATCTGTTTCTCCTAATATTTGCTACCTGGGATACCACAATATTGCTTTTTCCCTCACAAAATGTTGGTAGTGGGAAATGTCTCTGCTCTGATATTCTTGACTTCGTATCATTTTGTCTCAAGCAGGCCCTCTTAAGCATAGTTAGTTTGCCTTTCTAAGGTAGTTTCTTGAGCATTCATAGCTTCTTTGGAACAAACATCCAGATAGATTTGGAGCTGGAAGGGGCCTCAAAGATCATGTAACTCAATCCTCTAATTTTATAGATGAGAAAACTGAAGTCCATAGAGATGAAGGGGCTTAAATTATCCAGGTAGATAATCAGAGTCAGAGAAGATGAATAAGGAACTCCTGATTACTCTCCTACTCCTCAGTGAAATTACAAAACAAATTAATGGATCCAAGGAGATGTAGGAATGCACCAGATTTTGAAGTTTCCCCTTTGCACCTTGTAAAGAGGGAACCCCTTTTAGACTTTGATTGGTCAGTGCAAATAAAGCATAATGAATAATTTATATTTATTTACACCTTTAGAGAGTATGAATACATTCTGTAATTACCCTGATGGAATTATAGGATATCTAGTCAATTGAATGGTTATATTGGATCAGCCACACCTTCCAATTAAAGGGCAACTCTAAGTCATAGCTAGCACTCAAGTTGAGAAGTTGTTGTGTGGCTTTATTTTTAACTTTTAAAAGTTTAATTTTTTTTTAGTTAATAAAAATTGATTTTCATTTCCTCCCACTTTACCCATCAAACTCTATGTCCCTTCCTCTCAATCCAAGAAGAAAATAAAAAGACAAAAAGAAATCTCTTATATCAAATATTTGTCATCAAACAACAAACTCCCATATTGATCATGTCCAAAAAATCGAAATCTTATTCTGAACTTTCAGTCCATTGCCTTTCTATCAAGGGGTAGGAAGCATGTTTCATCACAGGTCTTTTGGAACTATAGTTAGATACTACATTGGTCAAATTCTTCAGTCTTCAGAGTGTTGCTATTATATAAATTGCTCTGGTTCTGCTCACTTCATTCTGTATCAGTTTATGTAAGTCTTTCCAGGTTTCTCTAAAACCATTCTGTTCCTCATTTCTTATAGGGTAGTAGTATTCCATTATATTCATATTTTATAATCTGTTCAGCTATTCCTGAAGTGATGGATACTTTCTTAGTTTTAAGCTCTTTGCCACTATATGCAGAACTAGTATAAATATATTTGCATATACATGCATATATATGTATATATATATATATATATACATATATATACATATTTGCTTTTTACTCTTTTTTTCATCTCTGTAGGGTCTGGGTCAAGTTAGAGGTATCTCTGCATCAGAAATCATATACATTTTATACAAACAAAACTAATGAAACCAAGATTAGAAGAAAAGTAGAAATCTGGGAAACAATATTTACAGCAAATATCTCTGATAAAGACTTCATATTTTCAGACATATAGAGAACTGAGTCAAATTTATAAGAATACAAGTCATTCCCCAATTGGTAAATGGTTAAAGGATATGAAGAGGAAGTTTCCAGATGAAGAAATCAAAGCTATCTACGGGCATATGAAGAAGTGTTCTAAATCACTTTTGATAAGAGAAATGCAAATTAAAACAAATCGGTGGTATTACTTTATATCTATCAGATTGACTAATATGACAAAAAAGGAAAATGATAAATGTTGGAAAGGATGTAGGAAAATCAGGACAGTAATGCACTATTAATGGAGCTGTAATGTGATACAGCCATTCTGGAGAGCAATTTGGAACTATGCCCAAAGGGCAATAGAGCTCTGTATACCCTTTGATCTGCCAATACTACTACTAGATCTGAAATCCAAAAAGATCACAAAAAGGAGAAAAGGGCCTACATGCTCAAAAATATTTGTAGCAGCCCTTTTTGTGGTGGCAATATGAATGGCTAAACAAGTTGTGGTATATGAATGTAACACTATTTTGCAATAAGAAATGATGAGCAGGAATATTTCAGAAAAATCTCTGAAAGATTTATATGAACTGATGCAAAGTGAAATGAGCAGACCCAGGAAAACATGGTCCACAGTATCAGCAGCATGGTGTGATGAGTAACTGAATGACTTAACTCTTCTCTGCTATAGTTTGATCTAAGACAAGTACAAAGGAGTCATGATGGAAAATATTACCCACATCCAGATAAAGAGGTGATGGACTCTGAATGCAGATCAAAGCATACTTTTTTCACTTATTTAATCTTTTTTGCAGTTTTTTCTTTTGATCTGTTTCTTCTTTCACAAATATAAATACTATGAAGATATATTTTGCATAAGTGTACATATGTAACCTAAATCAAATTGCTTTCCATTTTAGGAAGAGGGGAGGGGAGGGAGAAAAATTTGGAACTCAAAATCTTATAAAATTGAATGCTAAAAATTGTCTTGACATGTAATTGGGAAAAAACCAAAATATTATTAAAAATGAAAAGCAAAAACTACCCCCCCAAAACCTCACAAAAGTTACATGCAGTTTAATAACTTTGAGCATAGTATGACATTGCTTTCCAGAATGACTATACTAATTTGTAGCTTCATCAACAAGACATTAATTTCCTGTTTTCTCATTTAATTATCCTTTTTATCAACTCTGCCAATCATATGCATATGAAGTAGAACCTCAGAGATGTTTAATTTGCATTTTTGATTATTAGTGATTTGGAATTTTTTTAAAATGACTACTGATAGCTTGCAACATCTGTGGAAAAGGAATCTAGCTCTTAAGAAGGAATCACTCTTTGCCTTTTCCAAAGTATAGTAAGAGAGAAGGTGATTTATCTTTCCTCTTCTCCTACTTACATCTGAAATGGAGTTATGAAGTAAACCACGTTGCCCAGACTGAAGAGTATGCCCAGAGAGTACAGCTTCAGGGTCATGACACCATTGTTAGTGAGGAGAAAGCCCAGGGAGCTCAGCCAGGTATTCCATACAACTGGGATGCCATGCCCTTTGGGAGAAGCACAAAGACATCACAAGAAAGGACAAGGGAAAGTTCTCAGGGCCCAGTAGTGAGAGAGGGCATTAATTACCTTGGCCATGTGTATTTCCCAGCATGTACCTTGGTACTGGTATACTCAATACAAAGCCTGTCTAAGAATAGACACTGAATTTATGGGAGATGTAGCTGAAATTTATGGAGAGAATATTTTGTCACTATGTTCATATTCTACAGTTTGGTATAGGTATTTTGGGGTTCATTGTAGTAACTCTGACTATTAAAGGTGAGTGGTTGTTGAAAATCTTTTGAATTCTAGTTTTAACATTGTGAACTCTCAAAGTAGTATGAAACTGGAGTCGTTATCCTTTAGGAACCCTGTCTGCTAGTATGCATTGGAGGTTGACTATGATCTTGGTACAGTGTAAAGAGTATTGAATTTATAGATTGAATCTTGATTCAAATGTGGTATCCTTCATTCTTAAAGACCACGACATCAAGGAGGTGATGCCATGACAAGCACATGAATTGGATTTGAGTGAGGGGTGCTCTGTTAAGTCAGCAGAATCACTTTCTCCTCCAGAGTCATCTGGATCCAGTGGCCAGATGTGAATCAGGATGACTGGAGATGGCCCTGGATGCAAGGCAATCAGGGTGAAGTGATTAGCCCAAGGTCACACAGCTAGTAAGTGGTATCTGAGGCCAGATATGAACTTCTATCATCCTAATTTCTATCCACTGCTCCATCTAGCTGCCCTCTTGATTCAAATAGCTTCTCATTAGCTACATGACTTTGAGTAAGTCACGTATTCTTTTGGGACCTTAGTTTTGAAATGAGGAGACTAGATGGACTGGATGACTTCTGAGATCCCTTCCAACTCTAAATGTATGATTCCATGATCTTTGTTAGGGCAACAAGGTGGTGCTACAGTGAATAGAGAATCCAACATGGAGTCAGGAAGACCTGAGTTCAAATCTAACCTCAGACACTTACCTGATATGTGACCTTGAGCAAGTCACTTCACCCTGTTTGCCTCAGTTCCTTATCTATAAAACTAGCTGGAGAAGGAAATGACAAGTTACTCCAGGGTCTTTGCCAAGAAAACCCCTAATGGGAGATCAGAAAATGTCTGAAATGACTCAACAAGATGATCTTTGTTAGCTTCTGTGTCCAAAAAAAAAATTAACCTCTAGCCAATGTAGTTCTAGGCCTCCCCAAATTTACTAGGCTGGTCCTTGGCCATCAAACCAAGAGTTTGTCACTAGATATGTGTTACTCAAAAACTTTCTTTTTTTGGTAGGACTTAGAGCTCTATCGACATAGCCTTTGAAAGCTCAGAGTCATCTTCACTTTTCTGATCCTCAATTTTTTCTTCAATAAAATGGAAGTAATAATGACATTTAGTTCACTTAAGCCTTTCAACATAATTGTTCTGGAAAGAGAACTGGAATACTTCTTCCCCACTGACTTTCTCTTTGCCACTGTGACCCAGCATCCTTTTTCTTTGAATTTAACGATTAAAATTGGTTATTCTATCCAGATCATGGTATCTATTGTCTAATAACCTTCAGGCGAATCTTCCTTATGATGAGCTATCAAAAAATGATTTTGGTCAAAGAATGGGTAATGTGTCTCTTAAAATATGCTACCCTCACCAAATGGAATCATCTCAATGTGATGACCAGAACAAAGTCCAGTAAGATCCTTATTTCCTTTCTTTTATATTAAGAGGAATAAAGGATCTAGTCTAAGATGTCAGTGGCTTTTTTAGAGATCACATCATACTGTTGGGTCGTACTGATCAATTATGTATTTTTTTAGGTTTTTGCAAGGCAATGGGGTTAAGCGGCTTACCCAAGGCCACACAGCTAGGTAATTATTAAGTGTCTGAGACCCAATTTGAACCCAGGTACTCCTGACTCCAGGGCCGGTGCTTTATCCACTGTGCCACCTAGCCCCCCATGATCAATTATGCATTGAAGTTCTTTGGATAGCCTGGGATGAAACAAATGAAAGCCTAAGCACTGGAACTCATTTTGGGCAGCCAGGTGCTTTCTCACTTGGAGCTTCAGTTCTGTCCTGGTCATGTTTTTCTTTTTTTAAATCCATTCCACACTGAAGATCTCTCTTGCTAAGAATATCCTTTTTAGAAGATCCTCTATGGAGAAGACTTCAAAATTACTTCCCAGGCTATGCTTTCTCTCTGTCATCTATGCATATTACATGACCTGTCTTAGATAGCAGCCCCTGAACCAGAATTAAACCTTCCCTTGTAACATTATCAGTTTAAGCAAAAAAGACAGCTACTGTAACCACATCTGACAATGTAAGCAGCATACCACCCTTGTAGTCCCACACCTCCCTGCTGAGAGGGTGATATGATTCATTATTTATTCTCTGGGATGATAATTAGTTTTTCATTTACTTAAAATATGGCTTCCTTTTGAAGGACAAGCTCAATTTCTGTCAAGAATACCACCACCTTTCCAGTTGCCCAGATTTGTAATTTTGAAGTTTCCTAAGCTCTTCTCTCTCTTTCATCTTCTATCTCCATATCCAATCCCTTGTCAAGTGCTGTTGATTTTATCTTCACAATATCTCTCTTTTGTCCACCTCTCACTTCTACTCTAGCTCAATCTCTCAACATCTCTCACTTGGACTATTGTGGTAGCCTCCTAATTGGCTTCCTTACCTCTATCCTCACTAATCCCTTCTCCAACCAAAATAATCATCCTATGACATCACTCCTCGACTAAAAACTTTCAATGGCTTCTCATTGTCTACAGGACAAAACTAATACTTCATCCTTGCATGTTTGACCTTCCTCAATTTCTCTCTAACCTCCTTTTCTAGTCCAACATCACATTACTCCCTTCCATGGACTTTGTTTCCACCAAACTGAAGCACTCGTTATTTTCCATAATTATCATTTAAAAACCTTGTCTCTGCATGCTCATCTAATATGTCCCTGTGCTTGGAATGTGCTTTCTTCTTCAAGTCTGTCTCTCCAAGTCCTTAACTCCTTTTCAGGCATCTGCATAGGTGGTATCTCCATGAAAACTGTCTTGATTCACTCCAAAGACTCTTCATACTCTTTACCTCTTCAAATTACCTTCTGTTAATTGTATATCGACACTTTTATTGAATGAATGTAGAAATGTTTCCCTACCCCCACCCCAAGTAGAATAGAAACTCCTTAAGAACATGGACTATTTCATTTTTGTCTTTGTATGCTGAACTCCTGATATAATTCCTGGCACTATTTTTTGGATGTAGACATATGGTTTCATCAGTGTAGGGAGCTACTAGTAAGGAAATGCCCTGTTAATGTAGAGTCAGATAAATAACTGCCTTATATCTTAGAATCTTAATGAGTTGCTTGGAATATAGTGCTTAATAAATGTTTGAGGTGAATGAAATTTAATTTTTTCCTGTTGTGAACATAGTTTTTTTTTTTAAAGCCTTCATAGTTTTTGACTTATTGGGAATTTTAGCCTTCCTGATGCTGTTCTCACAGACCCTGATTACTCTTTTGTATTGGTGCCTGGTTGGGTGTCCCTCCTTCCATGATCTTTATCTATGCCTTTTAAAATATGCTCATTAGCTGTATTGCTTCCTTTAGGTACCTCCTTTTCCTCCTCATTGGGCTTATTTGATACTTAATGGTCAGATCTTTGTTTTCTTGGAATCTCCCATTTCTTTCAGGTCTGATGCCCTGTCAAGGGATCCTAAAGAGAATATAGTTCATTGTTCTCCTGAACCTTTTTGAAACCATTTTCTTAAAGCCTAGTGTCTTTGTCTGATTGTATTCATTTGTTCCTTTCTCTGACCCTTACTATGATCTCTGAGATGGTATATAATCCCTTTCTCTCAAAGTTCCTGTTGCATTCTGCTAACTAGAATGAAATTTAGAGTAGCTATTCCCTCTACCTTCTGAGAAAATTGTTAGGTCAGTCAAAAATTTTTCATCTGCTTTGTTTTTAGATTTGCAGCAAATGTCTGTATAGTTGGATTTACACACTGTTCTAGTTTTGTGATCTGAGTCAGGAAAGGATCATCCATATGCTCCATCTGCTCCATACTGCTCCATGGTTTATTTCCCCAATAATATACTACTATCCTCATCCAGATGTTCTCTCCCGTGTTTCCACAATTTCATTTGTATACCTTTGACCATTTGTGAACTTCCAAATAGGCAAAATATGGTGATGTTTTCTCACTTCTTTTTTTTGGTGTCTTTTATTGACATATTTTGTTTTTATACATCGAAATCACTATCACTTCTCACTACTCCCTAGACCAAACCCTCCTTCGTAACAAAGAAATGCAATTAATCAAAAATATCTGTTTTGGTGACCACATCTATGAATATATAAAACATTCTGCTTTAGTGAACCCTGCAATTAGGAAGGAGTTCTAGTAGAAGTCCTAATCCCTTCAGTTAACTTCCTTCCTTTTTATTTATTTATTTATTTATTTATTTATTTATTTATTTATTTATTTAGTTTTTGTAAGGCAGTGGGGTTAAGTGGCTTGCCCAAGGCCACACAGCTAGGTAATTATTGTCTGAGGTCTGATTTGAACTCAGGTTCTCCTGACTCCAGGGCCGGTGCTCTATCCACTGAGCCACCTAGCCGCCCTACTTCATTCCTTTTTAAAGAGCTATATACCCTTTTATTACTATATTCCAGTTGTAATTTCTATTCATCATATCTCCAATAATGTGCCTTTGAGGATATGGTCAGATAATTTAATTCATTTATTCACCACAAGTTATGTTATTGGTGTTTAGTCATTTTCGTCATGCCTTTGTGACCCCATTTAGAGTTTTCTTGGCAAAGATACTGGAGTGGTTTGCCATTTCCTTCTCTTGTTCATTTTACAGATGAAAAAACTGAGGTAAACAGTGTGAGAGTGACTTGTCCAGAGTCACACAGCCAGTAAGTGTCTGAGGCCAGATTTGAACTCAGGAAGAGGAGTCTTCCTGACTCCAGGCCAGAACTCTATCCCCTGAAGCCTCACCTAGCTGCTATATCTATACCTATATATATCAGAATATCAATTACTGGGTGCAGAGTATCTTAGTAGGCACTAAGATCCTTTCCCTCATGGAATACATCGTATATTATGGACATAAGATTCAGTAACTAATAATCATATGTCTTTCATTTATTCAATCAAAATTCTTAAAATAAGTGATAAACGTCCTTCATTTATTACCCATCTTCTAAGGTCATAAGTATGAATCACTGGGCACCAGTGGTGTAGTTATTTTTACTTCATATCTACTTTGCTCTGTAATATTTGATTACATTTAATGTTTTCTGGTCATTTTTCTCCTCCTCTTCAAATGCCACTGTAAAATCCTTGTGATCAAGTTGGCAAAACTTCATATTTTTCATAAGTTATACTTGTGTATCAAGAATTCATTTTTCGGTGCATCTAGGTGGTGCAGTGGCCAGAGCACCAGCCCTAGAGTCAGGACATGAGTTCAAATCTGCCCTCAGACCCTTAATAATTGCCTAACTGTGTGACGTTGGGCATGTCACAACCCCATTGCCTTAAAAAATAAAATTTTTTAAAAAAGAGTTCACCTTTCATGAAAAGAAAAGTCTGCACGTCATCACAATATGGGAGTAAATTCAATAAACATTTATTAAACACCTAGTATATGCATGCTTAAATACAATATATAAAGTGTTTATTAAGTATTATGTTCACTGTGCTACACATATCATGATACAAAAAATATTTTAAACAATGACTTTCTTTAATGACATTCTACTGGAGAAATAGAGCATGTACCCAAATATGTATAATGGAAAGAAAAACGAGACAGGAGAGAGTATTAATAAATAGAATAATAAGGGAAGGTTTCTTGAAAGAGGTGATGCCTAGGGGCAGCTAGGTGGCACAGTAGATAGAGCACTGTCCCTGGCATCAGGAAGACCTGAGTTCAAATACAGTCTTAGACACTTAATAATTGCCTAGCTATGTGACCTTGGGCAAGTCACTTAACCCCATTGCCTTAAATAAATAAAAAACAGAAAAAAGGAAAGAAGAGGTGATGCCTGAATTGAACCTTGAAAGAAGACAAGAATTTGGAGAAAGGGAATGAAGATAAAGTAAAATCTAAACATTGGGTACCATTTGGATGAATGTATAGCGGCAGGAGATGGGGGTAAGGTGAAAAAAAGGTCAATAGTACAGTTTGCCTTTGATGTAGAGTTCTTCAAAGATACTGGATTCTGAGCTGTAAGACGCTTTAGAGGTTATCTAGCCCAACATCCTTATTTTATAGATGAGGAAAATGGGCCCCAGAGAGTGACTTGGCTAAGATCACAGAAGCAATAAATGGGAGAGGCAAGACTTGTACTTTTGTTCTCTGGTTCCATATCCAGTACTCTTTCCATTTTAACTTGCTATATTTGACCTTTTTTCCTTTGGAAGTCACAACTTTAAAGAGGAATATGAAATAGAAAATACTACCTGTAGTCCCAGTTTCTGTTTTCCTATTCAGTATTGCAAAGTTGGGCAGCTTGGTGGCACAGTGGATAGGGCACCAATCTTGGAGTCAGGAGAACCTGTTCAAATCCAGCCTCTAAAACCTGTCACTTACCATCTTGGTGATCTTGGACAAGTCACTTAGCCCTGATTGCTTCACATCCACTGCCATCTTCAGTCGTCCTGAATTGTATCTGGCCACTGGGCCCATATGGCGCTGGAGGAGAAAGTGAGGCTGGTGACTTAGCACAGCCCCCTCACTCAAATTCAATTCACAAGCATGTCATGGTATCAACTTCCTGATGTCATAGTCTTCTTAAAAAATGAATGACAAAAAAGGCGGCTAGGTAGTACAGTGGATAGAGCACCAGCCATGGAGTCAGGGATATCTGAGTTCAAATCCGGCCTCAGACGCTTAATAATGACCTAGCTATGTGGCCTTGGGCAAGCCACTTAACTCCAATGCCTTGCAAAAAAGTATGACAAACAACATTGCAAAGTTATTTAATTATTCTCTATATTTTTGGCATCATCACTCATTGCCATATGTATCAGCAGAAGTGAAGAGTTATCTTACGAGTTTGAACAGGTTGTTCCATCATGTCTTTGTGTATAACAGACATCCTGAATGCCCATAAGTCACATCCCCTCTCTTCCCTCCATCAACAGGAAGCATGTCCTGAGCATCAACTAAATTATAAGCTCCTTAAGGGCTAAGGTTTTGTCAAAGATACATTCCCTTTATATATCTTGATTTTGTTGGTGTCTTCACCTATAGAAGAAGCAGTGCAATGTTGATAGAGATTTGACCTTAGAGTTTCTGACATATACCAACTGTGTGACCCTGGGCAAATCCCTTAAACTCATAGCACTTGAGGAGAGTGTAAGTCTTTAAGAGGCAGAGAAGGTACTGGTCTGCATTGAAGAGGGAGTTTCTTCATCTGGGAGTTCCCTACATCACTGAAATCCCAGATCCAGTCCTCCACTAACACTGACTACCACCCCCCTGTGATTTGGTGAAGTTTTCTAGATGGCTATAAACTATGCTTGTGGCTAAAAACTTTATCACTTTGTGACCAACCAAGTGTAAAGTTCCTTTGAGCTTCTGGAGGCTGGATGCTGGATGATTAATTGTTGTCCAAAACATGGCAAATTGAACTAATTTAGAGAATTCACCAAGTTCCTAATCCTGCTTTGTGTATTAATAAATATGATTAAGAAGTGTTTTTATATTCATGGAAGAGCTAGAAGCTCACAAACTCACAGAAACTGTCATCTGGAAGGTACCCCATGGGCTTTCTTGTCCAATCTGCACCATCATCATCAAGTCTGCTTGAGGACCTTTTGGGGACAGGGAATTCTCCACTTCCTGAAAGTGTTCTAGTCAGTCTATATGGGGATAATTCTAGTGGCTACAAAGACTTTCCTAATATTATCAAAATGTGCATTGGCAATTTCCCCTCAATTTCCTAGTTCCTCCTTCTGGGACAAAATAGAATGCATCCATTCCCCCTTCCATTTGACAACTAAAGTCATAATTACTGCCTTGGGTTTGGGTAGGTACCTCAGAATGTGCCCCCAGATCAACTTTTTAAGGCAAATTCAGTTGATAATAGGAGAGTATCTGGGACAAAAATTTTCCATTCCCCTTCCCACCAAGCTAAAGATTTCTAATTCAGCAACTGGTTCTCATATGATATCATCTCTCTAGCTCGTCCTCCCCTTCTCATCCTCTATATCCGCTCCTAGACATCATTTTATTTGTGGCCAGCAAGTCCAGTGGCATCCTATAAAATGACATAATTATTCTTTAAGACTTTCTAATAGTTTCATCTAACAGAGAAAATTCTAATGTCCAAGGATGTCTGTGTGTGTGTGTGTGTGTGTGTGTGTGCAAAATTTCAGAAGAATAATTGAAGAGCCTTCAGATTTTTGTTTGCCAGAGGCAGCATGGTACATGAAGAGGGCTAGATTTAGAGTCTGAGAAACCTGGGTTCATATCCTGGCTCTGTGTGACTTTGGACAAGTCATTCAACTTTCCCAGATCTCTGTTTATTCTTCTGTAAAATGGGGAGTTTGGATTAGGTGACCTCTAAGGTCTTTTCTGGGGCAACTAGGTGACACAATGGATATAATGCCGAGTTCAAATCTTTCTGAGTTCAAATCGGACCTAAAGCACTAGCTGCGTGAACCTGGGCCATTCTGTTAAACTCATTTGCCTCAGTTTCTTCATCTATAAAATGACTGAGAGAAGGAACTAGCCAACTATTCCTACTGGAATCTTTGCCAGAAAACTCCACAAAGGGATCACAAAGAGTTAGACACGACTGAAATGACTCAACCACAATAATGTTCCCTTCCTTCCCTAAGGTTCTATGTCCCTAAGCGACTCTCTTTGTTCATTTCATATTTAGGAAATAGATGATGCCATTAAAGTCATCTCTTTAGCCCCAAATCCATTCTAATTGACTTGTAATCAACTCTGGTAATCGGTCTTCTTGTTCTTAGTTATGGAATCCCCAAAACGTTGAGGCAAGTTCTAAAAGCCTAAAATCCCAAGACAATAATTAAAATCTAAATTTAATTACCCCTTCAACCAAATTTTTCCAAGCAGCCTCTGTTTTTCTATAAACACATTGCTACCAAAAGAAGGAAGGATGAAAACAAGCATGAAGAGTCTGCTATATGTCACTGTGCTAAGCTCTTTATAAATATTATTTGGTACTCACAACAACCCTGGGGAGGTAGGTGCTATTATTTTTCCCATTTTATAGTTGGGGAAACTGAGGCAAAGGTTAAATGACTTGCACTATCTAGTGAGAGCCTAACGTCAGTTTTGAACTCAGGTCTTCCTGGGTTCTTGACTCCAAGACCAATCAGTTCTCTATTCAGTGTGCCATCTAGCTGTGTCAAAGAAACTAAATATTCTCTTGGCTCACCCTGACCTGTTGGGGCACTTCAAGCTTTGACTGCAATTATGTCCAGGCACAAAATGAATTCTGTAGCAATATTGCACTGGGCCTGGCAGGAGAGATTCTCTCAATTCTAGCTCTAACTGACTTAAGGCAAGTCCCTTTCCTTCTCTCCATCTCAGTAAAACAACAAAAACAATAGTAAAAACAGCAATATTACACTCTTTTAAGTTTGTGAAGTTCGTTTTGGGCATGTTACCTCACTCGATCCTTACAACAGCCTGTGTAGTCCATACTATGAGGATTATCATCCCCATTTTACAAATGAGGAAGCTGAGACTCAGAGAAATTAAGCCCCGTATCCATGGTTACCTGCCAAGCGTATGGCAGAATGGTATAGTGGAAAGGACATTGTGGATTTAGGGGCAGAGGATGAATCCGTCACTTACTGGGTGTGTGATCTCAAGCAACTCACTTAGCTCTGAGACTGTTTTCTCATCTCAAAAGTTAGCAAGTGACCCCTAAAGTTCCTTCTGACTCTAAACCCCATGATTAGTAACTCTGTGACCTGGGACAAATCATATAACATCTTTAGGACTCAGTTTACTCCTATGTCAAATGAGGACCTTACCATAAAATCGTTAGGACTCAGTTTACTCCTTTGTAAAATGAAGCCCTTAAACTAGATGGCATTTGAGATCATTTTTAAGGATAAATCTAGGATCCCTTGATTCTAGAGGAAAGTATCCAAGCCTGGTCTTCCTGACTTGAGATCCAGGATTTGAGCCAGTAACATAACTCTACAGATGGCGCATCACATGGGATGCTTTTATGGACGTCACACTTCCTGTCTGTAGAATGGGAGTGATACCTGCTGTCCTGCCCATCTTTGGGGATGATTCTGAGATGTAGATGATGCGAATGACAGGAGGGCCTTAAAACAGCACTGAACAAATGCAGAGGATGACAATCCAACATCCAAAGAGGATTTTTAAGGCCGGGTTTGAATTTCGGCTGGGTGGGCATGGAATCAGAGGTTTTCAATCACCAGCTTAATGCCCCAGAAGACAAACCACGATGTGTGAAATCTGACAGTAATTCAGTCTGGATATTAATTTCTCTGAAAGGGGTTAGCGGCAGACGAGGCCTGTTTTTCTCAATGGGGACATGGCATGCCTGCTGGATTCGTTTGGCAGGCCCACAAAATCCACTCTGAATGCCCTGGCCTGGGTTCCCCAGCTCCTGAATATAGCCTTCCCTCTTTCTGTTAGGTAGGCATTGTGTCATCAGCCTATCAAAGGCTTCTTTGTTCAAGGAGGCACGTGCCAGTTGCTGGTTCTTTCTTACCTTCTGATTTCTTTGGGATGTTTTCAAGGCCTTATCATGACTCGCCTTTGGCTTGACTTTATTAGTTTACAGTTGGCTGGCTCAGGTTTAAGAAGGCCCTGGCAGCTGACTGCCTTTGCCCTGGCCTGTTTTCATTCCCAGGTTAGGGGCTCTTCTTGGGAGATTTCAGGCTGAAGGCTGTTGATTGCTTTGCTGGAAGAGAAAGGCCTCTGAATGGATACCCCATAGCTTGTGGGCGCTGAGAGCACTCCTTCTGCACTCCAATTGCCACTCTGTGTGTGTGTGTGTGTGTGTGTGTGTGTTGTGTGTGTGTGAGAGAGAGAGAGACTGAGAGACAGAGAGACAGAGACAGAGACAGAGAGACAGAGTGACAGAGAGATAGTCAAATAGAGAGATAGAGACAGAGAGAGACAGAGACAGAGAGACAGAGAGACAGAGAAACAGAGTCAGAGAGAGACAGAGACACAGAGAGAGAGACACAGAGAGAGACAGAGAGAGAGACAGAGACAGAGAGAGACAGAGAGAGAGAGAGAGAGAGACTCTTTGTGTGTGTGTGTGTGTGTGTGTGTGTGTGTGTGTGTGTGTGTGTGTGTGTGTGTGTGTTTGAATATGGCTTCCTTTGGAATGCTCCTGGCTCCAGATACTCCCCTAAGTATCCTCAGGTTCTCTGGTCAGCAGAGGGCCTCAGAAGGGCCTTCACTGTACTCTCCTGAGTCCTAGATAGAAAGCCCATTGGCTACAGGAGCTATGATTAGCGTCCCCTTTCCTCCTGCTCCCTCAGAGTGGTGCAGTGGACAGTGGGTTGGATTTGGAGTCAAATGGCCTAAATTGGAATCTCGGCCTTGTTTCTTACTCCCTGTTTGACCTCGGGCAAGTCACTTCTTTATGGGTCTCAGTTTTATCATCTAGGAAATGAAGGGACTGGACTGCATCATCTTTATGGTCCCTTCTCAATCTACATCTATGATCCAGTTAAATGTAGTCATTTCAGGGGAACCCAGGAAAAATACTCTTCTTATTGGCTCATGGATGCTTAAAATTCCACAAGGAGAACTTCCTATCTTGGACTTGTGACTTCTCTGCTTTGTTCAGATACCAGTCCTCCATGGAGAGTTAAGGCTGCTAAACTACAAAGCATAAATACATCCTGTATCTGACAGCCATCAACTTGGTTATGTCATCATTTTAATATTTCAATGAAGTATCTAGTTAGACCACTGAGTTGAGAGAGAGAGAGAGAGAGAGAGAGGGAGAGAGAGAGAAGAAAAAGGAGGAGGAGGAAGAACGAAGAAAGGAAGGAAGGAAGGAAGGAAGGAAGGAAGGAAGGAAGGAAGGAGGGAGGGAGAGAAGAAGGGAGGAAGAAACTTCTGAACTGGTTTTTGCTGACTTGCATAAGGTGTCTCTATGTAAATCGAGAATCCTAAAATTGCAGAAATGAAAAACAGTAGGACAGTTCAATGACTCCTCCAAAGGCAAAATAAAGAATGTTTTCAGGTTGGCCATTTGGAAACTTGGACATAGGATAGAAGTACAGTCTATATACAATTTTGTCTTCTCTCTCCTTCCCAGGCCCATTTTTCAATTTGGAATTTTCTTGGCATCACTTACCTCATTCTCCTTTCAAAGCCATTTTGTACTAATATGTCATTTATATGTAAACCTTTGACCTTTCCTTGTTTGCCATGAAAGAATGCTCATTGGTATGTATCAGCTGAAAGAGGGTTTTTGTCACATCCCTGAAAGGGTAAAGAGTCACTAATGTGGTCTCTTAGCCCTAAAAGACTTTAATGCTCCTTTGCTTATCTTTGATCAACTTGGTTGGAAAACTCTAATTATATTTAAAAAAATGTAACTATCATAATGTCAACCACATTTCACCTTCTTTGGTATCCCATGATTCTTTGCACTAAGGTCTCAAGGCCAGGCCTTTGCTGACTGCTTGATAACTGAATGAGTGATTATCCTCCTTGTTAATGGACAATGATATAGAAAACTCTCCCAAACGTACAGAATATTAATGAGAAGCTGCACACGCTGAGATAAGACTATAAGATGCGGCAAGCAATCACTTATAAGAACATTATAAAAATATTCATAGTCAGAGATGTAGCTGGACTGTATGTGGGTGGGGGGTGTCTCCATGTGACAAGTAAAAGGAAAACTGGGAGAGGCAGTCCCTTATGAACCAAAAGGCCGTAGTCTGAAGATGATGCTTTCCCCTGCCTGGGTTCTAAAATTGACTTTTGTTGCATTAGGAAAAAATAAACTTGGTGAGATCTCATCACCCATTTTGAAACAGGATGGAGAAAGACCTTGCCTCTTTGCCTCCTTAATTCATTTGGTGCCAGGGGCAATCTGTCAAAGCTAGCATTTCAACAATATGCATGCCAACCAGATGCCAAGTATTTAAGAATTTCTCTACCCTCCCATCTCCCCTTCTGTGGCATGGTGGCATTGTTGTCAGTTTGATCTGAACACTGTCCTCAGCAACTCTTATAAAAGGTAGGAAAGTAATTCCTATTTCAACTCATTTTGTTTCCATAGACATAGTCTGGTTCTACTAAGAGAAAAAAAAAAACTTTGTTCTTCCTTAATACTCCTCCCTTCCCACTTTCTCTTCTTGAGAAAGCCACGGGCCCTGAAACATTACTATTTGTAATTATGCCATAACTATAGGTCCATGGAAGGAGTCTTAGAGGTGATCTAGTCTAGCCCAATCAATTAACAAGTATTTGTTAACGATATACTATGAGTGAGGCAATAAAGAAAAATAATTCCTACTCACAAGGACCCTTCATTCTAATAGGAGACAAGAAATACATTCATAGTTATATCCAAAAAGAGAAGAAATACAAAGAAATACAAAGTTGTATAGTAACTCTTAACATAGGTTGGGAAGAAGGAAGCTAACCTTTCCTTCTCTTAACAGATGAAAAAATTGAGTTGGAAAAATCTCTCTCTCTCTCATAGACACACACACACAGATATATATATATATATATATATATATATATATATATATATATATATATATATAGAGAGAGAGAGAGAGAGAGAGAGAGAGAGAGAGAGAATTGAATTTGAATATAGATCCTCTGGCTAGAAATCTAGCAATGTCTTTTTTTTCTGTTATCATGCAACCAGAATCAATCCATCAATAAGCATTAATTAAACAGTAAACATGTGTCTGACAATATGCTAAGCACTCAGGATATTGGTCCTTGCTGGTTCAAAGTTTCCATTTTAATGGAAAAGGAGAGAGTTAGTCAGCTGGGTAGTGTAATGGATAGAGCACTGACCTTGGAGTCAAGAGGCTCAAATCAAGCCTCAAACACTGAATTAATTACCCAGCTGTGAGACCTTGGGCAAGTCACTTAACCCTACTACCTTGCAAAAAACAACAAAAAAGCTATTACAAAAAAGGAATAGGAGAGAGAAAGAAGACAACTTGAAAACAAGTAGTTACATACAAGATTAGGGGAACATGGTCAATGTTTTGTTTGACTCTGTATATCTGTTGCTAGGATTTTGTTTTTCTTTCTTTTTGTACCAAATGGAGGAAGGTGAAAGGGAGAGAAAAGAGATTTTTGCAAACTGAAAAACAGAAATTGGTTTCCCTATGATGCCATTCATTGTATGTCTGTAAACCTGAAGGATTTAACACAGATGAGAGGGAAGCTGTGGTCAGTCAGGTACATAAGGAGACACAGCAATAGACCCTTTGCCTAATCACTGAGAATACAAGAATTAAACAAAAACTATCTTATTGAAATGTATTAGGTTTTTTTTTTTTAGGTTTTTGCAAGGCAATGGGGTTAAGTGGCTTGCCCAAGGCCACACAGCTAGGTAATTACTAAATGTCTGAGACCACATTGGAACTCAGGTACTCCTGACTCCAAGGCCAGTGCTCTATCCACTGTGCCACCTAGCTGCCCCTGAAATGTATTAGTTTTGCTCCCCCAAAGCAGAAGAGAATAAATGAATGTGAAGGACCTTTGCCATAGGATGTACTAAGAAGTTTCTAGGGGGAGGACGTTTGATGGATGGCATCAGGCAACTTAGATTCGTAATTGTCTTTCCAAAGCTGAAAGTTTTAAGACCCTTTCCACCCCAGGGCAGTGATAAGGAGAGACAGAGAAGAAGAATTTATTAAAGCACCTCCTATGTGCTGGTCACTTTCCAAGGATCTCATTTGATCTCAGCACAATCCTGTTAGATAGGAGCCTATTTTATATAGTAAGAAAGTCTGGATAAACGGGGAGATACCAGGAAGGAGGAAACATATTGCTGATAGAAGAGGAAGGAGGGGAGGATACCAAAGAGCCAGCTTTGTGAATTTAATGCATTTTTTTAGGTGTTTGCAAGGGTTAAGTGGCTTGCCCAAAGCCACACAGCTAGGTCATTATTAAATGTCTCAGGTCGGATTTGAACTCAGGTCCTCCCGACTCCAGGGCCAGTGCTCTATCCACTGGGCCACCTAGCCATTTTTTTTTTTATGTTTTGCTGATAATATTGAAACACACCCACACACATACACACACACTCACACAATGTTGCAATTTCACAGGTCATTCAACTGAGCTGGTAAGGAGCAGAGCTGGAATTCGAATCCAGCTCTCTCCTAAATCCAGGTCCAGTGTTTTCTTCATCCCTCTCCCACCCCCTTGACTTCTTAGCTGTTTCCTTTGCTTTCACTTTTCAAAACATGCTGAATTGGAGTCTTCCTTAGGGTTTGACTGAATTCTTTACAATTCTTTAGGACAGAAAAGTTCTCAGTTATATAGAGAACACAAACAGACTGGTGGCAAAGACCTCTTTGGCAGTGCCCGTACAGGATATAGTTTGAAAAATTGCCAACCCAATTCAGTGAGTTCGTAAGAATTAATGAAGGGTTGTTTTCAAAATAACTAGTTGTTTGACTAAATTCAATTTTTTTTGTGTGAAGAGAGCTACCACTGTCCACTCTCCAGCATCAAACTGGTGTCTGTCTAAAGAGATAGCTTTCATCTTTAAAACAGTCATTTTTAGTGCAAATAATAGAGCTCTTCTCTTCCCTCTACTCAATTAAAGGATCAAACATTTCAATGGAGGTGCTCATAGATTCAATCAAACTAATCACAAAAATACTAAGTATTATTAAGGGACTTTCCTACAACGTGTGAGAAAGTCCTTACCAAATCTGAGAGGACGATAGAACTTTAAGTCCTGGATGAAAAAAGATGACTAGGAAAGAACTCTTTTTTTAAAATTATTTTTTATTAAATATATTATTTGAGTTTTACAATTTTCCCCCCAATCTTACTTCCCTCCCCCCACCCCCCACCCCATGGGAAGCAATCTGTCAGTCTTTACTTTGTTTCCATGTTGTTCCTTGATCCAAATTGGGTGTGATGAGAGAGAAATCATATAGGAAAGAACTCTTGATTGGCTAAGAAAATCAGACAAATCTCAGAACTATGTATAGATACAGCAAATGTATCTAGTGATGATCTAATTCATGATTTTTCTTTTGTTTTGTACTGCCTGTTCTTATTATACCAACTGAGTACATGATCAAAAGTTAATTGAGAGCCAGGTGTAAGCGGTACCTGCCTATAATCCCTGAATCCAAGTGGGTTGAGGCTGGTGTTCTGAACTGCAGTGTGTTAAGCCAGTGGGGTGACTCCACTAAACCCAGGATCAAAGTGGTGAGCCCTTGAGGGGAGAGGTCAACTAGCTGCCTCAGGAGGGGTGAAATGAAAAGGAAAGGTAAGAAAAAACAGCTTTTGTGCTGTTCAGTAGTGAGATCAGGTCCTGTGAGTAGCTGTCGTCTTTAGAGGCTGGGAAAGATAGCAAGACTTAGTCTAAAAAAAATTTAAAAAGAGGAAACTGGCAAAGTAGTATATATATATATATGGAGTGGGGCAGAGGAAGAGGGTTCTAATTGAAAATAATAATCACACAACTGTCCCCTGGGGACCTGGTCCACTGGTCCACAGAGTTAAATGAAATTTGGGGGAACAACCACAAATGGATTGTTATATTACTGGCAACTTCAAATAAACCTTTAAGGTCCCTACACTCTCCAAAGGTATATGCAGGAAGGGCCTTTAGGAGGTTATCCAGACCAATGTCCTCATTTTTCATATGAGGCAACATGATTTATAAAGAGCTGATGTCTTCACAAGGGCAACATTGGGTAAAAGCTGGTATTTACTAGGAGTGTTGATTTTTGCTTCTCTACTAGCTCTTTAGACCATAAAGTAAGGTACTTAGTCACATTGTACCCAGTAATTAAGATTCTTGGGCTTTTAAATATGATTGAATGGCCTCTAATGTTGTTTAAATCAATGAAACATCCCTGAGTCCATTTACATCAAGAGGGACATAATTTACAAGGCCTTGGAAATTTGGTAGATTAAAAAGAAATATGTTTTTCTTTCCCCCAAAATAAATACTTTCTCCACTCTGGCTTAAAAATGAACTCCAATATGATTTATGAAATGGCCTTATTTCTGCAAGGTATTGTGATTCCTGAAATAATGAAGTATAGTACTTGAAAACCACATTTAATTTACTCTGAGGGAAGCAAGCTAATGGTGTGCGAGGTTGCTGGGGAAACAGCAAAGCTTCTCCAGACCTGTGTTGTGTTAGGGAAGGAAGCTGAGATTTCACAATTTATTCATGCCCAGAACTCTGGAGGCCTCCAGAATTTTAGCAACACATCCTTAATTTTGCATCAAATATTCATGCCCCTTTTTAATCTGCTCTTATTTTGGGTAGACTATGGAAATTTATAAAGGGGAGGGGGGGGGAAACTACTTTGAGACTTTAAGCTGCGCCTTATCACAGCACCCCCCACCCCACCCCCAGCACATTTTTACATTATTTGCCTCCAACCCGATTCAATAAAAATGACATCTTGTCTCAGCAGCCAAGCAGCAAGCTCATTTCAAGCCAGAGGAGCTAATTTCTTGTTCAACTATAGGACAGGTTCCTTGGTGTGAAGACAACAAACTTTTGGATCCAATAGAAGATGGATTCTCTCAAGGAATTGTTGGTCCATGTCTACAAACCTCCAGTTGTTTCGATAATTCTGGGTGGAGGTAGAAAGGGGAGATATTTTTGATAAAGCATGCAGCGTTATATAATAGATGGAGTTTGAGATCTAGAATCAGGAGACCTAGAGTTGAATCCTGTTTCAGAAATTGCTTAGTTAGATATGGGATCAGGAAAACTAGGCGGGGAACCCTAACTCCCATTTTTCCTGTATGACCTTGAGGAACTCACTTTAGCATTCTCTGATTCAGTTTTCAAATCTGTAAAGTGAGGAAACCAGATAGCCTCAAAGGTCTCTTCCACCTTAAATCTATAATCCTATGTTAATTGTTTCTTGGCTCTCTGAGTCTTAACTTTATCATCTTTAGATTCAAGATAATAATATTGGTAGTGCCAACCTAACAGGATTATTGTGATGCCATTTTGTACTTGGAGAGGCAACCTGGTGGAGAGACTGGAGGGCTACTTTTTTTGTTATTCAATTGGTTTCAGTTGTACCCAACTCTTCATAAGCCCATTTGGGGTTTTCTTGGCAAAAATCCTGGTTTGCCATTACCTTCTCCATCTTATTTTGCAGATGAGGAAACTAAGGCAAACAGGGTAAAATGCCTTTGCCCAGGGTTATACCCCTTGGAAGTGTCTGAGGCAGGATTGGAGCTAGTGGAGATGAGTTCACTGTAGCACCTAGCTGCTGCCTGGGCTACATTTAGTAGTATTTAGTGTCATTAGCCTCATAAAGATGTCTGCATCGCCTAGGTCCACTGACTTGTTTTGAGTCTTAAATGAAATGATGTACCTAAAAGACTTTAAAATTTTTCTATCATTAACATAAAGTGCTCTAAAATGTGAGTTTTTGTGAAAATGTCTGTTTAGCCTTATTTACTTAAAAAGGAGGGAGCGGTTGAGGGAGCAGGGGGAGGAAAGGTGTAGGATTTTTAGATTTGTCAGAAAATGGCCAGCTTTTTACTTCAGTGTCCCTGTGTAGATATATTGATATATTTATTGTAGAGCATAATATAAGTAATTACCTATTGCATTGATAAATGAATTATTACACTATGTACTACAATAAACTGACTAGATCAGCAATCTAGATTGTTTTCATAGTTGAAAAATTGGGCAAAAATAATTGGGCAAAAAAGGAATAATATAAAAAAGAAGGATCATTTTTGTCAAAAAAGAAACTGGTTTTGGAGACAATCAGTTGTCAAAATATAGAAAAGAACAATTGAAAAAGCATTTATTAAGGGTCTACTATGTGTCCATTAAGGTCTGGCAAATACAAAGAAAGAAAAAAGACAATTTCTGCTCAAAGAAGTTCACAGTCTAATGGAGGAAACAAAATACATTTGTGGAGCAAGGATATAAGAAAGTATAAGAAGATTGGAGAGGTAGGAGGAGTTCTGATTATGAATGTCTTTGAATACAAATATGTCAGTGAGTCACAAAACTGATCATAACTTTTCACTCAGTGATTCTATTATTAGAACTTTGTCCCAAAAATCTTGTGAAAAGGGAAAAGGGATTTATCTGTACAAAAATATTCAGTTATATTTTAATAGAAAAAAATAGAAGAACCCCTGTATATCGATTGGAGAATAGCTGAACAAACAATATAATTGATGCCCTAATATAATTAATATGAAGTAGTTAAAGAAATATGCAAAAATCTATACAAAGTGATGTGAAATGGCTACAGGATCAGAATGTATACATATTTACTATGACTATTTTTTAAAAATAAAACTTCAGACACACTTAGAAAGGAACACAAAGAAAACTTATTTGTTGTTTGTAGTCTTTTCATTCATCTAATGCTACTTTATAAAATGTTAAGGGTATATAAGATGGCATCCCTCATTTTAATGATTGTTCTTTTGTAGTGGTTATTAAATTTAAATTAAAACTATGGAAGAGAGAATTCAAATGGCTAGTTTGGCAAAGGACGCAGCTAGGTGACACCCTGGAGTCAGTAAAACTCATTTTCCTGTATTCAGTTCTGACCTCAGATATATTTACTAGCTTGTGTGTGATCCTGGGCAAAACACTTAACTCTGTCTCAGTTGCCTTATCTATAAAATGAGTGGAGAAGGAAATGGCCAACTACTCCAGGATCTCTGCCAAGAAAACCCTAAATGGGGTCCCTGAAGAGTAGGAAGCAACTGAAACAATAAGAAGTTTGATAAATGATCCTTCTCTATGTTTCTGGGTTAACCTATACCTCTTATATAAAACTTATAAAGGTCACAATAAATAAATTTTTCGTCAAGAGTGAGAGGGAATTTTAGAGACCATTTCGTTCAACCATTTAATTTTACAGATAAGGAAACTTAACTGGTAGAAATTAAGGAGAAAATACTCATCACTTAGTTGATGGTTCTGATTTTTAATGATTCATTTTTAATTTTTATATAATAAGTTTGATTATGGGCAGTTAGGTGTCTCAGTGGATAGAGCACTGGCCTGGAGTCAGGACGATCTGAGTTCAAATTTTGTCTCAGACATTTGATACTTACTAGTGACTATATCTGACAATAAATACAACATTCTATTCCAATTATCTGAGAAGAAGGTGGTCTGTTTTAATATATGTTCTTTGGGACCATTATTGGCTTTTGAATTACTTAAGACTTTTCTTGCTTTCAGTGAGTTTTTCATTTACATTGGTATAATCATTGTGTATGTTATTCTCTTGGATCTGCTTATTTTACACTATACTAGTTCATATAAATCTTTCTATAGTTCTCTAAATTCCTTATAGGCAATATTTCTTTCTTCACAATGATATTCTATTGCATTTATATGTCACTCAGTTTTCATTTACATGAACAAAAGGATAGAGTTGAGAAGTCAAAAGAATATTCCGAGATGAAAAGAATCATAGCATGCAAAAATGGAAAGGAATCTTCAAGAATTATTCCAACCCTCTCATTTTACAAATGGGAATATTGAGGCCTATAGAAAGGAAGTGACTTGCCCACAGTCACCTAGTATTTCATTAAAGCATAGGACCAGAATTCAAATCTCTGTTTTTCTTTTTCAAAATGTCACTTATCTATTTTTTACTTTCTTTTTAAAAAAATTGAATTCCTAACTCTCTCTCTCCCTCCCTTCTGTCCTTTATCCATTGAGAAGGCAAGCAATATGATATAGATTATACAAAGTCATGTAAAACATATTTCCATTTTAACCATGTTGCAAAAGAAAATATACAAGCAACAAAAAAAAGCAAGTGAAAAGTCTATCTTTCAATCTTCACTCAGAATTCATCATTTTTATGCTGTGGATATCAGTGGATAACACTTTTTCTGATGAGTCCTTTGGAATTGTCTTGCCTCACTGTCTTCATCAGAGTACCCGAGTCTTTCATAGTTGACCATTGTTACAATACTGTTGTTATTGTGAACAGTGTTCCCCTGGTTCTTCCCACTTCATCTTGTGTAGAGCCACCAAGTTTTTCTGAGACCACCCCACTCATCATTTCTTATAGCCCAATAGTATTCCATCACAATCACATACTTGAACTTGTCATTCCCTAATTGATTGGCATCCCCTCAAAGGGCTGCTGACATTGGAAGAAAGGTTATACTTTCGCTCTTTGACTACAGAGGCCCAAACTAGAAGTAAAAGACAAAAATTGCAGGCAGGCAGATTTCAGTTCAGTGGAAGGAGAAACTTAACAATACGAGTTGCCCCAGAGTGGCATGAGGTGCCTCATAAGGTAGTGAGTTCCCCATCACTCTTAGTCTTCAAGCAGCGACTGAATAACCACTTGACAAGTTATACAGTAAGAATTCTTGATCAGACACAGGTTGGAATCCATGATCTCCAAAGTCCCTGATAAACTGCCAATTCTCTGTGAGAATTGAAAACTCTTTAAAGCAGACAATTGCTAAGCATTTATGAAGCACCTACAATGTCCCAAGCTTTCATTTTTCTGAGATAGTATGAATCACGTTGACACTAGCAAGGCAACAGACTCTCACTTGTCAGATATCCTGGCTCCCAGTAGGTTCTTCATAAATAAGAATAAATACTGGGATATATTGGTATTGGGAAACCTCCCTCTCCTAATGCAGGTGGTGGGCACCTTCTTGGCAATCGAGAGTCTTATAAAATTGCTCTGAGCCAGTGCTTTAGGGGGACCAGGATTTCCCCCAAGTCATATAGTTAGTATGTGTCAGAGTAGGACCCGAGCCCAAGTCTTTCTGTCTCTGAGACTGGCTCTCTAGCCACAATCTCACTTCATAAATTGGTGATAAAATGAATGAAAGCGTTGAGGAATTCTTGATAAGTTTTGGCAGAATTTTCACAGTTACTCCAGGATCAGAAGAAACCTTCCATTATTATTTCAGTGAAAATGGTATAAAAACTAGGTAGTGAGCAAGGAATAGGCAATGGCATTTTAATTTTTATTTATATTTTAGATTAGTGTCTTTTAAAAAAAACCGGCACAATTTTTGGATATATTTTAGTGCAAAAATGGGCCTTTGTTTAACATGAAAGCTTGAGGTCATTATGAAAGCTTTGCCATTTCCCAAAGGCAATCTAGTCTGCTTTCCTCCTCCTGTTGAATTCGGGGGCCCAGCTCATTGTTCATTTTCAGCGTCTGCCCAAGATGTATGGACTGGTGTAGCAGCTCTTTAGATTATTCATCCAACTCTTAGATCGTAGTCTCCATGATAGACTTTCTTCGTTCACTCCGTGTTTCCTGTGTGGATAGTTAGGCCAAACTCTTTTTGAAAAATCATGATTCATTAAGGGATTCTGCAATGGTTTGGGGCTTGATGCAATCAGCATAATGTTATTTCTCCATCAGGAGCATCTGGAATATCCCACCATCTATTGGGAATTCATCTTCAGTTTGGATTTTGCACTGACCTTCCTTTGTGATGCTGAAAACCTTTGGCAAGCATGTATCTCCCTGCTTTAAGCCTCACTTGATCCTGACATTCAGAAGAATACTGTATAAAATAATCTCTGTGCTTGCACCTATAAAAAATTTTGCATATTCTTAACCACTACATGAAAGAGACCCTGTTGGAGAACTTTGAAGACTATATTTTGCTTTATTGGCTCAATGCTTTTATTTTTTATAATTAACATAAAATTGGGGCGGCTAGTTTGGCGCAGTGGATAAAGCACCAGCCCTGGAGTCAGGAGTACCTGGGTTCAAATCCAGTCTCAGACACTTAATAATTGCCTAGCTGTGTGGCCTTGGGCAAGCAAGCCACTTAACCCCATTTGCCTTTGCAAAAAAAAAAAAAAACTAAAAAATTTATAATTAACATAAAATTGAACAAATTTGGTTGAACAAATAATAAACAGAGAAAAATCTTATATTTTCTACATAATCAAATGAGTGACTTTGAAGATGTATTTTTCTGCAGACTATCATTTCGGAAACCCTTCCTATATTCTATTCCTAATCACGCTTTCATTATGTATATTACTAATGGTCTTTTACCTTCTTTCACAATTTCCCCTTCTTTGAGATAGCTTAAAAACAATCCATGGTCAAACCCAATCAATCTTTCTCAATTTTTCTTGAGTGCTATTTCCATGTCTTCATGCATCAGGCTTTATCACCCAAATAAGATAGTTCCTCAGAGAGCATTATAAGAACAAATTACTATAGAAATGTTGGCAAATCTGTTCTATTTCACATTATTTATTGTTCTTTCAGTTTTATCTCTAAGTATTCTTGGCATGATCTGGCTTAGTTGACTCTCATGCCAAACTTTTTCTAGGTTTGCTCTGTTTATCTGCTGTGTGGTTTTGTTTTGTTTTTGCTGTTTTATGAAGTAATACTATTTATAATCTTTCATCATCCTCTTTTTGTATGTTTTGCAAGTCTATTTTAAGCAGGGTATGTCTTTTCCTGGCAAGGAGAGCAAGGGGTGGTTAATGTGGTTTCTGAACGCCTTTGATTCTCTCAGCTGTAGTGATTGTTTTGTGACAGTGAATCTTCTCACAAATGTAGATAATTCAACAATTTCTTTACTTTTTGGTGTCACTAGCTTGCTTAAATTGGTCCAGACAGAACTTTTGTAAATGTATGTAATGTCTTATTTCTTTCCTTCTATTTTGGTATTGATTTTGACCTTTTCTTAACTCGTGATCTGGCTTCACAAAGACGTCTGCTTTGGAAATGATTTCTGTGTCAGTAGTGAGATATAGTCAGCTTCATTTTCTTCAAAGTTAGATCAACATGGAAAGAGCCTTCCAGTTTTCTTCTTGAAGAAAAGTATTCATAATGCACAAGTGTTTGGCTTCTGAGTAGTTTTCAAGCTTCTGTTCCTTTTCAATTCTTATGTACCATGTTTTTTACCTCCTCTCTTGTTCCCATGTTTACATTATTATTTTGATATCTGCTACTAATACAAATGGTTCCCATTTAAAATTATGTTAAGATTTAAAAGTGCTTTCAGTACAGCAATCATAGGAGGTAGGGAACATAGGTATTATCTTTTGACTTAGAGGATCCAGAAGACTTGACCATAGTCATAGAGACAATAACGATCAGGAATGAGACCTGAACTTTTCTCAGACCTCCAACTCATTTCCTCTTAGACTGCCTCTCTCAAAGAAATGGAAATTTTGTTCCCCCATGGTGGTGAAAGAAGCTGATGTAAATGGTACCATTTCTGGAACTTGAGGCATGCAAGTGCCTATAATGGGACATAATTTTACAGATTCAAATTTCAATATATTCAATGGCAGAAAATTCTGCTTTCCATTGCCCAGTGATCATTCTTTCATGAGCTATTGGATATTAAAGTGAAAATCCAGAGTCTTTCTATATTTTGCCGTGTGAATAGTAATAAACTTGATAGTATAATTTTTTTTCTGGAAAAGATAGGACATTGATTGCTCAGTGTCCTCACTCACCATCTCTGTGATTCTCCAGATAACAAATGGTCACCATTCCCCTATATGTGTCACAGCTTGTTGTCAAGAACTGTCATGCTTTTGTATTTGTATTCTGAGCATCTATCACAGTGTCTGAAACACAGTAGGCAGGAAATAAATTCTTTTTAATTTTTTCAAATCTATACTTCTATATTTTACATGTTTATCAATTACATTTTTATGCATTTATAAATTTGGCAAAAAATATGTTCATTATTGGAAAAGTCAGCAAATATGCATTTGTTAATCCCTTTCTGTACATGGCCTTAAATACTGGAGATACAAAAAAAGGCAAAAAAAGCCCCATCATCCCAATCCCTACCCTCAAGAAGCTAACATCTTAACGGGGGGAAGACAACTTTTTAATAACTAAGGGCATACAAGAAATGCTGGGGGTATTGAAAAGGGCCTCCTATAGAAGGTGTGATTTGAGCTAAGTCTTAGGGAAAAGTAAAGACTTAAAAGATTTGAAGGAAGACAGGGATGTAAAGAAGTGGAGATGACAGGGCAGAACATTCCAGGTATCATTGTAAGGCTACAGAGATGGGAGATGGAGTGTCATATCTGAGAAAAAAGTAAGCCAGTGTAGTTGGATGACAGACAGAAAACAGGGAAGCAGACTGTAAAAATAGGAAGGGACCAAGTTGGAAAGAACTTAAATGCTAAACATTTAAGGAGGTAAGAGAAAGTCACTGGGGCTCACTGAGCAGTGTTGAAATGATCAGACATATGCTTTAAAGAAATCACCTTGATATCTGAATGAAGTATAGAATGAATAAGAGAGGGAATTGAGACCAGTTACAAGAGTATTTTAGTATTGCACATGATGGGGCACAGAGGTCTGAATTCGGTTGGTGGCTGTGTGAGTGGAGAAAAGAGAACATATACAAGAAATAATGTGGGATGGGTGGGAGAGAGAAGTCAAGGATGATACAAAGGTTGCACACCTAGGTGACTAGAAGGCTAAAGTAGTACCCTTGTCAGCAATGTTCTTTTAGTCCATTTTTTCCCAAGGCAAATGGGGTTAAGTGGCTTGCCCAAGGCCACACAGCTAGGTAATTATTAAGTGTCTGAGACTGGATTTGAACCCAGGTACTCCTGACTCCAGCGCCAGTGCTTTATCCACTGCGCCACCTAGTTTTTAGTCCATTTTTGAGGAAGACTGCGATAGCAGGGAGGTGATGCCATCGCAAGCACATGAATTTATTTTCAGTCAGGCCAGGCTGTGCTAAGTTACCAGCCTCACTTTCTCCTCCAGAGCCATCTGGGTCTAGTGGCCAGATAAGAATCAGGACAATTGGGGAGATGGCCCTGGAGGTGAAGCAATTAGGGTAAAGTGACTTGCCCAAGATCACTCGGCTAGTAAGAGTCAAGTGTCTGAGGCTGGATTTGAACTCCTGTCCTCCTGACTCCAAGACCAGTGCTCTTACCACTTGCACCACCTAACTGCCCCCTGTCAGCAATAAGGAAATTGGGGAAAAAAGGAGAGTATGGGGGAAGAATGATGAGTTCTATTTTGGTCATATTGAATTTGAAATGAGACATCCAATTTTAGATGTCCAAAAAGGCATTTTTTTTAGGTTTTTGCAAGGCAAACTGGGTTAAGTGACTTGCCCAAAGCCACACAGCTAGGTAATTATTAAGTGTCTGAGACCGGATTTGAACCCAGGTACTCCTGACTCCAGCGCTGGTGCTTTATCCAATACACCACCCAGCTGCCCTAAAAAGGCAATTGTTAAAGCAGGACTGTAGTTCAGGACTACAGCTGCCTTTATGCATTTGGGAATCATCTAAATAGAGATTCTAATCGGACCCTTGAAAGTTGATGACAACACTAAGTGAGATAGCTAGATGGAAAGGAAAAGGGAGCTTAGAACAGAGCCTTAGGAGACACACACAGTTAATGACATGACAAATCAGCAAAGGAGATTTGGGGAGAGCAGTCAGACAGGTAGGAGGAGAACCAGGAGAGGGGTTGTGAAAACCTAAAGAGAAAAAAAGTATCCAGCAAGAGGTGACCGATAGTTGTCAAATGCTACAGAGAGGTAAAGAATGATGGAAATTGGAAAAAGATTTTTAGATTTGGCTCTGAAAATGCCATTGGTTATTTTGGAGAGAACAGCTTCAGTTGAATGATGACAGAAGCCAAACTGCAGAGAATTTAGAAGAGTGAGAGGAAAAGAACTGGAGACACCTGGTGTATTCAAGGAGAGTAGCTGAAAAGGAGGGATTGGAAAATGATCACTAGAGGGGATGTTTGGATCAGGTGAGGGTTTTTAAAAGATGGGGAAGACATAGGTGTGTTTGTAGGCAGCCAATGTCTTTGCCAATCTTTAACTTTTTAGACTCTTAGAGTGATCAGGTTGGACTCTCACTAGTATTTATGATTTCTTTGTTTCTTTTTAAATCACAGATGATCTTTGACTTTCAAAGTCTTTGAGACTAATAAGGCTGCTAATGAAAAAGGCAAAGAAATGATTCAGAAGTAAAGCAGATATATTGCAAAAATAAAAAAAAAAAAACAGATGTTGGATCTCCAGAAGCACCAGGGATTAAAATCATACCACATAGGCGATTCCCTCATGGGGAGGTAGAGAAGTGAGACAACTATCTGGATAAAATCCTAGGGTTTCAACACTGAAAGGAACCACAGAGGCCTGATAATCTAACCCACACATAGCAATCTCCTCTACAACACACCTGACAAATGTTAACTCAAAGACCACCAGTGATGGGCAACTCATTACTTCCTGAGTCAGCTCCTTCCATGTTTCTATGGTTTTCATTTTTAGAAAGCTTTTTCTTCCATTCCACCAAGAACTGCTCTCTGCAACTTTCACCTGTTACTTCTAGTTCCAGCCTCTGGAGTCAAACAGTTCTTATCTTATCCCCCTTCCATAAAATAGGAATTAAAATATTTGGAAACAACTATCATGTCTCCTCTGAGTCTTAGGATCCTAGATTTAGAGCTGTAAGAGACTTTGGAGGTCATCTAGTCCAATTTCCTCATTTGACTGATGAGAAACCTGAGGCATATGGAGGCTGTTACTTATCTTAAGTCACATAGGTAGCTAGTGTTAGAGACTGGATTTGAACCCACATCCTCTCACTCCAAACCAAATATTCTTTCTAATGTACCATGCTACCTCTTCCAGGCCATTCACTTCAACAGAAACTGCACTTTCTCACACCCTATACCAAGATAAGGTTGAAATGGGCACAGGATTTTGACATAAAGAATGATACATAAATCAATTAGGAAAAGAAAGAATAATTTATCTGTAAGATCTATGAAAAGGGGAGGAGATTATGACCAAAACAGAAATAGGGAACATTATAAAATGCAAAATAGATAATTTTGATTACATTTAATTTAAAAGTTTTTGTACAAATAAAACCAATGTAACCAAAATTAGAAGGAATGCAGAAAACTGGGAAATTATTCTTATAACTAGTGTTTCTACTACAGGTCTCATTTCTAAAATATATAGAGAAATCAGTCAAATTTATAATAGTCTAAGTCATTCTCTAATTGATAAATGGTTAAAGGATATGAACAGGATGTTTTCAGATGAAGAAATTAAAGCTATCTATAGTCATATAGAAAAATACTCTAAATTAATGTTGATTGGAGAGATGCCAACTAAAACAACTCTGAAGTAACAACTCATACCTATCAGATGGTCAATAATGCAAAAAAAGGAAAATGATTTATGTTGGAGGGAGTATGGGAAAACTGGGACATAAGGCACTGTTGGTGGAGCTGTAAACTGATCGAAACATTCTGGAGAGCAATTTGGAATTATTTACAAAGGGAAATAAAACTGTACCTACCCTTTGATTCAGCAGTATCACTACATGATCTGTATCACAAAGAGGTCGTAAGAAAGGGAAAAAGATCCATTTGTACAAAAATATTTATAGCAGCTCTTATTGAAGTGACAAAGAATTTGGATGCTCATCAACTGGGAAATGGCTGAACACATTGTGATATATAAATGTAATGGAGTACTCTTGTTCTGTAAGAAATCACGAGCAGGTGGATTTCAGAAAAGCATGGAAAGACTTGTGTGAACAGATGTTGAGTGAAGTGAGCAGAACCAGAAGAACACTATGCACATTAACTGCAACATTGTATGACGGTGAACTATGGCAGATAGACTTAGCTCTTCTCAGAAATACGGTGAACAAAGACAATTAAAATAAGTTTATTTACTCATTTTCTGCACTATATGCAAATATAATCTTTAGCATTCATTTTTATAAGGTTTTTTTGAGTTTCACGTTTTCTCCCTCCTACCCTTCCCTCCCCCTCCCCTTGACAATGATTCATGTGTTGTAGATTATACATGTATAACGGATGTTAAACATATTTCCATATTAGTCATTCATTGTGAAAGAAGAATCAGAACAAAATGGGAAAAACCACAAGAGGGGAAAAACATAATGCATAAAACCAATTTTTAAAAATAGTGTTCTTTGATCTCCCTTCATTCTTGATAGGTTGTTCTCTGGATGATGATGGTATTTTCCATCACAAGTCCTTTAGAATGATCTTTAATCATTGTACTGCTGAGAAGAGCTAAGTCCATCATCGTTGATCATCACACAATATTGCTGTTAATGTGTACAATGTTCTTCTGGCTCTGCTCACTTCACTCATTATCAGGTCATTTAAGTATTTCCAGGCTTTTCTGAAATCCATCCATTTATATTTTTCTTATAGAACAATAGTTCTCCATAACATTCATATACCACAACTTCTTCAGCCATTCCTCAATTCTTTGCCATCAGGATAAAGAGCTGCTATGAATATTCTTGTCCATGTGCATCTTTTTTCCTTTTTTAAAAAAATGATTTCTTTGGAATTCAGATCTAGTAGTGGTATTGCTGGATCAAAGGGTATGCACAGTTTTATAGTTCCTATTTCTCTCCAGAAAGGTTGGATCAGTTCACAACTTCATAGTCAAAGAATCAGTGCCCCAGTTTTTCCATATCCTCTCCAATACTGATCATTTTCCTTTTCTGTCATAGTGGTCAATCTGATGGGTGTGAGGGGGTACCTTCTGAGTTATTTTAATTGGCATTTCTCTAATCAATAATGATTTAGAGCATTTTTTTCATATGACAATTTAAATTAAAGCTACCTCTAATTTCTTCATCTGAAAACTGCCAAAGACAATTCTAAAAGACTTGTGATGGAAAATGCCATCCATATCCAGAGGAAGAAGTATAAAATCTGAATGCAGATCAAAATATACTATTTTCACTTTTTAAAATTGATTTTATGTTTTTCCTTTATCATGGTTTTTTTCCCTTTTGTTCTAATTCTTCTTGTACAGCATGACTAATATGGAAATGTGTTAAACATTATTGTATATATATATATATATATATATATATCCTATTTGTTTCTTGTTATCCTTCGTAACAGAAGACAATGATATCAAATGAATGATGATATGACATGTTCACTACTTTGATTATAGTTCTAACATAGATTACTCACAATCATGGTGTAGGGAGAGGGAAAGGAAGGAGGCAGAAAAATGGGGAACTCAAAAACTTACAAAAATCAGTGTTGAAAATTATCTTTACATATAATTGCAAGAAAATTTAATTTAATTAAAAAAAAAAGAAAATGCACTTTCCTCAATGATCTGAATCTAAAACCCAAGTTAGCTGACTCCTGGTGCCCTATGTGTTCTTTTTGGCCTCCTTCAGCAACAGTTATTTGTTTTGTGTGAGGGTCTCTGTAGGTATTTCTAGAAATAAAACTAAATGATCTTCAGAGTTCTATCTGGATCCAAGCAACACCCAAAGCAATTGTTTGATCAATTTTTCTCTAACTGAAAAATATCAAGCCAGGTAGAAAATGAAATATTACCCTGTCCTTTTGGTGGTGGATAGCCACAAGCCTGACTTCTGAATTTTGCTCTGGTCAGTATTTAAATAAACCTTAAGGTCATTATTGTAATTAAGCAAGTGGTTTCTTATTTTTTTCAATTTTCAGATAAAGTGTTATCAAAAGGAAATTAGAAATGAGAAAGAATTCATACTAATCCTTTTATTTTTTTAATTTTTTAAGTTTTTTTTTGCAAGACAAATGGGGTTAAGTGACTTGGCCAAGGCCATACAGCTAGGTAATTATTAAGTGTCTGAGGTCGCATTTGAACTCAGGTACTCCTGACTTCAGGGCCGGTGCTCTATCTACTGCGCCACCTAGTCACCCCCATACTAATCCTTTTAAATGTAACTTTTATTTTATTTCACTTTTTAAAATATTAATAAGCATCAGTTTTCTCTACCATACCTCAGTGAAAAACAATACTCTTTTGTAAAAATGTCAATAGTCAAACAAAGCATATTCTCATGTTGACCATGTCCAAAACTGTATGTCTCATTTTGCCCCTACTCCATCACCTCTCTATGAGGACATGGGGAGCCTGCTTCCCTTTTGAATCATGGTGGGGAATGGAGTTGATCAGAGTTGACAGTAATTTATCTTACCATTCTCTGCAGAAGCCTGGTGGCCTGAAAATGGGAGAAACTGTAAGCTGATAATATAGGTAGGCCATCCATAAGTTTATGACATTGGACTCATAGGAGACATAGATTAGGGAGAAGGATTCTCTCCATTAAGAAAGGAGAGGGGGCTACCTAGTACTATTCTAGTGTCAATTCCATGAGGTGCTTCCAAATGAGACATATGGCTGGGTCCTTGATCATGCTGTTTTTCCTTTAAAATGCCAGTCATAAATGGTCAAAGGATATGCAAAGGCAATTTACAGATGAGGAGATCAAAGCAATCCATAGCCATATGAAAAATTGCTCTAAATCATTAATTATTAGAGAAATGCAAATTAAAGCTTCTCTGAGTTACCACCTCATACCTCTCAGACTGGCCAATATGACCAGAAAGGATAATAATCATTGTTGGAAGGTTTGTGGGAAATCGGGGACACTATTATGCTGTTGGTAGAGCTGTGAACTCATCCAACCTTTCTGGAGAGAAATTTGGAACTACGCCCAAAGGGCAACAAAAATGTGCATACCCTTTGAACCAGCAATACCAGTACTGGGTCTATACCCTGAAGAGATGATGAAAAAGGGTAAAAACAACACGTGTACAAAATATTCATAGTAGCTCTGTTTGTGGTGCTAAAGAATTGGAAATCAAGTAAACGTCCTTCATTTGGGGAATGGCTTAGCAAACTGTGGTATATGTATGTCATGGAACACTGTTGTTCTATTAGAAACCAGGAAGGATGGGAATTCAGGGAAGCCTGGAGGGATTTGCAGGAACTGATGCTGAGTGAGATGAGCAGGACCAGAAAAACACTGTACACCCTAACAGCAACATGGGGGTGATGATCAACCTTGATGGACTTGCTCATTCCATCAGTGCAACAATCAGGCACAATTTGGGGCTGTGTGCAATGGAGAATACCATCTGTATCCAGAGAAAGAACTGGGGAGTTTGAACAAAGTTCAAGGACTATTCTCTTTAATTTAGGGGAAAACACTGCTATCTTCTTGTCTGATCTTGTTATCTCGTAGACTTTTTGTTTCTTCCTTAAGGATATGATTTCTCTCTCATCACAATTTGGATCAATGTACAACATGGAAACAATATAAAGCCTGACAAATTGCTTCCTGTGGGGGGGGGAGGGGGGAGGGAATAAGATTGCGGGAAAAATTGTAAAACTCAAAATAAATAAAATTTTTAATAAAACAAAAAACAAAAAAGAAATAAATAACTTTTTTTAAAAAAGATCAAAAAAATAAAATGCCAGTCATTTATTAAGCACCTACCTGTGTACCAGGGTGCTATGCTAAGGTCTGGTTATACAAAGAAAGACCAAGGACAGCGTCTGTTCTCAAGAAGCTCACAATCTAATGGTGAAGTCAACCTGCAAACAAATAAGCCATAAACAGGATAAATTACAGATAATCAACAAATGGAAGGCACTAATATTAAGGGGGATAGGGAAAGGCTTTTAGTAGAAGTTGAAATTTTATCTGAGGCTTGAAGGAAGAGATGAGCAGGGAGAGCATTCTAGATAGGGCAGATAGCCAATGAAAATGAATTCTATAGCTGGAGTGATTTGTGTTTGGGAACAACCTAGGAGGTTGATGTCACTGGTCTTGCAGAGTACATGGGGGCAGTAAGGATTGGTTGGGGTTTTTTATATATTCACTAGTTTTGAATTTCATCTATTTCTTGTGGTGACACAAGTGAAGAACAGTGAACTTGCTGAACCAATCACAGCAATAAGTTGTTTCTCATACAAAGAAAAATAAAATATTCCCCATACGTGTTCTTATGTCCAATTGGAGCATGAATGAATCCAACCAACACCTGAGCATCTATTTTTTAGTCTGATTATAAATATGAATGCCACTTCTATACACTGTACCTATTTGCGTTGCTGACAGTAGTGGGTTAAGGTTGAGTAAGAAGACTGGAAAAGTTAGAGGGGGCCATGAAACACTATGTAGGGATTTTCTATTTGACTCTGGAAGTGATAAGGAGCCACTGCAGTTGAGTGAGTGGGAGAGGAATGGGCAGTGTGTGACAAGGTCAGATTTGTGCTTTTGGAGGGAAGAGCCCTGGGGTAGGTAAACCAATCAGTTGGCCATAGTACCAGGAGGGTGACAGTGTGTGTTCAAAATGATGTTCAACCTTATAATTCCAACAGAAGCTCATTGATGGGTCTTATCAAGGAAGTTTCTCTTCATAACATCCAACGAGAAAAGATGGCTCTATTTATCCTGTTCAGGGATAACATATCTAATGGTAAGAATGGATTATGGAACCAGAGCTGAAAGGGACCTCAAAGTCTATCTGGTCCATCTACTGATTTTATTGAGGGGCGGGGAGGGAAGTAATTGAGGTCCAGAAAGAAGAATTGTCTTATTCAAGGTCACTAAGGTTGTAAATGATGGTGCCAGAAACTGAACCAGGTTCAAACACTCCCATTTCAGTAAAAGATTGTTAAAAAGAAATGACAGAAAAGAAACAAGGTTCAAAGGCCTTTTACTTTCCCCCAGAGGAAGATTTTTATTGGTAGGAGAATAAGCTCCTTGCAGATATGAATTGTTTTTCCTAGTTCCATATATAAATAGATTCTTGTTGAACAGAATTGAGTTGAATTGACTCTCTCAGTTAGAAGAGTCTTTTTTGCAAGGCAATGGGGTTAAGTGGCTTGCCCAAGACCTCACAGCTAGGTAATTCTTAAGTATCTGAGGTCACATTTCAACTCAGGTCCCCCTGACTCCAGGGCCAGTGCTCTATCCACTGTGTCACCTAGCCACCCCAGAAGAGTCTTTAGAGGTCATCTAATCATTTCTCCATCTCCCATTTTACAGATGAGGAAACTGAGGCACAGAAAAAAAGGAAGGACCTCATCAGAGTCAATGAGCTAGTTAGTACAGCCAGATCTCCTGACTCCAAATGCAATATTCTTTCCACTAAATTTCACTTCCATCCTCCTAACCATCAATTTGTAGTTTGCTTGGACCCAGATTGGGTCTTTCAATAAACAGGGGATAGTTCTGTTGGACTCCAAACCTTTGAGGCTACTCATTCCCTGAGCTGGCCCTCTGACATTGGCTAACCCTCCCCATCCCTAGCACCTACTATAGTGACTTGACCTTTATTGACTATTTCAAATCCACCAAATAGCTATGTGACTCCAAGCAGCTAGGTGCCACAGTAGATGTATTTCAGTCAAGGAGTCATGAAACCCTATTTCCAAATCTTCCTTCAGTCACTAACTAAATATATGACCCTGGAAAAGTCACTTAAGATTTTCTTGCCTCAGTTTCTTTATCTGTAAGTTGAAAATAATAGCACTCTATCTCATAGGTTTGTGTGAAGGTCAAATGAGGGAGTATCTGTAAAGTGCTTTGCAAATCTAAATGTTAGATATTATTTACTATATAAATCACCTTACCTTTCCTGGCCTCAGTTTCCTCAACTGTAAAATATCTGTAAGATTGTTATGGATAATTAGCATTGTAAGCCTTAAAGGACTAGAAATCTGAATTATTGCCATTATTGTTCAGTGCCTTCCTGGGGATAGGGGGAGAAAGGTACCAATGATAGTCCTTGGCTTCTGTTCTACTGGGGGTGGGAGATAGAAATGCAATATGAGGAGGGCAGACAAGTATAATATAAGGAGAAGCAAAATGGGGGGGGGGGAGAAAACACTTTCAGTTGGGGAAATCAAGGCAGGTTGTCTTGAGCTGAAATTTAAAGTTTACTCTGAAGCAAAGAGGAGATGAAGTTTATTACTGGGGGAAAAGACTACCTGAATGCTCAGACCTGGGGAGTGAGCAGCTGCCAGTGCAGTCTGACTTGGAATCACCTGAGAAATGGAAAATAAAATGGGAAAGAGAGATTATACCAACTTGTGCAGGGCAGTTTGTCCTTAAGGAAATAGGGAGCTACTGAAGGCTTCTGAGCTGTTGAGTGACCCCCACAGAGCAGTGTTTTTGTCGAATTGCTAAAATTAATGCTTCTATGGGGGACAAAAGCCTTACAAAATAAGCACAAAACTGTTAGAGTTACTTTGTCTTTGCCAAAGGGGCCAAGTATGAAAGGCAAAGAATGTGCTGGGGTCTCAAGTAATGTCTTGGCTTTTGGGGTCAGAAAAAGACAGTCTGTTCTTTATTTGTTATTAAGTAGAAACAGCATGGAAAAATGCAAAGAGGAGGAAGGAAGGAACGAAGGCCTGTGGGAAAGATGCTTTCGCCCTCTTAAAGTGTGCCTGGTTTAAAAAAAAGCAACAAAAAAGAAATCCAAGAACTAGGTCTCATCAGACAGACTTTTCAACTCATTCATTTATGAATTCATTCATTCAACACCCATGGTGTAATGAGAGGAGCTAGGGATTGGGAAGCAGGAGAGGATCTGGGTCTTCTGAGAAAAGTCAAAGGTTCAGGATCCCCCATCCTCTGGTAACAGCCCTGCCTTTGCAACCCAATTAAGACCAGGGGACAATAGTGGGAGAAGTGGAATTGTCCCAGTCTGAAGGATATTTCTGCTATTGTGATTTGAGTGGAGGGCAGCGGCCTGAAGGAAGGTCCCTTGAAAAGCTTTGTATGGCAGCCAGAATTGAAACCTGTGCTCCTGGGTGGTCTGCTTCCAAGTATCAGGCCCCTGAAAATGGGGATGTACATTTGGGGGTCATTAACAAAGCAGGATAATCAAATCTAGGAGACTTTATGGACCCTATCTAGGGCCCATTCTTCTGGAATTAAAAGACTTAGCCTGTAATTTATTTATTTTCCAATTTCAGATTTTTTCCCCCTCTTTAGTTTGTTTTGTGCTCTTTTCCAATCTGGCTAGCATTTGGTAGGGCCCTTCTGTGTGTCTAGCCTTGAATTTGGGATTTGCTGCATTTACAAAGATACAAATGCTCAATCATCCCTTGCCTTTGAGAAACTCAAAACCAAACATGTACATACGGGATGGTTTTTCAGGACAGAGAGAGCACTATTAACCAGGTGAATTAAGAAAAAATTCTCAGACAACGTGCCGGCTGAGCTAAGCCGAACTGAGCCTTTAAAGAAGACGTAAAAGATTATATAGTAGGCAGGTGAGAGGGGAGCTCACTGGTGGACAGTGGGGACAGCCTGGACAAAGGCCGGGCCCACAGAATTCAGGAAAGAGCCATCAGGCTGCTTTACCCTGAATGCAGAGTACATAAAGGGGAATAAAATGAAATAAGCCAGAACAGACGAGCTTGGGAACCGGGTAGTGAAGAGTTTTTCAGTGCTGAGTTGAGTTCATAATTTATACTCTGAGGAAAGATGAAGTCCCAGAAAGGCATCGAACAGGCAAGTTCTCTCTGCCCGTGAGACTTAGTCATTCGCATTGTCCTGCCACCATCCTGGGAGATCCAGAATCAAAGCTATCACTACTGATGTATTAGTTGGAGAGGTAGGAGACTTGGGTTTGGCTTGCCCCCCCCCATGCACAAACTTTGACTTTTATGAACTGTGCTCTCTTGGGTAGATCACTGATATTCCCTAAATGACAGGAAAAATGAGGCAGTGTTTCTGATATGCATGGTAGTCTGTAATATGGAGAGCAGCAACATGTGAGTTCTGAATTTTCCTAGGCAAGGCAAGGGTTTAGCTCTGAAGCTCTCTCTCATTATTTGAGACATCTCCAATAGGGTTCCCTAAGAAGGAACTTTCTGGACCCCCAAAGCAGGGAGAGACCTTACTGAAGAATACGGGGAGACCTTCTCTCTTTTAGGTTTGGGGCAGGACCTTCCTAAGCAATGTGAATCTGGATACTCCTGCCATTTCAGAGTGGGGTGGGACTGGAGGGACTGGAGGTGTATGGAATTATTCCTTGGGCTTCCCTGAGAGGGATCCAAGAGGGAGAAGTTCTAGGAGTTAGGGGTGCTGCCCTGCTGACTCTGATGGAGAGCTGTCAGGAGCTCTCTATCAGGCTTGGTGGGACCAGCAAAATCAATATTCATTTTTTAATTCAATTGTTTTTCTCCCCCGAGGCTCTTCCAATGGAAAGAAATCCTAAAATTGAAGGGATTCTTATTCTTTCTCTTGAACCAAATGAACAAGTGACTTATTTGATGAAAGTACTGACAAATGTATGAATTAGAATGAGATCAGTGTGGGCCAGACAAACTGTATTGACTCATTGCTTTTCTCATTAATAATAGTAACAAAAGAACACAACAAGAAAGACATACACAAGTAGGTAAGATTAATTTTAGGTAATAATAAATAATAAATAATAAATAATATAAATGTCCAGAAAGACAATCAAGCAGCTAGTTTTTATATTTATTCCAAGTAAAATCAATAATCCAAATACTGAGGAAAGCACAGAGCCAGAATCTATATATTATTATAAATAATTATAGATTATTATTGTAATTATTATAAATAATGTTATTATAAATAATAACATGTTTGAGTATTCAGAAGTTTCATAAACTAATAGATAATAAATCCTGATATTACAAATGAAAATTTCAAAAATATCCTTGAGAATTCAAGAAATTATATGGAAACCAGAGAATTATTTTGAATAAAATTGCTGCTCACAATTGCCCCCAAATAACATACCCACAAAGGATTAAGAATAATGTTTTAAATACATTTTGCCATTTCAAACACTCATTACCTTCAAAGTACAAAGAAAAACCTTTCAAAATCTAAAAAACTTAGTAGAAGAAATCAACCCCATGTAGGATCAGGAAGATATGTATACTCTCCCTTTCATCTCAGAAGCTACGAGGGTTGTTCTGAAGCTGTTTCCAGTGAACCCACAGAAGATACATTTACTTTGAGTTGCAATTTTGCCTACCTCTGCAAAGATTGCTGAACATCAACGAAAGTAGAGAAGCTATTTATCTTAGGACTATTTCTATTTCCCATCCTGCATGAAGAAGAGAAGAAATTATTATCATTATTACTACTTAGTGATACCTTGTATTTATTTATATAATACTTTAGGGATCTCAGGGTTTCTCTCTTCATATATATGTATATATACATGCATTATACATATATATTCTCATTTCATCTTTTAAAAAGAGGCGATTAAACTACTTCATTTGAAGGTTGACCTAGAGTCAGAAAAACCTTTGCTGAAGTTCCTGCCTCAGATACCCCTTAGCTATGTGATCCTTGGTAAAACCCCTTTCCTTTCTTGGTGTCATTGTCCCAGCTATAAAAAAAGAGAGGGACTACTCTAAGTCAATGCTGATTGCTGGACCCGAGTTCAAATACAGTCTCAGGCATTTGTGGTCTGTCAGACCTTGGACAGCTCTGTTTAGCAGGACAATTGTATTTGGAATTCGAAGCACAGCCTTTATTTAACTGGCTCAAATCCTGGCCCAACCACCTGATACCTGTGTGACCTTGGACTCGATGGCACCTAGAGGGGGCTTTTTCATATCTAAAGTTGTTTCTTTTTGATCCCTGTTTCTCCACTGAGCCCCACTTTCCTCCTTTGTAAAATGGGGTTAATAAATGTACCTACCTCACCAGGCTGTTGTGAGGGTCGAATGAATTTTAGAAATGTGAGTCATCACCAATCATCATCATTAGCAAGATCTCCAAAGATCTCTTCCCACCCTCCATCCCAAGAACAGCAACAACAGAACAGATCATCTAAAATATGCCACAAGCCAGGGGATAGACTATTTAAAGTGACTGAGGAGGGACATTTTCTTACTAAGCCGGGACCCCCGGGTTGAACAAGTTACATTCCCCAGAGCTGGTGCTCTGGGAGCTTGTTCCACATGTGGCGGGGTATCCACCTCTACCCCCACCCATCACCCCCCCCAACCTTTATTTCCACACACTCCAAAGCTGTCCCACTGAGCTTTGGCGGGGGGCCGGAGGCAGGTGTTTACCATGCAGCTCTCTTAAAGAAGATGCAAAGCTAAGAAGCACATGCTCCAGCTCGATCTTTATTCTCCTATGGTTTGTGATGGGGGGGGTCCCTCTTTCCCCCTGACCAATTACACCCCCCCTTTATGGAAATGTAACATTTTGTATGAATGGGAAGTAGGAGCCCCTCTGCATGCTAATGAGGGAGACAAAGTACCTCGCCTCTTATTTGCAACTGGGCCAGACCTTCCCATTAGTGAATTAAATCTGTTCAAATTTATTTACTAATATCTTCCAAGACCCTTCAGGCTCACCCCCTGAACTGTATTATATAGCCTCAAAAATAATTAGTAGCATGTAATGCACCTCCTGTTTATTTCTCCCTGGCGCCCTGGGGTCAGCTGGATGGTGGGGTGACCATCTGCATTCGCCTGGGAGAGGCTTGATTCTTTTTTTTTAATGCCTTACTCACTTGGGAAAATAGCTTTTCTCCTTTGCAATCTTTTAATTCAGGTGTGAGACATGAATATGCATCTTATCTCTAGCCTAGACATATATGTAATGTATGTATACATATATATACTCACATATATATTTATATAGAGATATAGATATCAAACTATCTCTCATGTTTTGTTTTCCTTTTCATGTTTCTTTCTCTTCTCTTTTTGTTTTTCTCTCCATTCCCCCTTTTTCCTTTCTCTTTCCCTCTACTCCCTTTTCTTCCTTTCTCCTTCTGCTTTCTCTCTCTCCTTTTCTCCCCTTCATTGTTCTTTCCCTCTCCTTTTTTCTTTTGTTTCCCCTTTCCTCCCTTCTTTCCTTCCTCTTTATTTTTTCTTTCTTTCTCTCTTCTTTTCCTACTCTTTGTTACTTTTCTCTTTCCCTCCCCCTTTTCTCTGCCTCTTTCCTTCCTTTTTCTTTTTTCTCCATGCTTCTCCCTTACTCTACCTTCCCTGCTTTCTCTTCCCTCTCCCCTACACTTCCTTACTTTTCCTCTCCCTTCCCTATCTTTCTTTCCTTCCTTTCTCTCTCTCTCTCTCTCTCTCTCTCTCTCTCTCTCTCTCTCTCTCTCCCCCCTCCTTTTTTTCTCTTCCTCCCTTCCCCTCTTCTCTTCTTCTCTCCTAGCGCCATCGGTTCCTGATGATGCTAAGGGCTGGGTTTTATCCATCTCAGATTTGCAAACACCTTTTCCCTCTTCTCTGAAGCTTGCTTGATGTTTATATTTACTGTCTGATCCCAAGGGCCAGCCTTTATTCCTTCTCATTATACTAATGCTAAAATGATTAGCACTCACTCTGTCTTCTCTTACGAAACCTTCTCATAATTACCTTGTAGTGGGACTCCTTCTTTGGTTGCTAATGAGCTTGCAATTTGCAAGATGCCAAATATTACAGGATGGAGGAAGCCCGTGCTTTGCTGACCCCTACCTTTGGCTTGAAAGAACTAGCCCTAGCTTTTCTTCTCTCTCTACAAATCTGTTTGGAAGCCTAGGGTGAGCTGGATAGAGCCCAGAGAAGGGCAGCCAAGATGGTGGAGGTCATACCATGTGAGAATCTCTTGGTTGAATGAACTGAAGGTGTTCAGCTTGAAGAAAAGAAGACTGGCGGGGGGGCATGGCACTGACTGCAGGAGGGAAGAAGTTAGATTTGTTCCACTTGGTTCCAGACAACCCTGTCAGAAATCATTTCCTAACAATGAGAGCTATCACAAAGCAGAATGGATTGTCATAGGAGATAGTGAGTTTCCCAATAGTGGAGGGCAGCTAGGTGATTTAGTGAACAGAATACAGGCCCAGGAGTCAGGAGCTCCTGAATTCAAATCTGGCCTCATGTACATGCTAACTGTGTGACCTTAGACAAGTCACTTAACCCCTTTTTAACCTCAGTTCTTCATCTGTAAAATGGGTTGGAGTAGAAAATGGCAAACCGTTCCAAGATTTTTGCCAAGAAAAGCCCAAATGAGGGATTACAAAGAGTTGGGCACGGCTGAATCCACTGAGAAACAACAATACTGTTATTAGTTTTTGAGCAAAGTCTGGAAGTCCCATGGTGAAGGGTGTTACAGGTTCCTACTCAGTGCTGCGTTGTACCAGATGGTCTTCCTAAGACCGCCATTTTTTAACTTTGTAAATACAAGCCTAGTTTTGAATGAGAAAATGACTGTAAGATCAAATCACAGAGGCCAGTTGAAAAATAGATGACCACTGAGAGCTTGAGGATGGTAATCGAGGAACTTTCCCTTTACAGAAATGCAAGAGTAACACTCACATTTTTCTTTCACAAATGGGACTTGACAGTAGAGAGGAGCCTTTATTTAGTGGATAACTCTAGTCCCAACTCCTGAGCCTGGCATTCAGCGCCATGCACAATCTGACTCCAGCCTACCTCACATAATCTATTAGACTTTTCCTATGAACTCATACCATCAAAGAACGGGGAAAAGGGAGGAGGAAGGGAAAAAGCATTTATTTAGTATCCACTAAATAAGGTCTTAAGACCTTATCTTCCCAGCAGCCGTTTGAATGAGGTTTCTATTTTACAGTTGAGAAAATAGAGGCAAACATGGAGGTTAAGTGACTTGCCCAGAGTCACACAGCTAGTGTTTCCTATGCCTGTAATTCTGACCCTCAACTCTGCATATTGAAATCCTTCTCATCCTGTTGAGGAAGTGAATGGGTTGTCGAGAGGCAGCTGTACTTGCTTAGAAGATGTGAGTTCGGATCCTAGCCGCTGACATTTACCAAGTCATGCCAACATTTCTCTTACTCTTTCTAAGAATCTCGTTTTGCAATCTGACTTCTGACCCCAAAATTCAACTGAAACTGCTGGGGCTACAAACAGGAATCAAGCAGTTGCTGCCCTCACAGAACTCAGATGCGAATGGGGGAGACCACACCTAGGGAAGGTTTCAGTTGCACCTGAGATTGGAAAGGTCCTTAGGACTCAGCAGCAAAGCAGATGGTGAAGCCACTTCTTTTATGTCTTGGATTCAACTGTTTCAGAAGCAGGTGCTGGGACGTATTTTCCACAGGGCCTGCTCCCTAGGGTGCTAGGGAGATTGGACAGAAGAACGAGTGGTCTAGGAGGGCTCTTGGGCTTACCTGCTCACAAGCGGCAGTTGGTCAGTAGTCAGTGTTAATGGTGGCCAGTAAAGTGGGTCCCTTCTCAATAATTGCTCCCCTCAGTGTTGACTTTGGAACCTAGGATAGAAGCAGATCTAGTGGTTTTGAGGGGAGCTACTATTCTCAATGTTCTTCAGCTCAGAGTTCTAGACTACCTCCATCAGGACCTGAGGGGAAGTGGTGGTAGAAATAGTAAGATCCAGGTTTGATATCTTAATTGCCAAATCTAATGAGCTCTACATTCTCATATTTTTTGATTTCTCTATAACTTTGACATTATCGACCACCCTCTTCTCCCAGATACTCTTATTTTGCTCTAGGCTTTTGTAAGCACTACTCCCTCCTGGTTCTCTTCCTTTCTGGTAACATTCACCAAATGTGGGTGTCCCTGAAAGTTCCTCTCCTGGGCCTTCTGCCCTTCTCTCTACTATCTTCCTTGATGATCTCAACAGGTCTCATGGGTTCAATAGTCATACATATGCAGATGACTCCCAGATCTTCCCACATTAACCTCTCTCCCTAATTCCAGTTTTGCAACACCAAACATCTTTTGAACATCTCAAACAAAATACCTTCAGGACATGTGCAGAGCAGAACTCATTATTTTTTCCTCTCCTAGCCCACCCCCTATTCCAAATTTCCCTGTTCCTATCAAGGACACTACTATTCTCCCAATCCTTCAGGTTCCCAACCTCATTGTCATCTGACTTCTCTTTAGGACTCAATCCCCCTGGTCCCATTTGTTGCTAAGGCCTTGTTCTTTTCTACCTTCACAATATCTCTCAATTGTCACCCTTATAGAGAGAGACTTTTGTCTACTATGTATTTCTCTTAGCATGTACCTAGTTATTGATATGCTGTTTCTCTCACTAGGATATAAGCCCTTTGAGGGCAAAAACTGCTTTTTGCCCCCTTTTTTGTATCTTTTAGTACTTGGCATAATGCCTAACATATAAGTCCTTAATAAATGCTTACTGATTGACTGACTGACCTTTCTGGACCTCAGTTTTCTTATTAAATAATCATTTGAGTGTTTCTCAGTTTGGAAAACTCCTTCTGCCATTACAGATCATGGATAACTCCTGAAAAGTTACCTGAGGCACACAGGAGGGAAAATGATTTGCCCAGGGTCACACTGTCAACAAATGACAAAACTGGCATTCGAACCCACAATGCCCTGATTCTTTATCCTAGTTTCATTTTCTTATCTATAAAATGGATATATTGAGATTTTTATTGCCTACCACACAAAATATCACGGTAGAAATGTTAAAACCTTCAAGTGCTCTAGAAATGTGAATTTATTAGTCTCTAAAATTTAGTTCTTTTTCCACCTCCTCCACAAAGTCTTCCCTTATTCCAAACACAATTCCTTCTCTTTTCCTCCTCTTATCTCCCAGTGTACTCTGTATTTCAAGTCCCATTCTCTTATATTTATTTTGGCTTCTTTTCATTTATTTTCATGCCTCCCCCTAAGAACACAGTGGCTTAATCATCTTCATATTATCACAGCTAAACGTATGGCATCTGGGAAAGATTTCCAGACATCTTGGAAGACACGAGTTCAAATTCTACTTCCACCATTTTACTAGCTGTGTGACTAAATGGCAAATCACAGTCTCTCTGAGCCTTTGTTTGCTCATCTATAAATCGGGAATAGTAATAATTGCTTCAAAGCGTTGTTATAAGATTCAACTGCTATAAAACTTATAACAATGGGTGTAACTGACCGCAAATCGCTTTATGGATGTGAGTTATTATTATCTGTTTGAATAGGAAATCCCATTATTGAAAGGTCATTAAATGTTATTATTATAACAGGGGACTGGCCAGTGAGGATCTAGTTGAGCCTCAGTGCAATGTGCAGGAGCTCTGGCTACTGCTAACCTCCAGGAGAGGTTTTGGAGATCTGCTTCTAGAAGCATATGAAGAAATGTCAGGGCAAGCCCTGGCCTTAATTCAGACAATCCAGATGATTGTTTCCTGTTCTCTTACTAGAAGAGTGGTGAAGAAAAGCTTTTTATAAGAAGCATTCGGGTGATATAGTAGATAGACCCTTGGGACTGGAATGAGGAAGACTGGAGTTCAAATTCAGCCACAGATACTTACTAACTGTGTGAACCTAGGCAAGCTCTTAACAACTGCCTGCCTCAGTTTCCTCAACTAGAAAATGGGGATAATAGCAACACCTACCTTCCAGGATTGTTGTGAGGGTCAGATGAGGTAATAATATAAGAAAGCACTTCACACACCTTAGAACAGCATATAAATTCTAGGGGGAAAAAGGATGCTGAGCCAAAATAGAGATATACACAAAATGGCCCAATGGAAGAACCAGCCTTTTTTTTTTCTTTCTTATGGTCCGTTGCCTCTGACCTCCAACAGACCCCAAATAGATCGAGGTCCTTTTCCCCACTGAGTTGATCTGGGAACTCATTGGCTTCATAGGCAAGCTTGTGTCTAAGATGGGGTCTAACTCCTGGTTGTGTCATCTTTTCTTTGGTATAGAGCCTTGTGACATCTTGAAAATTGGGAAAAGTCATCAGAAGTTCAGCAGCTGAGACTGGGAAGGCACCTGTCCTGAGGGGCTGCTTTTTGTCTGAATCCAGAAAATGGATCAACCTGGCAGTAGAAATGCCTTGTCTTGAAAACTAGAGTAATGAATCTATCAAGCAGCTAGGTGGTACAGTAGAGAGTGCCAGGCCTTGAGTCAGGAAGACTTGAGTTCAAATTTGACCTTAGACACTTTCCATCTGTGTGACCCTGGGCAAGTAATTTAACTCTGTTTGTCTCAGTTTCTTTACCTGTAAAACGAGTTGGAAAGGAAATGGTTAACCACCCTAGTATCTTTGCCAAGAAATCTCCAGGGGGAAGGTCACAAATGACCATGACAAATGACAGAACAACCATAACAACAATCATGTATCAGCAGCGCCATGCCTAAAGTTCACTCATTTGTGGAAAGAGTATTTAAGTTTAAGGCCAATTTTCCTAGAAACTGAGGGGCAGAAAGGAAAGAGTGCTCAGTTTTTGGAGAGTCTTGCTACCTACTCTTAGTAAAAGTTAATTGATGTTAATTGCTTATCCATGCTATGGAGGAGTTATCAACTAGGTAAACTGATATATGCCTGCTAATTGCTGATATTATATCGAGCAGCTATTAATTGTCATTTGCGAATGATAACGGACAATAATCATGGTGCTTGAGATTGGGGAGAACAAGTTGATAGCATTAGAAGGACTCTACTGCCCCCCAGGGGTACACCTGGAATTCTGAGGGAGTGATGTGGTCAGCCATTCTCTGGGAACCCTGTTAGTACACATGTGAGCTGGGGATTCTTGCTAGATCTACATTTGGAAGGGACGCCAGAATCTATCATTCAACAAATGAAGACACAGGCCCAAGAAAATGCAGTGACTTGTTCAAACCAGGGCAGTTAATTGACAACTGAGGATTCAACCCAAATCATTCAATGTTATAGTCAGTATTTTTTTTTTGTACTGAACTATGTTGCCTCCCTCATTTTATAGTTATGGTGTTGTTTTTAAGGATTTTGTCACAAAAAAATTCCTCACGATCTCCCTAGTTTCTTCTTAAAAATAAGTTTTTTTGTTTTGTTTTGTTTTTAGGTTTTTGCAAGGCAAATGGGGTTAAGTGGCTTGCCCAAGGCCACACAGCTAGGTAATTATTAAGTATCTGAGACCGGATTTGAAACCCAGGTACTCCTGACTCCAAGGCCAGTGCTTTATCCACTACGCCACCTAGCCGCCCCTTAAAAATAAGTTTTATTAATGACTTTGGTTTTTTACATTAGTTGTTTCTGGAGATAACCTCTATTGAGGCATCCTATTGAAGTGAGGCTTCTATTATGACAAGGGAAAAGAAGATTGCGTAATAACCTATACTAGTGACCCAATCTGACAATGGTACACTATTCTGCCCCATAGTACCTCACCTTTCTGCCTAGAGGATCAAGGTATGGGTTTTCTTTAATCCATCCTCTTTGCCTATCATATTTTTTAAGCGATGGCTTCGTGTATGATACGTTTGTTGGAATTTGATAGAAAGCAGAGAGATCTGGTTCTCATTATGTTTTCTAAGAGGAAAAAAATATGAATTCAGATTTCATCCAAAGAGAAAGAATTTCATATTTCATCCAAAGAGAAAGAATTTCATTTATGATTATAGAGAGAATTATCTTCTTGGGGTTCTCTCTGGTGCTCAAGCAAAATAACTAGCCTACTTGGGCATTTCTTGAAACCAATTCCTAAGAGAAATGGCTGAGGATGTTTGACTGGAAGAAGACCAGACTTGGAGGGTTAGGTTTTGTTCATGCATTTTGATTGTCATCAGAGAACAGAACTAAGACTAATGGTGGAAGTTGCCCAATAAAAAAGAATTTGTTGACAATGAGAACTATTCCAAATCAGGATGAATTTTCCCAGGATAGACTGGCTTTCCCCCTCTCTGGAGGTCTCTGGGCAGATGTTAACCCATTCCACTACTTGTAAGGAATCTTATCCCAAATATTTCTGTTGAGACAGAGCTGGGATTAGATGACCTCTGAGGTCCCTTCCAGGTCTGAGAGTCTGTGAGGCTTATGCTGAGTCACCCCACAGGTGCACTGTCTTGAATTGGAAACTAGCTGTTGAACCTTTTTTGTTAGAGACTGGTTGTGTTTGGGCACATCAATTTCCCTCTTTGGGTGTTAATGTCCTCACATGTGACCTAGGAGACTGAACTAGATGATCTCCTAAGGTTCTTCCATTTTTTGCCACACTATAATTTTTTCATGGTTAATTAGAAAACTATGGGTACAATTGGAAGTTACTGTATTTCCCCATGTATAAGACACCCCCATGTGCAAGATGCACCTTAGGTTTGGGACCTGAAATTTGAAAAAAAATGTATTCCATAAAGTTATTAAACTCAAGTTTGATTCATCATGAAATTCAGGGACCTCCTGCTCCTAGCTTTCAGGCATCTTTTGGGCAAGTCTGGGGCATGGATGCATGCTTAGTCCATTCCGGTTCATGAACCTGAAGCACCCATGTGTCCTTCTTGGAAATCCGTCCCTTCTTTTTCCTCACAATTCTTCTGGCCTCCTGCTGAACCATCTCAGTGGACACAAGAATTCCAATGGATCTTGGCTCTCCAATCCATCTCTTCATTTCCTTCTTGAACTCAGGCCATTTGACTGCCTTGCCTCTCATGGATGGCCTTCTTCTGCCAGGGCATTTTCAGTCAGGTTTCTTCTTCCTGTAGCCAGTCTTGGATTGTTTCCTCAGTTGGAGGAGTCCCAAACTGACATTCAGCAGCATGATTTCCATTCACTTTGGCAAACTGGATCACTTTGAACTCGAATTCAGCACTGGACAAATATCTTTCCCAAGCCATTTCTGCAGAATATGGCAAAACGTCACCTAATTTACCAGTAACAAATGCAAAGTAATGAGCACAAAGACACCAAGGGTGGAAAAGGTGGGAAATACAAGTAAGAAAATCTACAACCATGGCATAAGATGCTCCCAGGTTTTAGACCCCAAATTTTTTGAAAAAGGGTATGTCTTATATATGGGGAAATACAGTATATAATGTTAGTGTCTCAGGGATAGAAAGTCCTTTAAAGATCATCAAATCTAAGTCTTACTCAATGCCTATATCCCTTCCCTAGTAAGTTTTCACGTTTCTGTGTGGCACTGCAGTGGATAGATCTTGGACCTAGAGCTGGGAAGACCAACCTCAGAAACTTTCTAGCTGTACGATCGTGGGCATGGCACATCATACTTTTCACCTCAGTTTCCTCATCTGTAAAACAAGCTGGAGAAGGGAATGGCAAACCATTCCAATATCTCTGCCAAGAAAACCCCAAATGGGGTCGTGGAGAGCCAGATAGAAGTGAAAAACAACAAGAAAGTAAGTCATCTCTGTTTGAAGACCTCCAGTGACTGGGAACTCACTATCTCCCAGGACAACCCCTTCCACTGTTTTCATTGGGGGGAAGTTTTTCCTTTTAGTAAACCTATGTAAGTCTCCCTGTGACATCTACCTCCCATCCTACTGTGTTCTCAGGAGTTAAGCAGAATAAGTCGAAGCCTTTCCAACTGGATAATCCTTCAAATACTTTGAAGACAGTTGTCATATCCCTTCGAAGTTTTCTCTTCTCCAGGCTTAATTAACATCTCCGGTTCCTTCTAGCCATCCTCATGAAGCGTGACCTCATGGCCTCACACTATCCTGGTCACTCTCTCAACTTTCCTATTTAGCAACATCCTTCCGAAATACTTAGAAATAGCCATAATACTAGCGATATAGTCTGCCAAGGACAAAACTCCTACCTCCCCAAGCTACAGATTGTCTGCAAGGGCATTTGGGCTTTCTTTGTAGATATAGTTTTGGGATAGGTGAAAAAGCTAATGAATGAATGAGTGAATGAATGAATGAATGAATGCCTTTCAGGTTTTAGGTGAGTGATTGCTGACCCCTTGTGGCTAAATCCAAGCACTGCAAAGGTGGATAATTCCTTTGGACAAGGAGAATGAAAACTATTCTTGCTGATTCCTGGTATGTTTGATACAAGTACAAGAACTGACCTAAAGGGGCGGCTAGGTGGTGCAGTGGATAGAGCACTGGCCCTGGAGTCAGGAGTACCTGGGTTCAAATCTAGCCTCAGACACTTAATAATTACCTAGCTGTGTGGCCTTGGGCAAGCCACTTAACCCCATTTGCCTTGCAAAACCCCCCCAAAAAACAAAAAAGAACTGACCTAAAGTGTAGATCTTAGATGAACAACTGAATTCAACACATGTAGAATCAGTGTCCTTTTATTGGCCATGAGAGTGAAAGAGCAGGGAATCCAGTTCATTCTGAGCAAGTGCAGATCTATTGGGGGGGGGAAGTTCTGGGCTCTTGATTGATTGCTAGGCAGTTAAACAGAAGTTAAGCCCTGTCCTTGCTCCCTCCACCTCATCTTCTCCCATCACCTCCAGAACCTGACATCACCTCTCTCTTGTGCATCTATGATCTCCACTTTCCCACTGGCTTCTTTCTACTCTCTGGTTTCAATTGACCTGACAGAACAAGCCTACCTTTGACCCACCCATCCTGAAAGCATTCCATCTCTCTCCTTACATTCATGGTCAGATTTCTTGGCAGGAGTGGTTTACCACTCTGCTCCCTCCCTACTTGGTCAGAAACAAAACAATCTCCACAGTCACTGGGAAGAGCTGGCAAGGAGATAGAGGAACAGCCCCTCTGGAGCCAAACTGCCTTGATTGGTGAGTGAATCACTCAACTAGCCCACTATATCTAGCTGGTTCCAGACTACCAGACCAGTCCAACCATTCCCCCTAGCCTTCCTTCTGTCTATCCTGTCTTTACCCGCAGCCTACCAATTTTTACCCTGGATCAGTAATCAAACTAACACTACCCCACCATCATTGTTTCTATAAAGGGCATGTCAACTAATTGACTTTTATCAGCTTACCATCCTTATGCCTCCCCTGGCATTTCCTTCCCTGACCAACTGTCATATAGAGAATTACTTTTGTAGTTCACTTGTTTCTGCCTTGTCCAACTCTTCATGACGCCATTTGGGGTTTTCTTGGCAAAGATACTAAAGTGGTTCAGCATTTCCTTCTCCAACTCTTTTTACAGATGAGGAAACGGCAAACAGGGTGAAATGACTTGCCCAGGGTCATACTGCTAGGGAAGTGTCTGAGTCCTATTTGAACTTCTTGACTCCAGACCATGTACTTTATTCCCTATACCATTATACTGCAGATTTACTGAGAGTTACTGAGATTTAACTGATAATTACTCCCTATACTTTAAAGTTTCCTCTGCCATGAGTATTCTCTGTTCCTCTAGTTGGTCTTCTCTTCTTTCCCAGGCCATTGTCATGTCCTCTTTTGGACATGTCTTAGTCCATTGGCCCCCTTCACGAATGAAGGAAAAATCACAACAGCAATTATCCCACTTCATATAACATTTAACTCACCTTTCTAAAATGCACTGGTTGTGTATTCAGTAGTATAACTGCACAAGTATCACCCCCTTACTAGATTTCAAGACTTCATGAAGGTAGGGCCTAGATGCTCTCCACATAGGTATTTAATCACTTTATGGAATTAACGTAGCATCCAAGGACCCTCTCTCAATCATCTGAAGCTATTAGCCCTACTTTATAGGAGGGGAAACTGAAGGAAAAACTAGTGAAGTGACTTGCTCAGCATCAAACAACTAATTATTAGGTGAGTATGTTTTAGACTTCAAGTCTTCTCATTCCTGGCCAATTGTTCTGTCTACTAGGCTACAGTCATTTCCAGAGTTTACTATTTCCTCACATACAGGATGAAACCAGCAGTAGAAATAGCATATACCATCCCTATGTGGAACCATCGATGGTAGAAAATGGAGGAATTTTGAATAGCACGGATAACTTCTCTTTCCTCGGTAGTGTCCTTTTCAGGTATACTTTGATAATGAGGTTGACATGCATATTGCCAGAGCTGGCTTCGTATGTGGGAGGCTCCGAAAGAAAGTGTAGGAGAAAAGAATAATAGACAGACTACTAAACTGAAGGTCTACAGAGGCGTCATGCTGACCTCATTGTTGTATACCATGTCAGGAAACTGAATCGCTTCCATTTAAATTGTCTCAGGAAGATTCTGAAGATCACCTGGCAGGAGAAGATCCCAGACACTGAGGGCCTTTCTCAAACTAAACTGCCAAGCAGTCAAAGGTTACTACAGAGAGCACAGCTCCAAGGGGCTGGTCATGTAGCTTGAGTGCCAAGTGTATGCCTGTCAAAAAGTCTATTTTATAAAGAACTCACACAGGGGGTCAGAAAAAGTGATGCCAGGACACTCTGACGTTCTCTCTTAAGAACTCTGGTATTGGGGCGGCTATGTGGCCCAGTGGCTAGAGCACCAGCCTTGGAGTCAGGAGTACCTGAGTTCAAATCCGGCCTCAGACACTTAATAATTACCTAGCTGTGTGGCCTTGGGCGAACCACTTAACCCCATTGCCTTGCAAAAAATAAAAAAATAAAAAAAATAAGAACTTTGGTATTGACTGTGCATCATAGGAGACATTGGCACAGGACTAGCCAGCATGATGTGCCCTCATCAGACAGAGGATGCTGCACTCTATGAGCAAGGCAGAATGGAAGTAGCTCAAAGGAAATGTGAGATGAGTAGTTTAGAGAACCCACCTCAGGTGTTCACATGAACTATTTGTGTCCGACCTGTGATAGAATAAGAACTCATCTTGATCTTATCGGCCACCGACACACTGTAACTTGCCTCTAATGTAGTGAGGTCATTTTGGTCTTCTTCGATAAAGGTGAAGAACCAACCAACCAACCAGTTCAATTATTATGAATTATAGCTGTTACTATAACTGAAGCAAGTGTGCTTATGATGAGAGGGAGTTCCCTTTTTCTAAAGACCTTCTCTGTTGATTATTTTCAAGAAATGTTTGGTTGGAAGTCTAGGAGGAAACCATTCTAAATTCACAGAATCTTAGAGCTAGAAAAGACCTTAGAAATCATCTCGTCCAACTTTCTTATTTTGCAGAAGGGGAAACTGATCCCTAGAGATGTGAAGTCACAGAGGTAAGACACATAAAGTCACACAGCTAACAAGTAACAAAAAAATTCAAACTCAACCCACATGTTCAGACTCTGAATTGATCGTTATTTCCATTCAACCAAGTCAGGACTCAAAGATTCCTTAGATATTATTTTTTCCCACACATTCACTAATGGCTTCTCTTCATGGTAACTCACCCCAGGGACCTTCAAACTTTCAATGCTCTCAGAGTGAATGGAATTAGGGAAAAAAATCTCATTACTGTCTTCCTGGTCTGAGCTTTGCAAAGATCTGAGCCTGGTTTAGATCTGGGTACCACAACTGTAGGCTTGCCCCTGTTTGGAACTAATAAGCTTACTGCTGACCTCAGAGCTCTGTAAGCTGGTTGGAAGACTTCACTGGTTGAACGTGTCATAGCTGCTGACTCCTCCTTGACCTGATCTCTCTGCCCTGATCATTCAGCTGCAGGCCTCAAATATGGCTGGGAACTGAATCTGAGACCTTGATGCAGTCAAAGCCACAGGGCTACCTTCTGTTCCCGCTCTTTGCTAAGCACACAGCCTTGTATTTGTGATTGCCTCTTGCCAGTCACATCTAGGTTCAAGTCTCCTCCTCTGTGACTGACCTCGGGGTAGGAGCTAGAGAGCTGCCAGTTGGATTTGCTGCCTTCCTTACAGAGTCATACCTGGCCCTGCCAGATTTGGGACCTCTTCTTGTTCGAGATTCCAGTTCAGTTCCTTTCACAGAAGGTTCCAGGTGGTACCCTTCCAGCTAAACTCTATCTTAGTACCCCAGACTTCTCTCTTTCCTTCTGCAGACTTGAGCTGGAAAAATGACTCATTATTTTTCCCTTTGATTTTTTGATCATGACTTGGTCTTTCTAGATCTGGGCTATACTGCTTGCTTGTACTCTTCATTTCTGTCGGTCTTCTATGGTGTCCCTTCTGACAACAACCCTGACAAATGGTCATTCAACTCTTTCTTGAATATTCCAGTGGTAAATTGCTCATAAGACTGCCCATTCCATTTTTTTATAGCACGAATGGTTAGAAAATCTTTTGTATTAAAGCAATAAGGTACTAAAAGAACTGGTGGATATATTTACTGGGCTGTTGTCAGTGATCCTTTGAAAGATTATGGAGGCAACTTAATTACTTCAGGGCCTCTTTAATGCAGGCCACACATCCTTACTACCTCTGACTGATTCTCCTAAAATTAGTTTTTTAACCTTTTACTATCTTGATTGTGACCTGAGCATGTCTATGTTGGATAGTCCTGGGTTTAGAATTGGAATCTTTTTTTAAAATTTATTTTGAGTTTTATGATTTTTTCCCCTAATCTTCCTTCCCTCCCCCCCAGAAGGCAGTTTGTTAGTCATAAGTAATATCATTTTAGATATATTTAACCAGTTAGAAATTGATGAGAGCTGGGGTGGCTAGGTGGCGCAGTGAACAGAGCACCAACCCTGGAGTCAGGAGTACCTGAGTTCAAATCCATCCTCGGACACTTGATAATTACCTAGCAGTATGGCCTCGGACAAGTCACTTAACCCCACTGCCTTGCAAAAAAACCCTAAAATAAAAAAAAAGAAATTGATGAGAGCTCTTGGATTCTCCACTTGTGCTCTCTATGCAGTGTTGGACAACTAAGAGAATTAAGACAGACATCAAATACCTCATTTCCTTTCTCCTGGTTTGCCTGTAAAGAATACTGTGTCCTTTAACAAGGAATTTTCCTGTCTATAGTGATCATCTAAATCTCTATTATATGACAAGTATGGTTTATAGTGCTTTTTTTAACCTCCCAAATCCAAGTAATTTATTTATTTTTAAGGCAATGGAGTTAAATGACTTGCCCGAGGTCACACAACTATGCCATTATTAAGTGTCTAAGGTCCAATTTGAACTCAGGTCCTCCTGACTCCAGGGCCGGTGCTCTATCCACTGCGCCACCTAGCTGCCCTTCAAATCCAAGTAATTTAAATGTAAGAGTAGGTAGACCCCAAGCAAAATTGTTTATAATGTCTTATGTAGTGAGTGTGTGGGGGAGATGGGGAGTTAGGGGATTTGTTTCCATCTCCACCTCCACCCCGGTTAATCTATCCACAGAAAGTAAAAAAGCAGGTAAAAGAAGGAAGAAGGTATTAAATATACTAATGAAATACAAAGATCCTTAAGGAGGAAATATAAAGTAAAAGAGATAGAAAGATCAGACAGTAAGATATCAGTTTTTTTTCCTAAATTAAAGGTGAAAGTTTGTGGACTTTGTTCAAACTCCACAGTTCTTTCTCTGGATACAGATGGTCTTCTCCATCCCAGACAGGCCCAAATTGTCCCTGATTGTTGCACTAATGGAATGAGCAAGTCCATTAAGGTTGATCGTCACCCCCATGCTACTGTTAGGATGTAGAGTGTTTTTCTGGTTCTGCTCATCTCACTCAGCATCAGTTCATACAAATCCCTCCAGGCTTCCCTGAATTCCCATCCCTCCTGGTTTCTAATAGAACAATAGTGTTCCATGACATACATATGCCACAGTTTGCTAAGCCATTCCCCAATTGAAGGACATTTACTTGATTTCCAATTCTTTGCCACCACAAACAGGGCTGCTATGAATATTTTTGTACAAGTGATGTTTTTACCCTTTTTCATCATCTCTTCAGGGTATAGACCCAGTAGTGGTATTGCTCGATCAAAGGGTATGCACATTTTTGTTGCCCTTTTGGGCATAGTCCCATTCTGCTCTCCAGAAAGGTTGAATGAGTTCACAGCTCACCCAACAATGTATTAGTGTCCCAGATTTTCCACAACCCTTCTAACAATGATCATTGTCCTTTCTGGTCATATTGGCCAGTATGAGGCAAAAAGAGTAAAATGACTTACACAGGGTCACATAGCTAGTGTCTAAAGCCAGATTTGACCTTAGGAAGAGAAGTCTTCATGACTTCAGGTCCAGCACTCTCTCCAATGCAGCACCACCTAACTTCTACTTCTTTGGTGGTACTTCAAAGAGAAGCTATTCTTTTTTTTTTTAGGTTTGTTTTTTTTGCAAGGCAATGGGGTTAAGTGGCTTGCCCAAGGCCACACAGCTAGGCAATTATTAAGTGTCTGAGGCCAGATTTGAACCCAGGTACTCCTGACACCAGGGCCAGTACTTTATCCACTGTGCCACCTAGCCACTCCCAGAAGCCATTCTTTTTATACCATCTTAGTAAATGCCTTTTCTTTCAGTTAAATTTATTTTCTGACTGAGTGTTAAAGGTGAGCTCATTAGTTGGGGCTCATTACTATATAGTTTTAGGAGTAAAAACCCACAGAATACTCTAGAACCTTGAATTGTGTTTCTATTTCCAAGGGTGGGTTGGTAAATATAAGTTGGGTGAATATACCATGATAGTTGCTTTGCATAGATTCATAATTGGAAGGGACCTTAAAGTCATATAGTTCAACACCCTCATTTTACCAGTGAGCAAACAGGTTTAGAAAGGGTGAGGATCTTGCTCGGTCATGCAGTCAGCAAGTAGCAAATGTGTGATTTGAAGCTATGTCCTCTGACTCCAAATCAGCACTATTGCCATTATTAAATAGCCAGTTCCTTCAGCTGATGCTTATATGGCATAGTATAGTTCCCCTTTGGAAGATTTTCCAGTTTTCATTAGCCTTATAATGTAAGAAGACAGAGCCAACTATCTCTATGAAGGCAATTCTCAGAACCTATGTTTATAAGGTCAGAGTGATGGATAGTCTCATCTCATATGAAAACTGCTCTTCTCAGAGAGGAATTGTCCCTTAAACTAAAGGGAAGAAATCCTGAATTTTCCTTTAGGCAGCTGGTGGTGTGATGGAAAGATCTAAGCTGAAACCCAGACTCAATCATTTATTAGCTTCAAAACCCTGGGCAAGTCCCTGAATCTCTTTCTGGCTCAGGTTTCTCAAATGTAAAATGAGGATCATAATACCCCATTGGCAAGGTTGTGGTGAGGCTCAAATGAAATAAGGTTCGTAATAATGTTTGACCTTCATTCTTTTTTTTTTGTTTGTTTTGTTTTTGCAAGGCAATGGGGGGTTACGTGGCTTGCCCAAGGCCACACAGCTAGGTAATTATTACGTGTCTGAGGCCGGATTTGAACGCAGGTACTCCTGACTCCAGGGCTGGTGCTCTATCCACTGCGCCACCTAGCTGCCCCTTGACCTTCATTCTTAAAGACCATGATGTCAGGGAGATGATGCCATGACATACAGGTGAATTGGAGTGGAATCGGGGTGGGGGGGGCTGTGTTAAGTCACTAGCCTCACTTTCTCCTCTGGATCCATCTGGGTCCAGTGACCAGATATGAATCAGGACGACTGGAGGTGGTCCTGGATGGGAGAAAATCAGGATGAAGTGACATGCCCATAGTCATACAGCTAGTACGTGGCTAGTGCCTTAGGACAGATTTGAACTTCTGTTCACTCTGTGTGCAAGGACTTAATGTGTTTGTCTTCTGGAAGTTTGGGGTAGGCCTTGTTCAGAAATACCAAATTGCCAAAAGGCAGGCTGCCTTAGCCTTGCCCAATTAGGACCTGGTTGTAAAATCACAATATGAATGTTGAATTAAGAAGAAACTTTGATGGAAAACATGGCGCTTTGAAAAATTGCTAGCAAATGGCAGCTTTGGCCAGTTGTGACAGTTAAATTAGGAAGTAGGTTTTGCTTTCTTTATGGAGAAACAGGTGTGTTTGAGAAGGGTATTGCTACAGCTAAGTGATATTACTCAATATTTCTCTGTAGCCAGGTTTTAAAAAGCAGATTTCAACCATCTCCCTTCTCCCATTTGACTGTCATACCATTCCCCTTTGTTACAGTAGGAAACCCCATTGGAAGGCTTGTACCAATGGCCTGTACCACACTACTTGTCAAGAGTTGATTGCACATTGCTTTTGGAAAACAGCAAAATCAAGGTAGATGGCAGAAGAGCTAGGTGAAAATATGAATGCCCTCATGTGGGGAGGTAGGGAGTGCAATGATATATATCAAGTTTTTTTCTTTAAAAATCTTAGAACTGAACAGTTCCTATAGAAAGTTATGTTCTAGGTATTGTCTTAGAGACTGTTTTCAGGACCTACTTGTGATTACAAGAGTTTAGTCACTAGTCAATGGAGAAGGAACTCATATGGGGGCCATAGAGTTAAGTGTATGTTCACTGATGCTCAGTTGATTCAGTCATGTTCAACGTTTTTTAGGTTTTTGCAAGGCAAATGGGGTTAAGTGACTTGCCCAAGGTCACACAGCTAGGTAAATATTAAGTGTCTGAGGCCAGATTTGAACTCTGCTACTCCTGACTCCAAGGTTGGTGCTTTATCCACTGTGACACCTAGCTGCCCCCATATTCAACTCTTAATGTCCTCATTTGGAGTTTTGTTGGAAAAAGTATTGAAGGGGTTTGCCATTTCCTTCTCTAGCTCATTTTACAAATGAGGAAACTTGAGGCAAAAAGAATAAAGTGACATGCCCAGGGTCACACAGCTAGCGTCTAAAGCCAAATTTGAACGTGGGAAGAGGAGACTTCCTGACCCTGGGCCCAGCAACTCTCTCCAATGCAGCACCACCTAGCTTCTAGCTCTTTGGTGATATAAAAGACTGATTAAAAGAACCTCCTATCCATCTCTACTGTCCCACCACTGTCACCGTGGATATGGAAGGGGGCTACACAAGGCCTTTAAGGATGATTTAAAAACTTGTCTTTTGAGTCATCTCTTAACTATGTTACTCCTTGTATAGCGGACTCAAATTTGTCACCAGTATGAGAAGCCTGCTCAACCAGAGTCTATGCATCACTGGCAGAGCCTTCACAAACTCAGGGTCACCTCCATAAAGTCTTGCTCGGAGGACTTATCATGCTGGGAAGATGAAAATGGACAGGCAGGCTAAGTATTTTCCTACCAAGTCATTCTGATTGACCCTCCGTGGAGCCACCTCTTGTCTATTTAGGTTCTTGTTCCAGAAAAGGTGAAGTTAAAAATAAAACCAAGAAAACTGTTGACTTCAACACAGTTTTATTCCCCATTCACCTTTTTGCTTTCATTTCCATTTCCAACCAGATTTTTTTTTTATTATTGGAAACTGGACATTGGAAAGCTAAGGGCACTTGTTGGAATCCCATCAAGTAAAATCTACACTCAAGAGAACCTGCTTCCCTCTTATAATGCCTGGTATTTTCTCCCTGAACATCTTTCCATTCTCGAGCAAATTCTTAATTTTCACAATTTGCTCATCCAGTTGGGGAAAGTTTGTGCTATCGGTGTTAAATCCTAAATCATCACTTTTCTTCCTCTGAGCCAGCATTTCTCCTCTTCTGGTGAAGTCCAGCTTGGAATCTGATTTTCCTCGTCTCTTCTTACGCTTCTTTTTCTTCCTCTCAGCTTTCAAAACTAAAATAAGACATATTTGTGAATGACTAACATAGAGGTACAAACAGACAAACTCCTCTCTCATTAACCTGTGGACATCACCCAAGCACCAACACATTGATTAGTATTGTCCCTTTGAAAGTAACTATCTCCACTAAGGCACTTTCCCCTAATGTTAGGTTTTCAAGGAACGAGTTAATGACTTGAGGTAGGGGCCGAAAGCCAATATCAATGGAGGGTTCAAGGGTTCAGCTGAATCCCCCTTTTCAGCCACTTTCCCTGAATTGCATAATCTTTCACATTTGGCCAATAAGACTGTTATGGTCACACAGACAGCTCATCAAAAACCAGTGTATCTAATGATTCATGGAACCAACACTCAAGCACATGGATATTCAAAGAGATTTCTATCTCCTTACCAAAGTAGAGGGACATAGAGAGGAAATGGTTCCATGATTTTACTGGTGTAGGATACTCCCAGGTGAAGAAACCACCTCTCTCCCAATGAGCGAATACTTTGCTCAGGGTCACAATACTAGTATGAGTTGGTATACTTATAGTGTTTCACTGAGTTGAGAATATAAATTTTACACTCGACATCAAAATTTAAGAACACATACACTAAAACACTAACAACAGAGGATAGGATCACATAGCACTGGAGAAAAACTAAGACACTTAGCCAACAAGGACAAGAGTAAGGTCAGCCTTCTTTAAGGCCAGTGGACATTGGCAGCTAAGAGCTAGAGTACTGCTTTCCATAACCAGAAGATGCCAGAACCACACAATGGCCTACTTTCCCATCTAACCTACTTCACCACTCCCCTCCCATCTTCCAAATCGGATCAAGACACTATTTCTGCACTTTAAATCCCTCTTCTACAGTTCTCATGTTTTCCTTACGTCTTCTTTTCTCTATCTGTAATAAGCCCAGGTGCTTCAAGTATTACTGAGTAGCTGAAGTCACCTTCTTCTGGAAGCCTCTCAGTGTGCTTTATGACTGGAATACCAGTTTCTTTTGGAGACAGACCTTAGTTACCTCAGGAAAAGGTGGGACAGTTTTGAGAGATTGGATCTTCCCCTGAATCCCTTAAACCCAGGAGGAAGAACTAGACAAAGAGGACCCTTGCAACTTTGAAATTTTGAACTTTTGTGATCTCCTGCCCACATGGGGTCAAGAAGGCAAGAGAATCCAAAAGAAATTTATGACAGTTTGAAAACCAGATTGGCTAATGGTGGGATTAAAGGCTGTTTCCACTCCCTTGGCATATGTGGGCAGGTCATGCAGAAAGAAGAAAAAGGTACAGGCCTTAAAGTTAAAGTTCTGGAGTTCTAGTTCATCTATTCATTAGTCAGGGCTCACTAGTAGTGGACTGAAATCAACAGATGCTCTACCACCACTGAGAACCTTCAAGGAAGCTAGCAAGGAGTCACCCTTGAGAGGGACCTCAGAGATTTAATCACTTAGAAATTCGAATCGAAGCATGCTCTTCAAGGTGAAGCTTTCCTGTCCTTTGTTTCCACTATTTTTAGCTTCTAATTTTCCTTACAGGAGCTTTGCTTTGTTAAGCACATGAATCTTTTCCATGAACTATACCTGTATGGAGTAATGCTTTGAATTCTTTTTCCCTTTCTTGGAATGTAGGAAATGGTTCCCCTGACTCAAATGTATCAGAATCATCTGGTGGTTTAAATGAAACAGGAGTTTCAGCAACATTGTCAGCTTCTTGAAATTCTTCACGCTTCATGTAGGTACTAGAGGGAGAGAATATATAGGAAGGCATTTCAACAATGAAGCTTTGTCATTTTACTACCAATGATGTCCTTTAATTACACACACACACACACACACACACACACACACACAAACACGATTTAGAAATGTGAGAGAACATCTTATATAAACAAAGAACCCACAACTTTTAATCAACCCTCAAGGATCTAAAATAAGTGAAACAAACAATGGTACAGATAATACCAAAGAGCAGATATGATAACATTTTGAGCTTTGTAGCACAATATTGGATGTTCTAGTTTTTCCCCTTCAGCAGATTTCCCTCCATGCTTAAGGAGAGACTTAGTTAAAAATCACAATCTTATTTGGTCTATAATAATATGCTACAGATGGAGCCATTATAAATAACTTTGAACATATAGGACCTTTTCCTGTTTCTTTTGGGTAAGAGTCCAGCAGTTATATAGTTGGGTCACAGGATATGTGATGTTTAATAACAAATTCCAAATTGCTTTCCAGAATGGTGGTACTCATTCACATTGGACTTCTCTTACACCCTTTCCATCTTTTGCTCCACCTGAGACCTGGCTCCCCTCAGATAATACCATATCCATGGCCAACCTCTGTAGCACTGGCTGCAACATCATTTTTATCCCCAACATACTGGATTGGGAGAGGAGTCAGAATACTCCTTCCCCTTCCCTGCTTCTCCCAGATTCTCATGACCATCACTCAGCATCCTTTCCTTCTTTAAAGTTCAGTGGTTTAAAATTTTCTACTTTATTCAAATTATGGTGGTTATGGTCTATCAACTTCTAGATTGTTCTCCCTTCTTTCTTAAGAAGCTTAGCTCCTGAATTGCTGTGTTCCTTTCCTCCTCAACTTTTGCCCTGGTATCTGGGGACATTTCCATCCATGTGGATGATCTTTCAAACTCTTTAACTTCCCAATTTCCCAATTTTGTTAAACATTATAACCTTCCTACCATTACTCCTTCATGCCATCTCAGTCACACACAGAGGAACAGTCAGATCCCGAGCCTTCACAATTACCTACAAGTGCTCTAATCCCTTGATCAAAAACTCTTTCCATTATTCTATATCAGGGGTTCTTAACCTGGGACCTGTGAGCTTGATTTTTTCATATTTCAGTAACTATATTTTAATATTACATTTTTTGCGATCCTATATGTTTTATTTAGAAGGGACCCAGAGGCACCAGTTGAGTGCAAGTTACAAAAAAGGTTGAGAACCCTTGCTCTACATAAATTTAACCACCTATCATTTCATCTCTCTCCATGTCTCATTTTTTTCAAACATATTTATTGTTCTTTATGAGACTTCTAATCATCTGTCATCCTTTAGTACTCTCTTTGACCATTTCATTCCTTCTGACTTTTCTTTCTTATCTTCTCAATCTTGACTTTATAGTTAACCACTTCAATTCCACATTATTTACTCTCAAATCTCTCACCCCATCCCATCTCGTTCTGTCGTCAATCATGCCTTGCCAAACCCCAGGCCTGGGTTACTCCCACCATCTATTTCCTTGTCTCTTACTCACATACTGCTGACTAGAACCAAAGGAAGTCACACTTTCAAGCTAAAAATTCATGTTGCTTGACTTTACGAGGCCTTCACTACAGAAAGGCAATCTTTTTATTCCTCCCCTATCTCATTGTCACAGAATCTCATCCAAACTTCCTCTCCTTTCCTCAAGCTTCCCTTACCTTCTTCTTCATCCCTCTCAGCTAAGGACCTTGCCTCCTATTTTACCGAAAAAACTGCGATCACTCAAAGTGAGCTTTGCCTTCTTCCATTCTTCTCAAAAATCCCTGACATCATTTACTTTTTCTCCTTTTCCCCAAGTGAGTCTTTGACAAAATCCTTACCCGGGTCAATCTCTGCGTGTATATTTGTTCCCATACTGTCCTGTTTTCCCCAGCTGACTGCATTTCAATCATCCAGTCCCCCTACAATCTCTGATCTTTCCCTTTCACCTGGTTGTGTTTTGTTCTGACTTTAAATAGACCCAAGTCACTCTCATTCCCATAAAAATACTTCATTAGACCCTGTTGTTGTGTTTGTTCAGTCATTTCTAACTCTTTCTGATCCATTTGGGGGTTTTTCTGCAAGTGATATTGGAGTGGTTTGCCATTTCTTTCTTCAGCTCATTTTACAAATGAGGAAACTGAGGTTAACAGGGTGAAAAGCCCAGGGGTCACACAGCCAGTATCTGAGGTGAGATTTGAACCCTGGGAGAGGGTCGGCTTCCTGATGTTTAAGGCCAACATTCTATCCACTGCAGCAATACCTGTAGTTGCCTCACATGTTCATCTTGTTAATAGTTTAATCAACATCTCCATGCAGATGACTCAGGGATTTATGTATCCAACATCCGTTGCTTCCCCCAAGCTTCAATCCCATACCACTAGTTGCCGACAGGACATTTCAAACTATGTCCCAAAGAAATTTCAAACTCAGCACATCCAAAAGACAACTCTCTAAACTTCTTCTCTAATCCCTTATTTTTCTGGAAGGCATTACCATTCTCCCAGTCTCCCCGGTTTGTAAGGTCAGTTTATCTTGAGACTCCTCACTCAAACCGAGATCCACTTATCCAAGCAGTTGCCAAAGCTTGCTGTTTCTACAGATGACATCCTTTCTCTGTTCACCACTTTTGTTTAGGCTTTCAACACCTCTAGTCTAGATTATGGCAACAGCTTCCTCACTGATCTCCTCACTTCACATCTTCACTAACTTTTAAAATGCATAATGCATTTTTCCCCACTTCACCTGTACTAGATTTACAAATATAGTTGTGGCAGGAGACCTGTATCCTGGATTCTAGAACTGGCTTTGCTTTTCACTCACCATCTGACTTGGAGGACAACTAAAGGGCACTGCAGTCAATTAAATTCTGGGCTTAGAGTCAGAGACTCCTTTTCCCGAGTTCAAATCTAGTCTGAGACACTTACCGGTGGTGACCCTGGGCTTGTCATTTCCTCATCTGTAAAATGACCTAGAGAAGGAATGGCAAAGCACTCCAGTAGCTCTGCCAAGAAAACCCTCAATGGGGTCACGGAGAGTCAGACATGACTGAAAAACGACTTAACAACAAAAAGACATGTGATTTGGGGCAAGTTACATAACCTCTCTCAGCGTGTATAATGGGGATAATATCACGGTCACCCAGGGCTGGTGACCTTGTGTCTCCTTGTATACAGAGGAGTTCAAGTAATGGTTTATGATTGAACAAAATAAAATATATGAAAGAAAGAATCTGGAAATAATAAAATGTTTTATAGAAACACTAAATTGCAAAATGTTAGAGAAGAGAACCTTCAGGATTACTTAGTCAGACCTCCTTTATTTTGCTGAGGAGGAAAATGAGGCCTCCACAGGGGAAGGAAGACCTAACTCTTAATTCTGTAATTGCTACTTGCTAGCTTACATTCAGTGCAAAGTTCCCAACTTGAAAAATTAAAATGACCAAAAGAAATAAGACACTGAAGGAATTTCTCACAGAAGAATATCTAGACCAAGGCTTTCATGAGACAACAGCTTAGGATGATAGGTCATGAAAACCTTGATCTACATTTTCTTATAAGAAATTTCTTGGGCATCTGACCTTGCGTCCTTTGAAATGAAATGAGTTCTGTGAATCTATGGTTCAAATTCAGGCTATAAATATTCTCTCTAGGAGTCATAGATGACATCCCTTTTGGGGATGATGTAATTTTCTTTCTTTACATATCACCAGTGAGGAATTAAGGACTCCTGCTTACTGTTTCCGAAAGGAGAAAACAGAAAAGGTATGGGCTGTGCCTCTGGTCTACAAAGCAGACAGACAATATCTATACACAAATGGATGAATGCTTAGCACCCTCTTGTAAGCCACTTTGTCCCTTTTAAAATAATTCTTAAAGCCTTTGGAGTTGATTTCTGGCTTAACAACCAGACTTAAGGGAAGGAAAGTATCATTATCTGATTCTAACCCAAGTCTTGTTTGATTTGCATAAGGGAAATTAGAACAGTCCAGAATGACCAATCATTACATATAATAGGCTATAGTATAAGATGGTTTCCCACTGCCTTGAGCTCAAAGATCTTGCCTTGAGCTCAAAGATCTTGCCTTGAGCATGGAACTATTTGCTCATTAATTTCCATTTGCACTTTCTCATCATTTGAAACATCTCCCTTTAATTTCTGGAAAGTCATGAGAGAGTTACCATCCTTCTATAATTCCTGTATTGATCAAGTGATGGGCATTATAATTGATAGACAAGGTCAGAGATTGAGAGGGGAAAAGGATCTTAAAGGTCATCAAGTCTGGTTTCATCATTCTGCAGTATTCTTCCCACTGTAGCATGCCAGTAGTAGCTCCATCACAGAATGAGAAAAATATTCTATTTACTGGCTTTCAAATATACTTACTAGATGGCTAACCACAGCGCGGCTCCTCCAATCAAGGCGAGTAAGAGTGATAAACAGCCAAATAATATGATTTCTGCAAGAAGAGGCCAATGATTATATATCAATAGTTAAAGTGGGAAATGGGAAAAAACACACACATATACAAATTGATCTGTCATGATGCTGTTAGATTTGTCAGGTGATTCCTATATCCCTTTGTTGGCTACCCAAATGATCAGCTACTTGCTGCGTATAAGTTACTCTTTGAGATAGGCAATGCAAAGCTTATAAGTGGCATGTTTCAGAGGAGAGAAACTGGAGAGGCTGGGGATAGGTCACCCAGGTCGTGACTGAGGCTGAATTCACATTCCAGTCTTCTGATCCTAATGCAGTGTTCTTACCAACACACTAGAATAGCATCTGCATTCCTTAAAATTTCATATAATTCTCTCATTATGTACTTTGTAAATTTGGGGATCATTATTGCCTCCATTTCCTGATGTGTTATGTAAATCAAGTCAAGAAATATTTATTAAGCACCTCCTTGTGTCTTACCCTGTGCTAGTGCCAGAGATACAAAGAAAGGTAAAGTACAATTGTGCTCTAAAGGAGCTCCAGTCTAATGTTAGGAGGAAGACTGAATGGTGTATGCAGATTATAACTGATCCCTGCCTTTTTATCTTGTGCTACTCTTGTCTATATCATCCTCTAAATGCTCCATGGGAGCCCACTCATCTCATTGGGGTCCTTATGCTTCACTATCCACACAAGAAAGAACCCAATAGGTAAAGAATTCCTTGAACTTTAATAGACAGCCCATTGAGTTGGTCCATCAATAAAGAGAGGATCAGCCTTTGGATGGAAAATGAAATGTGTCTAGAAGGGAATAATAAGAGGAAGGGGGGCAGAATGTTTCAAGTGATCTCAAATTTCTCTTTTAAATAAAGGGGAAAAATTAATCTTTTTTTGCGATGGTATTATAAAGCCATCAGGGAGGTGATGCCATGACAAGCACAGGAACTTCACTTGAGTGAGGGCGAAGGTGGTTGTGCTAAGTCATCAGAATCACTTTGTCCTCCAGAGTCATCCATCTCCAATGGCCAGATATGGATCAAGAGGACTGGCAATGCCCCTGGATGTGAGGCAATCCAGATCAGTGGCTTGCCCAAGGTAACACAGCTAGTGTGTACTTGGGCAAGTACCAGAGGCTGGATTTGAACTCCCATCCTCCTGACTCCAAGGCCATTGCTCCATCCAATGCATCACCTAGCTGCCCTGCATATGTAGTAAATGATTGCTAAATAAACACAGGTTTTTCATTCACTCACACTTATGAAGGCAAGGTCACACTGACATAACAATATGTATTTCTTAACAGGGGAATTGATTAGAATTAAGACTTTATGAACCTTCACTCCAGGTGATTCCCTTCTTCACAGATTGATCTTTTGTTTCAGTGTATAACCATTCCTTGATCACAGTAAAATTTTTAGAGGCTGGAATAAAAAAAGAGCATTAGCTAGGAAGTTACTATTAAAATTGATCTATTTAGCAACAAGATGTGTCTATATTACTCAGAGATGTTGTTAGATGGCTATCAAAGTATTGGTTCTAACCCCCCTCCCCATTCAGGGGGAGAACTGATGGGCAAGAAATCAGGGAAGGAAGAATTGGGGAGAACTATGTTTGCTGAGCAACAATTTTCAGTGCTTAGATATGTATGTGTGTATCTGTATGTGGACATGTTTATACATATATATATTTAATGTTCATATATATTATCATGTATACATATACAAAAAAAACATAGAGACTTATAAATGTACAAATACATAGTCCATAATTCCTTATCATGAAGTCAACAACTCTATCCATCTCTTCTCTTCATACATGTTTTTGTGTAAAAGTCACTTCAGGCAATGTGACTACTGAGAAATGTGTGTTAGTACAGGGTCACGTAAACTAGGCGACAAAATGATGTGTGATTATATGTGTATGAATCATTTATTTAATTGTTTTTTCATGGAAGGAGTGTGTGTGCATACATGTATGTGTGTGTGTGTGTTGATGAGTGTCTAAATATCAATTGACAAGAAGCCTATGTCTGCATCTGTGTACAAAAATCCCTCAGGTCAATGTGTTCAGTGAGCAAATTGTGTTTGTGTGTGCGTGTGTGTGCGTGTGTGTGCATGTGTGCATGCGCATGCATGTAGCTATAGGAGTCACAAATTCAGTGGGGGTATCTGTTATTTGTTAGTGTAGTAAACACTGCAACCATTTGTTAGTGTAGGAAACACTGCAACCATTATAGTTAATGAAAAGGTCTGTGTCTGTGTGGGCAGGAGTAACCTAGGTTACTGAGATCAACAAGGGGTATGTGTTTGGATGTACACATTGAGGTCCATGTATAAAGTGAGAATAGATATATGTGTACACTTCTAGATAAATCAGTCATATCTGGGTATCTACTGAGAGGCTGTGCGAATCTCTGCATGCTCAATGTGTCCAATCAGGGTAGTGTGAGTGTGTGTGTGTGTGTGTGTGTTGGTGGGGGGGTGAGACTTACCCAATCCAGTGTGCACATTGCAGAGTGTTTGGGCAGGAGACACAAGGTCAGTGTGTGTGGTGCGGTTTGTTGTGTCTTTGTGTAGCAGGTGCCAGGTTATTGTGTTCAAAAAGGACCTTGTGGGCATCTTTTCTACAAGTCTCTCAGAGCAGGAGACTGAATGACCAGCTTTTGTGTATCTATATAGTGTGTGTGTGTGTGTGTGTGTATGTGTGTGTGTGTTTGGCTGTGTGTTTGTGAGTGTCTGTATCTGTGTCTTTGTGCATGTGTGTGTGTACTGTGTGTTGGGGGGAGTAAGACCTATCCTATCCATTGTGCACAGTTTCTGTGTCTGGGCTGGAGTCACAAGATCTGTCTGTGTATTGGGTTTGTTGTATCTTTGTGTAGCAGGTGTCAGGTGACTGTTCAACAAGGACCTTGTGGGCATCTATTCTACAAGTCTCTCAGGCCAGATGTCTGAATGACCAGCTTTTGTGTGCCTGTGTAGTGTGTGTGTGTCTTTCCCTATGTGTTTGTGAGTGTCTGTGTGAGTCTTTGTGTATATGTGTGTGTGTGTGTGTGTGTGTGTGTGTGTGTGTGTACTCTGTGTTGGTGTGGGGGGTAAGACCTATCCTATCCATCGTGCACAGTTTATGTGTCTGGGCTGGAGTCACAAGGTCAGTGTGTGTATTGGGTTTGTTGTGTCTTTGTGTAGCAGGTGTCAAGTGAGTGTGTGCAACAAGGACCTTGTGGGCATCTTTCTACAAGTGTCTCAGGCTAGGAGACTGAATGACCAGCTTTTGTGTGTCTTTGTATTGTGTGTGCATTGGATAAGTCCCATTCCCCCCAACCAACACACAGTACACAAACATACAGACACACACACAGCCAAACACACAAAGGCCCTGTGCGGTGTGTGAAGGGCAGTTGCTCTAGGAGGGCCCTGGGCCCTGTGTGGTGTGTGGAGGGCAGTTGCTCTAGGAGGGCCCTGGGCCCTGCCCTGTGATTGTGGACAGAAGTGAAATCACCTGGAAGGAGGAAGCCTCGCAGTTGCCCCAAGTTACTTTGCTCCTGGCCTGACAACTACGTATGGCAGACGTGAGAGGGAAACAGAGGCCCCCTGGGCCACAAGCAAACCTGACAGACCTTTTCTCCCTGCAGCTTTCTTTCTGAACATGAACCCCGGCGAGCTGTTTTTTCCGATTCTTTCCTTTAACGCCTTTTTGAGAAGAACCGCTGAAATTTAAGAATCCAGAGGTTAGCGCAGTCAGAGATGCGTGCTGCACCTGGGGCTCTGTGTGGAGGATCTGTGGACATGCCTCCAAACATGGCCTTCCCTCCCGGGCCCTGGGCCCTGTCCCTTTTCCTTGACTGAAGGGGCCTGCCTGCCATGTATATCACCCACAGGGAATAAATCACCAAGTCCGGTCCGGAGCCCAGATGAGCCCGTATCTTGCTGGGAACCTGTGTGTCCCACGACCCCCTGGGGTAGGTCTGGTAGTGAAGCAATATGTCACCCAACTTGGCACATCTTCAGAACAGGGGCATGGGGGTTGTGGATAAAGGAGGGCAGGAAGGAACCAATGGGCATCAGCAGAAGAGCAGGCTACCAGAGGCCAGGGCCTCACTGGCACTAGATTGGCCAACTGGCTCTAGAATGTGCTCAGCAGCAACGTTTCTTGGCGCAGACTTCTCTGGGGTCTACACTGTCCTCAGCACTTGTCTACTGGCAGGACTCTAAGGTTACCTATTCCAGGAATCCTTTCTTGACCCTTTGCACTTCCACCTCGGATAAACTTCCTCCTTTCACCTTCCCTATGTGTGAAGTCTGTGTGTGTGTGTGTGTGTGTGTGTGTGTGTGTGTGAGAGAGAGAGAGAGAGAGAGAGAGACAGAGACAGAGACAGAGACAGAGAGAGAGCACACAAAAGCAGAGAGACACACAGACGGGAGGAGGGAAGGAGGCACATATAAGGAGAGACAGAGACAAAGCAATAGAAGCAATAGAGACACAGAAGCAGTGAGATAGACACAGAGATAAGAAAGAGACAGAAAGGGAGATAGAGAGCAGATGAGAGGTGGTGAGAAAGAGAGGGAAGGAGAGATGGGAAGAGAGAGACACAGTGAGATTAGAGACACAGAAAGAGAGACACAGGGACAGAGGGCGAAAAGAGACAGAGGGAAGCAGAGAAAGAAAGTCAGAGGGAGAGACAGATAAACACAGAAGCAGTCACACACAGAGAGGAAGGGGAGGAGACTGAGAGCACAAAGGGAAGGAGAGAGAAAAACAGAATCAGGTGGTGAGAAAAGGGAAGGAGACAAAGCCAGGGAGAGACAGATTAGCACAGAGACAGCACCATAAGAGATAGAGAAGTAGAAAAGACACAGAAACAGAGGGGGGGGGGGGAAGGAGAGTCATACACACAGAAACAAGAGACAGAGAGGGATGATGAGATGGAGACAGAGGCCCAGAGGCACAGACAGAAATTCAGACTATACATAGAGTGCCTGTTTGTTCAGTGGGGAGGGGGGCCTTCCAGCATGATCGCACACCTCAAACAAGCAGCACAGGGAGTGGGACTATGGAAGTCTAGATGAAGAAAGCAAAGAGGCCACCTGAAGCTCCCAATGACTTGACTATCCCTGTCTCCTCTGGGTGTGAGCTGTGTTGGCATACTCAGCATGCCCCATTTGCTTCCCTTACTTCCTCTGTACCTCAGAAAAGGCCTGCTCCCGGCCTAGACATGTCCTTGGTTGTTGGGTGCTCAACCTAGCAGGTTGCTCAGTAAGCTGCCCATCTTTGTAACTAGCATTTGTCTGGTCCTGAAGTGACATTGTAAAATGGCTAGATAATTGAAAAGGAAAACATTTCTGTTACCTGCATCAGGCCAATTGAATCCTTTCTTTAGTAAAGACTTCCGTATTTTCTCCATGTCCGCTCTTCCAAATTCATGGCCTGGAAAAGAGAGAGAGGATTAGTTACCCCAAACAACACAGTGACTAGCTACCCTAGATCCTTCTACTATCGGATCATTCCTACGCAGCGATAAGGGAAACTGAGGTTCTCAAGCACAAAACTGGTGCTGCCTAAACAGCTGCTGCCCCCAAAGGGCCTGAGGCTTTCGTTTGGGGGTTTTGTCCCGTCCAGACCTTTGACCTTAAGTCCCAAAGCAGTAAACCTTCCCCTACTAATTAAGATCTTGTAGTCTCTGAGGGCTGCCTAGGACATTGGTATGGTCGAGGCCCAGCATCACACAGACGGTAGGGGCCAAAGGGGGGGGACTTAAACCCAAGTCTCTCTGACCCTCTTTTCATTACATTCTGCTCACCCCCAATAGCTTGTAGGTTCTAGTAAAGGAGATTACTTACCAGCCCCAGTTCCAACTTGCTTGTTATCCTCATTCTTGTTCTTCTGGTGGCCTACAGTGTCTGATGACACATTACAGATGGAGAAAACCAACAAGTGAAATGACTGTCCACACTGCTAGTTAAGGGAGACAGCTAGCATTTGATCCAGATTTCACTATATGTTATCTGTGAGATGTTATATGCCTTAGATGACACAGAAAATTGCCTTTCCCCCCTTTCTTCCTGTCTCTCTTTTGGGTAACTTAATTTTATCCAATAAAGTAAAACAAACACATAAGAACAAGGGCCATATACTTGCATTCTTCCCCGGCCTCGAGGGCCCCTCCACTACTGTTTTCCCCCTTTGGGGGCTGCAGCAATTTTGCCAATTATAAACAAAATGTTCTACCTTGGCTGCTACTGCTGTGAACAGAATAGTGTTGCTGCTTGTCCAGTTTTTCATCTTCCAGAATGATGCTTGCCATAGACGTTGTACTGGAGTCACAGAAATTCACAGGAGCTGCAAAGTGCTTTGGGGTTATTTGTCTTGAAATTAAAGCAACTAGTCAAACAATCTGGGGATATCCTGCCCTCCCTCTCCCTTTCCCCTCCCCCTCCCATCAGTGGGAATCCATTTCAACCCAGTTAACATTCTAGTTAAGTTTCGACTTACCTGAATAAATGGAGAGATGGAACAGCATTTCCATGCAAATAATCAAGGTAAAGGCCCGCATATACATGGTGAACTGATTCTTTGTTTTAACCTGTAAAGGAAACTGAAATGTTCATGGAAACATCCCCATTGTCTGTTCCCTTACAGGAAAGGGTTCAGATGAATCTGAGATGTTTGCAGGTTCTAAGATAGAAACTGCCTCTTCCCTAGAGTGTCTGCCTCTTTAACTGACTGTCCATTACGCTGTCACACAGTCCTGGACCACTCCTCTGAGGCTGAGCTCTTGGTTGGCATGGTGAGTAGAACCAAACTAAAGGGTGGGATGGTCCATCAGAAAAGCAGGCCTTAAAGGGGTCGGATGATACCAAATTCTGAGCTTGGCAGGGGGGAGCTCTGGCACCAAGTTCAGTGGTAAACTGCCTGCCTGGGTCCCCAATGCTCTTCTCAGAGTCAATGGATACACTAGAAAGTAGAAGCACTGAAAAAAAAAAAAACTAGTGCCAAGCAAAACATCTGAATAATAAAACCCCACATAGACACTCCCCCAACCTTGAGTAGGCGATCAGGAGATTGTACCTGAGTGACAAATGTAAGAAAAAGAAAGTGGATGGAGGAGGAGGTAGTTAGAAGGGATCTAGAAGGCTGTTTTTACGTCACCCCATGGTTTTGTGATGCTGCCCAATTCAAATGAACACTCACTCCTTACTAGGCCAGCTATGACTAAGGAAATGCTTTGAACTGTAATCAGTTTGGTGTTGGTGATTTAGGAGATATTACATTAGTCCATTGTATTTGGGAACTGATTCCTAGAGATTTTATATTCCAGAGGCTATTATCCTGGGATTGGTGGTTTTCTGCCAGATTTATACTAGATTTGTAAATTTGGATGGGACAAATAATATCTTTTATTTTCACTAACCTCTAAATGGAATTAAACATTTCCTTCAATTATTTAAGAATATTATTTTGAGAAGAGGTCATCCATAGGTTACATTGGTCGGCCAAACATGCAGTTCAACCCCTCCTTTAGCAGAGGCGGGGAAACCAAGGCCCAGTGGGGGAAAATGATTTGCCCAAAGTTACTCAGGCAAGCAATTATGAAGCTTAGACTTGACCTCATGTCTCCCGTCTCATACATCAAGCTGCTTCCTAGGATAAATTGAGTTTCTGTAGCCATATTGTTAATTAAGCTACAGTTTCATTTCTCATCTGTCTCTAGAGGGCATCCCAGGAAGGGGCCCAGGTGGGCTGGGAGAGACAGCAGTCAGGGTGGTGCTATAGAAGAAAAGAAGGTTGAATCTGAAATCAGCCCACTTCTAGGGCCTTCAAAAGCTCCTCACCTGTAACATGAGGGGCTCGGATTAAATGACTTTTCTAAACTTCTGATCCCATGAACTCTGTGCTCCCTAATGGAGAGAGATTTTAAGTGCTATATTTCCTCCCCACCCAGAGTAAAACAGCAAAGGGAAGGGGCATTTTTTTTGTCCCTTCAGAATTGTGATTTCTATAGGAGTATTTCATCCTAAGTCAGGAAAAGGTCAAGTTTTTTTCTAATTTGAATCTAAAAAAGACTCAATCTAATATGGAAATATATTTAATATCATGGTTATATCTAGCAGATTTATTGCTTTCTTGGGGGGGGAAATTTGGAATTCAAAAACCTCACAAAAAACAAATAATGAAAACTATCTTTATATATTGTTGGAAAAATACGAAAGAAACAAAAACGAGGGCCAATTAGCACTCCAGTACATGACTCTTCCTTCCCTCCTCTCTTCTCTTTTCTTTCCTCTCGCCTTAGAAATGTCCCTTTTGTCCACTGTCTACAGTGCTTTTAAGTGAATTATAGAGACAGAAGATCACACACCAAGTTGAAATGATCTTACCACAAGAACTCCTATTCATATGCCACAATAATACAAGTATTCTTAATATTGATATTAAACATGAACCCCAATATCAGTATTTTTAATATTAATATGAAAGATTCCTTATTAATTAATTCCCAGGATTAATATAAGTACTCATAATATAATATAAGTAATACAAGTACTTTATAATATAATAATATATAAGTATATGTAATAATATAAGTATGTAATAATATAAGTATATATAATAATATATATATAAATAATATATATAAATAATATAAGTATGTATAATATTATATAAGTACTCATAATATAATATAAGTAACATAAGTACTTTATAATATAATAATATTATATATAAGTATATATAATAATATAAGTATACATATAATATAAGTATATATAATAATATATAAATAATAATATAAGTATATATAATATTATATAAGTACTCATAATATAAGTAATATAAGTACTTTATAATATAATAATATTATATATAAGTACATATATAAGTATATATATAAATATATATAGAATAATATATATAAATAATAATATAAGTATATAGATATAATATAAGTACTCATAGTATAATATAAGTAATATAATAATATAATATATAAGCATATATATAAGTATATATAATATATAAAAATAATAATATAAGTATATATATAATATTATATATAAATACTCATAATATAATATAAGTAATATAAGTACTTTAATATAAGTACTCATTTGGATCCAAATAAAAATTGGATGCTTGCCTTGGGGCTGGGCCGGGGGCAGTGGCAGCAGTTCCTAGTCCCAAACTGAGCTCTTTGAATGATCTTTTCTCAATAGCTGTTGCTTCTTCTGTGAAAGAGTCAGATCAGGGTCACTAGGTCCCATTTCCTCCCAATGTAACAGGTTGGACAATTACATGCAGGACATAGGGATACAATTAGTTACACTCTTCCGAGGCCTCCTAGGTCGTGTATTCAGAATGGCCTATGCTGACTTTCTGGTGAGCTCAAAGAAAACTGGATCATATTGCCAGTGAGAGTTTTTAATGTGGGCCTCGGGGGAAAGCCAAGATGAACCCCATGGGTCAAGAGGAACCCGGAGACCTGTTCTCCTGCTGGAGAGACCTACACAGATTTGGTACTTTACACTCTGGAAAGTGCTGGGGAGGGGGGAAAGCAAGCAAAAATAGGGTCCCTGCCCTGCAAAAATCACTGAAATGGAGAGGAGGGGTGAATTGCTTTGGAAGCTTGGGTCAAAACTTGATGATGGAGTATAATTTTTGGAAGGAAGGCAGTAGCAAAAAGGAAGGGAAGAAATCATTTAAAAGCCCCTAGATGCGCCGACCATTGTGCTAAGCCTAAGCCCTTTACTGATATTATCTGATCCTCTGAGGCTATTATTAACTCCATTTTTTATGATGAGGCAAAGACTTCCAGAAACTTCCCCAAAGTCACAGAGGGTTCCTGACTCCAGACCTGGCCCTCCCTGCGCCATTTCTGCTCCCCCAGTAGTCTCTGGGTGGAGTAAAGCTTGAGTAGAGAACACAAGGCCCTCAAACCTCAAAAGGATTTTTGGGAACTCACCCTTAGGAAGCCATGTTGTATATTTTTCAGACCACTCAGGAAACCTTTGCACTGATCTTACTCTACAGTAACCATTCGGGAGCTTGTCTTTCTTAATTAATTGGACTTTATGACCTCAAGTAAGTCACTTGCTCTCTGGGGGCCTTGGTTTCCTCCTCTAAAAATGAGATTCTAGGCCCTCAAAAATCACCTGCTTTAAATCCCTTCATTCTATAATAGAGGAAAATGGAGATCACTTTCTGTTTGAAATCAAAGAAATGAACATTCTAAATGCAACTTGAGGGGGGGGTGGAAGTTACTGCAAAGGAAGAATCCCCCCCCACCCCATCCTGGCCTCCCCCTCCCCAACCCACCTTCCCCCTAAGCTCGGGACAAAAAGAAAGAAATTTCTAGTGACCTTACCTTGTAGATTTCAGGATCGAAGCTCTGACTGCGCGCCTGCACGTGCAGATGGGCCACAAGTGAGCAGGCCTGGCCAGCTTCTGCCTCTTCTGCTGCAGAGAAATTCAAGCCAAGAGTTTTTTGAAACCTCCCAAGCCCAAGATAGGCAGCTTCAGTCTGTTCCTATTGGGTGGTGGGTTGCCTTGACAATCTCCCCTAACACCTTTAGGCCTGACAAGTGGCTCTCTACTGTTTTAGAAGCACTCGGTAGTATTTTAATAAGAGATCATTGATTGATCTGGTCTGGATTCTTTATCTTTTTATAGCTATGATCCCGGCCTCCAGAAATCTATTTTGCAACAGTGTTTCATTTTGTATTTCTTTGGCATTTTTTTCTTCCTGTTGGGCCTCTTCTTTTTTACTGCTGAGCCCTGCGCTTTTTCCCCACCCTTGCTTGAGAAGTTAGGTATTTGCTGGCTGCTTCTCTGGGAAACCAGCCTAGATTGGTTTTATTTTGGTCTGTTTTATCTAGTGTCCCAGATTTTGTTTGGGAGATGTTCACTTTGCAAATTAGTATTTATAAACTGGAACAAAATTTTCTCCCCAAATAAATACAATGTCTTGAAACAGAAGGTTGGCAGAGAAATCACTGTTTGGAATGAGGTGGGAGGAGGGGGCTCCTGTTTTTGTCCTTGAGATAATGTTAAACAGAATTCACAAATCACAAGCACGGGGTCAGGGGATCCTAAAAGTAGAGTTGGAAGACATTCTTTTAAGGATTTTATTTATTATGAGATTTACAATTCCCCCCCCCCCATCTTGCTTCCCTTCCCCCACCCCCTCACTGAAGGCAGTCTGTCAGTCTTTACATTATTTCCATGGTATACATTGATCCAAATTGAATGTGATGAGAGAGAAATCATATCCTTAAAGAAGAAACATAAAGTATAAGAGATAGCAAGATCAGATGAGAAGATATCAGGTTTTTTTCAAAATTAAAGGGAATAGTCCTTGGTCTTTGTTCAAACTCCACCGTTCTTTCTCTGGATCCAGATGGTATTCTCCATGGCAGACAGCCCAAAACTGTCCCTGGTTGTTGCACTGATGGAATGAGTCCATCAAGGTTGATCATCACCCCAGTGTTACTGTTAGGGTGCACAGTGTTCTTCTGGTTCTGCTCATCTCGTTCAGCATCACCTCATACAAATCCCTCCAGGCTTCCCTGAATTCCTGTCCTTCCTGGTTTCTAATAGAGTAATAGTGTCCCATGACATACATATACCACAGTTTGCTAAGCCATTCCCCAATTGAAGGACATTTACTTGATTTCCAATTATTTGCCACAACAAACAGGGCTGCTAGGAATATGTTTGTACAAGTGATGTTTTTACCCTTTTTCATCCTCTCTTCAGGGTATAAACCTAGCAGTGGTATTGCTGGCTCAAATGGTATGCTCATTTTGTTGCCCTTTGGGTGTAGTTCCAAATTTCCCTCTAGAAAGGTTGGATGAGTTCACAGCTCCAGCAACAATGTACTACTGTCCCAGATTTCCCACAACCCTGAGCTGGAAGACATCTTAAAGGGAATCTAGTTCACTTCCCTCATTTTACAGATTAAGAAATTGAGGCCCACTTACAGTAACTTGCCCCAGGTCACACAGGTAATAAGAGGCATAGCCATTTAGGCCCTTTAAAATAAGACAAATGGTATGATAAAAAGTCCATCACTCTCAAATATAAATACATATATGTATATCTATACATATATGTATATATAAATATATATGTATATATACATATATAGTGTTATATATGTGTATATATACATATATGTGTGTGTGTGTGTGTGTGTGTGTGTATAGTGTTAGCATCTTCTCTTCCCAGATTGGTTTTTTGGTTTTGAGTATGCAAAAGAGGTCATTCTTTGCTTCATTTCTTTCTTACCTGTCTTAATCCCTAAGACAACAATTATGAGATAGCCTGAACGTGCTGCCCTCCCAGTTGGACTTTTTTGACTATGTAAAAGTGGCCATTCTTTGCCTCACCTCACTTTCCATGCCTCAGTCACTGAATGGGCATGACATCAGACAAAGTGAGACCTGTTAAAAACATTAGCTTTAAAAGACCAAAGTCTCTCACTGTATCCAAAGCCATCTCCAAGTCATCCTGATTTATCTTTGACTACTGTATCCAGATGACTCCAGAGGGGAAAATAAGATTTTGTACAGCCCTCCCTCACTCCAAGCCAATTCATGTATATGTCATGGCATCACTTCCCTGAAATCTTGGTCTTCCTTGAGAACTAATGACAAACAACTATAATACACACACACACACACACACACACACACACACATATGTTTGTGTATATAAACAGGATATAGTGACAGGAATGTCGGATTTTCAGTTAGAGAGGGTGTTGGCTTGGGTCTTTTATCTCTTGCCAGTGAGATTTTGGACAGGTCACTACATCTTTCTTAGTCTCAGTTTCCCCACTTAAGAGATAAAAGGGTCGACTAGATTAAATGATTTCTAAGGTCTGGTCAAATTCTAATTCTATGACCCTATGAAAAAACACAGGCCTCTTTTTGGCCTTATGCAGTCAAACCAGATTAATTCAAGACATTAACCCAACTGTGTTTTAGCCTGGTATTTTTATCCCTCAAGAAGTCTTTCCAACATGCAAATGATGAGACCCCAACCCTCTCTATTATTCTCAGTCTGAGACCTCAAATCTCTCTACTCTGAGTTCATTGAACTCCAATATTTAAATTTTGAACAACTTGTTCATAAACCCTGTGCATCTGGTAACAAAAAAGTTTTCATCTAATCTAAGACCCACTCTGGCATTTTGAGATGCACCTGTGGTGTCCAAACACCACACACCACACCCACACCCTTGAACCTATCAAAACATTTTTGTTTATCTCTCCTTATCTCAATACCTTCTCCCCATTCATCAGGGTTAGTGTCTCTCCCAGCATAGCCCATGAGCTTCAGTATCCAGCCTGCCTACAGTCCCATTACTTTAACCTCCAGAAGTAAAGCTACCTTAAATGAGAGACAGTCTAATCCATGAAATTCTTTCCCAAGACACTTCTGCACCAGACCATACATATTCTCTCTCTCTCTCTCTCTCTCTCTCTCTCTCTCTCTCTCTCTCTCTCTCTTTTTGCAAGGCAATGGGGGTAAGTGACTTGCCCAAGGTCACACCGCTAGGTAATTATTATGTCTGAGGCTGGATTTGAACTCACATCAGCCTGACTCCAGGGCCAGTGCCATATCTGGAACTCTAATGACTGTATCACCTAGCTACCCCAAGCCTAATGCATTCTCAAGAAGAAACATGTCTGTACTTGATACTTGGGAATGCTGCACTCAAAAGCAGACTAAGTTGAACTCTATTTTAAACATCTTGTAGAGAGAAACTCTGATTTTTTAAAAAGTTTTATTTTTGTTTTTTACAAAGTGCTATTGATGTCTTTTGGTTTTAAATCATACACATTTTCTGATATATTCTGTCTTCCTTAGCTCATTCACCTTCCTAAAAGACTAGATGAAGACCCAGTGTAAATTTACAGCCCAAATTTTTTCAGCAAACTTTGTTTCTGAGATAAAAGGACAATCTGGAACTGTCATGCTTGTAAGGCAGGAGCTGAGAACCTTTTTTCTGCCAAGGACCATTTGGCTATTTAGAACATCATTAGAGGGTTATATTTGATCAAACAATGAATTCACCCCTAAAGAACACCTAGATTTATTGAATTTCAATTCCCATCTGTGATTGCCTTGGCAATGCCTGACCAATGCAGCCCACCAGCTGGAGGTTCCCTACACCTGTTCTCAAGGAAACTGTCATAATTTCTGAATAACTCTATTACAAGACTTCAAAGGAAACAGCATGTACTAGTGAAAGCTGGGGAGCATATAGTTATATAAGCAGGATGCATCTTCCATCACTAGATGGCAGACAAAGATCAGGTTTCAAAATCTCAATCCTGGTCACCTTTGGAAAATTTTCCTGTCCTCCTCAATTCCTGATAAACTTGAAGCTTTTCTTTTTAAGTTTCTCTGTCTCTGTCTTTCTCTCTTTGTCTCTCTGTCTTTCTGTCTGTCTGTCTGTCTCTCTCTCTCTCTCTCATTGCTGCTTCCATCCAAAACAAACAATTAACAAAAGCAGGACCTTCATAACAAACATGGGTAATCCAGCAAAGCATAGTCATACGTTAACCATGTCCAAAAATGCTTTTTTTTTAAAGTTCATCACCTTTTTGACAGGGAACAGCTGCCATTATTCATCTTTAGACCTCAGTCTATCTTTGCATTGACTTGAATTCTAAATGCTTTCAAAGTTGTTTTCCTGAAAAATGCTGTATAAAATTGTTCAGATTCTTTTTACTTCACTCTATATCAGTTCTTAAAGGACTTTCCAGTTTCTTTTTTTTTATTAAAGATATTATTTGAGTTTTACAATTTTCCCCCATTCTTACTCCCCCCCAAAGCAATCTGTCAGTCTTTACTTTGTTTCCATGCTGTTCCAGTTTCTTTTAAACTATCCATTTCATCATTTCTTATGGCACAATAATACTCCATTACATAAATATACTATAATTTGTTCAGTCATTCCAAAACAAATCAGTAACCCCTTAGTTTTAATTTTGGGTGATTATAAAAACAGCTGATATATATCTACCCCCCCCCCCCCCTCTCTCTCTCTCTCTCTCTCTCTCTCTCTCTCTCTATATATATATATATATATATATATATATATATATATGCACACACACACATACATTTATATGTATATATTAATTCTATGAGTCTTTTTCTTTCTTTTTTGGTCTCTTTGGTTTATAAGCCTAGTCCTAACACAATTGGGTCAAGGATATGCGCAGCTGGGGGCATCATTCCAAATTGTTTTTTTCATAATGGCCAGGCTAATTCGCATTGCCATCAACAGCATATTTATATGTTTATTTCCCTGTAACTCCTTCAGCATTTGTCATTTGCCTCTTTTGTCATCTTTGCCAATTTAATGGGTATGAGGTGGAACCTCAGAGTTGCTCTCATTGTTGATTTCGAAATTCATTTGAATTTTTTCATTTTGACTGTCCATCATCTTGATGGAACAGTCACTTCCTTCTGTATTTTGGCTGCTGTGAACTAAAGGCTTCTCCAGCTCCTCTCCCAAGTCTATGTATTAGAAACATTTAGAAGCAAAGTCAATGTGAAGTCAAGAATTCACTTTAGAAGAAGAAGGAAAGGAAAAAGCAAGGAAGGAAGGAAGAAGGGAGGGAGGGAAGGAAGGAAGGAAGGAAGGAAGGAAGGAAGGAAGGAAGGAAGGAAGGAAGGAAGGAAGGAAGGAAAGAAGGAAGGAAGAAGGGAGGGAGGGAGGGAAGGATGGAAGGAAGGGAGGGAGGGAGGGAAGGAAGGAAGGAAGGAAGGAAGGAAGGAAGGAAGGAAGGAAGGAAAGAAGGAAGGAAGGAAGAAGGGAGGGAGGGAGGGAAGGATGGAAGGAAGGAAGGAAGGAAGGAAAGAAGGAAGGAGGGAGGGAAGGAAGGAAGGGAGGGAGGAAGGGAGGAAGGGAGGAGGGAAGGAGGGAAGGAAGGAGGGAGGGAGGGAGGAAGGAAGGAGGAAAGGAGGGAGGCTCCCAGTGGAATTTGACTTGTTGGTCATCAGTGGTAATACCCAAGTGAAGAATTTCCTCATAGAAACCCCTCCCCAGACCTATTACTTCCTTGTTAATGGATCCATTCTGGATTTGACTTTGATACGTACCTACTGTATTTCAGATCTATACATAACTTGAGGATAGAAGGAAACTTGAAGTGGGATAAAACAGATACTAGGGAGACTGAGAAATATTATTATTATTATTATTAACCTTTTTTTGCAACACAGTGGGGTTAAGTGGCTTGCCCAAGGCCACACAGCTAGGTAATTATTAAGTGTCTGAGGCTGGATTTGAACTCGGGTCCTCCTGAATCCAGGGTTGGTGCTGATTAAGAAATATTGAAAAGAAAATACACTGGTCGTTGTTGCCATAGTATAGTAACTGAAATGTTGAAGTTGCAGTCATTGTTTCAAATCCTATATCTGACACATTAGCTCTGTGACCAGTTCGATTCTCTGAGCCTCAGTTTCTTCATGTGTTAAATGAGGACAACAGCAGAAGCTCCTGCTATGAGACTTAAGTGACCTGATGCATGTAAAACTGCTTACAAACTCAGAGGAAGTCAATCATCATTAGCTAGAAGAACCAAGTATGGGTGGGCAGGATTCTCTGGGATGGGGCATTGGAACCATTGAGGTGACAGAATGGGGTTGACAACTAAAGAAAAGGCATCATGATACAGTACAGGAATTGTACTGGAGGAAAAGAGTACACACTTGATACAAATCCTAGCAGAGAGTGTAGCTATGTGACCTTGGATGAGTTATGTCCCCTTCCTCTGCCTCAGTTTACCTCCTCTGTAAAGTGAAGAACATTGGAATAACTGGGACTCAGTGGCTTCTAGGGCCCTTTATAGTTCTAGATCTATGATTCTTGAAGTGAACTGGGGCAATTCTATTCTCCTCACTGGGCCTCAGTTTCCTCATCTTTAAAATGAAGAGATTGGATGAACCTGGAAGTCTCAGCTCTAAATATATTTTGCTTCTGAGCATTATTTGTACCAGCAGCCTTGAGGTGAAAGGAACCCTTGTTCCTGAACACCCAAGGTAGACAGTACCTTGGAATTATTGCTGACCCAAGAAAAATAAATAACACAATAAGTACACCTGCCCAGGACTGTGTGTGACTGGTAGGAAGAAGGGCTGCTAGGTGGCCCAGTGGATAGAGCAGCAACCCTGTAGTCAGGAGGAGCTGTATATCTAGTGGGTCCACTTCTGCATAAAGGAGTCTTAGCCAGGATCTGTTGCTAGGAGACAGCCATCCAAAGGCCTGTGTCTGCCGTTGCAGGAACTGCACTGTAAATCACTCAGTAGCAGGGAGCTCCTGTTCAGCTGCTTCCCTGGGCTGAATAATAACCCTTTATGAATATGTTCTCTTAGCCTATGGAATTTAGTGTGCTTGGCAGTAGTGGAAGGCAGTTTGTAGGATCATGACCAAGCTATAAAGACCCTTTGAGACTGGTTACCTTATTCCAAGGCTCTCGGCAGGTCCTTAATGCTTTCCCTTCCCTCAAAACACCAACAAAAACTCAAGAAGCTTTGGGGGGGTTTTCTAAGTCTAAGGAATTGAGGGATCTTTTCTGGAGAAAAAGCTCCATGTGGCATCGTTCTTATGTTGGGATACCATAGATGGGTAAAGGAGAGCTGGGGCCATCAGAGCAGCTCTGGGAAAATGGCCTCCATGGCATATAAATAGCTAGGGCCATGCTACATATTCTCAGCTTGCCTGACAAAGGTCAATTGGTTGCTTGGTGGCAGGGAATGTGGAGAATGGCTCCTTGGCTACTGGCTTGAATACTTTCTAGCAGAAAAGAACAGTGACTTAGGGCCCATGGCTCCTGATGTGGCACTTTGGTTAGACACAGACCTTCAATTTAGCTGAGATCCCAAAGGCTGCTGAAATTCCCTCCTGAGATTGGGGGAAATTGTACTGTAGCAGGAAGGAGAAGGAGGATGGTTGAGCTCATGGGTATTGGGGAAGGAGGGGGTGGGGAAGAGACAGAAAGGATGGGAGGGGGGAGAGAGAGAGAGAGAGAGAGAGAGAGAGAGAGAGAGAGAGAGAGAGAGAGAGAGAGAGAGAGAGAGAACACCTTATTGATGGTTTAAATTAGAGAAAATGAACAGGTGAAATCAAAAATTAAATATTAAAACATCCAAACTATGCTGCCTTGGAGTAAAACCTTAAAATGAAGGTTCCGAACCTGAGGATCCCGCCTTTATTTTAAACAGTTGACCAGTTTGGGAGGAGAACAAGCTGAGTGGAGGAAAGACCAAGAGTGAGAAGGAGGAAGGGGGGAAGGAGTTTATATTTTAATAGTTTATGCTTCTCTTCTGACAAACTTTAGGAAATATCAGTAATAGCTTGTGTTTCATCATCATCATCAGAGTTAGAAAGGACTTCTTTGTTATGTAGGAGTTACACCCCCCTCCATGACTTGCTTAAAGTCATATACATAATAATAATAATAGTAATAATAGGTAGCATTTCCGTAACGCTTCAAGGTTTGCCAAGCGCTTTATAAATATGATATCGTCAGAGCCTTACAACAATGTTGGGAATTAGGAGCTATTGATAACCCCATTTTGCAGATGGGCCTTTTAGAGTTAAGTGGCTCACCCAGGTTTTTACAGCTAGTAAGTGTTTTAGTCTGGATGTGAACCTGAATCTTCCTGGTTTTCAATCCAACACTCTCTCCACTGGACTCCTTAGTTGCCTCAGGTCTTATGTAGCAAAGACAGGATCAGAACTCATGTCCTATGACTTTATAGCCAGCCCTCTTGTTGCCATGCTTTGCATACTAGTCAACTAAGATTCAGGAGGGGCCCTGAGTTGCCCAAGTTCTGATACCTAGTAAGTGGATGCTAAGTCATTCTAGCTGTGTCTGACTCTCTATGACCCCAACTGAACTTTGTTTTGGGTTTGTTTTTTTTTTTTTGGCAGAAGTGCTTTTCTATCTCCTACTTCAGCTCATTTTACAGATGAAGAAACTAAGGCAGGTAGGGTGAAGTGACTTGCCCAGGATCATGCAGCTAGTAAGTCTCTAAGGTCAGAGAATTTAGGAAGATGAATCTTCCTGATTTCAGGCCTGGCCACTCTACCTACTATGGCACCACCTAGCTACTCCCATAAGGCAATGAGCAAGACCTAAGCACCGGTCTTCGGTCCTGAAGCCCAAGCTCTCTTCCCACTCCACTAGCTTGCCTCACAGGGAGTTCTATTAACTAAAACTTTTAAGTTTCTTTGAGAGAATGACTGGAAGAATAGAAGCTTTTTAGTCTATTTACCAGGAGATTTCTTTTGTAGATCAGTTACTGAAGAAAACCAGAGTAAAACAGCATTCAAAGTGGTTTTTTATTTCTTAGAAATTCAGATCGTTTTGACATCTCACCTGGCAGGAAAGGAACAAAACAAAGGAGGATGGCTTTTTTAGATTTTTGAATTAGATGAAAGAGCAGTAACCTGGGAAGAAACATAAGAAGGTAAAATCTTGAAAGCAAAGTCAGCTCTGGTTATTACTGTGCTTTTCCTCAAGATGTGGCACTTATCCAAAATCCTCTTCCTTCTGCCTCCCCTGGTGCTAGCAGAGGTACTGGAGAATGCTTTGAGACCCATATGGTTCATTTCGAAAGCTGAGGGCTTTTTCCTACTCTGAGGTTCAAATCTCTCCAACATACATGTACATGCTTGGCAAATTGAATTAAGCATGGCAGGTCTCTTTGGTGTTTCTGGTCTGCATATAGGCAGAAGGTTGCTTATAACGTGGAGTCCTTGCTGCAAACTTTCCTTAGAAGTCCCCCAGAATGAAATCATTGTGGAGAGATGGTTTTAGTATGGCCCCTAATGGTGGAAGGGGGGAAGAAAAAGGATTCAGGCCAGGGTAGGAGGCCTTCCAGAGTCCCACTTAGTCTTAAATATGCCACTCTATTCTCTGCTCATCCCAGTATTAATGTGCTTCCCCTTGACTTGAGAATAATCTATGTTTCATCTATCTTCTTTATTATTGCAGTTGTTCTGTCAATTCATTGTTCTTATACTTTTTTGTGCATTTGTTATGTTGGTGCAGTTTGGTGATGACTCTGTACTAGTTTTGTTAAGATTACTCCAACAGAGCAAGTATAAAACCATAAAAACATGAGAGCAAGAAAGGACCAAGACTGTCATGTGATAGATGGGGGAAATGGGGCTTAGAAATGGAAAGTGACCTGCCCAAGATCACAAATGACATCACTTCCAGAGCAGGATAATAGAAATAACATTGGCTTTAGAGACTGAGCTCTCATTTCTCCACGAACCATCAAATGGGGGGGCAAATAACTTCATCTCACTGTGTTTCTCTTTCCTGATGTGTAAAATGAAGGGGCTGGCAAGCCCGGTGAGACTGGTTACCGTCTAAGGCCTACTCCTCAGTGTTTCTTGGCTTCTATGCCAATACTGTTTCCACTGTAACAGGCTAAAGCTCCATTTAAGAAATGCTTTCTTGATGATAACAGAAGACAGATCCTTTCAACTTATTACTTGGACAACTGTGCCACGAAGCTACCCCCTGTAACCATGGCACATTAAATTGTTTATCTCTGCTGAGTTTTATCTAGTTTAATTCACTAAGTCTCTAAGTCACTAAAGCCTGACATTGTCTATGGCCTGTGGATATCTGGATGATGATACATTTCCTCCAGGAGATAGTTTGATGGCAAATGCAGAAGAGCTCAGAAACTGATTTTCTTGTCCTCCTAGAGAGCATCCTGCGCTCCTCTGTAAGGTTCACTCTGGGCAACAGAACCAGCATATTGCTTCTGTTAAAGTCAGCCTCAGGCCAAGTCAAAGCAGCAAGGAGAAAAACATAGTTGGAATGGTCTTTGGTCCTACTGGCTTGGAAACCAAGCAGAAAGGAAATGGGGGTCATAGATTTAATTGTCAGTTAATAACTAGTTGGAAGAAAGTAAAAAAGAGCTCTGTGCCAACCCCCCCCCCAAAAGCACAGAAATAGTGGCTATAGCATATTAAACTGGGAGACACATTCTGTTGCTGACACCAACAAGCTAGGTGACCTTGGGCAAGTCACTGAACCTCTTTCCCCATTAGAGTGTAAACACTTGAGAGCAGGGATTGAGTTGCTCTTTGTTTTTTGGTTTCCCTTGTTCTTACTAAAATGACTGGCACCTAATGAGTGTTTAATATACATTTTTGGACCCACTGCCTAACTCTTTCCTCTATGGTTCCTTCATTTGTGAAGTGCATAACTCACCCCTATCTCTTTGGGATATCTATACATTTAGTCTGCGGAGCCCCTTGATCCTTGGAAGTCAGCTCTCTATTAAAAAGCAAACAAAAACTCCAGGACTTTATTGATTAATTCAGAAATAGAAAATATAAATATTAAGCAGCTCATGGCCAGCCAAGTTGACTTTTAAGTGAGCTACCTGTGATTTGCTACTTGTCTGACCTCGGGCAGATCACTTCAACTTTTTGGCCCCAGTTTCCTCTTCTGTAAATTAAAAGTATGGGCTTGATTTCTAAGACCTTGAAATTCTATGATTCTTGCTGAGATTACCTTCCCCTACCCTCTCTGCTCCCACCCCCAATAAATATTTGCTTCTATGTTGTTGAATTCCCTAATTGTTTCATGATGCCTGTATCATTGTTGTTCACATGTGCTATGCTTTGGTTGCCAATTCCATGAAGGCAGATTTTCCTGTAGCACTTGATAGGGAGTTGTAAACTGAAATTTTTGTAGAACACGGGACAGCTTGGAGGTTCAGGGGCTAGAATTCTTGTCTTGGAGTCAGGAAGGCCTGAGTTTCAATGTTACTTCAGGCAATTACTAGTTTTATCACCTTAGTCAAGTCACTTAATGGCTATTTGCCTCAGTTTCCTCATTTGTAAAATGGAGATAATTGCCCCAACTTTCCAGAGGTATTGTAAGGACAAAACGAGTTCATTGTAAAAGGCTTAGCATATTACCTAACACTTAGTTAGCTAGTATTATCATAACCTCATTTTTCTTTAAGGTCTGTAACTTTTTTCTAATTCTTGTGTTTACTTTGACCTTGGGTGCTAATCTCCAGCTCTGTACTCTTGGTTCTTTCCTCTCTTCTTTTCTGATACTCTGTTTGGTAACTGATGAGATCACACTGGAATATGGAAACTTTTTTTGCCAGTTTGGAAAAGAGCAGTGCCCTCCCATCTCCCCTCACGAATGGCCTTGAGAGCGGATCTCTTATGTTTGAGCTGCTGCAGCACCATTTTTTTTTCTTTAATTTATTTTTCTTTATTTAAAGCAATGGGCTTAAGTGTCTTGCCCAAGGTGACACAGCTAGGCAATTATTAAATGTCTGAGGCTAGATTTGAACTCAGGTCCACCTGACTCCAAGGTCGATGCTCTATCCACTGCACCACCTAGCTGCCCCTGCAGCATCATTTCTGTCTGACTGTTAGGAGGAAAATTGTTCTCTCTATTTCACCTTGTGGGTAACAGGCAGGAAGTCTCAGGGGCTTCCCCTAGAGTCACACAGACTTTGGTCCAGCCTATTCCTGAACACGAATCCCCCCACTCCATCCTTGATAAGTTCTGCCTCTACTGCAAGTCCTCCAGGGAGAGGCAGCCCATTTCCCCACTCACAGGTGGTTCGGGCCCCTCTGGGATAGCTTTCACTCTTAGAAAGTTGTTATTCTTGTTTTCTTTGACATTAAACCTCAATTTGCATTTTTTCAATTTCTACCTATTGCCTTCTGGGGCCAAACAAATCAAGTCTAATAATCTCCTTTTGGCATGACAACCCTTCAAATCCTTGACAGTTATCATGTATCCTTCCCACTTACCCCCTAGCTCACATCTGTTCAGAGACACTGTGATAGAATCTAGTTCTTCCAAGGTCTTTTACCAGCTTACTTTCTGAGGACAACCCTGGGAAGTTGCTTCTAATATGCCTCAGTTTCTCCATTTATAGAATGGAGAAACAATTATATATATTTTCCACATTGTTTCTTCCATTCTTTTGAGTGGTACTTTTTAAGGAATTCTCATTTTCCCACTCAAGCAAGTATATTCTTTTTTAAGGTTTTATTTTTTTAATTACGTACAAAGATAGTTTTCAACATTTATCCTTTGGCAATCTTTTCTACCTCCCTCCTCTCCTCTCCATGTCAGTGAGTAATCTGATATAGGTTGGACATATACAGTCCTCTTTAACATATTTCCATATAAGTCCTAATGTCAAAGAAGAACCAGGAAAGAAAAAACCATGAGAAAAAGGAAAAAAAAACCATTAAAAGTTTTAAAAGGTGAAAATAGTATGCCTTGGTCTCCATTCAGCCTCCAAAGTTTTCTTTCTCGATATGGATGGGATTTTTCAGTACAAGTCTTTTGAGAATTGTCCTGGATCATTGAACTGCTGAAAGGGTCTGAGTCCATCATAGTTGATCATCACACAATGTTTCTGCAGGTAAATTCTTAAAAAGGCAAAGATGGTGCAAAAATGTAAGCTTAAGGAAGAATGGAAATTATTTTTGGATTATATTCCATTTCATAGGATCATAGATTTGAAACTGGAAGAACCCGAGAGCTCATGTAGTTCAAGCTTCTGATTTTACCGATGGGGAAACTGAGGTCCATAGAGTTTAAGAGAGATCCATCAGGGGTTACACAGTGACAGAAGTGGCATTTTCTCTGATAATTTAGATGCTCTTTAGCTCTTGCATTATGCACATATTCGCTCATTCCCTTTGGTGTAAGTTATTGGCATGAACATCATTGTCATCACAGCCATCCATAGGACACTTTAATGTTTACAAAGTACTCCATTTCCAACAACCTATAGTGCGTGTACAACATGAGTCTTGAATTCAGGGCTATTGACTCTAAGTCCATTATCCGAGCAATTAACTGAAGTTAAAAGGGGTTACATTTGTTTTATTTTATTTTATTTTATTTTATTTTATTTTATTTTATTTAAGGCAGTGGGGTTAAGTGACTTGCCCAAGGCCACACAGCTAGGTGTCTGAGGCTGGATTTGAACTCAGGTCCTCCTAACTCCAGGGTCAGTGCTCTATCAATTGTGCCACCTAGCCGCCCTGGGTTACATTTCAAATAATGATTTTTCTAAGTGTTTTATGCAAGGAAGTGACTTGTTTGAGGTCACAGGCTAGATCTGTGGGCAGAGCAGGGGCCAGAACCCAAGTCTCAATGGACCTCACCTATGGGAGCTACTGAGATTGTCTAAATCCTCTTCAGCAGAGGCTGTTCTGGGAAAGTTCTGGTCATCAGCTTCAGACCGAATCATTGATACTTTCGGTGGTAATGTGACCCTAGTAGCACACCCTGTTATATCTTGGCCAGCTATTCCTTAGTGGGTATTTGGTCCAAATTCAGGGTGGAAATTATACTATAATGAGTTTGTTGCCAAGTTCATAGAGCCAGACACAAGCTGATGCCAGAGGAAAAGAAACCATATCCCCTCCAAGAATCACTACAGAAATGGTTGTGTGTGTGTTTGTGTGTCTTTGTGTCTGTGTGTGTGTGTGTGTGCGTGTGTGTGTGTATGTGTTTAGAAACCCCTGGCACAATTAGTCCACTGGGAGGATGGGGAGCTACCATTAAAGGCTGAGCTTTGAGGAAGATGGATTGGGTCAGTAATCTACTGCAACATAGTCTTTACTGACCTGTGGACTCGAATCGCTGCTGCTGTAAATGCTCTCTTGCTTCCACCTGGATCCTTCTAGGCTTGATGCTTCAAGAGGCCCTGTGAGTGCCCAGGGTCAGCCTGGCTTTTAGATTTTTTAGAATCATTATTTGAATTCAAGTCACATGACTCCAAATTGGGTGCTCTTTCTATTGAGGCAATGTTTGTGCAAAGAACAATGACCCAGGAGTCTGAAAATCTGGGGTCTTGTTGTGGATTTTCCAGGTACTCATCGTATGTCCTTGGACAGCTTCCTTGATCTTTTGGGCCTCAGTTTCTCCATTTGAAAAATAAAGGGTCCTTCAAGTTCTTAACATTGTTTTTTTTTAATTTTATTTATTTATGGCAATGGGGTTAAGTGACTTGCCCAAGGTCACACAGCTGGGCAATTATTAAGTGTCTGAGGCCAGATTTGAACTCAGGTTCTCCTGACTCCAGGGCCGGTGCTCTATCCACTGTGCCCCCTAGCTGCCCCTATGTTCTTAACATTCTATGATTCTATGATCATTCCTTTGGAAAGAAATCCTTTACTGGTACCAGAAAATGCTCCCTTGAAATATATCAGGTAGATCCATTACATTTAAAAGTGCAGGGAATTGGGGCAGCTAGGGGGCGCAGTGGATAGAGCACCGGCCCTGGAGTCAGGAAGACCTGAGTTCAAATCTGACCTCAGACACTTAATAATTGCCCAGCTGTGTGGCCTTGGGCAAGCCACTTAACCCCATTGCCTTGCAAAAACCAAAAAAAAGTGCAAGGAATTGCAGGCACTGGTCATTTTTCAATCAGAATTAAGTGGCACTGTGGGCAAGAAGCCAGGCCCCAGGGCATCAGCTCAAGCAAGTGAAAATGAAAACTCCTTTCGGATGTATTACATTCAGTCTACAAAAGGACAAAGATGTCGAACAGGGTCTGATGTGTTGCTTGGTATTTACTTGTATTTACTTTCCTGGTATGAAAGGAGAAACCACAATTGCCTTCATTGCTTTCTGGAAACCTCATTTTCCTCTTGTTTCCTGTATCATTGGGAAGAGGGCTGGGCCAGGAGAGGATTGTGGGAAAATGACAAAGCATGGATCCCAAGCCTCAAGTCTCTAATCCATTCCCCACTCACCTGCCAAAGTGATGATTTTTTTTTTTTAGATTTTTGCAAGGTAAATGGGGTTAAGTGACTTGCCCAAGGCCACACAGCTGGGTAATTATTAAGTGTCTGAGGCCAGATTTGAACTCAGGTACCCCTGACCCCAGGGCCGGTGCTCTATCCACTGTGCCACCTAGCCGCCCCCAAAGTGATTTTCTTAAGGTGTTTGTCTGATCATGTTATACTCGAGAAACACCAGGAATTCCATATTACTTTCAGAGGCAAATATAAAATTCTACATATAGTATTTAAAGTTTTTTCAAAATCTGGATCATGTCTACCTTTCTAGTCTTATGCTTTGCTCCCCTACAGCAGCTAGGTGCAGTGAATGGAGCACTGGTCTTGGAATCAGGAGGACAGGAGTTCAAATTCAGCACCAGACACTCATGAGCTATGTGACCTTGTGCAAGTCACTTAACCCTGATTGCCTCATATCCAGGGCTTTCTCCAGTCTTCTTGATTCCTATTTGACCACTGGACCCAGATGGCTCTTGGAGGAGAAAGTGAGACTGGTGACTTAGTGCATCCCCTTCCCCGCCACTCAAATCCACTTCTTGTGCTTGTCATGGGATCAGCTCCCTGATGTTGTGGTCTTCTTTTGAGAATGAGAACATTATCGTTACTTTGCAAAAACTGTATGATCCGTCTCGGCTGCTCTGCTAATTATTGCTTTATCAGAAAAGTCTGCTGCTCATCTCCCTGCCTTTGTAGCGGCTATAATCCAGATTGCAGTGCTCTCCTTCCTGACCTCAACTTTTTAGTTTCTCTAGCTTCATTTAAGACAACCCAAATCCTTCCTCATGGAAGGAGGCCTTTACGGATCTTCCTGTCTGATATTGCCTACCATCTTCTTCAGCTGTTGTTCAATCATGCCCAATTCCTCATGACTCTATTTGGAGTTTTCTTAGTAGAGATATTGGAGTGGTTTGCCATTTCCTTCTCCAACCCATTTTACAGAAGAGAAAACTGAGGCACACGGGATGAAGTGACTTGCCCAGGGTCACACATCAGGTAAGTGTCTGAGAGTGAATATGAACTCAGTTCTTCCTGACACCAGGCCCAGCACTCTGTGCATTGTGACTCTACCTAGCTGCCTTCTACCTCTGTATATGTTTTCTTAGCAATAGTTTATATATTGTCTCCCTTATTTGAACATGAGCTCTGAGGGAGCAAGCACTGGTTTTGCTTTTCTTTATATCCCCAGGGCTTAACACAATTGCCTCTTAGAAGTTGTATTTTTGGGTTCCATTGATTGTTTTCTTGCTGAAGCATTGTTTGGACCTGTCATTTCATCAGTTTACTAACTTATAATGTGGAAACTCTTTTCTCCACTCCCAATCACCCACTCACTTGTAGCTTTTAGAAATCTTAGAGAGTTTCCTGAAGCAATAAAAGGTTAAATGACTTGCCCAAGATCATGAGGCTTTTTATATGGCAGAGACAAGACTTACTGAATCCAAGATTGTGTCTCCATCAACTCACTACATAACATTACTCCCTTTCTCACACCTTAATAGAGTTAATATAGCCATAAGTTAGAATTGGCAGGGAGCACAGCAACCATCTAATCTATCCTCTCTCATTTTGATGTTTGTCCTTCATTTTTTAAGAAGACCATGACATCAGGGAGATGATGCCATGACAAAAACGTGAATTGTATTTGAGTGAGGGGATGCTGTGCTAAGTCACCAGCCTTACTTTCTCCTCCTGAGTCATCTGGGATGGCCCTGGATGTGAGACAATCAGAATTAGTGTCTGAGGCTGGATTCAAACTCCTTTCCTCCTGTCTCCAAGGCCAGTGCTCTATCCACTGACCGCTGAGAAGCCCAGGTCACGTGTAGCATCCTAGGCCTAAAGCTGGAAGGGAACTCAGAGGCTATCTTGTCCATTGGACAAAGAAGGAAACTGAGATCTAAGGAATGGGGTAACTTGCCTGAGGTGGTACTGGTAAATAAAAGACAGAGTCCACTTTCAAAATCAGGACCCTGATTTTTACAGCTTTGATATGAAGATCCCTTCTCCTTGTGTCTGATCACAGGAGTCTTTTCTTGATAAGTGCAGTCAGTAGAGAAAGGAAGGGATGTTTCTTAGTCATCATCTTTTGTGGTCTTTGACAGAAGCAGCCAGAGGAGTAGGAATTCCACAAGAAACATATTTGCCTTTTTTATCTCAGGAATCACAGCAATAAACCCCAGATTCATCATTCAGGAAATGTTGCCCAGCTCTCATTCCAGCTTTATTGGTTTAAGGATTTAAGAGAAGCACAGAGACGACCCAGAAAGAGAGCTTTCGTGAAATGAGAATGATGAATCAGTAGGCCTTTTTATTTTTTATTTCTTAACGTGTCTCTGCTATTAAGCATTTCACTACATCATAGGTAGCTGTTGCTGTTCCATATGGAAATAGTAGTCATTTAATGCTAGGACAAAGTTATAAAAGAAATCACAGACCTTCATTTACTAACAAATGGCACATGAAATGTCTTTGGGGCCTCCCTGAGCCCCTAGTCTGGAAATTTGGGTTTCAAGGTCAAACCATATTTTTGAGAGATTATCAATGTTTTTCTTGTAACAAACTCTTGAAATACCAGCGGGAGGAGAGAACAGGCAACTTTTCTTTTGCCTTTCCTTGTCTCCAGAATAATAACTCCATGTCCATCTGTTTCCCTGCTCTATTCTGAATTCACAGTGTTTCCCATATCCTGAAAAGCCTTTGAGGCAAGGGGTCTGGAACTTGAAATGGACATTTGGGGCTTGTGATTTTTAAAGACCAATCTGGACATGGTTAGAGGGAGGATGGACCCCTGGGAGAGGAAGCCCTCTACTCTTATGCCGGTTGTCTCCTAGGCAAACTGGAAGAAACACAAAAAAGGCTATTTTCATTCATTCATTTGTTCATTGGGCAAGAGCCTACTAGCTGACTGGCATTGTGCTAAGAACTGAGGACTCAAAAAGAGACAAAAGACAATCTAACGGAGGATACAACATACAAAGAAATATACACAGGACAAGCTATATACAGAATAAATAGCATACAATTAACAGGGAAGGTACTGGAATTAAGAGGAGTTGAGGAAGTCTTCCTGTAGAAAATGGGATTTTAGTTAGAACTTAGGGCAGCTAGTGGATAGAGCACTGGCCTTGGAGTCAAGAGGACAGGAGTTTGAATCGGACCTCAGTCACTTGACCCTTACTAGCTATGGGACCTTGGGCAAGTCACTTAATCCTGATTGCCTCACATCCAAGGCCTTCTCCAGTCGTCCTGATTCCTATCTGGCCACTGGACCCATGACTGAGCACAGTACCCCATCACTCAAATCCGATTCATGTGCTTTTCATGCTATGATCTCCCTTATGTCATGGTCTTTGAGAATGAAGGACAAATGTCATCAAAGGAAACCAGAGAGGTCAGAATTTTGTAGCTAGAAAGGTACTACAACTCCCTTAGATCATAGTTTCATAGAGCTAAAGCTATAAAGAACCTCAGAGGCCAATCTAACTCAAAGTACTCATTTTACAGATAGGGAAACTGAGGCCTAAGGAAATAAAGGTAACAAAGATGGCAAGTTATAGATGCAAGCTTCGAACCCAGCTCTTCTCGCTCTACATCTAGTACTTTTCCCCTCTACATATCTGGGGTTGACAGCATGAAGTTCTTTTAAGAGAAGTCAGGCTGAGCCCAGGAGGATCATTAGTTGACCTGGGATCAAGTGTCACTTCTGACATGTAATAGCATTCATAGAACATTTGAAAGTGCTTCCCATAGGTTTTAACATTAGATTCTCACACAAGTCTTGTGAATAAAGGTGCTATTATTATCCACATTTTGCAGATGAGGATACTGAGGCCTGAAGACACAAAGGGGATTATTCAGGGTCCTGGACTACCGTGGTTGTTTGTCCTTTGTTCTGGAAGAGGACCATGAAATCGAGAAGGTGATGCCATGACTTACAAGTGAATTGGATTTGAATGAATGGATGCTGTGCAAAATCACCAGCCTCGCCTTCTCCTCCAGAGCTGCCTGGGTCCAGTGGCCAGATTTGGTTCAGGATGACTGGAGATGGTCCTGGATGGAAAAAGTAGATGTGTCCTAGATTAGGAAAGGGGGAAAGGGTTCTTCCAGGCTCTTTCCTTTAGCCTCATCCCTGAATATCTACCTCCTCTCTGCCCTTTCCCATCATCTCCAGGAGAAAAGAAGTTAACCTATTTCTTCCACTCACATTCACCCTTCTGTGTCTTCCCTGTTGTACCTCAGAGGCCAGATGCCCCATACCATCTTTCCTTTAATAAAGGAGTGAAGAGGGACAGAAGATGGAGGTTGCCTGAAGGAGTGATTCCCCATACAAAAATAGTCACATGACCCCATAACGGGCACCCACCTTCCTACCACACAGAGCAACACTCAGTCTGTAGCCTCCTGGCCAAACTGATGACAAACAGAATTACACAGCTAAGAAGCATCTGAGAGAGGATTTGATTATAGGTACTGACCTGTCTGACCCAAAGTCCCCCTCAACCCCCTACTTTATTTGTTGCATCAAGTTGCCTCAGACACATGACCCTGAGCAAATAACCTTATTTCTACTTGCCTCAGTTTCTTCATTTGTAAAATGGGGATAATGATAGCACCTGATTTACAGGTAGATATTAAATGAAATAACATGTAAAGTACTTTACAAACTCCAAAGTATTATAGAAATATGTGTTCTTATTATTCGCTTCTCAATGACTCAGGCAACTCTCTAAGGCTAAATTATCGACGTGTTGCTACTTACCATCTGTGGAGGTAGTTTCTACACCAGGAATCTACAACAATGATGCAATCACTTGCTTCTTCCTTACCCCCCCCCCAAACCATTCTGAGTTACCATCAGAGATTGTGTAAAGGGGGGACAGTGTGGAAACTGGCAGACTTGTCTCCAGAAACTAGTGTCATTAGTCTCAGAAATAGTCATAGGTAAGAAAAACACTGCTCTCCTGCTTTGCCTCTCTGTCTTTGTTTCTTTATTTCTCTGTTTATCTCTGTTTTGGTCTCTGTCTTTCTCTCTCTCTCTCTCTCTCTCTCTCTCTCTCTCTCTCACACACACACACACACACACAACACATACTATGTCAATAATTGTCATCATGTGTGGTATTTTAATTGCTTGTTTTGCTGTTTTTGGTTGGTGTGATATTAACAGTTCAATGAGTCAGTAACAGGAATGCAAAAACATTGATGGATCTTAGATATGACCCTTCTTTCTTCTCTCTCCTTGGCCAAGATCATCAGGAAAGCAAGACAAGAGAAAGACGGGAGCCAGCTGTAGAGGTCCCCTGTGGCTCCCCCAAATCCCCAGCCTGCTACTCAGTGTCTCCCTCATCACTTTTCTGAGCAACCCAAAGGAGGCGAGTAGAGCTGGCCCCCAGGTGTTCCCAAGTGCACACAATGATGAGCCATGGCTTCATAAGGACTCTCAGAGGGTTTGCTTAAATTGTTACATGATTTTAGGAATTCCTCACTAGCCGAGTATTCACTGTATAGTCTCCACATAATCACTGAAGCTGGAAGGGAGCGCAACCTTTTCCCCAAATAAAAATCCTGTCTATAATCTCCCAAGCTTCTGCTTGTACAGTTTAGTGGAAAGAATGTTGAGTCTGAAGACAGCCATCTTGCCTTCAGATCTTACCTCTGCTTCTTATTGTCCTCTCTGTAACATAAGAGGGTTAGACTGGATGCTCTCCAAATCTCTAGTCCTTGTAGGATCTTAGGTGAGTCACTTCTTTTTGAGTCTCAGTTTCCTTCTCTGTAAAATGAGTCGGTTGGCCCAGATGACCTTTGAGGTTCCTTCTATCTCCAGATCTAGGATCCTATGGCCCAAGACCTCTAGTGAAGGAGGATCCCATTACCTCCCCAGGCAGCCCAGGGCACCATTGGCCAGCTCAAATGTCAGGGACTTGTTTCCTTGACAACAGTGCCCTTAGATCTGTCCTTTAGAACCGAGCATTGCAAGACTGATCCCTCCTCCACCTGGCAGCCCTTCAAAGACTTGGCGAGGGGATCTGTTCTACCCTATCCCTGTCAGTGTTACTTGTTGGGGCTTCAAAACATCAGCAGACTGGTCATCAGCTTCTTGGGTTAAAGGGATACTTGCATTTTCCCCCATTCATAAAGATTCAGCAGGAACTGGGAACTGGGAAGGGCATACAACCTGCCCTCTGGTTGGGGAAAAGGTGAAAGGAATTGATTCACCCTGACCCAGATAAGAGTGAACACTGGGGAACTTTTGGTAATGGAGATAGGAGGAAGAGGCAGTTGGGAGTAGATAAGGTCTTAAGAGACCCTTGACTCTTCTGCATATTGGGCTTTAAATAAACCCCAAGAATGGAACCCAGTACAATCTGAACACATTTAAAAGTCACTCAACTCCCCCACTCCCACCCATTTAGTTGTGACTTGCACTTCTGGGTATATCCCTGCCTTAGATCTCTCTCACTCCAAACCATCTCCCATTCAGTAACCAAACAGGTTTTCCAAAATCATAGATCTGCTCCCACCCCCATAAACTCCAGTGGTTTCCCATTACTTCCAAGATCAAATATAAAATCCTCCGTATGATGTTTAGAGGTCTTCAACATGCCTTCTTGGTTCTTCTCCTACCTGCCTGTTTCTTCTCTGATTCCTTTATTGGTTCTTCAACTATTCATGGCTATTCCTCCAAGGGTCTTTCTGCGAGCCTCTTCTCTTTTCCTTTACTATATCATTTGATGATTTCATCATCACTAAGTTTAGTGGTTTATCTCTATGTAAATGATGCCCACATTTATAGAGCCACCTACATCCCTCACTTGGATGTTCTGGAGATATCTCAAACTCAATATGTTCACAACAGAAGTCATTATCTTTCTTCCCAAATCCTTCCCTCTTTCAAACTTCCCTTTGATTGCTGAGCACACCAACATCCTTCCTGTCAGCTGGACTCACAATCTCAGTTTCATTCTTGACTCCTCCTTCTCACGCATCCCAAATATCTAATCTCTTATCAAATGGTGAGGGTTCTGGCTTTATAGCCTCTCTCATATATGTCCCCTTCTCTCCATTCACATAGTCACAATCCTATTTTAGATTCTCACCATTTTACACTTGGACTATGGCCACGGCTCCTAATTGCCTCTCTATCTCCTCTCTCCCCACTCATTGGCCAAAGTAATTTTTCTAAAGGGCAGATCTGCCTTGTCATCACCCTATTCAATAATCTCCAGAAATGTTACCCTGTTGCCTGAAGAATCAAAATATAAATTCATTTGTTTTTCATACTATAACACCTCCCTACTTTTTTAGACTTCTTCCTCATCATTCCTCTCCATGTCCTTCATGATCCAACGTTGCTGGCTTACTTTCTGTTCTTTGCATAGGACACTTCATTTCTCGTCTCTAACTGGATTATTATTTGTCTGGCATGTTCCTGGGAGGAGGGAAGAGGGAAACTCCTATAGAACCAAAGGTTCTACCAAATGGGTTACCCTACCAATATGAAGTAAAACTGGATGGCTGCTAAGGCCCCTTCCAACTCTGAAATTCCGTCATCCTAGAAAGGATCTTAGAGGTCCTATGGTGCATTTGGTACATGAAAAAACTGACAAATGACTTGCCCAAGGTCATACAGCTAATAATTAATGACTGAGCCAGAGCTAGAACATAGGGCTCAGATTCCTAGGCCACTAACCTTCCAATGGCATTTAAAGTGCCCTTGAGTCTCTTTCCAACTCGCCCCCCTCCATATCAATCTTTCCTGATTCTTCTAGCAATCCTTTCCCTGACTCTTCTGTCTTGTTCAGCTTCTATCTCATCCCTCTGCTCCCCTTTATTGATTTTTAAAACTTGATCTATGCCCAGTGTCTCCATTCCCTGACAATCCATTTTCTTCTTAACCCTTTATATCCTGACTTTTGTTCCCTTCACTCTACTATGGATATTCTCTCCAAGGTGACAGTGGTTACATCCAAATGCCTCTTCTTAGTTCTTACAGTCTTTGATTTCTCTACAGCTATTTAAAACTGTTGTCCACCCTTCTTTTCTGATCATTGGTGACAGAGTCATCCCAGACCCTTGGTTCTCTTCTTATCTGTTGGTTCTTCTCTCTTCTGTGCTGGTACTTTCTATTTGGCTACTTAAGGTAGATATTTTCCAAGATTCAAGGAAGACAGTTTATAAAAGTCTTTGCAAACCTAGAAGTGCCAAATGCATATGAACCACGATGACTCTTGTATCTTCAGCCTCCCTCCAGTTTGCCCTCCTCCCTCCTTGCAATTAACTAAGTCCTTTTTAAAATTCAATAGCACTTATAGGTTCTACCATGCAATTTATTTCTTCAATTCTATCCAATTCAGCATACATTTATTACTCCTTGGCCATGTGCCACTGCTGTGCTTGACATTGGAAGTATGAAGATGAAAACAAAAACCAATTATTTACTGTTTTCCAATATAGAGCAAGGTAGTTGTTTTGTTAGGTAGTGGTGGCCCCTAAGTCAGAGCCCAGGACTCCTGAGTTCTGATCAGCAACAGTGAGAGGTTCAAATACCAGCTCTGGCACTCATTACCTGCTTGATGTTGGGTAAGAAATTTCATCTCTCTTGGCCTCAATGTCCTCATCTGAAAATTAGAGTAGATTAACTGGAAGGTTCCTTCTAGCTTGAAATCCATGATCTTTTGAAAAAAAAAAAAGGTTATTTAGTCTTGTGAACTGGTCAAGAAATAAGAACTATCCAATCATAGTATAGTGCTCGAAAGGACCACAGAGACTCTCTCTCGACATCCTCCCCATGCCCTACCCATTCTACAAATGAAAAAAACTGAGACCCAGAGAGATGTAGTGACTTTTCAAAGGCCAGACAGGTAGTAAATGTAAAAAAGCAGAATTTGAATACAAACATTTTGATTCCCAAGCTAATGCTCTTTCTACTTTACTACTTTCTTTCCTTTATAAGTTCCTTACAGAATGAGAGGCAATGTGGTAAATAGAGGACCGGTTTTGGATTGGCAAGATTTGGGTTTGATTCCTTCTTCTAACCTAAAAGCTGTGTCTTCCTGGGCATGCACTTAAGACGTTAGTGCCTTCTGGCAATTATCTGTAGTATAAGCTCTGTAGAGCTAACTTGCAGTTGGGTTGCCTATCTGTATCTGCAGAGGGAGTTTCCATACTAGGCCAGCCACTAGGAGTGTCATTATAATTTGGTCCAAAGTAAAGTAAAAGAAAAATGTCAGTGCTAATAAATGCTTGCCGAGTGAATGAGAGGAAGAAGGAAAGCATTCATTTGGCAGTTTTATCATTGAAAATGAACTGAAATGGGCTTAGGACAAGAGAATTTATGGAAAATGTTAAGAGAATATTTCATCTGGAAAGGATTCCAGAGGAAATACTCTTGCATAAAGGAGTCTCCCACTGAGGCATTGTCACCTCTAGCTCTGTCTAAAAAGGAGCACCTCATTACCTAAAAGAGAGCCTCTATCCATCATCCTGCAGGCAGCCAGAAAGCCAGGAGGCCAAATGTTAAGTAAGAGTTAAGCCACTGATTTGGAATGGGCCCATGTGCAAGGACTAAGGGGATTAGAGGTTGGGGGAAGGAACTCGTTGCTCAGCCAAGCTGCTCCAGGAGCAGGTGGGAATGAGGTTCGGAAAAGAAAGAAAGGAGCTTGCTGCTTCTTCCAGTAATTAAGTCACTGCATCCCTTCCTATCTCCCCCACTAATTTAGCCAGATTAAAAGTTCCATTTACGCTCTAATTGCCTTTTTATCTTCTGAGATCATTAGAAGCCACTTCCTGTGGCCTGTCCCAGTGGACTGACAAAGACACCATGGACTCTGTCAATATTCACCTACTGGCATATTCCAGTAGGTTCCAACAGGGCTTTGACGACAACCTGTGGGTGCTAGCACCAACAAGTGATTTGGAACTGTGTCCAGTTGACGACAACCTGTGGGTGCTAGCACCAACAAGTGATTTGGAACTGTGTCCAGTTGACGACAACCTGTGGGTGCTAGCACCAACAAGTGATTTGGAACTGTGTCCAGTTGACGACAACCTGTGGGTGCTAGCACCAACAAGTGATTTGGAACTGTGTCCAGTTCACTAAGTTGAGAGAGCAAGGACTGGACTTTACAGATGAAAGAGTTCCAAATGTCTGCCCTAGGAGGAAGGGAGAGGTCAACTATTGCAAGTCCCTCATTTTACAAAGGAGGGAAGAGACTAAAGAGAAGAGGTGGGTCCTTCAACTCACATCTGTTGTTACCCATTTATTTCATTGACCTATCATCCAGGGCACTTAGATTTCTTCACATTTTTACAATTCATGTTTTTGAAGATACTTTTTAATTTTGCATCATAGTCATTTGGGGATATACTCCTTCTTCCCCCAACCCACCCAGAGAGTTCTCCTTGGTAACAGTTCAGCTCATCTGACAGCCTAAGCAAAATTCTCTCTCTGTAGATCCTCATCTCTGCAGTGAAAGCAGGTGGGGGTGGGGGTGCATCTTCCCCTGCTCTCCCACCTCTCCTACAAAAGGAGGGCCTGTGGCCAACATTCAACCTGTTTATCAATTCAGAGGCTGTAACTGAGGCTTAGGGAGGGAAATGACTTGCCCAAGTAGCAAAGCTGGGATTTGAACCTACATCCACTAACATCAAATTTGATATAAACTATACTGGCTTTTTTTTTTTTTGCAAGGCAATGGGGTTAAGTGCCTTGCCCAAGGCTACACAGCTAGGTGATTATTAAGTGTCTGAGGCTGGATTCAAACTCAGGTCCTCCTGACTCCAGAGCTGGTGTTCTATCCACTGTGCCACCTAGCTGCCCCCTGTACTGGCTTTCTTACATCTCAGAGATACCCTAGGTTCTGATTTGCTTCATAGACCATTGCCCTGGGCCTGTCGTTCTAGGGAGCATCTTTAAACCAAAATAAAACCAGACCACCAGGAAGTGTAATGTTGAAGTCAACAGACTCTGCATTACTATGGAGAAGGAATAGAAAGGAACACACTAGGCCTGCTTGGGGTAGAAGAGTAGATATGATGGACTAAGGCATTATCAACCATGAAAAACATGGGTGTGGGCATGGATTGACCCTTGCCTGTTGGTGTCTTGGTGTATATGTTTTAATGTTCACTGCCACAGCATAACCTTTCATTCCCTTCTCCTTCTGCCATTTGTCAAGATGAAGGTTTAGGTCTGGGGTCCATATCAGGTAGATCTCCCCTGATTGATGGGTTGTGGGACATGGCCGCTAGGTTGGGGGGAGGGGAGAGGCTAGCATTTCAAATAACCATGAGCTTTCTTCTATAGAATTGTTGCCTATGGGCACGAGAGGCAGGATTGTATAGCCGAAAGAGTATTGGATTAAACATTAGAGAAGCAAGGTTCAAATCCTGAATCAGCAACTTGCTACCTATTTGACCTTAAACAATCATTTGACCTCCCTGATACTCTGGGAGTATCAATTATAAAATGATGGATGAGGTGAAGGCTTCATGATCCTTAAGGTACCTCCCAGTTCTGAAACTCTGATGCCTATGCCTGCAATTGGAATGTGGCCAGGAGACTCAGAGCTTCAAATGCTGGATCCCTGTTGATGCCATTGCACCTGACCACTTATTGATAAGACTTCAAGGGATCTTGAAACAAGTTAGGGACTTCCAGAGAAAAACTGGGGAAACAGGGCTTCTCAGATGATCACTCCCAAACTTCCCCTCCCCCAATCTTGACCTTGGGCAGGAGCAGCATTTGATTGGACACCATTTAGTGTGTGTAAACTTGTGTACATCATAATATGCTGAGTATATCAGTCCTAGGCCATCTCTATTTTTAGCATCTGAAATCAAATAGAGGGGAGAAAGATTGATAGAAGCAGCTGAAAATGTAGGTTGACACGCCACATTTATTTTAGCTAGGGAACCCTTTTTGTGTGACTGCTGACTCTTCATCTTTCGGGGATGGAAGGGGGCACACACACATTTCCTGGGCAAACTCAGAATACCTCTCAGCTGCTGTGTATCTCCCATTAATTACTGTGGGGAGGAGTCTGTTTCTAGGGTATCCATTCAGTCAACTTAATCATTCAGTTCTCCTAAAAGAAATCTTGGTAAGTAGAGAACTGGTTAAAGAACTCTTGCTTGACTCTATCTTGGGACGAAACCTGGGATTTCATCAATGTCAGGAAACTCTGGAGGCAAAATTTCCTTAATTAATAATGACTTTGCTGTTTAACAGTCATTTGGTTTTGCCTTGGGACATCAAGAATTTAAGTGTCTCATTTAGGATGTGTCAGAGGTAGAATTTGAACTCAAGGCTTCCTGATTCCTAGGCAGGAATCTTTGATCTCCTCTACCATGCTGCTTCTTAATCTCTCTCTTCCCCTTAATAGGGCATCAAAAATGCTCCATTATCTCTCCCAGGCCCTTTTTGAAAACTGCAACCCTTTTGTAGGGTCTACAGTCAATTAATTATTCATAGGAACATTGACTTCAGATGCCAGCCAGTTATCCCATTCTGATCCACTGGCCAATCAATAGTGTGTAATAATTTATATATTTTGTAGAGAATCCATGCATTCAATCAACATTTGTTGCATGCTTAATATGCTTAAGGCAGAGTTATGGGGTGATAGAGGATGCAAAGATGAATATGTTATAATCTTTTTCCCTCACATTTTCTTTTTTATTAGAAGGAACCTCAAGGCCCTCTTAGTTTAGCCCATTCTGGTACAAGCTGTTGTAGTTCAGTCATTTTTCAGTCATGTCTGACTCTTCATGTCCCCATTTAGGCTTCTTTCTCTCTCTTGCTCTCGCTCTTGCTCTCTCTTTGGTTTTTGCAAGGCAATGGGGTTAAATGGCTTGCCCAAGGCCACACAGCTAGGTAATTATTAGGTGTCTGAGGCTGGATTTGAACTCAGCTGCTCCTGACTGGTACACTTTCCACTGCACCACCTAGCTGCCCCTAGGCTTTTCTTGATAAAAATACTGAAGTACTTTGCTGTTTCTTTCTCCAGATGAGGAAACTGAGGCAAACAGAGTAAAATGATTTGCTCAGGGTCACAAAGCTAATAAGTATCTAGGGCCAGACTTGAACCCAGGGAACTGAGTCTTCTTGACCTCAAGTCCAGCATGCTACCCACTGGGCTATCCTCTGGCACAAGAATCACCTCATAAACATTTCCAATAGGTGATCATTTAGCCTGATTGAACACCTAAAGTGCAAGGAAGCCTCTACTACTTCTTGAGGCAGCCCACTTTGCTTTGGGATAATCTTTAATCTAATTACATTATTAACTCGCTGTCCACTGAAATCCTCAGATCCCTTTTCAGACAAACTTCCTCCTAGTCATGCCTCCCACATTTCATTTGTTCCTGTTCAGTTTCATCTTTTAGATTCAGGTCAACACTCTAGCATGTTGAGATTTTTGGGGATATAGTGCCTGGCACTGCCTCTGTGGAAGAGTTAAAATTTATGTAAAACCAATATAATGCTGACTAGAATGTGAAAGTGTCCCAATAGAGTGCCCTAATATGGAATACTATGGAAGTTTAGAGGAGGGAGAAATTGCTTCCTTCAGGGGAAGCAGGGAAGGTCTTCTGGAAGAGAGAGCATTGGAGTTAAGCCTTGAAGGAGAACTTGGACTGGTAGAGATGGTGATAGAAGGACAAATAAAGGAGAGCAGATGGGTAGAGTATTCTATGCAAGGGTGACATCATGAGCAATGTAGTCCTGAAAAAGTTGTCAGACGAAAAAGCATAAGCTTTTGTTTGGGAGGCAACTGAAGGGTTTCATCAGGGGCTGACAATGGAGCTTACTTTTTAGTGGATCAGTTTGTTCTTTGTTATATCCAAATAACATGGTCCGGTTGGGTAGTGCAACCATGGGAATAAGAATTCTCTATGGAGTAGTGAATAAGATATGTGGTGAAATATTGAGAGTTGGGGGTTTAATGTTACCAGTCCTTGAAGAACAGCATCCAATATGAAAGTGGGGTTTGGGTGGGGGTGAGAAGGATCAAAAAACCAGGGAGTCTCAGAAAAAAATAAATGCTGACTTATTGAGACTAGCTTCTCTACAAGATCTGCATAGTAATCCTGGAGCTACTAAGGTCTTTTTTTTTTCTAGAAGCAGCATTTCTAAGGTTATAAATGGTAGACTCTTTGTTTCTCCATGTAGGTCAGATGGCTTTAGGCTTTTGTTAATTGGGAATCTCAGCCCAGATGGGGCCAGAAAAGGCACTGATTATGGAGTCAGAAGGCCTAGGTTGGTGACTCTTTTGACTTATCTGTGTGATTTGGGGTTGATCCCTTCAACTTGCTGGCCTCCGATTTCCTCTCCTGTAAAATGAAGGGTTTAGATCACACAATTTCTAATGGACTCAATCTACTCATCCTAACTAATTAGGATGTCCTAGAGGAGGTAGTGTAAGGAAGTTGACACAAATGGTTACTGCAAGCAGTTGGAGAGGTGAGCCATACTGGGCTGCCTGACTAATGTTTTTTCTTCATTTTTGAAGACGACCATGACATCCGGGAGGTGATGCCATGATGAGCACAATAATTAAATTTGAGTGAGGGGGTACTGTGCTAAGTCATCAGTCTCACTTTATCCTCCAGAGCCATCTGGGTCCACTGGCCAGATAGGAATCAGAACAACTGGAGATGGCTCTGGATGCAGGGCAGACAGATTAAGTGACTTGCCCAAGGTCACATAGTGAATATTCAGTGTCTGAGGTTGGATTTGAACTCCTGTCCTCCTGACTCCAAGGCCAGTGCTCTACTGCATCACCTATCTACTTCAGATATAATGGAACCTATACTGGGAATGTAACTGAGGAGTGTGGGACATTTACCTCTTTCCTCTCTTTTGAAGCATCAACAGGAAAACTTCTAGTGAATGTTCATTAATATATTTGAAAAAGCATTGAAAAGGAATGAAAATTAAGCCTCTGTCATTAAGAAGTCCAAGACTTCCTTCATTAAAACTGGATTTTGAATATTGAAGCCAATTCATTTTGAATGAATTCAGTTTGAATGAAGCTCAGTTTTAAATGGTTAAACATTAATCTTATTTCATTTTAATTCTGTTTTGGAAAGCAGTTTAGCAGAGGTAGCCCCTGGTAGGTATTTGTTCATCACAGCAATAACTATGCTGGAGACCCATAAATTAAAATTTACATGCTTGTCATGAGACCAGGGATCATGATGGTTTAAACTTATTTCTTTTGTTATGAACTTCACCAACACCAACAGATTTCAACTTACACAGTAGACTAGAAGAAAGGATTATATATAAAACTGTGAATTTCTAATATGCATGGTTTGTTTTTTAAATATATATTAAATTCAATATCATATTAATAAACCTACCCTAGTTCTATGTTTCCATCTGAACTTCTTTTATTATTACAATACTATTATTATTATATATTCAAATTTATATATTTTAAAACTATTTTATTTCTGCTTTTTTTCCTTTTAAGACAACACTATTACTACCCATTCCCACCCCTCAATAAAAAAGCCTGTCTTTGTAACAACAGAGTTAAGCAAAAGAATTCCATACATTGAGTCCCAAGGGCCCATATTTTTCTTTTGGAAGCAGCATTTCCTACATTGTATATGGTAGATCTCATGTTCTCTCTCCTCACCAGTGACCAGAGAAGGATCACATATGTTCTGTTTTTGCACTTATAAGAATCTGCATTCTGAAAATCTATGTCTTTCTGTAGCACTAGTCTGCCATCTCTCCCAAGAAATGCTAAGTATCATCATTCTTCCAGAGTCATAGTTAGTCTCTGCATTGATCAGAGTTTTCGAGTGTTTCCATAATGTTTTCTCTTCCATTATTGTGGTCATTGTATGACATATTCTCCAGGTTCTGCTCACTTTACTCTGCAATCAGTCTTCATGATTGCTTTGTAATCAGTCTCCATTCTCTTTAAAAGAATGGAGAATTAAAGGTCTCTGGCTAAATCTCTCAAAAGCTCATCCTTACCAGGTGGCCAAATGTTCACAGGTTCCTGAATAGATAGATTGATTGATTAATGGAAGTTTAAATTTTCTTGATGTGGGCCAACTGTGTCCATGATTGTAATGGTAGTGAATAGGTTTGGACTCTAGTCACCTTCACCGAGGTTTTGGGGGGGAGATAGTGGCATAAAATGGATCCATTTAATAATTATCCTGCTGTGCATCACAGTTTCAGACAGGCTAATCTATTCCAGAAAATATTTATTAAGTACCTACTCTGTGCAATGCCCTGTTTCTGGGGACTGGAATATAAGGGGAAAAATCAAATGTTATCAAGGCAGAAATGATCTGAATAGATACCCACCACAATTGGGGATGCCATAAATGTTTGGGAGGGAGGGACAAATTCCTTCAGTACTTGAGGACACTTTGAAATGTCTGGGTACATCGCATATATGGGTAAGTGAAAGGAATGAAAATGCTATCTCTTAGATATGTAGCTTTATTTTTATTTTCAAGGTAAAATGTGATACTTATCATCTGTCTTCTGGTACTGTAGGAACTGTGAGCAGAGAAGGCCTTGTCATTGTTTCTATTCCTTTCTCTGGGAAATTCTGTTTGATACCTGATGTTGAAACATCTTGGGGCTCAGACCAAGGTCATTGACTTGGTTTCAATTTATTGTGATACTTATGAATTTCTTAACCATCTAATGTATAAAACGGTGATAGTTTTTTTAAACATTGTTTGTATTTCTTTTTAATGTATCATTGTTGAAATTTTTGAGCAGTCCCCCAGTCCCCCCCCCCCACTAAGTTCTGTTTTTGTTGCAAGATTTTGAAAACTTCAGTGCTTTTTGGGGACACATGTCAAATAATAGGAGAACTTCCTCTACTTGGTGAAATTGCTAGAATGGAAAGGATAGGATGTAGTAGGATGAAATGCCTCTAACCACTACAGAAAGCTCTCTGCAGGCTTTGCATTAACTTAGTTTTAAAATGCAGCACAATATATATATATATATATATATATATATATATATATATATGTATGTATATATACACACTTATATATATTTTATTGCATTTTAATTTATTTTGCTAAATATTTAGCTATTATATTTTAATGTGGTTCAGACCCTACCCTAGAGTGTTGCTGCTTGCAGCAGTTTACATTTGACTCCTCTGGCTTAGAACAATGAAATAAAGTTAAATAATTGATAGCCATTATTTGTTAAAGGTAGGATTTGAACCTAGAGCTTTATGACTACTCTGAGAACAGTTCTCTATCCACTAGTTATACTGCCTCTCCCTTCTTAAAAACTTAACTGAGATTCTACCCACAGCGTGAAGGCTTCCCTGATTTCATGAGGAGACACTGGTCTTTCCCCAGCTCAGACTTCCAATAGCAATTTGCTTTCTCCTCTCTCAGGAGATTATTCCTGAGACAATGATCTCATTTTTTGTGAGCCTCAGTTTCCTTGTCTATAAAATGGGGACAATAATAATTAATTAGAGACCTCATGGGACTATTATGTTGAAAGCTTTTGGCCAAGTCGTAGCTAACATTTTTAAAGTGTCTTTTCCTTTATTGTCTTATTTGATTCTCATTACAACCATGTGACACAGGTGCTATTATTATCTTGGTTTCATAGATAGGAAAACTGAGACTCAGTGGTAGAAATTATCTTGCTCACAATCATATAGGCAATAGGTATCAGAGGTTTCCCTGACTGAGTCCAGCACACCATCTATTAGTCTATCTCTCTTCTCACATCACTATCAAGCATTATTTTATATTGGAGTCATTTGTATATATGTCAAATACCCCATTGAGGTTATCACTTCTATGAGGGTAAGGGAAAGGCTTACTCTACAACCATGCTTTGCAATTGGTGCTTAATCAGTGGCTGCCAAAATGAACTGATTTAAGAAGGGACTTCAAGAATATTTTACAATATTTTTTGAAATCAAATGAGTGGAAAAGAATGTTGTTTATGAACTTCTGAGAATTATCTCTTTCTCCTTCCCTAGTTCTTTCTCCTGTGTAGATGACCACGTCGCCTAAATGTCCTCTGGTCAGTTGGCCATCTTCCATGTTAGGCTTTGTCCACTCCATTTTGACGAGATTACTGAAGAGAAATGCAGAGGACCTGGGGACATTCTGGGGCACATCCCTCTGATGCTGCAGAATTTCTGATGGCCTATGGTGATGTGATTGAGACTCCTGTTGTATGAGCTGAGTTGGGGTCCTTTGCTGCCCTGGCCTCTTCTGCTATAGTCTATGGCTTTCTGCTGCCCTCTGCTGGCCTGCAACTGCTATGGCTTCCTCCCCTTATGGGCAGGGCTCTATTATCTCTTTAAGTTTATAACCCTAAGACTATCTCCAACTCTATGATCCTTAAATCGCATAGGTGATTTTGGTAGATCCTAAATCTGAAATTAAAAGATCATTTGATATATTCATAAAATAACAGATTAAAAGGGATATCTGATACTAAGAAGATCTCTCAAAATGAGCTGAAAAGACCAAATAATTGCTTGAAAAAACAGCTTACACACACACCCACACCCACACACACACCCACACCCACACCCACACACACACACACACACACACACACACTCACATGCTCACATAATTTCTTGTTGATTGTAACCATTAGGTTAAAATTTACAACTCAATCAATAAATATCTGTTAAGCACTTACTATATTTCAGGCCTCACTATGCTGATAAAACTGAGGATAAAAGAACAAAAAATGAAGTAGTCTCTACTTTTAAAGAGCTCACATGGTAATGAAGTAGACACCAAGTACGTATGAAAATATGTTCAGCATAAATATAAAGTTAATTAATTCAAAATTATATACTTACACTTAGTTAAAGATAAGGCATTATGGGAGGGAGGGTCACCGGCAATTGTTGAGTTCTTGAAAGACTGAATGTAGAAGATGGTACCTTTTAATGCCAGACTTAGTGTGATTCAACTACATAAAAATGTTTCCAGAATCTTCCTGTAGAAAATCTACTTCTATTCAGTCTCAAAAGAACAGTTAAGAGCATAAACTAAAGAAGTTATTTTTTTGGAATAAAAATCAAATTTTTAAAACACAGGATCAAAACTAGAAAGATCCTGAGATATCATTCAATGCCTTCTTTTTACAGAGTAGAAAATTGTGACTCAGGAAGAGTAAATGATTTGTCTCAGGAAGGAGATGGCATTTATTTAAGCGTCAGGCATTTTAATAATTATTTTCTCATTTGATTAATCCCAAATGATAGGTTCTGTTATCATGTCCATTTTATAGATGAGAAGACGGAGACAGTGATAAGTAACTTGTCTAGGGTGTCTGAGCCAGGGATGCAATAAGCCTTCCTCCTAGTGTTCTTTCCATTAAGCCACCTAGCTCCATCTTATTCAAGGTGACAGAACTAGTAAGTGGCAAGGCTGGGTTTTAAATTCAAGTCTTCTGATGTCAGATCCAAGCATCTTCCTACTATTACAGATAAAATTGTAGCATCTCAGAGATGGAAGTTTAATTAATCAACCATTTAATCAATCAACAAGATGCTGCTACTCACTGAGGTAGGCTCTGCTCCCAAGGAGCTTCCATTCTAATGGAAAAGACAAGTCACACATAGAAATAGAAGGAGAATGACTATGAAGTAAAAAGGCAAATTTAGAACCATACTTCCAGGTGGACTAGTTCCTCTAAACACTGCATATGGAAAAGGGAAAAAGTCTCTTAAATGGGAGAGAGAGAACACAAACGAGAACAAGAGAACAAGAATAAAAGGAGACAAGGCATGAATTCTGAATGGCAAAAATGAAACTCCCTCTCCTCCTCACCTGACCAGTGACCCCCCCTTTCCCCCATCAACTGTAGACATATAGGGAAAATCCAGCCCCAACATATCCCCTGATTCCTAGTGCCTATACCAAACAGATACTGCTGGGGAGGCTAGGTTGCTCAGTGCATAGATCAGTGGCCCTGGAGTCAGGAGTACCTGAGTTCAAATCCAAAGTCAGACACTTAATAATTACCTAAGTGTGTGGACTTGGGCAAGCCACTTAACCCCATTGCCTTACCTAAAACAAACAAAAAAAAGATACTGCTAAGATTAGACTTATTGGTGAAAATAGTTCTCTTCCTAGTTGAATTGATATTTCATATTGCTCCAAGGTAACAGAGACTCTAACTTATATAATCTATCACCTAAAATAATTTGTATGACTTTTCTGATCATTCTTTTACTTGCTAGCTTTGAAAAATTTATTTTCGATTGTGTAATATACTGTGATAATACATTGTCAATTTGTGTTATAAGACTATGATAGGGGAAGCTAAACTGGCCAAGATTAAAATGTTATCCTTCAAATCTGTGGTAATGATCAGGTAAAGATAGCTATCTTTTTTTAAAAAATTTCAATCCTATTTTTATTATATCATATTAAAATAGAAATAGCACTGACTTAATAATCAGAAGATCTAGGTTCAAATTCTGGGTCTGTCATTTGTCATCTTTTTTTAAAAGTTATTTATTTATTTTAAATTTTACAATTTTTCCCCTAATCTCGTTTCCCTCCCATACCCCCCCCCCCACAGAAGGCAGTCTCCTAGTCTTTACATTATTTCCATGGTATACATTAGTCTAAGTTGAATGTGATGAGAGAGAGAAATCATATCCTTAAGGAAGAAAAATAAAGTATAAGAATTAGCAAAATTACATAATAAGATTATGGGTTTTTTTTAAATTAAAGGTAATAGTCTTTGTTCTTTGTTCAAACTCCACAATTCTTTCTCTGGATCCAGATGGTATTCTCCATTGCAGATACCCCAAAAGTGTCCCTGATAGTTGCACTGATGGAATGAGCAAGTCCATCAAGGGTGATCATCGCCCCCATGTTGCTGTTAGGGTGTACAATGGTCTTCTGGTTCTGGTCAAAAGATAGCTGTTTTTGTCATTCTCCTACTAAGAAAGCACAAATTTAGTTTCTCTGGAAATGTGGAATTGGGCATTTCCTTACAGACCTATATATCCCTGTTACCTAATGCTTTGTCACATGATCATACATTTACACAAAATATACACAAAGTAGTTAAAGAAAAGACATTAGTGGTTTTTGGATATAGAAAGACTACATGTAGAAGATGATGCCTAAGCTTCATCTTTCAAGGAAGAGATTTTATGAATAGAAGAAAGAAGGGAGCAGTACATTCCTGAAATGGGGACAGTCAGTATAAAGATATGGAGGCTCATGTGTGAAGAACAGACAAGTGTTAGAAAGAGGAATAATATCTAATGAGGCTAGGGCGGCTAGGTGGCGCAGTGGATAAAGGACCAGCCCTGGAGTCAGGAGTACCTGGGTTCAGATCCGGTCTCAGACACATAATAATTACCTAGCTGTGTGGCCTTGGGCAAGCCACTTAACCCCATTGCCTGGCAAAAATCTAAAAAAAAATATCTAATGAGGCTAGAAAAAGAAATTGGAGTCAAGCTGTGTAAAGTTTAAAAGCGAAATAGAGAAATTTATAGTTTATCCTCAAGCTAAGAGGAAGATGATGAAATTGACTAAATAAAGAGGTGCTACACTCGAGGCAGTGTAATGGACAGATGGAGATGGAGGGAGACTTGAGGCAGGAGACTGGAGAATTTCTATAGTAGAGAGATAAAGAGAATCTGATCCAAGGGGATACGATGGAGAGAAGGGGCAAGCTGAAGGGAAGGTAGGAGCAGTCAATTTTGACAGCTGATTGGGTATATGAGGTAAATAAGAAAGTGAGGTGTCAAGGGAAAGGCTGAGGTTATGAACTTGGGAGTCTACAAGGATTACAGTGCCTTTGATAGACACAGGGAAGTTGGGAAGTTAGGAAGAAGGGAGGATTTAGGTGAGAAGATAATGAGTTCAGTTTTTGACATGTTGAGTTGAAAATGTCTCTTGGATATCAGGTTTGAAATATCCAATAGTCAATGGGTGATATGGGACTGGAGGTCAAGGAAGAGGTTGAAGCTGGATGTATAGATTGGGGAGTCATCTTCAGAGAGATGATTTTGAGAAGCCCATTAGATCTGATAGGGTTATTGGAGGGAGTTGTAGAGAATATAGAGGGAGAAGAGATGACTTAGGCCAGAAATTTGGGAAAAACCAGCAACTAAGGGGCATGATATGGATGCTGATCCAATAAAGGAGAGTGAGAAAGAAGGGTCATATGAGTAGGGGAGACTAAAGTCATCAAAATGCAGAGAAGAGAGCATATTCAGGAGATCATGGCCAGCAATTTGAAATGCAGAAAGATTGAGAGAGAATTGAGAAAAGACTAATTACTGGGAGTGGCACTTTTTAAGAGACTTTTCAAGTCATTGGTTGTGGTGGCTGGGTGGCGCAATGGATAAAGCACCAGCCCTGGAGTCAGGAGTGCCTGGGTTCAGATCCAGTCTCAGACACTTAATAATTACCTAGCTGTGTGGCCTTGGGCAAGCCACTTAACCCCATTTGGCTTGTAAAAAACTTTAAAAAAAGTCATTATTTAAAAAAAAACTGGTAGAGTACCAGTCTTGGATTAGAAGGACCTGAGTTCAAATGTGAACTCCAACTCTTACTAGCTGTGTGACCCTGGGCAAATCACTTAACCACATTGCTATCCCCCTCCCTCCAAAAAAAGCATTGGTAAATTTGAAGAGAAGTAAAGTTGAGTGATGACATCAGAAGAAAAATTGCAGTGATATAAGAAGCAATTGATAGGAAAGATAGTAGAGGCTTTAGTATGATAGCTCAAGGGAATGGGGGATTCTAGCAAAGGATTTTTAAAGATGAGCAAGAGAGACATTTCTGAAAGGAGTAGGGAAGGAACAGATGGATAAAGTTGAAGGCTGGACAGCAACAGAGAGGAGCATTTGAGGGTGCAAGCTACTAAAAAAGATGGTGGGGGCTGGTATCAAATGTACTAGCAAAGGAATTGGCTTGTAGGACCATCTCCAGTCATTATGATCTATATCTGACCACTGGACCCAGATGACTCCAGAGGAGAAAGTGAGGCTAGGCACTTTGCACAGCCCTCCCTCACAAATATAATTCACTTGCAAGTCATAACAGCATCTCCCTGATGGCATGGTCCTTTTCAAGAAAGAAGGACAAGCAATAATGATAGTAACAGCAGCAGCAGCAACAGCCTTAGCAAGGAGAAGAGCCAGTTCTTTGTGGAAGAACTGAGGAACGGAGGAGGGTGGGAAATCATGTCAGAGGATTTTGGATGAGGAGAATGGGAGGGAAGGGAGCTTCGAATCAAATGGCCTCAATTTTCTCTGTAGAGTTGAAATCTCTTCACTGAGAGAGGGGAGGTAGAAAGAAAGGAATGTGGGAGACTTTGAGAGGGAAGAGAAGATTTTGGGGGAAGGAATAACTTTTGGGGGAATTGAGATAGAGCATCCTTTAAGGAGAAGCAAAAGACTTGCCTTTTGGCAATGAGGGCCTTGTTTAGTTTGGATAGCATAACCCAAGCATGTCAGAAGTAGGACTTGAACCTACCTTCTCTAGCAGTGGGTTCATATTATACCCAACATTCTACTATCTTTTAACTCCTGTAGAATGATTCTTTGGACAGAGTGAAGATTTTCAAAATGTCTTTTGTGGTTTCACTGAGGATAATTTGCTCCTCATAACTGTATTTGAAGCAGGTCACTTACAAGGGCTCTATTTTGTTGAAAAGAAATTGGAAGGGCAGGGATGATAGAAGACTTTTCTTAAGGACCAGAGGGAAGGAATAGAACAAGGGGAAAAGAATCAGGTTTTTAAAATGCCTCTTTCTAGGGAGGAATCAGCATCTCAACTGTTTACCAAATCTAATCATAATGCTTAAGTTTTTCTCCATGCAAAGACTTTTTGTTAAGGAAATGTATTTCTGAACTTGTTTCTGTATTACTCTTTTTGTTTTGTTTTGTTTTATTTTTTTTTGCCAGGCAGTAAGGAAATGGGGTTAAGTGACTTTCCCAAGGTCACACAGCTACGTAATTATTAAGTGTCTGAGGTCAAATTTGAACTCAGGTCCTCCTGACTTCAGGGCAGATGCTCTATCCACTGCGCCACCTAGCTGCCCCCTCTGTATTACTCTTGAGAGGCAGTCCAGGATTAAGGATATATAGGGCTGGATCTGAGATCAGGAAGACCTGAGTTTTATTGCTATCTCTTTTCATGTACAGACTACATAGAAATGGGCAAATGACTTCATCTAAGTCTCTATTTCTCTCTCCATAAAATGGGGATAATAATAGTCCCAGCAGCTCCCTCATAGGAATTTTGAGAAGTTCAAATGAGATAATGTATATCAAATGTTTGGCAAAGTAAACTTTGTAAAAGCAAAGTATTAGATGAGTAACAGTTGCCATGAAGCTGACATCCATATCATCAAAGAAACAGTATTTCCTGTCTTTACCACACTATTGAGAGGAAAACACTTTGTAAACCTTAAAGAACGATCACTACATGACTCATTATTATTATTGCTGTTATTTCCCCTAACTCAACTGCCTTAGGATGTTAAGAACTTAGGTCTAGATCTGGAAGGGACCTCTGAGGACATCTGTCCAATGCCCTCATTTTACTGAGGAGGAGACAGGTCTGAGGGTTGAAGGAGCTTGCCCAAGGTCACGCAGGTCTCAAGAGATGGGCAACGTTGGGATTTGGACCCTTGCTGGCCTGTACCATGCTACCCTCTTAATATAGAGAACAATTTGAGGACTTAATTTAAATGTGGGTAGATTTAAATAATATGTATTTTGCAAGCAGCTTTATTGAATTTTAATTTAAATGTAATTTAAAGAATTCTTCCAAAGCTGCCTTACACCGATAAAGACGTTTTATTTAGAGTTAGTAATGTTTTATTCCATAGTGAATCAGGGCTTTGCGGCCTTGGCTAGGGGTTCCGTATTCCTGCATAGTTGATCATTTTCTGTTATAGTACAATTTTCAGTACGGACTCGCCTTTAAGCCTAATATACAACTTATCCATTTCAACTCCAGAAAATTTAGTTCAGAGACCAACACTTACGACAAATCCCCTGTATTTATAGTGTGATTAAGTGTTAACCATTTTGTAACAGCAGATGCTTGCTTAATCCCAAACAGAAAGTATTTCTTCCCCTTGAGATGACCAACTTTTAAAATTCTTTTACATCAGTTAAATAGATAGGAAACTACTAACTCTGGGGCTGGAGTGGGGGGGGGGAACCCCACCTCACTCTTTATTTTAATGAACCTTGCATAGCCTGAAAATCCAATTTAAATATTCATGAAAGAAAGGATGTTTCTTGTTCCAGGAGAAGTACCTAGTAAGAAAGCAAAGTCATTTAATTTAATGTCGTTTTGATGTAAGCAGGTAAACAATTGGTCACTGACCAGTACAAAGCAAGCTCTTTTTTTCTTTGCTCCTCTCTGTACTCTTTGCTTGGTTCTCTGATATAAGCAATTCCTTTTAAGCTTTCCTTTCTCTTTTAAAAATATCTTTTATAGATGCTTTTTATTTTGACATCACAGTCATTTCCACATCTGTCCTGCAAACCTCCCTCTACTTCCCTTTGTAACAAAGAAAAACAATTCAACAAGACCAAATGGCAAAGTGGTAGCCTCTGGCATATAAAACAGTCCTTCACTTTGCTTCCCAAAGTTGGGGGGGGCCGTGAGATCTGTTCTCCAGGACCAAGATGGGTCATTACAATTTCTTTGAGTTAGGCTTCATTTTTTTGGGGGGGGGGAGGTTTGCAAGGTAATATGGTTAAGTGACTTGCCGAAGGTCACACAGCTAGGTAATTATTAAGCATCAGAGCTCACATTTGAACTCAGGTCCTCCTAACTCCAGGACTGGTGCTCTATCCCCTGTGCCATCTAGCTGCCCCTTGGCTGCATTTTAATGTTCTTTTCATTTGCCTTATTATAGTCATTGTGGTTCTCACTTTTCTGATATTGCTGATTTTACTCCACACTATTCTTACTGTGACATAAACAATTTACCCCAGTCCCAATGCTGATGACAGAAAAATCTGGATAACACCTAATACCTATTTAATGCTTGACATCTATTGTCTCATTTACTAATGATAGAGAGGCAAGTGCCCATGTTCAGATAGCGACCAGGTTTTCAGAAGCAGGATTTGGGCTGAGCAAGAGCCCTCTATTCAACCTCAATCTTAATTATACAATAGTTACTGTTGAAAACAATGTTAAAGCAGTAGAAGATGCTAATCACTTCCTTTTTAAAAGCATCTTACAAATGACAAAGAAAAGTTATCTTATTATGTGATCTTGCTCTTATATTTCATTTTTTCCTTAAGGATATGATTTCTCTCTCAACACATTTAATTTTTTTTTTTAGGTTTTTGCAAGGCAAATGGGTTAAGTGGCTTGCCTAAGGCCACACAGCTAGGTAATTATTAAGTGTCTGAGACCGGATTTGAACCTAGGTACTCCTGACTCCAAGGCCTGTGCTTTATCCACTATGACACCTAGCCACCCCCTAACACATTTGATTTTGATCAATGTATAGCATGGAAACAATGTATAGACTATCAGACTGCCTTCTGTGGGGGGGTGGGGGAGGGAAGTGAGATTAGGGAAAAATTGTAAAACTCAAAATAAATACATTAAAAAAAACAAATGACAATGAACTGTCAATTATCTCATTGGTCTCTCATAATAGCCTTGGGAGTTAGGTAGAACATATACTAGTATCTGCACTTCATAGTTGAGGAAACTAAGGCTCATCAAATTTAAGTGGGAAAGCATTATAGAAAGTGGAAAGTCCAATGAACTGCAAGTCAGAAGATATGAATTTCAGTTCTAGCTCAGTCACTGGCCATCTATGTAACATTAGCAAAACCATTTCCCTCTCTTGAAGCTTCAGTTTCCTCCACTATAAAATGAGGATAAGAATACTTGTACCACCTCATGGGGCTATTGTGATAAAAATTCATTACAAACCATGAAGCACTTTGCAAATGCTGTAAGAGGGGTATTCCATACTCCTATCTCAATAATTGTGGAAGATCCAGAGAACTTCTCAACTGAATCAATCAGTCAGATATATGAAGTAAGTGAGAACAAGCTTTAGACATCTCTTTTGAATAGTTCAGTTAATCATAGGCATCAAAGTATGAGCACCCTACTTAAGTAGGAAAGTCGCTTCAAGTCATTGGATGAAAGATTCAGCCACAACTTTTGGGTTTTGGAAAAAATATAGCAGACCAGTTGGAAACCTGGCCATTTGAAAGTTGGGCAGTAGTTCTAGCCCATGCTTGATAGGAAATAACTTGGAAATTGGGAGGAGGGAAGAGGAGAAGAGCCTTTGTCTCTAAGTTTCCCCTTTGATCAGATTACCCTCTTGTGAAATTTGAAAGGTTACAAGATTTCATATTTTCCATGGGTGTTGTAGCTGTGTCCTTGGTAATATCTTCACTGGAAGACAAAGACAAACTAGATACCTTAAGAAAAAGTGGCTTCATGGCTTTAGAAAGAACACATCAAAAAAAAAAAATCTCTCACCCGTAAAAGTAACCTCACAAAGGCCCCACAATGGGAAAAAATAGGACTGCCAGCAATGGAAGCGGTGAGCTACCTCTTGCCATATCATTGCCTCTCATCTTGATTTCACTTTTCCCTGGCCTCTGTATGTACTTGTGGTAAATGGAGCCACTTTGGGAAAAGTTTTGGGACTGTTGTTCTTAGTATCTTAGTGAGTTCTTGCCACCTTAGTAAGTATCTATTTCTAATCACTACTTAAATTAGACTGGATCATTGATATTAGCTATTTATCAATGGGGAAACACACTCATGGGGGCTCATGAACTACTATACTAAAAAAACCCATCTCTTACGTGACAATATGACCCCTAGGTAATACTGAGAGGGGGAAGTATAGCCAGCAGCATTCTTGGGACCCAACCTGTCACTTTGAGGGAGGTTTGGGATAGTAGCCTCAAGTCCGTAAAAGATTAATTTGAATGATCACTATTAAGTGACTTGTCAAGGTCATGAAACTTATGTGTCAGAGTCTAGAGTCCAAATAGAATTTCCTGGAATAAATTAAATTTTAAAAATCTATTTCCACTATGGAATTATGTTCCTACTAGGTAGTAACTATGGTTAAGGAATGTGATATCTCAGAAATAGTTAACAGTCACTTCACTCTCTATTCAGAAAATTCCTAAATACCTGAAATCCTAAAATGCTGTTTTTTTTCTTTATCAGAATTTGCTTGTATCTCCTGATACTATTTGCAGAGCTATTCATGGGGGAAATGAATTTCAAATGACTTATCTGAAATTGTGTTTGTGGCATTGTAGAAACCATCTGTATCAGGAACCCAAAGGTAGCTTTTCAGGGAGAACAATATAACATTGCCAAAGTGAGATAGTAGACTGGGCAATGCATTCCCAAATAGGTATAATTAAAGGAGTATCAAACATTTTGACATCTGATTTTTCTACCATCTTTTCTTGGTTCCTTTGGATAGAAGGGAGTTTCTGAGAGACATTTCATTTTACTCCCCCACTTTACGATAATCAGATTGTCATAGTTTGTCAAACAGTGAATAATGGGAGAAGAGCGATTATAGCCTGCAGGGCTAAATAGGGTGACTTCTAAAGCATTGTGCTGAAGACACAGAAGCAATGAGACTGAACTCTTTTCCCCTCCAAATCAAATCACAGCCCTGAAACCAACCCATGCACAAGGTAGATAAATATGGAAACCAGAAGAGAGAGCAAAGATTCTAGAGACCAGACAAACTGCTCTGATACAGAGGACAAAATTCTGAGCTAGAGATGGAGAAGAAAGAGAAGACCTTGAGAAACTTAGTGAAAATGAGACATCTGGTTAAGCAAAGTAGAGAAGTGGCCTGCTAAAATGAAGAGACACATACTGGTTAGTGCAGGTAGCCAATATTCTATGGAGACTTGGACTGGGAGCATGGGGACCAAATGAAGTTAGAATTGTGATGATTATGGTGTGTGTGTGTGTGTGTGTGTGTGTGTGTGTGTGTTATGAGAGACAGAGACAGATACAGAGAAACTGAGACAGAGACAGAGAGAAACAAAGAGGCAAAGACAGAGACAGAGACAGAAAGAGAACAAGTGGGTGACTGATGGAGAACAGTAAGGTGATGTCTAAAGATGTCTATTTTGAAACTATTTGGTTGTTTAAACATTGCAAAGCTAGTTCTCTTAGTGGAAGAATATTTCATCTGCCAAACAACCAGAAACCATGCAAAGAAATAATGTGAGATCTAAGAAACCCTCTTAGATTATTTTTTCCTATTGTTGTCTATTGGGTGAAATGAATTTTGAAGAGCCTGAAATGTCTCTCCCTGGCCAGATGGACCATTTGCTGAGGTGGAGTTCCAGAGGCAAGGAGAGGATTAGTTTTCGATTTTCTGCAGTGCCATTTGGGGCTTTTGCCACTGATCAAATCAAAACCTTATTACCCTTCACTAATGCTTTATTAATGGGGAGGACTATATTTTGGCTTTTAAAAGTTTAAAAGGAAACTCATATTTGTTGCTATTTCTTAAATCCCTGAGATCATAATTCATCTCAAATTGCATGTGTACATGTGAATTGTTCAGGCCCCTGCAGGATTTAAGGGAACCAGAGCAGCAACTGGTCCAAGGGACCAGTATTTGGTTCAAGGAAAATGAAGTCAAGACATTTGAAATGAAAGAACATCAATGGAGGTTACACTCATTCTTCTTGCCTTAGTTATTACACTTGGTAGCTCTTTTGGATGTAGAACTCTATCATTTTTGAGAAATACTTTCAGAAACAAACACTAAAAGCATAAATAACACACAGCTTCCTCTGTTCCTACAGAGGCCAAAAGGTCACCCCAGAGGAAAAATGGAGAATCTAAGAGACATATACCAGAAAAGATATAAATATCTCTGTCCTGGTTTTAAATGTCATATACAGTACAGGCACACCTTACCTAACATCACTAATTGGCCCTGTGAAAACAGGACATTACATCCTAAGCATTATGGGAGGACAGTTAATTTTATAAGAACAATATTTATGTGTGCACAGTATGCAAGATGGTGAAGGAAAGCAGGCTCAAGTTCAGGGAAGTTAATACTCCTGGGATTCAAGTGATAGCTCAGCTTGTTGCTGACCATCTGCTGTGTGACCCTAAGTGATTGGCTAATGACATCCCAGTGGGGTTTCCCAGCATTACAGTGGGGTTTGCTTATAATGAGAAACAATGCGTCAGGGCAGTATCATGTGATGACTGCTTCTATAGGATGATACCCAGACACTGTTTATTCTCATCATTTGTTCAGAGAGATTGTTGGTTTGAGGTTTGTTCTTCCTGTGTTAATAATACTACTGATATTAATGGCAAAAGAATTGTTGGTATGGTGTGATGGTGGGAGGACAAGTCTTGGAATCAGGACAATCAAGTTTCATATGGACCAGAATCCCTGAGTGGCTCTCTTAGAGAGGGATTACTGATTAGTTCCAGTGGAGGGAGTTTGAAAAGCAACAGTTCCCAATAGAGATAAAACCAGAGGTCTAGACCAAAACAAAATTATTACTGGTGTTGTCAATAAAAGTGTGTTATTAGAGAATGACTTTTGCCTCCTCTCATATGATGGCTTCTTAAAGACTGTCTCTTCTTGAGTTTGTATAATAATAGTTTTGATAATAATAATAATTAATAATAAACAGCATTTACTCAATGCTTTAATGTCTTCAAAAAGCTTGACAAATATGAACTCATTTTATCCTTACTACAACCCTAGGAGATAGGTGATGTTATTATTTTGATTTATAGATGAGGAAACGGAGACAACAGAGAGGCAGAGTGGCTTGCCCACTGTCACACAACTTCTAAGTGTCTGAGATTGAATTTGAAGCTGCCTCTTTCTGACTCCAAGTCTCCAAGGTATAGAACCACCTATTTGGGAAGTGGTTATAATGTCATGTTATGGTCACATTGTACTGGGTTTCCAATTTAGATTAAGCGAAAAGGTTTTTCAGTTTCAGAAAATCATACAAAGTTAGAACTGGAAAGTCATTTAGAGCAGCGGTGTCAGACTAGATGGTATAATGGATAGAGTCAAATTGCACCACTGTGACCTGGACAAGTCATTTGAGCTTTTTCTGCCTTAATTTCCTCATTTATAAAATGGAGATAATAGGTCTTACCTCCCATGGTTCTTTTGATTAAATGAAATAATGCTTAGAAAGCACTGAGCATAGTGATTGGCATATTGTGTGCATTTAATAAATTCCAAAGGTAATTTATTATGTAATCTTGCTATCTCTTATATTTGATTTTTTTCCTTAAAGATATGATTTCTTTCTCAACACATTCAATTTAGATCAATGTATGGCATGGAAACACATAAAGACGATCAGACTGCCTTATGTGGTAGATGGAGGGAGGAATGCGAGATTGGGGGAAAATTGTAAAATTCAAAAAACAATAAATTCCTCCCTCCCTCCTTCCTTTCTTTCTTCATTCCCTTCCCTCCCTTCTTTTCTTTTTCCCTCCCTCCCTTCTTTCCTCCCTCCTTTCCTTCTTCCCTTCCTCCCTGCCTCCCTCCTTTCCTCCTTCCCTCCCTCCCTTCTTTCCTTTTTCCTTCCCTCCCACCCTACTTTCCTCTTTCATTCCCTTCCTCCCTGCTTTCTTTTTTTCCTTATTCCTTCTCTCCTTCCTTTCCTTTTCCTTCCCTCCCTCCTTTTCTTTTCCTCTCCCTCCTCTTCCTTCTTTCCTTCTTCCCTCCCTTCCTCTGTTCCTTCTTCCCTCCTTTTCTTCTTTACTCCTTCCCTTCCTCTCTTTCTTCTCTCCCTCCCTCCTTCCTTCCCTCCCTCTTTCCTTCCTCCTTTCCTTCTTCTTTCCCTCCTTCTTTTCCTTTGTCCTTCCCTCCCTTCCTCCCTCCCTTCCCTCCCTCTTTCTTTCTTCCTTCCCTCCCTCTTTCCTTCTTCCTTCCCTCTTTCCCTCCTTCTTTTCCTTCCTCCTTCCCTTCTTCCTTCCCTCCTTCCTTTCCTTTGTCCTTCCCTCCCTTCCTCCCTCCCTTCCCTCCCTCTTTCTTTCTTCCTTCCCTCCCTCTTTCCTTCTTCCCTCCCTCTTTCCCTCCTTCTTTTCCTTCCTCCTTCCCTTATTCCTTCCCTCCTTCCTTTCCTTTGTCTTTCTGTCCCTTCCTCCCTCTTTTTCTTCCTCCCTCCTTCCCTTCTTGCCTCCTTTCTTTCTTCTCTCCCTCCCTTTCTCCCTTTTCCCCTCCCCTTCCTTCTTTCCTTCCTTGTTGACAGCTATTATTTGCATTTTCATGTTTCCTAATCTTTCACAGTGTTTATGTTGTGCCACAGACAATATTAATTCTTAGTTCTTGAAGAAACATTTCTGTCATCCAAGTAGGAGTGAGAAAACTATTTCCAACCCCATTCCCCTTCTTTTTAGCTTTATCTACCCAGTGGAAATACAGGAGAGGATAAAAAGAGGCTTGTCTGACAAAGCTGGAACTTGCAACACCCCAGACTCCCCTCTGCTTAACACAATCCTGTTAATGAGGCATCTGATTGTTCCTGCCAGATGTGGGTGGTTTGTTCCAGAAAACAGCCATTCCACTCCACCAGGGGCCTCAGGAGTTAATCTGTCTTTCTTGTTGGAAAAGTCCCTGGTCTCTGTCTCATTTAGAACTTCGGATCTGTTCAAACCTGGGGTGTCATGGTTACCTTACAGGGGTATTATTGGTATCAGAAACAGTCTGGCTAGGAAATGAAAAGAGTAAAGTTAGGAGCTGGAAAGGATGTCAGACATCCTCAGATGCAACCCAGTCATTTTACAGATGAGGATGGGGTCAGGGATATAGCAAAAGGGGGCCACTTTAATTGGATTTCATCAAGGGATTTCAGCCGCTCGTTGGTAATCATGCAGGTAACCATAGCATGTGCTTCCCCTGACATGTAGACCCCAATTCTCAATCGCCTTTCTGTGCCTACTAATACTTTGGCTTGGGAAGTAAGTGGCCCATTCTTCTTGCATCTTTAAAATTTATCTTAAAAGCTAGTACATGAAGAAACAGACCTGGTTTTTCTTTTAAAAATATATATATTGCCAGACTACAAGCATCTCTCCTTTCCTAATTTCCTTTTTGGTTTATACATGGAAGTATCTGTTTTGATCAGGACTTGCCAGTGTCTTTGACTTCCTGTTTCCTTTCAGTATTGTTCTTAAACCACCTGAGCTATCCCTGCTTAAGTGGCCAATGAAAGAGTCCTCATATATAGCTATTATGTTAGGACTATCAAAATTGGAAGAGATTTTCTTTTTGACTAACAAAGTAAAATGTAGTTATTCCAAATTTTAGTTACCAAATGGAAAGTATCTGAGAAAATTAGATGAGGAAGGGTTGTATGGTATGCTAGACTTGGAATCAGAAGACAGTCAAATCTCCCCAAATCTCTCCATCTTCAGCCTTTATTCTCTTTTTTAGGTTTTTGCAAGGCAGATGGGGTTAAGTGGCTTGCCCAAAGCCACACAACTAGGTAATTATTAAGTGTCTGAGGCCAGATTTGAACCCAGGTACTCCTGATTACAGGGCCAGTGCTTTATCTACTGTGCCACCTAGCCGCCCCTCATCCTTTATTCTTGAAGAAGACCATGATATCAGGGAGGTGATGCTATGACAAGCACGTGAATTGAATGTGAGTGAGGGGGGTTGTGCCAAGTCATCAGCCTCACTTTCTCCTCCAGAGCCATTTGGGTCCAGTGGTCAGATAGGAATCAGGAAGACTGAAGATGGCCCTGGATGTGAGGCAATCAGGGTGAAGTGACTTGCCCAAGATCACATAGCTAGTAAGTATTGAGTGCCTGAGGTAGGATTCCAACTTCCATCCTCCTGACTCCAAGGCCAGTGTTCTATTTCACTGTACCACCTAACTGCCCATGTCAAATCATTTATTGACTGTGACCCTAGGCAAGTCACGTAACCTCTTCTGGACTCCATCCGTATATATTCAGTGAGGATGAAGATAACTTGTCTAGCTATGTCATTGAGTTGTAGGGAGAAAATTCTTCAAAAATTCTTTGGAAATAGCAATTTCCTGTGACTTCAATGCTTAGCACAAGGTCTGGCTTATAGTAGGCACTTAATGTTTGTTGAATTGAACTGAATATTAGATGCATTTGGAGTCAGAGCAAGTATGAGAGAACCTCTAGTGAATTTTTGGATTAAAGAGAGCAACAGAAGAGAGGAGTGTATCCTCCAATGTAAGTGCAGACTGTGTCCAGAATGAACCACATTTGTACAGTATTAACCTTGTCTCAAAGCCTCTTTCCTCATTGATGGAGATGAGAGAGAGAGAGAAGCAGAAAAGAACTTCAGTTTTCAGCCAATTCTCTTTGGAACTCTCCAAAGACCAATCTCTTTAAGGACTCTCAAAGTGGCATAGCTTTCTGTTGGACTCTTCAAGCTTTGAGTAACCTTGGGCACTTTTGGACTCTAGAGGCCAATCCCACTTCAGGTTGCTGAAGGAAAAGACTGGGGAGACATGGGAGGAGCTGACAGTCCCCATCCCATCCAGTGAGGCAGAACACTGAAGCTCTTTTGTGCTCTTGTCCACTTGATCTTGTCTCCACCACTGAAGAGTCCCATACCAATAAGCTTTAGGACAAGGGTTAAAACACTAAAATACACATACACACAAGCACACTCTTGTTGAGTAATCTTAGGGGTAGGAAGCACAAAAGTGATGTGTTCAGTTGCTTCTGTTGTGGGCTTTTCACTTTCCCTTTTCTATTCTATTACTCTTTGGGATGGCACATCAAAATGGGTTATCAGAAAAATATTATGTGGTATCATAGAAGGAGTTTGAATTCCTTATTGTCTGTGTCACCTTGCCTCTCTGTTGGTGTTGAAAGAAAAAAGTAGTGCCAGAGTTGGCATTTTTCTTATACAAAAGGGAAAAAATAGAATACCACTTTGGAGGTACTACCTTAATCTTTTCTGGACAAAGACTTAGCAGACTGCTACATACCCACCCTTCTCTACCTCCTTTATATTCAGCTGGCTGTAAAGGAATATTTGTCATAAAATCTTATGTGGGCATGTAAATGTGTTGGGATTTCCTTCTTTTCCCTTCTTTAGTGCCAGTTCTGGTTTGCCCTATACTCTCTGATTTAGAAAGCCCTTTGCTGCCAAATATAGAGGGTGAAATGATTCAAAGCCAAACTGATTGTCTCCTCAGTTTAAAATTCCTAGAACTCAATAGAAATTATTGTGGTTAGTGGCCCCAGTTCTTGAGAGAGAAGAGTAGTACTACCAGTGTCCAAAGACTGGTTCTCATCTTTCTAAGTTTGACTTGATTAGATGATCCAAGGATAATAAGTCTCTGGAAGACTGATTCCTCCTCATCAGCCTTCACAGAGAATAACTGGATGAGCAGAGTTCGAGTTTATTTTCTTTTTTTTTTTTAGGTTGTTTTTTTTTTGCAAGGCAAACAGGGTTAAGTGGCTTTGCCCAAGGCCACACAGCTAGGTAATTATTAAGTGTCTGAGACTGGATTTGAACCCAGGGCCAGTGCTTTATCCACTACGCCACCTAGCTGCCCCTGTATGAGTTTATTTTCTATGAAGGTTTACCTAGCAAAGTCATTTCTAAGCATTTTCACAGAGCACTTCCTCCTAGTGTGAAGGCCTTCTCTGGAAACTAGGTCCTGGCTTGGAGTACAGTTTTAGAGCAAAGAAGATGTATGTTCATGAGGACAATTTCTACTAAGAAATTAACTGTGTGAATTTTCCTTTTCTGTCGTAGATCCATCACCAGGCTAGTCAGGGTGATGACTATTTTGCTCACAAACCCTCTTAAAGGCCATCCACTAAATTTTAAAGGTGTTGAAATGTCTATCTGTGGAGGGAGCACCCATACAAATGAAAGTATTCTGGAAGTATATTTGTCTATCTCAGACTGATCATCAGAGCATTCTCTCCCCAGGACAGCATTGTCTAAACACTGATAAACTTTTATTTTTGTGTTTCTTTTTTTTCTAGACTCTTTTGTATATGTCACAACTGCCCCTCCTCCCTCTTGTGCTAAACATATTCCATGTAAAGCACAATTTAGTTTATATTTTAGGTTAATGTCTTCCTAGTTGCCTTTTCCAGGATGCTTCAGCTCCTTAGTGATTTAGGGGTTGACACAGTCTCAATAATCCATTTATAAATTACAGGAGTGACTCTTCTGTGAATGGCTAATGTTACTCATCCATTGTTGATACTGATTAACCTTACTTTCAGGGAATGATATTTTTTATTCTTGTTCCCACATTCTGAGGGCTCCTTCAATTCAGAGGCATCAAGTGTGTGGCCCAATACTGCCAAGTGCTGCCTAAAGCAGATTAAAATGTAATTGGGAAATATTTAATATTTAAAAAAAATAAAATTGAATATAGATATCAGATTTTAAAAGGAAGTCAATCTGCAGCCCAAGAGATTCTTATGTATGGATTAGTGGTCACCATTCCTATAAGAGGTGGATACAACTGCTCTAATGCACTGATGAAAGAGGATTGTGACCACCAAGACCAAAGGGCCATTATCATGGGGTCTTTGCATAGTTTTTATTATGACATGGAGCCCTTGGGCAGTCAGGCTGGTGAAACCTAGGAACCCCTTTTAAGAATAATGTAAGTGCATGAAATAAATACATAAGATTACAAAAGAAACTAATTATACTGAAATATAGTTAAAAATGAACCTCAGGTAAGAACTTGTAAAGTTCAGAGTAAGTTATGTAGAAGTTTAGAGAGTCTGAGAGCTGGCAGGAACTTTGAGAAATCATCTAATTTAACAGATGGGGAGATTGAGGCTTAGAGAGTTACTCATTTGCCCAAGGTCATAAAACTAGGTAAACACACGTGAAATTATCTGGTTTAGGCTGGTAAGGAGAAGGGATAGATCAGCATGAAGCTGGGAAATCAGATAATGATAGAAGTCTGACATAATTTGTACTCACAAGCCTTATTCCATTGCTTAGAAAGCCCCCTTCTCTTCCCTCCACATCTCCTCCCTCCTCCTCCCTCAAATTCCTATGGGGTAAGATGCCTGATATCATCTTCCAGATGCTATGAGGAGAGATGAAGAGGCATATTCTAGTTCAGAGCATATTTATAGCAAATGTTTCTTTAGTGGTTAAAGGTTTACAGCATGTTTTTCTTCTGTGAGATAAGTGTTATCCCTATTTTTCAGATGAGGAAACAGGCTCAGGGATAAAGTGATTTACCCATCGTCATAGAGCTGGTATCTTTTGGAGTTAGGGAATTCTTCTCAGAGTGCCTGGAGAAAGGTTCAAGACTCATCTCTTTTATGAAGACTTCTAGCTATGGCTTCACCCAAACCCATTCTAATCCCTACCCATGATGTGGTGGAAAGAACCCAAGAAGAGAATTTTGAATCATAGTACTGTGTAATATAAGCTATCAAAGTCTCTTCCTTCTTTAGAGCTGAGTTTCTTCAACTGTAAAATGAGGTGATTGGACTAGTTTATCTCTATGGTCCCTTCTAGCACAAAATTACATTATTCACAATGATTTTCCTGTGATCTCCCTCCCTGGGTTGTGGTAAGTAATGTTTTGTGAACCTGAAAATACTATAGAAATGCAATTAGTTATTGCCCTCAAAAGAAATATTATGCTTGTTACTCTGAGGGGTCGTCATGTGCAAGAGGGATTAGATAAGTTCAAATCAACTTGGTCAAATGAGAAAATATATGTAAAAATGCTTTGTGAAACTTAAAGCACAGTAGAAACATGATCTCTAATCATTTTTATTAAAGTTTTGCCTGGTACCGAAGGGGCAGATGGGGGAGGTGTGAGGAATTGCAAAGAGGCAGGTTCTGGCTGCTTATTAAAACAAAACAAAACAAAATCCTCTTATTCAGTTTCTGCTAAATTAACAGGTCTGTGAAAAAGTGAAATGGGCCATTTCAAAATGTAGTTTGCTCTCCCTCAAAGAGTTTAAGGTAAAGATCTTGTGGCGTCTTGTTAGGGGCATCATAGAGGGAATTCCAGAGTGTTCCAGCAGTGACATTCTGTGATTCTTCCGACACTCGTTTTTGTGTGTAGTTTGGGGAGTCAATCCTTTTACTTTATATCGTTTTAGCATTATGTCCTGTTTCTTACCTAATGTCTTAGTTTATAACCTCGCTGTTTTTCAATTGTTTCAGTTGTGTTTGACTCTTTGGGACCCCGTCTGTGGTTTTCTTGGAAGAGATTCTGGAGTGGTTTGCCATTTCCTTCTCCCTCCCCACCCTCACCCCCCATCCCCCCTCTCATTTTCAGATGAGAAACAGAGGCAAATGAGATGAAGTGACTTACTCAGGGTCACAAAGCTAATAAGTGTTTGAGGCCAGATTTGAATTCAGGAAGGTAAGTCCTTCCTGACTCCAGGCCTGGAGCTCAAGATACTGCACCTTCACCTAGTGGTTCCAATTTTATAACCTACTTGCCCTCCTACCTTCTCATCTTCTTTCGCTTTACTCACAGTGCTGGACTCCTTTCTGTTCCATAAACAAGATACTTCATTTTTCTACTCCTCATGTTTTCTCTGACTATCCCCCATGCCTGGAATATTTTCTCTCCTCTACTCAAAATACTGACCTCCCTGAACCCCACTAATTCCTTTCCCTCTGTTAATTATTTTCTATTTAACCTGTAAATAACTTACTTTGTATAGATTTGTTTGCATGTTGTCTCCCCCATTAGGCTATGGGCTCCTTTAAGTCAAGGACTTGCCTTTTTTCTATACCCAGGGTTTAGCATATCATAGTCACTTAATGTTTATTGATCAATTGATTAATGTGATTGTAAGAGTCTCAAAGGCAGGGATACTCTTTTACTTTATATCCTTGCAATAATAATATGTTTAATATAAATTAATAGTGTGATAGAGCAGCCAAGAAAGCTAATTTCATTTTGGGTTGCTTTGAGAGGCCTAGGTTCCTAGAATAAGGAGGTGATGGTAGTCCCAATGTAGTTTGTCCTAATTAGACAACATCAGAAGCAATGTGCCAGTTTCTAAGTAGTATTTTTCCCTTTTTTAAAAGTTTTTGCAAGGCAATGGGGTTAAGTGGCTTGCCCAAGGCCACACAGCTGGGTAATTATTAAGTGTCAGGTCTCATTTGAACTCAGGTCTTCCTGACTCCAGGGCTGATGCTCTATCCACTGTGCCACCTAGCCAGCCCTGTATTTTTCCCCTTTTAAGGCACTTTCTTTGCTTTTAGGGTTTCCCCCCTTCTTTTAGTGTTCTCAAAGAAAATGAGAACCCCTTAAGGAATTTAATAGTAATTTTTGTAATCCAAATTACATTCTGTAAGTTAAATTGGTCACTGCTTCTGTGGTATTTACAAAAACACTGTAAAACTTAGCTACACAAAACCATTGCATTTCAAGATTTTTCTTTTTTCCTCAAAGACAAATGGAAAAGAAAGCATTGTCTGATGTCATCAAAAACAAAGCACAATATAATCAAGAAAGCATTTGACTTATCATAGCTTAGTTGAATTTAACGTTTTTGTTTCCAAAGTCCAAAATAACTGTGGACTTAGGATAAAGGAAAGAACTGCAAACTTCAAGTGCTTTTGGATATGAAAATTTGTTTTTATACAATAGTCACAATTAAAGTAAGTAAAGAATAAGCAATTAAAGACTTGTTTCTATGGTTACCATGAGATACAATTTTTTTTTTTGTTTTGGTTTCAATGAATTCCTAAGCCACTTATTAAAAAAAGGGGGCATCTTTTCTTTGTTTTCAAGATTTGTAACATTGTTAACCTCATTGAACACAAACTATATCCTTCAGGGGGCGTCCAGGTGGCACAGTGGATAGAGCCCCGCCCTGGAGTCAGGAGGACCTGAGGTTCACATCCCCCCTCATACTTAATGATTACCCAGCTGTGTGGCCTTGGGCAAACCACTTAACCCCATTGCCTTGCAAAAACCTAAAACAAAACAAAACAAAACTAAAAACTAAAAAAAAAAGAATAATTTCTTAACATCCACTTTTTGTGGCCTATTACCTAGGCAATTTTATGGACCACTGGAAGTGTTATTGTGGTCCCATCAGTTCCTTTGGTTTGCCAACAAGCTTGACAGAGGCAGTTTCCATTTTGAACCAAGATACAAAGTATGCTAAAAAAAAAAAAAAAGAAGAAGAAGAATGAGGTAAACAAGAAGGCCAAGACAAAAGAAAGGGTTTTTTTCAGTTTTTCTTTAGGCTGCTGAAGTGGGGTCATAATTATTTGAATGACATAGCAGAATGGGAAGTGAGGTCGTTTTTTTTTATTTTTAATTTTTTTTAAGTAAAATAGAAATCCGTTTCTGGTTGTAGATGGGGTTTTGTTACCAAAAGGGAGGGCAAGGAAGAGAAGAGGCTGAAACGGAATGGGGGGGGGCAGGAGAGACCCCGAGGGGTGAAAGGTGAAAAGGGGGGGAAGCAGAGCAGAGTTATCTCCGCCCGCTGGCTACTTGCTTCCACCCGGGTTGGGTGGTGGACCGTGCTGCGACCTGGGATACAGTGGGACCTGGCGACTTGGGCCTTCGGGAGTGGGCCCAGAACCTTCGGGAGACTTGCCCTGGGCCTTGGAGGAGCTGAGGCGAGGCAGGTATGGCCAGAGCCTCAGGGGCCCCGGGAGTGGCTGGGAGCAAGGCCCTGGCCTTGTGGCCTACCCAGCTTGGGCCTGCATGCCTTCGGGCCTGTCTGCCCCGGCTGGGGAAGCACACCCTGCCTTCGCTTGGCCTAGGCCTAGGAGGACCCCTCCTATTCCTTCCCTATGGAAACGGGATGCCAAGAGCCCGCTGGCCTTCTGGGCCCTGTAACCTAGCAACAGCTTCCTTGACACCGGAGTGGTTTGCCATTCTGAGTGGTCCTCCTGGACCTTTCATGGTTACCTTGACAACAGGAGCCCTCACTCCCCGCTGGCATCTCTTCAGCTTCACCAGGTCTGCCCTTCTCAGGCCGAGTCTGCCACAGCTGCAGCTGCTGTTTCCCTGCGTTTACCTGTGGGAGGTCCACCGCTCCCTCTCCCCCCACCCCTCCCCTCTTACATCTCCCCCTATTTTATACCCCCCCAAGGGAAACGATGCCAAAGCCCAGGCTCCACAGACAAGGCCTGTACAAGCAGCTGGGTCGGTATAAGCAGAAGGAACTGCGGGGGGGAGTAGGCTCATTTTGCCAGGAAAGCACTTCGTAAGCCCCCTTCCTAAACAGCCACTTTGAATCAGGTCCTTTGCAGTATTCTCTCTGATCTTTAGGACACTCCTGGGGCAGAAATACTGTTATCGCTACTCTTTTAGTAAACTGAAGCAGACATGACTTGCCCAGGTCACGCTGCTGGAAAATCTCTTGGACAGGATTTGAACTCTTCTCCTGGACTCCATACTCAGGACTCTGCTGCCCTTTCCCCCTACCACTTGCTAGTTATCGAAGGGCAGACACAACAGCTGCCTTCAAGCGTTTGAAGGGCTGCCATTTGGTGCCAGAGAACAGAATAGCTGGAGGTAGATTTTAGGCCCATTATAATTAAAACTATTCCAATAGCTTGACATAGACCCAAGGCTGCAGTGGGTCACCAGGAAGTATTGAGCTTCCTCTCATTAAAAGTTTTCAGTCAGAAACTGACAGACCATTTATTTGTTGGATGTGTTATAGAGGGGTTTTTTGCGTAAATATGACTTGCACCAAATGGCATATGGAGGCCTGCCCCAGTTCTGGGTAGGAGATATGTACTTGATTAAATCCTTGTTCTTTCATTTATTATTATAAATCTAAGTTCCCCTGAGAAGAGGGATCAGATCCCTTCTGGGAGTCTCATAGTATTTCACACAGAATCCTCTATGTAGTAGATGCTAAAGAAATGTTTTGTTGAATGAGTCAATGGATGCACAAATGAAGGAATACACGAAAAAAAGCTCCTTATCTGGGGCACAAAGTTGCATATCCATGAAGTTCCAATTTAGAAGCTCCACATTTTTCCCTTACTGCAGTTTATAGGTCTCAGGTGTTCCATGAATGTCGGCTATGTAATCACAGGTATGTTCAGCTTTCAGGATTTTAAAGACCTTCAGAGCCATAGCCAATACTTGAAGAATCATACAAAGCTAGGTGGGTTAGTGGGTAGAGTGCTTGGAGTCGGGAAGACCTGAGTTCAAATCATTTAACTTCAGTTTGCCTCATTTTTCCTCATCTGTAAAATGGGAATAATAATTTTTACATTACATGGTTTTTGTGAAGCTGAAATGAGATAATAGGTTAGGTGCCTTGTACACCTTAGAGGATTTTATAAATGCTACTTATGATACAGCTCAAGGCATTCTGATAAACCCTCTAATTCAGCCCCCTTCTTTTACACAGAATAAACTGAAGCCCAGAGAAATGAAATGACTTGTCCAATATTATACAGTGTTTAGTTGCTGAATCAGACCTTGAGGTTGGGCCAGTCCAGGACTCTCCTGGGTATCATTTGTGCTTGGAAACAACCTCTTTGTTGTAAGGTTCTCTCGAACATGACATTCCCCATAGTAAACAGTGACTGCATGTTTTGTAGAAGTGACAATGTCTCAGTGTTCAGTTTACCAGTTTGCTCTTCTGTTTAATTAAGAACCTTTCAGTAGTTGATGTTGATAGAGCTGTTGCTCCAAACCAGAAAGGAAACAAAAAAGTCTCATTAATCTCAAAAGCAAGATGCATTATAAATGCAGAGAAAATAATAAATGGAAACTAATTTGTTCCATTTGTGCAGTTCTAATGACTGCTTTTGGAAATGTGACAATAGCCACTTCCATCCAGAGAAGAAAGGGATATTTTTAAAGAGTCCTGTATTCCTTGCTATTTGTCTGAAGTTCTAGATACAGGATTAATACCAATCACATCTTTCTCTTTCATCTGTCTTTTCCCTCTCTGTTTCTGCCTCTACTACCCTGCAGTTCCTCATTACCATATTGTCTATTATAATTTCCTCTAAAGAGGTCAAGCACCATTCTGATCCATCTTTTCTTTATATCTTTGCCAGAGTAATCTTACTTTTGCATAGATTTGATTACCTCACTCTGCTCAACAATCTTCAGTCTAACCCTGTTTCTGAGGGAAAGTTCAGACTCCTTTTCCTGATATTCAAAGTCCTCCCCAATGTAAAACTCCAACTTTCCCTGTAAATGTTTTGTTGCTACTTAAGAAAACCCAAACAATGCTTATTGCCACAGATTCCCATCTGTGCTCTTAGGCATTGCCTGGTTTAGATAAGTCTCATATGACCTAATGTGCTGTTGGTTGCAGCTACTAATGCTTTTTAGTTCATAGTATAACCCCAGGTAATAGAGCACCAAGGGCAACTTAAAGCCATCTCTCCTTTCTCCCATACAGGTCATGACCACTGGGTGTTCCAGAAGACGTGGGCATGACTTGTGTGGGAGAAGGGAAAGGCAATTAGAAAAATCATTGGTAAATTTGGAGAGAGCTCTTTGGATAGAAGAATAAGGCCAGAAGCCAAATTGTAGAAGTTTTTAGAATATAAGTGTAAGCACCTGTGGTAGATGAGTTTCTCCAGCATTTTAGCCAAGAAAGGGAGGAGAGCTATAGGATGATGGCTTGGATGGATGGCAGGAAGAAGGCAGGAATTTTCTTTTAAGGAGGGAGAAATCCTGGACATGTGGACAGCCTAAAAGAAGCAGTAGAAAGGGAGAGACTGAAGATTAGAGAGAAATTGAGGATAACAATGGGGCCATCTGTTGGAAGGGACAAGAGGGGCCAGGATCAAGTAGATATGTAAAGGGATTAGCCTTTACAGGGAAAAGAGATGTCTTCATATGAGATAGGAGTAAAGGTAGAGATAATGGTGAAATGTCTGAGTGATGTGAAATGAGCAGGGAAGAAGAGAAACCTCTCAGCAAATGGTCTCCAGTTTGGGGGTGAATTATGAAGCAAGATCCTTGGTTGCAAGGATGGGAGGAAAGGGTGTTAGGAAAGATGAGCAAGTTTATAGTAACAGCTGTGGTGACTGGAATAGGGAATCTATTAAGGATTTCCTTGTTTAGTGAGGGTCCAGTTGAGATTGAGTAACAGATTTATAATGGACTCAGTGAATATAGTTTCATGATTTCCTTTACTTTCATTCTGCAGTAAGAGCAAAGGAGGCAGATGGGGGAACTGAGCTAGCTTTGGGGTTTGAAAATATGATAAGTGATCTGACAAGTGCACAAGGATCTGAGTGTGCAGGTGATCAAACTGAGAAAGAACTCTAAGAGATGAAGGAAATGGAGGTCCCAGTGAGGACAAAGAACCCTCATAGGGGTCAAAAGGCAAGAAAAGATAGAATGATAAAAGATTATGATGTAATATAAGGAGTTGGAGCACTTATGGGTGGTGGTAAGATCAGTAGCTGAGGTGAATGAAATGAGGGAGTAAAGTCATGGAAAATGAGTACATTAAGGAGCTGGGAAGTAGTTGATGGAACATCATTATGTATATATATATATATATATATATATATATATATATATATATATATATCCCTAGAATGAATGCAGATAATCTTCATGAGGGGTAGGATCGGGGATACTCTTTGCTCTCTAATTTTGCTTGTAGATACTCTCTCCCACTGCCACCTTCACTATGTAGTATGTAGTATCTCCTCCTTTGAGGGTGGGGAGAGCATAATGAGTGAAGGTATATCTGGAAGGGGGAGCCAGAGAAGCAGTGTCATGAGGGAGCCATGACAATGCCAGAAGATTGAAGGAGTGAAAAAGGAAAGAGTCTATGGTGAAAAGGAGCTAGTCCTTTCTCATGTGTCCATGACCCTCTACTTTGATATTCCATTCAAGGAAGAATCCCACATTCTAAAGTTATGCTTCCTCTCTCCTCCCAATGCCCCTTGTGAAAAATACAGACATCACTGAACTTGTGACTTACAGTCAGTAACTCATTGGGATTCTCTCTTTAAGTGAATTGGGTACCCTACTTTAAGATACCCAGCACTTTCTTAGAGATTTATACAATAGGGGGGGGGAACACAAAGATATAGAGGGAGAACCATAACATTCAGGAAATAGTTATAGCTTCTGTTTTCAACCACAAAAAAGCCTAAATCATTCCATGTCTCTGTCTGTCTGTGTTCTCTCTTCTCACTCCTGCCTGCAACTAGCCTCAGAGAGGCTAAGGAGTCTGTAGTGCTGTCATTTACTTCTTATTCTTCAGTCCCCTGGGCTTGGTAACAACCAAATTCTTCCATTGTCCTCTTGGCTCTGTCTTTAAAGAGTTTGAAGGCTGAAATTGAGAATTAGAAGAGTTAGAAATTAGAGACCATTTGATCTGATGTGCTTATGGTTTAGAGCAAGAATCAATTCCAGAGAGTTTCCCATGTTCTAGGTCACACAACCAGTAGTTTTGCATTCACTAAGCAAAATAGGAGATCAGTTAAATATGTTACTGGGCATCTGGTAGGCAGTGCAATGGAAGACTCATCTTGAGTTCACATTTGACCTCACCACTAAGTAGCTGTGTGACCCTGGGCAAGTCATTTTACCCTGGTTGCCTCAGTTTCCTCATATGTAAGATGCACTGGAGAAGGATGTGGCAAAGCATTCTAGTATCTTTGTCATGAAAACCTCAAATGAGATCACAGAGTTAGACCCAACTGAACAACTACAATGTTAACATTGGTATAAGTGACTTAGTAGTTAGTAATTCCTTTTCCAAACTGATGTGGAATTGAAGCAACATTGCTCACATACATTTTTGTGACTGAGTTAATGAATTCTATGGTTTCAGATCCATGCAGATATGGTGTCTGGGTTGCATAGGAGTGTTAACTAGCAAGCTAGGGTTAGTTTCCTAGTTAAATATCTGTGCTTAACTTGTTTTCATTGATTCTCTTTCCCTTGTCCTAAGGGGTCCCCTTGATCCAAGTGGAGTGCTGGCGAAAGCATTTTCTATTTCTACTTCTACTGACCCTGGTCCACATTTCCCAAGGCAGTAAAGGTTTTAAGGTAATGAGGTGTTTCTGAATGTTCAAACCTTTGACAGGATGAAAAGTGATAAATAAAGGTAATTTCCAGCCTGGAGTATAAGTGCTCGGTTAAATAGAGAGCTGTGGAAACAGACAATCGTGTATTAGATTAGATTATATGCTTCCTAATTATATATTATTGAGAGATGCACCAGATGTACATTTGAGTGCTAGTCTGAAAACAGTAGCATTTTTTCAAGTGCTTATATAATCTCAGAAAAAATAGAGGGAGAATGTAAAAGTCTGGCTCAACTGTTTTTTAAAGCACAGTCTCAAGGACATAATAATACTAGCGCAACAAAAGAGCATCTCTGTGTGGACTGGCACATTTTAATTTTGACTATTAGGTGAGGCAGCTCTTGAAAAGAGAATTATGTTCATTTTTTCCACAGCCTAGATTTCTGAATATCTACCTGATGAGATGACTATCAACCCTTCAGTTCTATATTGAAATCATGTTTGAAAGACAGCAGTGAGGTGCAGGGGTCAGAGCTATTACTGGATTAAGAATCGGGGGACAAATGGATGAATTTCTCTGGGCTAAAAGAAGGTTCTTCTTTTAGATGGAAATACATGGTGGTTGGAAGAAAAAGTGCTATGGAAATGTGAGCTGGAGTTATTAGTGGAAAGGGCATTGAATTGGTAATCTGAAGAGCTGGAATAAAATCTTACCTCGCTTTCTCGCTGTGACTTTAGGCAAGCCCCTTCCTCTCTCTGGGCCCCGGTTTCCCCCCTCTGTAATGATTTTCCATTAGCTCTCCGAAGTACCTTCCAGCTCCAAAGCCTATTATTATAGTTTTGGCTTCTGTCATTTGACTGGGAGAATGTCGACAAGCTTTTTGGTTTTTTGCGGCCTTAGTTTCCTCATCTGTAAAATGATTTGGATGTGATCTCTTGTGCACCCTAGGTGCCTCTGTTACATAAGTTCTGGGGTGCCTTAAAATTGGCAGTCTATTCCAGGTACAACTATTTGTGACTCTATTGATGAAAAGTGACTTGTTTTGAAACACAGGTGGCGTTTGAGTGGACAGTTAGAGAGTGGTGTCACTTTTTATTTAGGTTTATCTCTGGCTTTTCAATCAGCAAAGTTGCTATGGAGAATTTTAGCAAAACACCGACAGCTTGTGTCAACGTGTATAGACAGCTTTAGGAGGCAAACCACTGGGGACAGGACAACAAAACTTAAGTGTATTTATTTGTTCTCCCACAGGATTCTAGAGATCTCTCTCTTCCAGTTCCTTAGCTCTAACACACATCTTGGAACCCAAGTGAGTGTGGTTAGGGGAGTATCATATAAAGAAATGAATTTTTGAAGATCCTCTCATTCTCTCTCTAGTGACTGAAATGGGGCATCATCAAGCTGTGGCAGTTTCTGAGGAGTATCTTTGTTGAAGGACTCTAAGGCCTATCCTTGTGGTGAGGGGCATTATTAGTATTATAGGCCTCCCTGTTTGTTTCAGAAAGTTTAGGTGGCAAGCTTTATCTTTGGAATCTCTGGAAATGACTGCAGTAAATGAAAGCACGAACTACTTGCTAAGTAGCAGCTGCTCCTCTCTGTTTGTAGTCCCTGCATAGGCAATATGTATGCATCAACACACGCTCGGAGTAAGATTCACAATAACGTAATGAGAAGGATGTTCTTGGTCCTAAAGGCAGCTGGGAAAGTTCTCCAACTTTTATGAATGATGCCAACATCACGTTATTCAGTGGTTTGGTTCCCTTAAATGGCAAGTGGTAAAATCAAAGCATGTGTGGGGAAAAGCCAGGTTTTGGACTGATGAGCCCAATACAATAAGTAGTCTTTACCTTAGACTTTTTCAGTTTTGTCATTAACTAAATTCTCATATGGGGGTTGGTTATTTATTCATTTATTTATTTATGAAAATGGGTTTAAGTGATTTGGCCAATGTTACACAGCTAGGCTATTATCAAATGTCTGAGCACAAGATTTGAGCACAGATCCTCCTGACTCCAGGGCCGGTTTTCTAACCACTGCACCACCTAGCAGCCTTTATGAGTAATTCTTTTTTTTTTCCAAGGCAATGGGGTTAAGTGACTTGCCCAAGGTCACATAGCTAGATAATTATTAAGTGTCTGAAGCCGGATTTGAACTCAGGGACTCCTGACTCCAGGGCGGGTGCTCTATCCACTGTGCTACCTAGCTGCCCCTGTGTAAGGGTTCTTAACTGTGGATCCATGGATAGACTTCAAGGGGTCTGGGAGGTTAGATGGGAGAAAAAAATGACACCTTTATTCTAACTCAATTTTTGTTTCCTTTGTAATTCTATTTTCCACATTGAAAAACATTATCCTGTATAGGAATCCATAGACTTCACCAGTTTGCCAGGGAGTTCAAGGACACACAAAAAAGGTTAAGATCCCTTGCTTTAGTGATTTCTCAGGTCTTTATCAAAGGCTGATTTAATTCTCTCCACATTGCTTCTACCACTTTAGCTAAGGGTCAGAGATTGGCTATTTCCCCTGTCGTTGTTACTGCCCAGGGATGCTTCTAGCTCCCAAGTAAAAAGGGATGAAGGAAAAAAACTCTGCCTTTCTTTACCTTTCATTGCCTCCCCCAACTTGGGAGAATAAAATATAAGGGAACAAGTACCAAATTGCATATTTTCCAAACTGTGTTTTTAGAAACTAAATTAAACATAAGTGAATGTGGTTAACTGGTTTTAAAGCAACATAGCATTTTATTGCAATTAGATATAATTACAAATCTTTAAAAAAATTTATGGATAATTACATGACTTAATTATTGTTCCTGCATGTTAATTTCATATTGAAAGGAATTTAATTGTGCAATTTTGACAAGTACTTAGTGTTTTTTAACTGATTGTGAGTACTTTATTGATTTGATTTGTTATGAATTTACACCAATTATTTTCAAACTAGGAATTTGGATCTGAGGACTGATGAAAATGTACCTGTTCACATATGCCCATGCTCAGACCTCATCCACGTGATAACTGCTCAGGATTGTTGGTAAGTGACTATTGCCACTGCAAAGGAAACTGATTTTGACAATGGAATGAACAGTGCCAATTATTAAGTACCCAGCAAGAGGGAAATTGGTCTCCATCTTTTCTGAAGGGGATTGATTGCTTGGCTGCTTAACGGCAGGCTGCCAAGTAGTTTATTGACCCATGAGAAGAGCATTGGAACTCAGCAAGTTTTGATTGCCAGGTCTAACTTCCTGTCATCAGGATATAAAACCTTGGTGTTCAGGGAGATGCAAAACACAACATAACTTTTTACATAGCTCATGAAATTTACACTTTGGTAAAATGAATAAGTAGATATCAGTAGTGACCACCCTGATTAGTAGGTACGCTTTCAAAGGAAGGATATTTATTGATTCAATTTGGAAATAATTTACCTCACTCTCCCCTCCTCTCCCTCTCATCCCCCCCCCCCATGCCTTCTCTTATGGACTAAAGTTAGCTCCCCCAAAGATTGCAATTCTTTTATACACTTCAGAAAAATGTATCATAATTCATAACCCCATCTACATGGGTTTCATGTTACTTTTTATTCTAAAAGGGGGGAAGAGGAAACAGTTTTGAAGGTCATCTGATCTCGGAAAGGCTACTTTTTGACTTTTTAGTTTATTCATGGACCCATTATTAGAGTCTATCCTTTTGGTCAAATTTCTAGTTATGCTCTTGAACTGTATGGATTTTCCTTAATTTTAAAATAAATTATTTTGAACTGTTTTCTTGAGCTCTCCTTATGGCCCTTTACCATGACTAATAAACTACATTTCTTTGTGATGTAAACAATAATCCTCAGGCTAGGATACAGTCATTTTGGCAAACAAAGTGCAATTTTCATTTAGTTCATTTGTTGAAAATCTCCCCTCCTTGTGCAGCTGTCATAAGAATGTGAAAAAATCAATATTTTCTTTATAGGTTTTTATTGTTTTGTCCTTTCTCCTTGGAGGATGTTGGTTTCTGTTCCTTTCATTTCTGCACTAGCAGAACAACAAACCTCAAGTTGCCACAAGGTGATGTCAGCAAACATGACTGCTGACAAGGAGAGCCAGGAGTATTGTGGGTGTGGCTAAAAGGGCTATGGTCTGGCAGACAACGTTTCCCATATACAACACACACATCAGAATATTCCCTATTCTGGACTTTCTGAGTGATTGCACATGATTTAAACAGTTTTAAAAATATTCATTGATAAATTTTGTTTTGACACATCAAACAGAAATGTCAGATGCTCCCAGGTGAAACCTTAGCCCAGGTAAGTTGTCACAGAGGTGGGAGGACATGTAGTTCAAGACAGGCAGAGTGACTGAGAAAATACACCATTTTTGGATCCCCAAGGAATTTGGCCTGCTCCTGTGCTTAACTGTAGCTTCTGACCTTCCCAGGGATACATTTCTCCAAGTTTCAGCTGTCTCTCTTTACCTTGGTATAATTTTCCAGAGCCCCCTAATATCTGTGGAGTTTTGTAGCACAGATGGCTGAATTTTGGGGGAGATTCAGTTATCAGTTAATTGACTTCTGCTTCTCTGCAGCAGCCCAAATTGGGGCTCCAGAAATGGTGGCCAGGTAGAGGAGAGCAGAAACATTTTATATACAAAAGTGTGAGTCTGCACTAGAAATCCTGAAGTTAGATCAACTGAGTGTGAACTTTAAGCTGAGTGTGAAGCCTTGTCTTTGCTCCTCGCAATCTCTGAACCTGATTAGCTTAATCACCCACAGAGTTATATGAAATATAAGTATTGTGATTCACAATGTCCACATCTTTTTTTATTTATTAATGTTATCTTTATTAAAAAGAAAGGATAAATGTATGCCAGCATTATCTAGCAGTTTTGCCTTGACTTTTGTTGCCATTTAAATTTGTCTTCATTTATGGAAATGATAGTAATTCTGTAATTCTTTAGTTTCTGTTTTCATTGCTTTGTTATCACTTCATATAAGTAAGTCTTTTCAAGGTTCCTTAAATTCTTCATATTCATCATTCCTTTTGACACAGTGATATTCTAGTACTTGGGTACATGGTTGGCTTTTCATTTAGTGTGCCATGGCTATTTCATATAGATGTCCTTTCTTGTCAGGAACCTTCTTGGGTTACTGGACTTGCTAGGTCAGAGACTTTGAAAACTTTGATAATTTTTATTGCATAATTTCAAATTATTTTCCAAAATCATTAGACTAGATTACCTAAAATTGTAAAATTTCTTTTTAAAAACCAACATCTTGGGGCAACTAGGTGGCACAGTGGATAAAGCACCAACCCTGGAGTCAGGAGTACCTGGGTTTGGATCCAGTCTCAGACACTTAATAATTACCTAGCTGTGTGGCCTTGGGCAAGCCACTTAACTCCATTGCCTTGAAAAATCTAAAAACAAAACAAAACAAAAAAAACCCTATATCTTTTGCCAAGTGATGCTGTGTTTTATTGTTAGAAAATGAAATATCAAATAACCAAAGAATCTTAGAGTTGAAAGGTACCACATAGACCATCTAGTCTAACCTATATCTGAACAGGAATTTTTCCTGTGATAGTCTGGTCTAGATCAGTTTATTCTACCCTCACCCCCAATTTTTAGGTATGGAAATTGAGGCTCAGAAAGGTTAGGCGATCATCATCATGGTAGAGGTTGTAAGTATCAAGGGTAGGATTTTAACCCAGGCATTCTGATTCCTTTGCTTGAAGGCCTCCAGCAAGGAAGGAGCCAACTATCTCTTGAGGCAATCCATTCCACTTTCTGACAACTCTGATGAGAAGATTTTTCTTTATATCACACCTAAATTTGCCCTTACATCATCTACCCATTGCTTCTGGTTCTGCCCTTAGAAACAAGCAAAATTAACATAGTCCTTCTCAGTGATGGCCCTTCAGATAGTTGAAGACAGCTCTGTTGCCTCCCACCCTCTTGCCCTTCAAGCCTTCTCTTCTTCAGGCTAAACATTTTAAGTTCCTTCAACTGATTGTTGTGTATTATGATCTTGAGACCCTTCCTGACTGATGGAGTAGCTAGAATGCTCTTCAGATCTCACCTCAGATTCCATCTGTGTGATTTTATACCTTTCCTTATTAATAAATAGAAATAATATTAGGTCTGGCACCTATCCCTCATAGTGTCATTGTAATATTTAAATGAGATAAAGTATGTATAGTTATTTGTAAACTTTAAGGGACTATATAAAAATGTGAATTGCTAATCTTTTTATTCTGGTTACCCTTATTTAGATGATTCTCCTAAACTTTGAAGCCAGAAACTGAAAATGATACTCTCTATGTAGTCAGATCAAGGCATAATGCAAGAGAAATATTTCTTCATTAGTCTCAGATGCTATGCCTCTTTTAATGTAATCTAAGATTATAGCTAGGTGACTATGGATTGAGTATCCAGTATGGAGTTTGGGAGATCTGAGGCCCTTTTGAATACACTGTGTGTGCCTTCTAAACAGTCACTGGAAAAGTGATCCTCCTAACCTGACTGGGGCAGCTAGTTGCCACTGCAGTGGATAGATTTACCAGACCTGAAGTGAGGAACACTTCTCTTTCTTAGCTCAAATCTTGTCCCAGACACATACTATCTGTGTGACCCTGGACAGACCAATTTATCCCTGTTTCCCTCAGTTTCCTCATCTCTAAAATGGGGAATCTGGATCACCAAGAACTGGATGTGACTTAAAAATGACTTAGCAACAACACCAAGCTGAATACGTGTAGGGATAACCAGGGGGCACAGTGGATAGGAAGACTCATCTTTCTGAGTTAAAATCTTATTAGCTATGGGACCTGGACAAGTCCTTTATCCCAGTTTGCATCAGTTTCCTCTTCTGAAAATGGACTGGAGAAGGAAATGACAAACCACTCCCATTATCTTTGCCAAGAAAACCCCGAATGGAGTCACAGAGACTAAGACACGACTGAGATGACTGACAAACAACAGCAAGATACTGTTAACTTTTTTGACTGCCACTGTTCTTTAGATTACACGCCACTAAAACTTTGAGATGATAGGGTGCTAGATATAGAGTTAGAAAGACTTTATGTCATTTAATCTAATCCCCTCATTTTACAGATGAAGAAACAGAAGACTCAGATAAATCAAATGATTTGCCCAAGGTCACATGGAAAATAAATGGCAGCAGCTAGGCTAAGAATGTGGGATCTGGCCCCAAAGCCAGTCTTCTTTCTTCTCAATTACATATTAACTCTTGTCTAGCCATTTCCCTCTTATTTCTAAGGGTGAATTTTTGACTCCCAGTGTTTCCATCTTAGCCTTGACTGGTCTAGACCTTTGAGGATCTATTTCACTGTGCCATCTCAGTGAATGGTTGCCCCTTCTAACTCTTTGCCATTTGCACCTTTGAAAATCATGTTATCTATGCCATTATCCTAAGTCCTTGAGAAAGAGAACAGAAGACCAAGAAGGACTGATCTTTACTCCTCCCCTAGAGACTTTCAAGTTAGCTTTGAAAACACCTGGGGTCAGTCATGTATCTAGTATTCTTTTTCATTTTGTTTCCATTCAACCAATTCTTGAGCCACCTAACTGCATTTCCATCTAAACCATATAGATCTATTTTCTCCACAAGAACAGAGAGGGTTATCAAATGCCTTGCTAAAATCTAGGTAATCTTTATCTGTACCATTCCTTTGATCTGTCAGTCTAGTGATCATCAAGGGGCAAAAAAAGGAATGAAGTTAGTCTGACAAAACTTGATTTTTTTTAACTTTTTAGTTTTTTTATATCACAGACAGATCCTGATATCACTGTCATCTCTCCTCCCTTTCATCCCTCTATTATTAAAAAAAGCAAAACAAACCCCCAAACAATTAGGCACAACTTCCTGCATCTGGCAGCATTGGCAACATTCTGACATTTAATAAATACTTCATGATTGATTGATTGGTTACTGCTGCTTTCCCTCGTCTCTGCTGAGAAAACAGTGTCTTTTGAGACATCTTTGTGGCACAGTGAGAAGAATGCTGGACCTGGATTCAGAAAGACTCAGAAACTACAATCCAATCTCAGCCACTCTTTGATCCTAGGCAAGTCACTTCACCTCTATTTGCCTCAGTGTCCTCATTCTTAAAAGGGGGTCAGTTACAGCACCTACCTCCCAGGATTGTTGTGAGAGAGAATATTTGTAAAGTGCTTTACCATAGTGTTTAGAATGTAGTAAATATTATATACTATATTAGCTTTTAGCTGTTATTTCCTGGTCTCTAGAACCAAGAGCGAGTATTGTAATTCATCTCCACTCAGCTATCTTGCTGTTTGTTTCAATTAGTATATATATATTTTTTTTTTTGCAAGGCAGTGGGGTTAAGTGGCTTGCCCAAGGCCACACGGCTACGTAATTATTAAGTGTCTGAGGTCGGATTTGAACTCAGGTCCTCCTGACTCCAAGGCCGGTGCTCTATCCACTGCGCCACTTAGCTGCACCTGCAATTAATATTTTTGAATCCCCTGCTCTCTGCTTCCTCTTCTGCTTTTCCTTTCCTCAGTCTTCTCAGGTTTCTTTACTTCTCTCATATTGATCGTTGTGACAATTTATGATGAAGCCGTTCTACTTCTTTCTGATCTTTCATCAGTGTTCACTCACCATCTCTTTAATAAGAAGTAAGATTTTTTTGCCAGGAATCAAAGTCAGACTCACTGACCTGCCCTCTATAGACTATACTTTCTTCCATTTTTGAAAAGTGAGATATTTGCTCTTCTTCAGCCCTTCTATTGCAAGACTTCTCTCCCTTCACCAAGGTTTTCCCAAGGTCACTAAGTATGGTGCAGCAATCACATCTGCCACTTCTTTCAGTGCCAAAGAATGAACTTCATTTTAGCCTGGTGACTTGGACTCATCAAGGGTAGCTAGCTGTTTTCTGGCTCTCTTTCTTCTCTTAGACTACAACTTCCTAGCCATTTTTGTTCTATTCTTTTTTGTTTGTTTGTTTTTTAGGGTTTTTTGGCAAGGCAATTGGCTTCAGTGGCTTGCCGAAGGCCACACAGCTACATAATTATTAAGTGTCTGAGGCCGGATTTGAACTCAGGTACTCCTGACTCCAGGGCCAGTGCTCTATCCACTGTGCCACCTAGCCACCTCTGTTCTATTCTTTCCAGTACAAAGATCAACGTTTTTGACAGAAAATAGAAAAGTAAGCAAGGAAAGAATCTGCCTTATCACTGTCTCATTGACCCTTAAAGTAATTTTCTCTCAGAAGGGACTAGCATGGTTGGGGACACAGAGTGGGAGGTCAACAATAAAACTTATGCAGACATAGAGGCTCAGTTTTTTGGTACCTAAGGATAACAGATAGAAGTCTCTCAGGGTAGCCTTTTCTACTTGCTGTTTGCTTCTGTTTTCTTCTATCTCTGTACTCCATTGCCCAACTTTCTCCTTACAATATTGACTCAAGAAATATGAGAATCATTTTCCTAGACCTTTTTTATAAATCCTTCCGCTGTGTATCTGGGGACATCTTTCTCACTTGTTGTCTTCACATCCCCTACAAAGATTGTAGTTAGCCTCCAGTGGGTTCTAAACCTGAGTTTTAGGAAATTCTGATGAAGAAGAAAATGAGCTATATTTATTCTGTTCTGAGTCCAAGTGTCTATGACATCTCATATCTATCTGGTCTTGGCAGAGACCAAGTGACTGGACAGTATTTGATTGCGAGTAGTTCTTCAGAAATAGTTTCTTTTAATTTTGATGTCAGCAGCAAACTTCATAGAATAACTAAATGATCTCATGTAAAGTGTCACTTGCAAAAGGCAGCCTATTTTTCGAAGCAGATTATTTTCCTTTGAAGGCCTTTGTGAAATTCACTCATCCAATGCAAATACTCCATGGCTAATCACAGAAAGTGGCCTGTTGATTCTCCAAGAACCAAGTCATCGGTTGCAACTTTGAGGCAAGATGGCAAGCTATTAGGTTGTGAGGCCAGAAGCAGTTTGTAAATGATTTCTGTCTAATTCTTTCTTTTTTACTAAGTCTACAGTAGTATATGGAAGGTGTGAGACTGTTTATCATTTGAAATTTTGATATTTAATTGAAATTGTTGATTTCATTTTATTAGCTCCATCGTGTCAAAAAGGATAATGTGAATATCTTTTCAGTATTTGGTTTATTTGTATGTTTTTTTTCAAGATTGGATACCTTTAATCTTTTCCTCCTCTTCTTTATTCTTCCTGTCTGGTTAATAATTGTTCCATTTTTGTTTTGCTGATTTTTGGGGCTCTCATACATATCATTATGTGTGAGACATTTCTGAATAGATCTATTTACAGGTCCATTGTATCATAAATATCTTTGCAATGTGACAAATTTTTTTTTAAGGTGTGTGATTCTAACATTTAACAATTCAATTAGATAAACAGGCCCAGGATAGAACCTTGGGAAAGAGAGTAAAAAAAGTTTTAAATTTATTTCTTTTGTTAGGAAATAATTGAAAATCTTCATTAAAATTATATTTAAAGATAGTAATGCTTTTTTTTATTTTAGTACCCTTGCTTTCCTTCTCCATTGTAGCATTTGAGAAGATGTAATTAGCCCAGATATTTCCTCTTTCTTTTTGCTCTAAGCTGATAACTTTTTATTAAGAGGTACCCTTATTCTGTTTTCATAACTGTGGTCTTTTATCCTAAAACACACAATTCTCTTTATATCAGAGTTGTTGATATGTCACAAATTCAGAGAATGTTCAAGCCTCTCTTTTCACATGAGAAAACTGAGGTTCTAAAAGGGAAAGTGACCAGATTCACATATCTGGCTGGTGGCAGTTAGAATGAAGAGTCCACATTCTCCATTCCTCCTCTCCCAGACTTCATGTTATGGTCACAATATGGAGCTCTTTATATTATTGCATTTATATTTATCAAAATCCCAAATGAACTACTAGAAGGTCATACTACATTAAGAGATCATGTCTATAAAATGTTTTCTGGATTACAAACCATTTGCCATGCAATTATAGTATTTGATGCTCCCAACAAAGCTGTGAAATAGATAAGGTAAGAATTAGATGAGAAAACTGAGATTTTTGAGAGAAAAGGAGTCAGTAATGATACCATGTCAAGTATTTGTATGATCCTTAGGCATCCCAAATTTCCCAATACCTCCTTTTGTTCAATGCATAATTTCCTTTCCATGTTCAGGATGCCACTAAATCATTTTATGTTGTACAGTTGTAACACATTTAAGATATGTCCCAAGAGGGGCAGCTAGGTGGCACAGTGGATAGAGCACCGGCCCTGGAGTCGGGGGTACCTGAGTTCAAATCCGATCTCAGACACTTCATAATGACCTAGCTGTGTGGTCTTGGGCAAGCCACTTAACCCCATTGCCTGGCAAAAACCTAAAAAAAAGTTATATCCCAAGAGAAGTTGTGCAGTTTTCATTAATAGTCCAGAACCTGGGACATATGTTTGACAATTTTTTTTTTGCCAGGCAATGGGGTTAAGTGACTTACCCCCCAGTTCTTACAGCTAGGTCATTATGAAGTGTCTGAGATCGGATTTCAACTCAGGTCCTCCTGACTCCAGGGCCGGTGCTCTATCCACTGTGCCACCTAGCTGCCCCCATGTGTTTGACAATTGAATCTTTTCACATCATTGTTATGTCCTTAGTCTGTTACTAATGTGGGACTACTATTACTCATTCTCTCCCCAAAGTTTTATGGTAATGCCTCAACATGGCAAGGAGGTGACCTTTGACTCTTGAAAATAGTGTCAATAGAGCATAAACTCAGATAGTTTGTCTTCCCTGATAGAATGTAAGTTCCTTGAGAGTAGAGATTGTTTCATTTTTTTGGTATTTATGTCCCTGTTGACTAGCCAAGTGCCCAGTATGTGGCAAATGTTCAATAAATGTTTGTTCATTGATTGCTTGAATCCATCATCTTAGAAGGTCTTAAAGTATCGTCCTGGAAACAGACCACATTGGTTTTCTGAGAAATGACCTAGCTTGATATGGAGAGGCATATTGTCTGACCATGACAACCAGTGAGAAAAAAAGCAAACCAAAAACTATCTACAAATAACAACTACTTTTTCGGGCTTTCTCATTCTTGGAATGACTGTGTAGTGCTTGGCTTCTCTTCTCTGTTTATATTTATCTGTGTATATGTTATATATTCCCAACAGACTATGTAGCATGTATACATACCTGACTAGCCTAGAGCCAGGCTATTTCATCTCTCAATGGCCTACCCAGAAAGGGGCGGGAACTGGCTTCATTTCCACAACTCGCCATTCAAGCTCCATCACCTGGATTGCTCTCATTTTTAATAGCTCAGAGACTAGTGCCTCGTTTCTATTTAACAGTCAATACTGGATAGCTTTACAAAAGGATTTCCTTCACGATTATACCAAGAACAAATAGTTATCCCTTTTACACTGCAACTTTCCCATTGCAGTTTCAATATATGACTGGTTGGCCTAAGAAATTAGATAGGGGGCAGCTAGGTGGCACAGTGGATAGAGCACTGGCCCTGCAGTCAGGAGTCCCTGAGTTCAAATCCGGCCTCAGACACTTAATAATTACCTAGCTATGTGGCCTTGGGCAAGCCACTTAACCCCATTGCCTTGCAAAAATTAAAAAGAAATTAGATAGAAATTTTTGAGGAGTTTGGGGGGAAGCTACAGGCCAGTAGATGACCCAGAGTTTATGACCAAATACTTAACCCAAATTTTCCAGGAAGTTATCGTAAATAGCCTATTAAAGAAAAAAAAGAGAAAAAAAGTCTAGTACAAAGGGAGGGCCAAAAATTTTTACAAGCATTTTCCAGATCACAGCAGTGCTGTGCCCCTAACCTCCTGTGATGCATGTGGAAAGGACGACTGTATAAATCATTTCCATCCACACCTTGCGGGTATAATCTTCACCCATACCCCCTCAATATGGAGTGATGGGGGTGGCGAGGATTAGTCTTATAACTTTGCTCAATTCCTGCATATTGCTGATCCTATCATGTTCATGAATTCAAAGGCACATCACATCCAGATGAATCTTTCCATTGGGCTGGTGACCTGAAGGTCACCTCTCAGAAGTGATTGCTCTTGGTTCCGAGGCTTTGATGCTGCACTGGTTGCAAAAGCTAACCTGGATTCTGATTGCTGGATTCTCCTCACTTGTTCTTTGAAAATCCTAAAGTAGGAGACTCCTCTTTCAACACCTGAAATGTGGAAGAGTAAAGGAAAAAGCCAAGGAGGAGTCTTCTGGTCAAGGTGGCGGAAAGAAACCAGGATTTATCTGCTTGAATCTTACTCTCATTGGATTGGACTTCAAGAGGGAATAACAGTTGGATTAGAAATTTATCTTACATTTCAAGTAATAGGAGGGGAAAAGGGGAGGGAAGAGAAGGAGGGACTGATAGAAGGGAGGGAAGGAAAAAGGGGAAAAGGGAAAGAAAAGGGAGATGACAGAAAGGAAGACAGATTGAGAGAGGCAGTATTCAGAAGCAAAACACTGATGAGAAGGGATAGAGTTAAGGGAGGGAAAAAAGTACAGAGGGGAGATAGCATGGAGGGCGATAAAGAGTTAGTAATTATAACTGTGAACATGAAAGGGATGAACTCTCCCATAAAAACGGAAGCAGATAGCAGAGTGGATTAATAACCAGAATTCCCTCTAATTTAAAGATTAGAGACTATGAGATCATACTATATTTTGACTTGCCCAGTGTCATACAACTAAGTGCCCGAGCCAGAATTTGAATCTAGGTACTCCGATTGCAAGTTGTATTATACCAAACTATCTCTTTCATTATGACTTTTTTCTGCCATTTTACAGCCTTTACAGCTTTGAGTAGTAAACTAGGTGGCCTGTGTTTCATTATTGCTCTTAAGTTTATAATGATATTCAAGCTTGTTTATAGAGTAACAGAACCAATGTCATTTCTAGTAGGGTTCCTTAATTTTTGTTATTTTTTTAAAATTTCTTCATTTTTGACCATCCACCAATCTACTTTAATTTCTGACATCTGAATCTTCAATGAAAGACACTAATTTGGGTTCCAGGAGCCAATCTTGTTCTATTTGGGAAGGAATTTGCATCTGAGATTGTTATCTAAGGAACCAGATGTTCAGTGACTCAAACTGAGTGCCACTCAATAAAATGGGGCTCTAAAGTGAACATTTTCCAAAATAATATTATAATTACTCCAGTAATGTTGAAGCCTGTGGGACACAAAGAAAATGATTTGGTGTGTGGGGTGGCATTTATTTTCTTCAGAAACTATATATGAGGAATGGTGGAAAACAAAGCAAAGATTAGGTTACAATTAGCTAGTAACTAGCAGGGTCTGGAGGGAGAAGCCTGTGTTTTCTTAGATGGGAAGTTGCAGTGATACTGATGTCATTATGTTTTTTTAGGTTTTTGCAAGGCAAATGGGGTTAAGTGGCTTGCCCAAGGCCACACAGCTAGGTAATTATTACGTGTCTGAGACTGGATTTGAACCCAGGTACTCCTGACTCTAGGGCCGGTGCTTTATCCACTGCGCCACCTAGCCGCCCCAATGGCTTTATTTCTAATTCTAATTATTTTTAATTATTTACCCCAGAATTACCATCTCTGTTGATATCCTTTGATCACAGGAAAAGTTCTCAGCAGCAGTACCAGTGAATTTCAAGCAGATTTTAGTAGGTCAAAATAAAGCTTTGAAGATGGTCTGGATCCATTTGAATTCCAGCCTACCTAAGTTCTTAGCTCATTCTCAGGTTGGTCATAAGAGGATGGATATTTCCAGTCATAGCAGCTGCTGAAAACTCTTGTATTAGAGTGAGAACACTTAGATTCTGTTTATGTTTCTGATGCTTACTATCTCTGTGATATTTGCAAAGTCATTCAACCTTCCTAGATCTCAGTTTTCCCTTCTGTAAAATGAGGGCAAGAATTAGATGACCCCGAGGGCCTTTTCTAACTCTAAATCTAGAATGCTTTGATTCTAAATGGCAGATGGCAGAGGCAAAGCATCTATGTCAGTGGAGGGAGCACCTGAATTCATCAAATCACAGATCATATCACCAGAGGATTATAAATTTAGGACTGGAAAGTCATGTAATTCAACTCTCATTTTAGTGGAGGAAACTGAGGCCCTAAGAGATCGACTTGTCCAAGATCACAGTAGTAGCAGTAAAATCAGAATTTGAATTCAAATTATATAACTCCAATCCAGCATATTTTCCATTGCCTTTGACTTTGAAAAATATTAAAATGATTAATATTTTTCACTGCAGCATTTAAAACATTTCCAATTTTTCGTTGGGACCTAGGCAGGAGAGTGATAAGGTTTTTGGTAAAGTTGAGAGAACTCTAGTACTTAGATCATCTGTATTTTAAGTGTAAACTGATTTTCCTTTGGGAGGAAAGAAGAGTTCTTAAGGGAAATAAAGGCAGTGAAAGCATCTGTGGTGAAGCATTCAGTGGTGAAGCATTCAGTGGTGAAAGCATCTTTGGTAGAAGAGGGGAGACCTCATATTTAATTACTTGTATATATTTTAATTTATTAACATGTTTATGCTATATTTATTTTTATATGCACTGTCTTCATCATCATCATCTGCATCATCATTGTCATCATCACCTATATAATGTCTTAAAGTTTGCAAAGTGCTTTGCAAATATTATCTCACAGTAAGCTTGTGAGGTAAATGATAGTATCCTCATTTTATAGATGAGGACACTGAGGCAAACAGAGTTTAAGTAACTTGCCTGGGGTCATTCAGCTAATAAGGGTCTGAGGGCAGATTTGAATTCAAGACTTTCTGACTCCATAGCCTATGCTTTATCCACTGAGCCTCCTAGGATGCAAGTTGGAATTGTTTTGTTCTTTGTATACGTATCTGTAGCACCCAGCTCAGGTCCTGGTACGTTGTACAGGTGGAATACATTTTCATCAATTTGTTGATACTTTAGGGTTGCCTCGAACAATTAAATCGAATAGTACTTCATTAACTTTTAGTGGAAAACAAGCTAAGGAACCTCAGGAAATCTCAGTCCTGCCACATTTCTGCCCCGTAGGGGCAAATTCTTGTTGAAGACAACTACTGCTGAACTGGCCACAGTGATCCAACAAGTATTTAGAAACACTATGTTCCAGATGGTGTTGCTAAGCAAGGAGGGGAACGGAGAAAGGCAGAGACATTCCTTCTTCTCCAGGAGCTCACTTCCTAGTGGCCAATTAATATGCAGATAAATAGATGTGGACATGGAACATGCAAAATAAATGAAATATAATTTTATTTATTTTTTCCACCAATAGATAGTAGTTTATTTTTCCATTTACATGTAAAGTTAATTTTAACATTGATTTTATTAGAAAACATTGAGTTCCAAATTTTTTTGATCTTCTTCACTCCCTCCCTCCTAAAACAGCAAGCAATTTGATTTTCTGTATGTGTGTGTGTATGTGTGGGTATGTGATGTCTTATATGTGTGCAATCGTGTAAAATCTGTGAAATATCATTTTAGAAAGAAAGACTATATTACTAAGGGAACTGGAAAAGTTCACTTGCTTCAAAGGTGGCATTTAAGCCATGACTTTAAGGAAGTTAGGACAGTGACTATATAGTCCTAACCTTGGAAATGAGGGGAGTCTGGCATAGGTGGCACTGGAGGAAGAACTTAGTGAAGGTAAAATAAAAGTAGGAACAGACAGCATAGAAGACAAGCAACATAATAGAACTCTATTCCCAAACTTCACTTTCTATCTTTTGAGGGACAGAGTCCTGGATGTTAATGGTCTGTTTTGATAGGTGGAAGATGTCAGATCTCTGTGGTTTCCACTGTTGTTGTTATTATTATTAATGTTTGTCCTTGGTTCTCAAAGAAGACGTGATGCCGTGATAAGCATGTGAATTGAATCTGAGTGTTTGTGTGTGGGGGGTGCTGTGCTAAGTCACCAGTCTCACTTTCTCCTCCAGAGCCAACTGGGTTCAGTGGCCAGATATGGATCAAGACAACTGCAGATGGCCCTGGATGCATTGGAGATTTTGGGCTTTTTTTTAGCTAAGGTTTTTAACAGGACTCAGTTTGATGCTATGTTCATTCAGTGATTGAAGCCAGGTACAAAAGAGTTGAAACAATGAGGTAAAGAATGAGCACTTTTACTTAGTCTAAAAACAAAATCAAGTTGGCAGGGCAGGACACTCAGGGTTTCTCAGTGATTGTTGTCTTAGTGATTAAGGCAGATAAGAAAAAAAAAAAAACGAAGCAAAAATAATCTCTTTTCCATTGGTGGCTTTAGATGCTATTAGGCAAGAGGCTGCTTATGCTGGATCTCAGACTTCTGCCTTCTACAGCTCATCCCCTCTGTTGACTTCTAGGTGCTTCCATTGCCCCTTCTCCTCTCATGCTACTCTGTGGTAGTGTATACAGGTCTCTGCTGATCTGCCACATTCATGAGGTCAGGGACGGCTATATGGAATGTCTTGGTTACTCTGGGTATTCTGGTCAGCCATACCATAACTTGAGATCTACTGCCTGTTGGAACTTCATTCTCTGAAGGTATGCTAGAACTAGCCAAAGCCTTCACTGAGATGGGGAACATTTTACATTTGCATTCAGTTTCATATTTACTGACTTTGGGAAATAGTCTGTGTTTATAATAGATTTTAAATGTGTGGCAAATGTCTTTAAGCAAATAATCTGCAATGGTTTGGATGCCGCCACTCACTGTAAAGGTCAGCCTGCTAATCGCTTGCCAATTCTGCTTTATAAGAGAGCTGAGATTCGTGAAGCTCTGAGTGTCCTGACCTTTGATTATACTGTTATGTTAAGCATCCGTGTTTTTAAGACTAGAAGAAGATACTTGGCTTTAAGGTCTCAAAGGTGAGCTGTGATAATATTCTACTTGGAAGAAGAAAAGTGAAAATAGGTGATTAAAAACACTCTTGGTTTGCTGTTAACTTTTACTTGTTTACATTATAGACTGTCTGTTTTGTGTAGGCTTGGTCTGCCTTACTCCATTTGCTGATTGTCTCTCTGTCTCCATCCCAAGCTACTTCTGGTGACCTTTCACCAGAATGGGCCTGGATGTTGTTGCCTCTATGGGGTTCTTACTTGTCATTCAAGGTCTTCCCTGAAATCTCATAATAGCCTCCTGGAGCAAGATAAAGAGTCCAAGAAGGTTCAGTATCAAAGGAGGTGGAAGAAAATATCCAGATAAATTACTTCTTATCTGGGCAATATGCCTGAAGATGACCTTTCCAGTTCCTTGTCTTTCTTATCATTTTGATATCTACCATTGGGACTCAGATACTGCTGGGGCTTTTACTGTGTTTGTCTCAGCTGGATTATGCACCTTGTTATATTAGTCATATGGATACCTCACCCTTTGTTAACCCATTAAAATTGACTATCCAATTTTACTTGCGATTAAATGCTTTTTATACATTTTAGTGAGTAATTAAAAACAACAAATTGGATACACATGTTTGAATGGAGCAAGTCTCTGTACCTCTCCTTGATGAACAAGTAGTGGAGAAAGAGCTAGAGAAATTGTCCTTTTCCTAGGCTTCCAAAGGATACTTTTTATTCCAATACTTCATAGACCTGCATTTTGGGCTCTAAAGTTGATTGCTAAATTTTATAGCTTAGAACCCTATAGAGCTTAGTTGATAGTCTTTGAGAGTGTCTGGGCTGTCTAAATTCATCACCTGGGGCTAACCTGATAATTAGCCTCTTAGAAGTCATCTAGGTTGATACTCAAACAACAGATACTTAATCTGTTTTCCAGTGTACCAAAAACCTTTCCACCTTGCTGGGATTTGTCAGAACTTGTACAATGCTGATATGGTCTTTTGAAAATCCAGAAACTTAGCACCAGGTGCTATGCTAGTTGCAATGACCATGAAGATAAAAATGAAATCATTTCTGCTCTCAAGAGGATTATATTCTACTGGGAACCAACATGTATGTATATAGAGCTTGTATGTATATGTATGTATATACTTGTTGTCAGAACTGTAGTTAAGAAAAATCACTTTATTGGCTTGTGGAGGATGAAGAGAAACTTGAGGCAGGGAAACCCAATTAGAAAGCCTACTACAATAATCTGGTTGAACTAAAATGGTAATTGTGTGTATAGAGTGAAGGGGTTAGCTGAGAGAGATATTGTGTAGGTAAAAATGACAAGATTTGGCGGATGATTGGATATATGGGATTGCGGAGAGTGTAGAGTTAAAGGTAATACCAAAGTTGTCACCTTAGCAAACTGGAAAGATGGGAGTGTCCTCAACAGTTGAAAAGAGGGTTTGGAGGAGAAAGATGAGTTATGTTTTGTCATAGTGAGTTTGAGGATACTTTCGGGACATCCATTTTGAAATGCCAGTTGGCAGTTGGTGATGTAGGACTGGAACTCAAGGGAGGAGACTAGGGCTTAATTTACAAATTGGTAGTTGCATTAATACCTATAGTACTTATTTCAAAGAATTATTTTTTTGCTCTTATAAAAAAATTATTTAGGGTAATGGGGTTATAAGAGTGACTTGCCCAGGGTCACACATCTAGGCAATTATTAAGTCTTTGAGGCTGGATTTGAACTCGGGTCCTCCTGACTCCAGGACCAGTGCTCTATAGAGCACTGTGCCACTTAGCTGTCCCCATAAAAAAATATTGTAAAGATCAAAAGAGAAAATATATGTAGATTGCTTAGAAAATTTTAATAAATATGCTATTATTGAAGAACCCTTGTAAAAGATGATTTACTCTCAAGGTCTTTCTGAAAATCTTTAGTATCAATTATGAAACATAGAAGACCCTGGCAGTGGCCTGCCCAGCATGTTCTGCTCGCATCAAAGAAGGTGCTGTACTCTCTGAGTAAGGCAGAATCACAGTAGCACAAAGGAAATGGATTAAATATAGTGGTATCTCCATCCCAAACGTTTAAATTGATTATTTGTGCCTGATATGTGGTGAAGCCTTCTGAACTCATACTGGTCTGATCAGCCACAGTTGGACATACTATACCTTCACTCCAGGATCATAATGTCATTAGTCCTCCTCAGGTATAAAGAATGAACACCAACTTGAGGGGGTGAATCAGTAGACCAAATATCACCCCTTCTAAGCCCCTTCTACATAAATTATCTGTAATCCTTATTTTGAAATATCTTCCATTCCAGGGAGATGGTAGTAGCTAGATACTTGGTAATGCTGAATTGTATTAAAGCAGTGGCAGTACCTCTCCACAAAGGCAAATTATTTCCAAGACACAGTGGGAGAAAGTAATTATATCGTTTGGTGCCAACTTATTGGAAAAATTCCTCAAAGAAAGGAAATACCAGATTGTAAGTTTTCAAATAAGACTTTTGGATTAAAAGATAATAGGTCAAAATGAAATCAGTGTATTCAGATATTGGTAAAGGTGCTGGACCTGTGATAATCATTTGTGCATTAGAAAATATGTCAGGTGCAATGAGAGTTTCCCTTAGAACAAGAGTAATTTTTGAGCTTGGAAAAACAAGTTCAAATGTAGAAAATGAGACTTGATAAAGCCCAGCTAAAGGGTTTCTCCTCCTTTGTTTTATCACCTACAGCTTGTTTGATGGATTAATTAAATAATAGTTAATGAAAGATTAGAGAAGAAAACCCTTAAGAAAATATATTCATCATGCATTTCTTATAGGCTGCATCAGAGAATTTTTGAATGAGAAGACTAAATCTTAGGTTGGTTTCCTATTTAAGATAAATTCAGAAAAGGTTGCTAGAAATAGAGAGAAACTGGTTCAGTAGTGATAGTGATGTGATAAAATGGTGCCTTCAAGGACTAGAGGAATCTTCTTAGAAAGATGTATGGCAAGACATATGCATGGCTGGTAGTGACAACATTAGTCCAAGAGCCCTGACATCACTAGTGCTATTTCCAGCTAGACCCTTGCAGCCATCATCAAAGGGGAGCAACTATTGAATGAATGAATGAATGAATGAATGAATGAATGATACATTTAAGTGCTTGCTGTGTGCAAAGCAATGTTCTTGGGGGTGGCTAGGTGGCACAGTGGATAGAGCACCCACCCTAGAGTCAGGAGTATCTGAGTTTATATCTGGCCTCAGACACATAATAATTACCTGGCTGTGTGGCCTTGGGTAAGCCACTGAACCCCATTGCCTTGCAAAAAAAACCTAAAAAAGCAATATTCTTTCTGTTGAGCATACAAGTGAAAAAAGACAATCCCTGCTGTGATAGAGCTCACACTCTAATAGGGGAAACAACACCTATTGGATGATGTTTCAGCTGCAAGTTAGGTGGAAAAGTCTAATGGTCCTTAGGGTGCAGCAGCAAAGCAGATGATGATATTTCTTCTTAAATGTCATTTCCAGAGATGAAAATCATGTCAGTTTCTGATCCTGAAAATTTTGGCAGTGCCAAAGACTTTGGGTGGTCAGAACTTTCTTTTCTAGTTATGGCTGGAGTTTGTTGCAGGAGCTGAGGCCACAGATCTCTCCACAGGGAGATCTGCATCTCCACATCTCAGAATGAAGACTGAGTGCACTGGGCTGGAAACAATGCGATTCCAAAGGCTTTTGAATTCAGGGTCCTGGGCTTTTTTTTTAATCAAGATCAAAAGGGTAGTCAAGGCAGTGGTGTTGGTTTGACTTGCCTGCTCCACATTACCTCTTGCCTCTTCCTCGGGTGCTTCCTTAGCTAGACCAGCTTGCCTACTCTGTGTTCTTGTTGATGATTGTCCTTCATTCTAGAAGAAAATCCACTCTGTGCAATATGATTAGATAGATTAGGTGTGGAGATTCAATCCATGCCATACAAAGCTTCAGAATCAGTCTTAAGTTATTCTAGAATGAAGTGAATGAACTTGACATGAGTTGGATTTGAGTGAGGCAGATCTGTGCAAAAATATGAGCCTCATTCTCCCTTCCAGGGTCATTGGAGTCCAGTGGCAAATCAAGGTCAAGATGACTGGTGATGACCTGGGATAGAGTGGGTGAGCTGGGTCTTTCTAAATTAAGGGCTTTTCCAGATCTCAATTATTCTGAGGCCACACCCATCCAAATATTAAAGGCTAGGTAAGAATTGAGACTAAAGATGGCCTAATTTACCAAAACAAAGATATCAGTCTGGGAGGGGGAAGACCTGAGTTTCTGGCCAAAAAGAAAAAAAAAATTGTTACCTACACTCATTCAAGTTATCAGAACCTAAATGATGAATCCCAGAGTCTTGTGCATAGCATTTAGTTGGCATTTAGTGGGCATGGCTGGCTTCTTTTCCACAGTAGTTGCTTGCCCAAATGATAGCTGTGAGGGCCTGGTTAGAAGCAGGAATGGTGGACTGAGAAGTGCCTCTGTGTTTATTTGTCTATTGACAGGAGTTGGTTTGCAGTTGTTGCTGGTTGTGATAAGTAAGGCAGGGCTCTTTCTTCACAATAATTTCTCCCCTCAATGACTATGGGGGCTGGACTGTAATAAGTCTGAGGGACACTGCTATTCTCAAGTTTCTGGGGCTCAGGGTTCTGGGGTGTCCCCATCAATGTCTGAGAGAAGATGGTGAGATGGTGGTCAAGGTGCTGCTGGTGGTTTGAATTGCTTCCTCTCTTACCTCACTCTTTGCCAGGCACCTTGCCACTTTGGGGAATCTGACTTGGTTGACATTTGGTGGGAATGGCTAACCCTTGCTTCCCTAGTGATGGTGTAATGAGGGCTAGACTGGAAGCAGGGCCAGTGATCTGGAAGGCATTGCCACTCCCAGGGCTCCTATGACTATCTGTTGTATCTAGATGTTGTGGAAAAAAGAACCTTGTCTCCCACTCATCACTGGCATCAACAGCTAGCCAACTGCCACAGAAGGGTAGCACCCTCATTTCTCCCCATAACCACTGGCCCTGATTCCAGACTTTTCAAATGATTCGTTATCAGAAACTGATACGGTTTTATTAACTAAAGTAATGTTAAAGATGATATGCTGCCATCTTCTTTGTGGTTGCACACTAAAGACCATGGGACCTTTATTCTGACTTGCAAGTGAAACCTTCCTGCATGTTGTCTCCCATATTAGAATGTGAACATGAGAACAAGATGTGTCCTATTTTTTGTGTTGTATACCAGCATTTAGCACATCATATTCAGAAAATTCTGCTCACAAAGACTTTGAACTGTCCCTGAAAATACCTTATGCAGTGCCTCCCCTCCACTTACTTTTTGCAAAAATGATCCATTTATTAAGTGGCCCTGTAGATGTAGGCTGTGCTGAATGACAAAGGCTTCCATTTCTTCATCTTCAAAATGAAGGTTTGTTTCTGTCTGGTTCATTCACTCCAGAATGACTTAGGACTGATTCTTGAAGTTTTGTATTTCATGTATTGAATTTCCACACCCCTAATATAGCTAATCACATTGCACAGAGATAGTACTCAGAGTAAATTCCTTTTCATTCCCTCATTCATTTGTTTTATAACATAAGGAAAAATGTAAAGATTATACATATATATATACATATATAAATGTATATACATACATATATATATGTATATATATATATATGTATATATATATATATTAGCCTCTTAGGGGTAACTGTCTTATTCAAACAGCCTGCACCAGTCAGTATAGAAGCCACCGAGTAATTCATTTTGGCCAAAACATTTTGGGGGATCCATTCAATAAAATATTTTCAGTGACCAATAAATAAGCAGAGCCCTCTCAGTGGTTGGACTAGAGTTGGCAGTGACTTAATATGTTCACCCTTCTCCATACATGCATAGAAATCCAGCCATGAAGCTCCACAAAAGGTGTGTTTAGAGAGCAGCCTATAATAAGTTAAGAACAAGCAGTAGTTCTGTCACTTACTCTTTGATGGGAGTTCCCTTTCCCATGGCCATGTAGAAGATGGAAGAAGGATGCAGCTAGAATGAGAAATACGCCCATGCAGACGGAAGAGAAGCATCCAGCCCAATGATGCACACTAGACAGCCTTCATCACAGTCAATACCTCTAGGCCTGTATCTGGCAAGGGGAACTAGTTTTGAGAAGAGAGTCCCTGCAACTGAAAGGAACTAATTAGCTAGTGTCAGTTTATCTAGAGTTTAATCTGAAGCAGGAGACACAAATCTCCCAGGATACTCAATCAGTGGATGAACTGTATTGAAAGGGCTATTAGCTATATCAAATGAGATAATATTTCTGGGCTTAGTACAGTGACTGCCACATAGAAGGCACTTAACAAATGCTTGTTTCCTTTCCCCTTCCCCCTGTGATGCAAAATACTGTCTCTTGTTCTTTTCCACTCCCCAAACCCCAAGTGGCCACTAGTTCATTGGTTTAAAAATCATCAGAATAGCATTCTTAAAGCAGTAGTACCATATGGGAACATTCTTTTCTTAAAATGCCTAGCTTAAATCAGAAGTTTAGATATTAGCATTAAAAATCAGTCTAAGTGAGGCCATGTTCTGGCCAAGATGGTTACCTGATGCAGGGTAGACCATCTACTCTCCACTCCCATCCTATACCTAGTTCCTCATCTGTAAAATGAACTGGAGAAGAAAATGACAAACTAGTCCAGAAACTCTGCCAAGAAATCTTCAAATGAGCTCATGATGAGTCAGACATGACTGAAACAACTGAACAACAACGACGACGATGATACAAAACTAAATAATGATCAAGAAATTTAATGAGAGACTACAGTGTTTTCTTTCACCCCTGGACTGCATTAAAAAGTCAACCAGTTACCCCTGGGGAAAGGGGGCTCTTAGCCAAAGACTGCCAGTGTTGGCAAACATGCTTTAAGCTTCTCAGCACAGAAGGACCAGAGACATGGATAGACTTCCACTCTCTAGCCATAGATAGCAACAGTAGAAGGCTCACCTGAGAAAATTACTGAATGGTTGTAAACCCACAGCTGGGGTCTTTGGTAGCCCCAGAAATAGCTTTGAATACAGCAAGTTGCAAGACTGAGAGACCCCAGCATTCTTAGGCCACTGCTACCTTGTCCTCAGCTACATAGATCCTGAAGGTTCAAGGCTCTGAACCTCAAATATCTCGGGGCAGGGGGTGAGTGGCTAATCCTAAAAAAGAGGAGCATAGTGCAGAGATCCTCAGTGAGACATCCCGAAGTGCAGCAGAAATGGAGCCCTAGTAAAATTGGGGAGATAAGTAAATCAAGGAAAACACTGATTAGCATAAAAGATTACTGCAAATCAAAAGATCTAAAAAAAAAAATTAGCTCCGTAATTTTAAGTAGAGACTCAAAGGAAAAAAAATGAATTTTCTACCAGGACTACTTAATTACTTACAATAAGAGTTCTTAACCATTTTTAATGGACCCTTTGGACAGTCTAGAAAAACAGTGGACCCTTGTGATGTCACTGGTCCTCTTTGAGAAGAAACAAAGGAATTTGCGTCTCAGAATAGTGTTTTCAAATGCATAAAGTAAAATATATATATGATTATATCAGAATCATTTACATATTCACTAAAAAGTATTATTTACATAAAAATAAATTTGTCAGAATATTTAAAAAACCCCAACAAGCTTGCACACATTAAGAACTGATCTAGAAGAAATGAAGCAAGAAGTTTAAAAATGAAATTAAAGTTCTGGAGGAAAGAATATGAAACAGAATAAGAATTATGCTTAATAATTTAAAAAAAGAGGAGAATCAGAGGAGAAAATGTTAAACCTTACCCAAGAAATAGAATAATGAAATGGGCTGAAGATATGCAATTGATGCTTCCATAAGATGGCAAGCCATATTAGAATAAAATTTTAAAAATTGGAAAAATAGAAGAAAATGTATGCTGACAGGTATCAAAAACAAGAACTTGTTTAAGAATAATTGGACTTCTTGAAAACCAGGATTAAAAAAATTTCTATATACTCTATTTCAAGAAATCATAAATGAAAACTGTCCAGGTTTATTAGATTTAGAGGGCAAAGTGGAGATATAATGAATTCCCCTAATTACTTCCTAAAAGTTATGCCAAAAAGAAAAAAAAAAGCCAAAGAAATATTGTAACCAAAATGTGGAATTTTGGAGGTAAAAGAAAAAGTATTTTAAGTATCCACAGAGAAGAAGTTCAAGTACCAAGAAACCATGGTGAGGTTTACACAAGACCTTGCAGTTTTTACTAAAAATGAGAGGAGATCTTGTAATACACTATTTCAAAGAGCAAAAGACATGGGCTTACAGCCAAAAATAATTTAATCAGCATAGCTGAGTATAATCCTACGGGGAAAATAAAATGAGCTTCTAATAGAATAAAAGACTTTCAGACATTTATGACGAAAAGAGCAGAGCTGAGTAAGAACTTCAGAATGCAAATATGAGAGTCTAGAGAAATTTAGAAAGGTAAATTTGAGCATTTTAGAAGGAGCTGTGTGATTTTGTAATGCTAATATTCTAAGGAGGGGAAAACAAATTTCCCTTTAGAATCTTAATCTCTTTGAAGGGTATTGAGATAATTAAATTAGAAAAACAAAAATCCTAGAAGATAAATTAGTTCTGTTCTTTTTTCTGTTTGAAAATAATTTCAGTTTTATGGAGAGTCCATCATTTCCCACTTAATTTGAAAACATTAAGTAGTCTTTTTACCAGATATTTCTGATAGAGAACTAACTGTGGTTAAACTTGGAGATGGTGTTGATAAACTTCACATCAGTTATCTCTGAGCTATTATGCTATATTTGTTCTAGAAGGGCCCTTTGTGGGGGGGTGAGAATATACTTCTCTGTCCCAACAACACAGTGTTTTATGAGAATAAACTCATTGTTCACTTCTCTATAGCACTGGACAAATTCTCACAGTGAATGCTCTTGTCAGACATAGCAAAGTCAGTGGATACTTCATTTTTAGCAGCAGGACAGATATATATCCATTTATCCATTATTTCCACCTATATATCATTTCAATGAGTTTCATTTAAAAGATTTTTAAATAGTATTTTCTCCAATTACACATAAAAACACTTTTAACATTCATTTTTTAAAGTTTTGTGTTCCAGATTCTTTATCTCCCTCCCATTTTCCCCCTCCCTGAGACAGTAAGCAATCTGATATAAGTTATACATGTGCAATCATGTAAAACAGTTTCATATTAATCATTTTAGGAAAACAAAGCAAAGTGAAAAATAGTATTCTTTGGTCTGTATACAGATAGCATCAGTTCTTTTTCTGTCATTTTGCCTCATGAGTCCTTTGGAAATGTCTTGGATCATTATATTGCTAAGAATGACTAAGTCATTCATAGAAAATTTCTTTTACTATGTACAATATTCTCCTGATTTTGCTCACTTCACTTTGTATCAGTTCATTTAAGTCTTTATAAGTTTTTCTGAAATCATCTAGCTTGTCACTTCTTTAGCACAGTAATAGTCCATTACAATCATATACCACAACTTGTTTAGCCATTCCCAATTGATGGGTATCCCCGCAATTTCCAATTCCTAGCCACAACAAAAAGAACTGTTATAAATATTTTTGAACAAATAGGTTCTTTTCCTTTTTTTTTTTACAAATTCCTTTTTAGTAATACAGACCTATTAGTGATATTGTGGGATCAAAGTGTATGTCCAAATTGATAGCCTTTTGGCATTAGTTCAGAATTGCTCTTCAGAATGGTTAGATCAGTTCACAACTCTACCAACAGTGGATATATTATTTTTTGATCAGTTTACCATCCTTGTTCTGGTAGTCATGGCTGGTCTTCATAGATATTTTAGTTGATCTCAAGGTGGTGTTGGCAGTATATTTTGACTGGCTTGGGCCACAGAAAATGCTACATAGGCAGGATGCTAAGCTCTGATTATAGACTGCCTTGCCTGGGCCTCTCAGAGTTGTATGGGAGCAGCTTTTTGGTGTACTAGTGAGCCCTTTATCCCCTTTGTTCTTGGTCATCCCAGTGACATCTTGAACTGATTCAACAGTCCGCATGAGCTCATATGACCCCTGTTTCTTCCAGACCTAGGTAAATTTTCCAGCCACAGTGCCTCCATTCGTTTGGATCTCTATCAGGTAGAACTTTGTCTGCTTCAAGAGAAGCAGGTGCATATGGGTATCTGCACTGAGCAAGATAGCCTATAGGTGTTTCTTGATACTGGTGAAGTCTTTGTCCAGCTATTTCTTATCATCCTCATCCTGCTTCTTTCGGCCTGTCTTGGTAAAGGCTTTCTTCTTGGATTTGTGCCAGTTCTTATCTAACTACCTCTTGTACTCATCACTGATGAGTTTGAAAGAAAGTTGTTAACGTATGGAGACCATGGCAAGAAAGGGGTTGAGCTATTGTTCCCTATGTTGCCACCTATGATGCCCTTGGGGTTATTGAGCATTTCCTTCTTGTTCACTTTGGAGCCAGGGCCTGTCTAATTTATAGATGAAATGAATCATACTGGCCTCGTAGTCCAAGAAGGCCATGAAGTGGTGAGGCTGACCTCACCCATCCTTGGGGAAGCTCTTCTTCACCTTCCACTAATGTGGACTGCTTTGCTTCTGAGTCAGGAAGCTAAGAGATTTGTAGCAGGGAATTTCAGGTGGGATATTTTGCTGCTGCCACCAAGGTGAGCTGGTGAGTTTTAAGAAGAGAGAGAAAGAAAGAAATGAAGGTAAAAGGAATATAGTGTAGAAAAGAGGGAGAAGGGATGGGACTTGATATTTTTCACACTTGGGTTGCGTGAAAAGAGTATAGAAACATATAGGAAGGGGCAACCGATGAATCCTGTTCTTCTTTGAAATGAACAAAAGAGGGCTGAAAACAGTTTTGTAGAAATACATAAAACTTAATAGGAAATAAGTGAAGAAAGGGAAAGTAGTTTAGAGGGAGGATAATACCAGGGATGGAACAAGCAAAAGAGATTTACTAATCTTGAAGGGGAGGATTAAAAGGAAAAGAGAAAAACGCAAAGAATGAGAATTTATGGAACTATTCATCATTTGATAAATGACTGAATAAATTATGGCATATGAGTATAATGAAATATTGTGCTAAGAAATGATGATGATACAGAGAATCCTGGGTAACATGAATTGATGCAGAGTAAAGCGAACAAAACTAGGCAAATGAAATATACCAGGACGAAAATATTGTCCAGAAAAAACAACTTTGAAAGACTTAAGAATTCTGATCAATGCAGTGGCCAGATCTATGCTTCCAGAAGATGTATGCTGAAGCATGAAACAACCTGACAGAGGTAATGAACTAGATGCAGTCGACATTTTTGATCAGGACCACTGGATGTCTTTTTGCTTGAATATAATTATTTATTATAAGCGGTTTTTTCCTTTATTTTGTTTTGTTTTTGCTGGGGAGAGACAAGGCAGGCCTTGAAATACTGATACAAAGGGATCCTAGAAGTGATCTAGTACAGTCTCCTATAGATGAGGGAATGAGGGCTCAGATGGGTGATGATTTGCCCAAGATCACAGAGATAGGAGTGATGGAGCTGGGATTTGGAGTCAGATGCTTTAACTCTAAATACTTTATCCTTTCCTTTATTCCTGAAAACAGTCTCAGTTATATATTCATTATCTTTATATCTCCAGAGCCTTCTGCTTAGTAGGAGCTTAATAAATGTTTGTTAAATTGAGTGAAATTGTTAGAACATTTCAAGTGATGAGAAGTATTGTTTGAAATAAAAGCATTATCATGAAAATCATGACCACTTAGAAAGAAATTCCCAAATAGTTCTTGGAGGGGGACTCTTTACAAGTTATTCCCAATAGAACACTGTATCTTTGACAGTAGATTCTATGATACACAATCATGGGGGAATTGCTTTCTCCTCTCATTCCTTCTCCAGTGCATTTTATGGTAAAATTCAAAATAAAAAGAGTTGCAGTTGCCAGCTGCCCTAGACTTTGCAATTGCTTTCTTCCTATACCACCCTCAGCAGAAATCACAGATGGACATTACTTTAAACATGGCTTTCTCTTGAGGGCTGTCCGTAACTCCAGTTCGTTTCATCTGGCTTTTTGTCATTGCTAATAATGCAAACTGCTTTTATATGTCTGCGGTGACTTTACCAAGCACAGGAATAGCTCACAAATCTCTGGTCTCAGATGAGCTTCATGATGGTGAGCTTGCAGGCAGCTTTGTATATTTCCAACAAGCCTCTGGAAGTTTCTCCAATGTTAAGCAATTAAAATGGATTTCTTTTTTAATGCACATTGAAACCTTTCTGCCATATGCTCTCAAAGTACCATTAGAATCTCATTTTATAGTTCTGAAACAATTTACGCACATTGAAAAAGTGTGGCATAAACTCACTTTTACTCAATGCAACTTCTCAGGTTATAGCTTAAGTATTTTGCAGTTCATGCTGCCTGTATTTCCTTTCCAAACCTAGTTTATTGTTAGAAATACAATTGAATATCAATTGCATATAAAATAGATGAGGTATGAAATGAGTTTTAATTTGAGAATACAACAAAATTTCTGTAACTACATGGAAATGTCATAAAAAAAAAACTCGAGATAGAAATAACTTAGGGAGTTAATCAATCCCCTTTTCAGCTTTTTGGATACTGCTCTTTGGAACCTGGCTACTCTGAGTACTAGTCAGGACTTTTACTTTTTTGCTTGGAAGAACATTCTGTGCTAGGTGCCGGATTAAAGGAGAAAGGGGTTTGGGGAAAGAAAGGTGTGTAGAAATAAGGCTCTTTAGACAAATTAAAAGCAATAGTGGTGAACAGCTCATCAATATCTCTCCTGACAGAAGGGTAAGAAGGCAAGGGCTTAACTTAAAGCAAGGGAGTTTGGGACTGTATGTTAAATTGGTGCTATTTGTTGGTTTAATTTGGACAAATGAGCACAAAGCCTCAGGCTTTACTGCCCATATCTACGCATGAAAGACTAGGAATTCGGTGAGACAAGTCAAAGAAAATAACTTTGCCCTCTTAACTTTGTTTCTGTTTTTCTTCCATTTACTCATCTATATGGGGCAGCCCAGGTGGCACTGCGGTGGATAGAATGCCAGGTCTGGAGTCAGGAAGACTCTTCTTCCCAAATTGCAATCTAGCCTCAAATACTTCCTACCTGTGTGCAGTGAATAGAGCGCTGGCCTTGGAGTCAGGAATACCTGGGTTCAAATCCGGTCTCAGCCACTTAATAATTACCTAGCTGTGTGGCCTTGGGCAAGCCACTTAACCCCATTGCTTAGCAAAAAAAAAAAAAAAAAGAAACCCCCAGATGGGGTCACAAAGAGTCAGATCCAACAGAAATGAATGAACAATAACAACTCATCTACATGGAGAACTGAGAAAGTTCAGAGTGAAAACACAGGGAAGCACTCAGACCCAGAGCTGTTACTGGTCAAATTGCTCTTACAATATCATTTCCAGAAATTTCTATACTTCAGAATTTAAAATCAGTAGGCAAAGAGAATGCTCAACCTAATCTAGGGTGAGGTCTCTCATAGCATTTAAGTGTCTGAACCAGAAAGTTTAGTCCAGGAAAAAATAAAGTCAGAGTCCATTAGCCACCTGTGAGTTGTTCTCTGTGGTCAAGAACTTTCCATCTGGAGTAAAGAATTTTCTTTTGAAGGTGAAAAGCTTTCTAGTTGAGATTCACCATGGAAAGGATAATAATGTTTGTCCTTCATTTTTGAAAAAGACCATGACATCAGGGAGGTGATGTCATGACAAGCACGTGCATTGAATTTGAGTAAGGGGTGTGCTGTGCCAAGTTACCAGCCTCACCGCCACCTCAGGGCTATCTGGATTCAGTGGCCAGATATGACTCAGGATGACTGGAGATGGCCCTGGATGCCTGGCAATCAGGGTTAAGTGACTTGTCCAAGGTTACACAGCTAGTAATTGGCAAGTCTGAGGCTGGATTTGAACTCCTGTCCTCCTGAATCCAAGGCTAGTGCTCTACCTACTGCACCACTTAGCTGCCCCCAATGGAAAAGGATAGACTTTCTCATCATTGTATTTACTCATGCTATTGGGGTATGGTTCAAAAGAGGGCCTTTCCCCAAGGAATGATAGAATTAAGGAATGGTATAAGAGAAAGAGATCTTTTTTTTTAAGTTTTTGCAAGGCAGTGTGGTTAAGTGGCTTGAACAACGCCACACAGCTAGGTAATTATTAAATGTCTGAGGCCGGATTTGAACTTAGGTCCTCCTGACTCCAGAGCCAATGCTCTATCCACTGTGCCACCTAGCCAGCCTTAGAGAAAGAGATCTTCCAGGCTCTTTACACTAATCTCTTTAGAGGAGGTTAATAAAGTTTAGAGAAGTCAAGTAACCTTCCAGGTCTACACAGCTCGTTAGTGTCAGAAATGTAACTATAGGGGCAGCCAGGTGGTGTAGTGCATAGAGCACCAGCCCTGGATTCTGGAGAAATGGGGCTAGAACAAATGGTATCAAATTCCCAAGCTTGTGTTCTTTTCTTGAGACCATGGGACCTACATGTGAGTCTACTTATTATAGTAAGATGATTTCCTGTCTTAGGCATCAGGATTTTTCCCTTTATATGTTCAAATTTCTGTCTTGTTTGCCACAATTATTATTTAGTTTTGTTGAGTCAATTAAGAAAATCAGATACACAGCCATTTTTTGACAAACTAGCCAACTGATTTACTGAATATCTTACTTTTCAGTTAGATGGGTTTTTTTTAGGGGTTTTTTTTGCAAGGCAAACGGGGTTAAGTGGCTTGCATAAGGCCACACACCTAGGTAATTATTAAGTGTCTGGGAGGGGAGCTGAACCCAGGTACTCCTGACTCCAGGGCCAGTGCTTTATCCACTGCACCACCTAGCCGTCCCTTCAGTTAGTTGTTTTGATGCTGCAGAAGCACACATTTTTTGAGTATACTTGAGAGCCTCATGTCTTCATTCTACTCTCCATTAAATGAGCTCCTCCTAATTTAATATTATCTGAAGGCTTCATTAACATTTATTTGATTGAGGGCCCTGCTTATTTAAGCTTCAATATTGCCCATTCCTTCTGCGTCTGTCTCAAAAATAATACAATTTCTGCTGTGCTTTCTGATTTACAAAGCATCTTCCTTATAACAGCCCTATGAGGAAGGTGGTCAAAATGTTTTTACTCCAATTTTGTAGATAAGGAAAACTAAGTCCAGAAAGGTTAAGTGGTCATACAACTAGTGTGGAACTCAAGCTTAGGTCTCTTCAATCAATCAGAATGCATTTATGAAGAGCTCACTATATCGTTGGCACTGTGCTAAACTCTGGGGAAAATAAATGTAGAAATGTAGTCTTCCCTTTAAGGAGGTCACAGATGAATGGGGAACATAACATGTAAATAACTATGTTCAAACAAGATAGATTGGAGATAATCTCCCAGTTGAGCCAATTGGTGAAAAACTCCTGTAGAAGATGACATTTCTTCTCAAACTTGGGAGAAACCCATTAGTCAAGGTAAGGAGAAAGGCATTCCATGCTTAGGAGATAGTGAGTGCAAGGGTTCAGAGAGAGTTGTCTCTTAACTTCATTAGGAATCAAAGGCTTTTTGCCACTCCACCATTTTATCTTGCCACTGTCACCATCCAACTTACCAAAAATAGGACCAATGTTGTTCAATTATTAAATACTTCACCAGTCAGATTTTTTTAAGTTGAGAGATTTTGTTTTATCTATAATTTTCTTTTTTTAATTTTATTTTCAAGGCAATGGGGTTAAGTGGCTTGCCCAAGGCCACACAGCTAGGTAATTATTAAGTGTCTGAGGTCGGATTTGAACCCAGGTACTCCTGACTCCAAGGCCGGTGCTCTATTCACTGCGCCACCTAGCCGCCCCTATCTTTAATATTCATTTAGTTTCCTACTACATTTCTTTTACCTACATCTTGCTTTTAATCATAAGAATTATATTTTTATTCAAATCATTCAGAATTAGTTTTGTATTATACATATGAGACCAAATAATCAGTTTCAAAAACTTTGGGTTCCATGGACTTCCTTCTGTTGTGAACTGTTCAGAAACAGTTCTCCTTATCAAACTGACCTCTTGTAGGGGAAAGTGACCAAGTGATAGTTTTTCAAGCTATTAATTAACTCTGCTTTCCACTGAAGTTTAAATGGCTAAAGGTACATTCTATCTTAGAAGTTCCCTGATTAATTTCTTGGCTCTTCTTGAAAGTTAAATCTTTCCTAACCCTATAGGATCTTATATTTAGAGCTGGAATAGTTTGCAGATCACCTGGTCTCTTGTGTGTTTTTTCAGATAAGGAAAGTGAGGCTTAGTGAGGTGAAGGGATGCCCAGTCTAGTTGCTGTTATTGCTGGAGTTAGCCTGGAAGACTTCATCTCCATTGAAAGGACCTCTGGTTCAGTAGATAAGTTCCATACTTAGAGTCAGAGGCTGTGTGATCTGGACGCTGGAGGTTCCCACCTTTGTGACCTGGTCCAAGTGACTTTCCCTCTCTGGTCCCAGTTTCTTCACTTACTTATAATAGGAGAGGACTAGGTTGAGATGATCTCCCAACTCTAAACCTATGAACCTTGTACTCTTCTAGCTAGGATTATAGCGGCATATGATAGAGAGCGGGAAGGGGCCTCAGACATTATCTGGGTGGAAGCATGTTAGAGCATAGAGCTTTTCAATTTTTTTGACCTCACGTTTCCATAACCTCCTCAAAGAGTTTATGTTTATGGAAGTTATCGCTATCAATATTTGCTTATTAAAATTAAAATATCTTAATATTATTATGAAAGCAGTTTTCTGCATGAAGACCCTCTTAAAAGGTGTGAAAAACCCACAAATGTCCTCAGACCATGTTTTGAGAATTGAATGGAATGGAATATTGGATGTGGGATCCATACTACTTTATGTAAAAAAAAATCCTGCCATAATCCTGTGGGATTACGAAAAGTCTCTTTAAACTCTGAGTCTCAGTTTCTTCATCTGTAAAATGGGGACAGCACTCTCTAATAGGATTGAAATGAGATAATGAGTGCAAAATACTTTGCAGACCTTAATGCCTCTCATTTTACAAAAGATGAAACAAAGGGTAGAAACTGGTCCAAGGTCACTCACGTTATATGTGTCAGAGACGGGTTGTTGAAACCAAATCCTCTAATTCCAGATGTAGCTTGCTTTTTCCTGTACTATATGTGTGGCAGAGTCGTGACCATAGTCATGACCATGATCCTAGGTCAGGATTTCATTACCTCTGGACTGAACTATTGCAGTAACATTCTACATAGTCTCCCTGCTTCATTTCTTTCCCCATTCCAATTTGTTCTGCTGTCGTTTATTTCTCTAGGTCACAGGACAAACTATGTTATCCTCCCCTGCTCTTTGAGCTCCACTGGCTTCCTTTGGCTCATGAATCAAATAGAAATGTTATCCCAACTTAGCTCCTTCCTGTCTTTCCAGGCTTCTTATATCTTAACTCTTCTTCACATACTCTACCATTCTAGAATACTAGCCTACTTGGAATCCCTCACTGTATCTCCCATCTCCATGTCTTTGGACAAGTTGTTTCTTATCCTTGGAGTGTTCCCCCCTTACCTCCTTCTCTAAGTTTCCCTGATTTCCTTCATGACACCATTTAAATCCTGCCTAATCCACAACATCTTTCCCAGTCCTCCCAAACTTTTCCTTTCAGAATGCCTTCCACTAACTATATAGGCATATACAACTTGCATGTTAATTAAAGATTATATTTATTTTGAGTTTTACAATTTTTCCCCTAATCTTACTTCCCTCCCCCCCACTCCCCACAGAAGGCATTTTACCAGTCTTTATATTGATACATCTTGTGTGTGCTGAGTTATTTATGTGTTGCATGTTCCATTAGAATATAACCTCCCTTATGCAAAGGCAATTTACAGATGAGATCAGAGCAATCCATAGTCATATGGAAAATTGCTCTAAATCATTAATTATTAGAGAAATGCAAATTAAAGCTTCTCTGAGGTACCAACTCATACCTCTCAGACCAGCCAATATGACCAGAAAGGATAATGATCATTGTTGGAAGGGTTGTAGGAAATCTGGGACACTATTACATTGTTGGTGGAGCTGTGAACTCATCCAACCTTTCTGGAGGGAAATTTGGAACTATGCCCAAAGGGCAACAAAAATGTGCATCCCCTTTGATTCAGCAATACCACTCCTGGGTCTATACCCAGAAAAGATGAGGAAAAAGGGTAAAAACATCACTTGTACAAAAATATTCATAGCAGCCCTGTTTGTGGTGGCAAAGAATTGGAAATCAAGTAAATGTCCTTCAATTGGGGAATGGCTTAGCAAATTATGGTATATGTATGTCATGGAACACTACTGTTCTATTAGAAACCAGGAGGGATGGGAATTCAGGGAAGCCTGGAGGGATTTGCATGAACTGATGCTGAGTGAGATGAGCAGAACCAGAAAAACACTGTACACCCTAATAGCAACATGGGAGTGATGATCAACCTTGATGGACTTGCTCATTCCATCAGTGCAATAATTAGAGGTAATTTTGGGCTGTCTGCAATGGAGAATACTGTCTGGAACCAGAGAAAGAACTGTGGAGCTCAAACAAAGTTCAAGGACTATTCCCTTTAATTTAGGGGAAAAAAACAAATATCTTATTGTCTGATCTTGCTATCTCTTATACTTTATGTTTCTTCCTTAAGGATATGATTTCTCTCTCATCACACTCAATTTGGATCAATGTACAACATGGAAACAAAGTAAAGACTGGAAAATTGCTTTCTGTGGGGGGTGGGGAGGGAAGTAAGATTGGCAAAAATTGTAAAACTCAAAATAAATAAAATCTTTAAGAAAAAAAACGAATATAACCTCCTTGGGCAGCTAGGTGTCACAATGGATAGAGTACCAGTCCTGGAGTCAGGAGGACCTGAGTTCAAATGCAGCCTCAGACAGTTAATATTTACCTAGCTGTGTGGCCTTGGGCAAGCCACTTTACCCCATTGCTTTGGAAAACAAAACAAAACAAAAAACCAAACAAAGCATATAACCTCCTTGAGGATAGGGACTCTCTCATTTCATTGGCTCCCTAGTGCCTAACATGTTGTAAATTCCTAATAAATGACTTGATTTTGGACAGTGCTCATTTGAAGCCAGTGCTTACATGCAGAAATATTCAAATAAATTCATAGATATATGAAGTTTTAGAATTTGGAGGGAATTTTGGTTATCTAGACAATTACTTCATTTTGCAACAGGAGACCTTATAAATGAATTCTCTCTATAGAGTGCTGTAATTTTGGACTAGTCTTAGTGTTGGACTAAGAAGAAGGGGAAAAATGTGGTACCTTCCCACATTGACCACTAGATGGCAGGAAAGTGCGTTAATAAATGTTGGATGAGGGCTTTAAAGGAATCTAGGTTGTGAACGTCAGTTTGCTTCATGGCCCCTTGATTGGGGAAAAAAAAAACAGATGTAGAGTAGGAAGGAATTCTAGAGGCCAGTTAGTTGCACTCGTGCATTAAATGATTTGGCCACTGACATATAACCTACTCAGTAGTAGATATCAGAGGCAGGATTTGAACTTCTTCCTCCAATTTCCAGACCAGTAGTCTAATTTTCCTGTGTGTCCACTTGAATCTTTCTAGTTGTAGCTCTCGGGAAGGTGTAAGTAGTTACCTGGAGAGACTGTACTACCCACTCCTTTCTAAGAGAGACAGAATCTTGTCAGGAGGGGAGGAAAAGATTTGGTGCCATGAGGCTGACCACACTGCCCCCCCCCCCCAGGCCAATATATATATATATTTAGTCCAGAGGAAATACTTGTTAGGTTAAGGCTTCACTCTTATCTCTTGTTTAGGGTCCCCCCCAGGGCCACATAGCTAGGTACTTATTAAGTGCCTGAGGCTGGATTTGAACTCAGGTACTCCTGACTCCAGGGCCGGTGCTCTATCCACTGAGCCACCTAGCCACCCCACTCTTATCTCTTAGTAGAGAAGGAACACACTAATATTTATTTAGGATGCAACTGATGATGCAATGGCAGCCTGGAGTCAGGAAGTCTGGAGTTCAGATATGACTTAAGAATACTTACTAGCTGTGTGACCCTGGGCAAGTCACTCCATCTATGTCTCAGTTTCTTCTACTGTAAAATGAAGATAAAAGTAAAACTTAGCTCCCAGCATTGCTGTGAGTATCAAATAAGAAAATGTCTGTAAAAACCCTGGTACACAGTAGACACTATATAAATTCTTCTTTTACCCACTCCTCTGCCTTGATTACCCTCCCACCAAGTTCCAATTACAGAAGACACATAGTGAAAAGCAAATAAATCCATTTATCCAACTTGATAGAAAAGAGAAATCAGAAAAGTGATAGTGATGAAAAAATATCAGACAATATATTGAGTGAATGAAATCTTCTACTGGTAGTGCAATAACTCCATTTAACTATAAGACAGTGAGTCTCAGATAAGACTCAAGGAGATGTTCCTGAAAACCCTAGTGTGGACATGATTGAAGTATTGGTTCCTCTACATGTCAGCTTCTTTTCCTTCAGGGACTTCTCCCTGAGGAGAATCTGGAACCACATGGCTCTTCTTTTGAGGTTGGAAATCAGAAAAAGGAGGATCTCTGATTCTCATGCAGCTTTGACACTCTCCTCTTTGCTCCTCATTAAGAAACTTCTTAATTCTTCTTCACTTTCTGCTATCAGAGTGGTATTATCTGCATATCTGAGATAGTTGACATTATTCTTGGCAACCTAGATTCTAGCTTTTGTTCTGTCCAACCTAGCATTTCACTTGATATACTTTGCATATAAGTTAAATAAATAATTCAAAAATAAACAAACAAATCTAAGAATTGAATAGGAAATACAAGAGATCTATTCAAGAAAATTAGAGATATCAAGGGAATATTTCCTGCTAAAATTGGAATAATAAAAGATCAAAATGATAGGAACTTAATAGAAATAGAAGAGAAGTAGAATATGCAGAAGAAGGAGACAAGAAAGATCTTAATATTATTGATAACCACAATGGTGTGGTTCTTGATCTGGAGCCATACGTCCTGGAGAATGAAGTCAAGGAACTTCAGGAAGCATTTCAATAAAGACTAGTGAAGGTGACAGAATTCCAACTGAGCTATTTAAAATCCAAAAAAACGATGCTGTTAAAAGAAAGTGCTACATTCAGTTTGCTAGCCATGTGTCCACTGGATTAGAAAAGATTAGTTTATGTTCCAATCCTAAAGAAGGGCAATGCCAAAGAATGTTCACCTTACTGAACAACTGCACTCATTCTAAGTACCAGCAAGGTCTTGCTAAGCAATATGTGAACTGAGAAGGATCAGAATTGTAGGCTGGATTCGAAGAGGCAGAGACCAGATTGCCAACATTCCACGGATTATGGAGAAAGCAAAGAAATTCCAGGAAAAATCCCCATCTACTTCTGCTTCATTGACTACACTATAGCCTTTGCCTTTGTGGATCACAATAAAATATGGCAAATCCTCAAGAGATGGGAATACCCAGATCATTGTCTCCTGAGGAACTTGTATGTCAGCCAAGAAACAACAGTTAGAATTGAAAATGAAACTACTGCTTGGTTTAAGATTGGAAAAGGAAAAGATGGGGGGGGGTTATGATTGTGTGACTGAGTTCAAATGCCATCTTTGTCTCTTACTATGTTTTTGTCCTTGCTTACGTCCTTGATCTAGGCCTTAGTTTTTTGTTTTTTTTTCTGTAAAGGGCATTGTTAAATGAATAGCATGCTGCTCTTAGAGTCAGAAAGACCTGGGTTTGAATCTTGGATCATATACTGGTTGTGTAAAATAGGGGTAATAGTGTTGGGAGAATGGAATGAAATTACTTAAAGTACTTAGCTAACATTTATCTAGTGCTTTCAGGTTGGTGGTTATAATTTCATGAAGGATTAGATCTAGATGACTTCTAAGTCCCTTTCTGCTCAGAAATCTATGATCCTATGATTTCTTAGGTCCTTTCCATCTTGAAACCCAATGAGATGTCTTTCAAAGGAGGGCAATATTTCATTGCCTTTGGAAAAAGGGTTTGTTGAGCAAATATGGCAAACCTGGACACTGCTTCATCTTGTAAGTTGCTATGGCATCTATCATAGTACTTTATAGGGAGAGGCTTTTAACAAATGATTGCGAACAGTGGGAATCCATCTCAGCAAGGCTAAAATTCTAGAAGATAAAAACATTTCCTGACTTTTCCTTTCCCTTTGTGACTAGAGTCCCAGTATGTACTTGGAAGGAATAATAATAATAATAATGAAAATCAAACTTGACGTTTGTGTAGGCTTGTCAGCTTTTAGCAGCTTTTACATAAAAGGGTTTTCTTATGTTATCTTATGTGATCCTTAGAAAAACCAAGGTTGTTGAGGGCTTTCCCAGTTCATCTCTGTTGCACTCTACCAAGATGCTTGTCTGAACATGGGCTGACTCAGACTCTTCACTAAGTTAAGCCCGTCCAGGGACAATTAGTGAGGTTTTACCATATTGACCGCAGATGTTTCCATTTCATTATTTTTCTCACTTTTCTATAAGTCCCAAAAAATCGATGTGGATTTTTTCCCTTTCCACAAATATTCTACCAATAGCTTCATGATGAAAAAAATATAGACAAAGTAATTTAAGTAATGGCTACTTTGTGTTCATGTAACCCTTTAAAAAGAGAAATTATGCTAGTAGAAATCCACAGTGGCCTATGTATGCTAGTCTGTTAATAATTTATGAAGTCTGTAAAATACCCAAAGATCAGAAGACAAACCTTTTAAGACTCCTGAAGCAAGATCAGTCTTCAGGGATTTTGTGAAGTAAACCTCTTCAATCCACTGCACACTGGCTTTTTTTGGGTTTATTTGGACAAATTCAAAAGATGAACAGACATGTTGTCTGTTATTCAAGGATGGCATTGCTCAAAATTCTGATCCATAGATTGTATCGCACTAGTCTGTGCCTCCTAGTTCCCACAAGAGTCAGATATTGTGCGAGAAACATGGCGAAGCCACTCTTTACTTCTTCTTGTAGAGCACTTTAGGGGAAAATCTAGGGAGAAGAGTAAGATGGCCTTGAAAAGGGCACGATTTTCATCTTCGCCAACACCCGTAGCCGCATACCCATAGTCACATTGCTGCCCCCCAGAATGAGAAAGACTCATTATTTAGTAACCTCTTTAGCCCTAAAATTAGGGGAACTCATGAACTTTAGTTCTACACTGCCCATTTCCTGATGGACATTTCCACATGACTTTTTAATGTGTATCTCCAACTCAGACATGCATTTCTTCTCAGACTCATTCTTCCTTCTAACTTCTTTAGGCCCCAGTTAGCTAGATTCTGTACTTCGGAGTTATCTTGGACTTTTCTCTTTCTTTTAATCCCAGTCCACCGACTTATTTGCCACGTCTTGATGATCCTGTCTTTATACCAAATCTTGTATCCATCCCTTTCTTTCTATTCCTATTAAGCACTATTTTACTTGTAGTCCTCATGATTTCTCCTTTAGATTAGTCTCCTGATTGATCTCCTTATTTTTTCGTCTCTATTGTCTTTACTTTATCCTTCACACAGTTGCCAAATTAATATTCCTAAAACAAATCTGACCATGCCAGTCACCTACTCAGATAGCTTCCTAGAAGTTCCTACTGCTTCTTGGATAAAATACAGACTACTCAGCCAGGAATTTAAAACCCTTTACAGTCTATCTCTTGCCTCCCTTTCCAGATATATTTCATATTTATTTTCCAACCAAACTGGCCCACTATTTCCCAAACCTGAGCTATTTGTTTTCTTCATACTTTCCCCGAGGCTGTTCACTGTACTCAGAATATGCTCTCAACTCACCTCATTTTGGAATCCCTGGCTTCCTTCAAAACTCAGTGTAGGGGCAGCTAGGTGGCATAGTGGATAGAGCATCGGCCCTGGAGTCAGGAGGACCTGAGATCAAATCCAGCCTCAGACACTTAATAACCTAGCTGTGTGATCTTGGGCAAGTCACTTAACCCCATTGTCCTGTAATAAAAACCAAAAAAAAAACCCAAAACAAAACAAAACAAAAAAAACCTCAGTGTAGGTACCACCTCCTATGGGAAGTCTCTCCCTGTGTCCTCTCCCTCCTGAAATTGTTTTGTCTTATCTGTATGCATGTTTTGCCTCTTCATTACAATGGAAGTTCTTTGAAGTGAGGAACTATGTTTTGTGTTTCTCTTTGTTTCCCTAGTTCCTAGTGCATACTTATTTGGAACTTAATAAATGTCTCCTGAATCTAGGAGAACTCTCAGGGTTACAAGAGACCTTTGAGGTGATTTGCCTTATCCATACTTGAATCACTCAAAACATCATCCCTATATAATGGCCAAAACCTTCCACAGGATATAATATAGCAGAATTATAACTTTCTTTGTCTTCTTTTATTGGTATGTCCTAAAATTTAATTTACTTTCATAGCTTCCACATCATACTGTTTACAAAAATGTAGCTTGGAGTTCTTTTTGACCTCCTCAGACATTTTTTGCATGATCTATTAATTATTGAGATATTTCTTCCATGTTCTGTACTTAGGTTATTTATTTATTTCTTGTTGGTTTTTACTTTGGATAAATCTAATTGTAAGTATTACATCTATTTCTGTGAAATTTCAGCTGATGAGATCTGGCCTGTTATTCTAGCATGTCACCAGTCCTGTCATCCTACTGCTCAGTGAGCTTCATTGGTTACCTTTTACCTCCAGGATAAAATAGAAACTCTTCACTTTGACATTTAAAGATCTTCATAGCTTGACTGCTTCCTACTTTTTCAGCCTTCATATACATTACTGTCCTTCACACAGCTGTAAGAAAGACACAGCAATCATAGCCTACTTGAAGTTGCTCACGTGCCATACTGCATTTTCCATCTTTCAGTCTTTGCATTGACTGTACTCCTTGCCTAAAATCCTTTGTCCTCTCATCTCTGCCATGTAGTTTCCATGGTGTCTTTCAAGACTTAGCTCATATCCCACCTTTGGCAGAAGGCCTTTCCCATCTCAGATTGACTTCCATCTATTCTGTATGTGTCTTGTATGTACCTAGTTATTTATATGTTGTTTGTCTTCTTTATTAGAATGTGAGCTTCTTGAGGAGGATTGATTTTGTCTTTCTTTATATAACCGGAGCTTGACACAGTGCCCAGTACATACAGTAAATGTTTAATGAATTCTTGTTTTTATTTTTGTTTATGTTGGCATCATCATCTAATGTTTTATATATTCCACTCAACTTTATGTCGTCTGCAGATATAACCAATTTGACTAACAAAAAATATTCAACAGATTAGAATCAAGTACAGATGCTTGGGGACCTCCACTACAGACCTCCTTCTACATTAAAATTGATCCAGCCTCTTCTTGTAGTGCATTCTGGATCCAAATTGGATTCAGTTGTTTCTATGAAGGGCCTCTAATGTTAAAGTTTACATAAAGCAGTTTGAGCTGTCTTTCAGCAGTTATGTTACATGTAAATGGCAAATAGAAAAGACTAAAAAAGACATTCTACGTTTCTGTGAAAAAGATTTCCCTATGTGGCAATCATCATATGGGACTTTACCTAATTTTCCTTAATCAAGAGAACTGAGGGCAGCTAGGTGGTGTAGTGGATGAAGCACCGGCCTTGGAGTCAGGAGTACCTGGGTTCAAATCCGGTCTCAGACACTTAATAATTACCTATCTGTGTGGCCTTGGGCAAGCCACTTCACCCCATTTGCCTTGCAAAAAAAAATCTAAAAAAAAAAAGAACTGAAAAAACCAAGGTGCAGCTTTGAATATTTCCTTACTTCTAGGCAAGACAAAAATGTACCTAAATGGATCAAAAATGGTTAATTATTTGGAACAATGCTTGATTTCAGCACCAAAATATTGGATAACATTGATTTCCCAGACACAACATAGTCTGTTGTTTCAGCATTTATTGAATAATCTAGTTTGGGGGGGTCTACCTGTCAGGATATCAGGGCATGTGGTTGCCAAGTCTCCCATTTGGGTAGTTCTCCATTCTCTCATCTTTCTTTTAGTGTCTTTACCAGTCAAATCATGGAACCCATTACCTCCTACCTTCTTGCTGCTTCCATTTCATCCATTTGAGCTGTGCTTCATTGAATAGTCTCTTTCAACCATTATTACTTTATTAAAAGCATTTAGTCATATTGTTCAAAAGAATTTTTTTCCCCAAGACTTCTCCTTTCATTGATGTGGTGACTTACAGTATTGAAATTCCCTGCACTGATGCTACAGAGGAACAATTGGCTATAACTTTTAGTTTTAGGGAGTTGTTTTATGCCATTGAGAGGTTAAGTTAATTACCCATGATCACATAGCTTGCTTGTAGTAGAGATAGGAGCTTAACTCAAAACTTCTGACTTTCAGAGAAGCCTTGTAGCCACTATAGCATATCAATACATTAATCACAGATATTACAAACTGTAAATTTGTCAGTCTTTGCTCCAATTCTCTAAGCATAAAACCTGTTTGGCTAGGTGTCTCTTCTTCTGCTCCCCCATCCTTGCCCCCCCCCCATTCTCTATCCTCAGCTAAGGATTGAGTTATGATCATCTAGAAAGTCAGTGTCTGATCTCACAGAGTCTGGCTCTTCATAAAACTAGAACTGTATAACATGCAGGTGATTTGTGGCTGGTTAAGACAACAGTGGAGAAATTTGGGGTGCCCTTCTGGGTTAAAGCAATGTGGGTAATTGAGACAGTAGAATGCCATCTCCACAGTTTCATAGGCTCAGCTAGAGCTATTTTCCAGGATTACAATCTTCACTGAGTCACTCTGTCCCTGCTACCCACGGTCCTGAAATGGGTTACAGATTAAATGCTCTAGGGTTTGTACTCATATGGGGAGCATCTACGGTGGCATTCCCTTTGCCATTAATGCTCTTTCACCATCCAGATCACAATGTCCTGACCCCAGTAATGGTACCCTTTCCCTTCCACAAGCTTGGGAACAAACTGGGGAGGTGCAGTTTTGCCAGCCTCTATTGGAGTCCTAGCCAAAAGTCTTGAAGGCATTGTGACATTAGTAGGCCACTCAGAGACGACTCCAAAATGTAGGCCCAATAAAGTAAAGCAGCTTGGTGGAAGTAGAGCTCTGGAGAAAGAGAAGAGCTTTTTTTTTTTATCCCTACACTTGGTTGGACACTTAGTATCACTGACAAAGCTGTTAAGTAATCATTCAGTGCTCACTGGAAGCTGACAGTGAAGATGTGGCCAGGGTTGCACACTGGAGTCAGTCAGACATTTTGTTTTTCTGGACTAAGCTGAATGCTTTTAAATTTGGTTGGACAGTTGGTTCAGATTAGCTGCCCCTGAAAAATGGATGGGGAGTGGTTTGAAGTTTGATTTTTATTAAAAGTCCTTGATTGATTGAGAGAATTTTTTTCTATTGGCTATCCAGCAGAGGTCACCATTGTTCTATTCTAGCCTAGGTGGCTTCTAGTTTTCAATGAGGTATTTTTAGAACTGCAGTTAAAGCCACAATACTTTGGTGTAATAAAACATGCAATAATTTTCATGAAATTTTAATGTGAACAATCGATTATTAGTAAGACCTTAAGAATATCTATTCTGAGTAATTGCCTTGTGGAAAGTGGAGGGAATTTGTTGATGTTGGATAACAGCTGTTTTCATCAGTGATGGCAATTTTGAGACTTTTAAAGTAACCCAAGAATAAATGTCAGCATTTTTGTGCTCAGAATTTTGTGACTAAGAATAAAAAGGGTTTCATTCTGGAAAATATACATTCCTCTCTGAAATTAACTTAAAAATATTTAATTTTTGAGCTAGAAAAAAGTGCTAGTGAATATTAGAAATGGCATTGTTTTATTTACTCAGAGAGAATTAAAGTGGCAATTCTTTATTATAATGGGGATTCAGATAATGTGAGTGATTTTCACCAACCCCAAAACTATATAATATAATATTGTGAGCAAAAAATTAACTATTTTTAGCAGTTCAGAACAAGTTTAGGACTGAATCATGTAAACTATATTTAGTGAGTTTTTGAGAACATTTGATTGGACATTTTGACCAATATTGGAAAATTCCTTAAAGCTGTGATATACTCAGTATAAACAAATTGCAAATGTGTTTATTTATTCAATATTTATTAAACACCTATTTTATGTGGTGTCCTGCACACTCAGTTTGATGGTACTGATAATATAATCATTTTCTAATTGGACCAGACACTTCTCAGGGTATCTCCTTCTATTAATAAAATACATACTAATTAGTGAATTGCTTTTCTGATAGTTTTAAAAATAATTTTTTTTGTTTTTACATTTCTTCTATTTCCCATTGTATCCCTTCTCTCTTCCTTCTCTCCACCCCCCCCCCCACCATCCCTCCTAACAGAGACTAAAATATCTTGATTAGTTAAAGAAATCCTTGATCCATAAACTTTCTTAGGCTTGCTATTTGCTTATCATTTCATAAATTTAGGTTTGTTGTTTCAGCTTAAAAAAGAGATATTTGTTACTTCCTCCCCGCCCCCATCAAAAACTAAGCTTGCAATTTAGGAACATGGCTACAAGATGTCAATTAATTTTACTAATGAGATGAATCTTGGTCTGCAGCTTTCTGATCAAACTCTGAATTTATAGCTATTAGTTTTCCAGGACACAGTTTTGTAATAAAAATTTAATTTAACTAGCTGGACTCCAACAACAGCCAGTACAAATTGCTTTAGAGAGAGTTCTTCAAAAGAAGTAAGCACCTAGGTAAAATGTAACTCTTATACAGACTTTTTCACCTCTCTTGTAATTTGACGTTGTAGGCCAAAGCCCTTCCCAGCACTTGGTACTGACTTCATGACCTAGTACCCTGGCCTGCTGGTTCCCATGTGTGCCATTCAAAGCCTTCCAGGTCTGGAGATGGCTTGCTTAGCTACTTTGGCTTGCATATTTCTAGGTGTTGGCAGCTTTGTGGAGCCTCCCCAATATACTCATCCCCTTTTGGTAGGAGCCCTCTGATAAATGCTTCTATCAGAAGCCAAACTGCTGGGTTGGGGGTCATAGGTCTAAGGCGCAAGAAAACCCCATCACCTTTTCTCTGGTACTCTGTTCCTAGGTTCCCTTTGCCCTTCCCAAAAGCATGGAGAACATGTAGGCCATGTGAAAACTATGTAAGAGCAGAAAAATGCCTGTGACTAGGTTCTTTCCAATTTGAATGAGGTATCTTGCCACTTGTTTCTTTTTTAGAATAGGGAACTATTTTTTTCTTTCAAGTAGGGAATCGTCTGACTTCATTATATACAGTGCTTATTGGGAAAAATACTTTCAATTAAGCTTCTCTAACAGCTTTTAGATACTTTTATAAACTGTCCTACTAAATGGGATCTTCAGAGCCCGTTTTCTGAATGAGCCTGTGGCCCCAAACAAGAGAATACATCTGGCCAGTTGAAGATATAAGACTAGAGAAAGGGCAAAACTAGAGATGGAGATTTGGGAATCATTTGCATGTTGAAACCAAAGTAGGTGAGATTTCTGAGGCAGAGAGTACAAGAAAAGAGCTGAGGATTGAACATTGGTGAATGCTCATGTTTTGGGGAAGAGAAAGAGAAGTCAGCGGATGAAACAAAAGGGTGTTTTTCTCAGATACTTGTATATGTCCTATGTTTTGCATGATTGAACATGTACAACCCATCTCAAATTGCTTACTGGGAGGAAGGACGGAAGGGAGGAGGGGAAAATAAGTTGGAACTAAAATTTTTTTTTAAAGCATGTTAAAAATTGCTTTCTACAATTAATTGAGAAATTAAAATATTCATTTGGGACAAAGATATTTGTATATAGCAACCAAATTAGATTAATCAATTTTATTTATTTCCTTTTAGCTTAATGAAATGGGGCTTTGGGAATGGCAGTCGTGTCTGACTGTGGTGAGTGAATAGTTCAGAGTGATATTAGGAGGAAAAGGATAGGGTCCCATTTTGTGGGCCCAGACTTTTCTTATGACTCTCTAAACAGGTTTACCATTGGTTTTGATTAAGGAAAAAACATCCCAAAAGATTGTTTGTATATTATTCGAGGCTCTTACAATTTCAGTTATTTATCTTCTAATTTAGCCCTGGATGCTTCAAGACTCCATCTATTTGTAGGATATAATTCCATAATCCCATTTCAAACACTTTCTTATCATTCTGGACAATAGCATTTGGAAATGTAATCTTTCCTTTTGTTCAGAGCCTGAATCTATCTGGTAGCTTATTTCTGATACACTTGAAGCTGGAATAATACTATATTGTAATACCTGAGATGCAGCTTTGGTATTGTGGGGAAGGACACTGGATTTGATTACAGAAGGTCAACATTTGAATCCCAGTCTCTTCATAGCCAGATGATCTTGCAGAGGTCACTTGCTCAACCTCAGCTTCCTCATCTAGAAAATGGATATAATAACTGATTGCAGAGAGTAATCATGAAGAAGGTACTTTGTAAACAACTGTAGAAAAATGGGTGATTATTATCAGAATGTGCATGCGTTTCATCATTTACTTACTTATTGTATGACCTCAGGCCGGTCACAGATCTCTGACATTTCAGTTCTTTAGTAAAATGGAAAGAATAGCATTTGCTCTGCCTAATTCTGATTTTTAGAACATTGGTGGGACTACACCAAGATAATATACAAAAAAGAAATATGTAAATTGTAAATAGTTGTCAAAATTTAAGGGATTCTTCTTTTCTGAACTTTATTCAGTTTGGTTAGAACATAGTGAAGAGTAAGGTTGAGAGGGTAGATCGAAGTCAGATTCTAGGCAATAGAACGTCATCTCTCTGGGAATCAGTTTCCTCATTTGTAAATAAAGGACATTCCTTATGCTGCTTCCCATGTGGGTTATTGTGGAGCTAAAGTGACATTTTGTATGGAAAAGTGCTTTATTACCTAAATCCTTCACTACCCAAATTGCCAGTTCTTGCCCACCATCTCATGATGGGCAATGATAATGCAGATGTTTTCCAAGGGATCTCTCCTACACATTGGAACCCTTCCTTTCTCTGAGTCTTTCAACATTTTTCAGGGACCAGTCGACCCCCTCTTGTATTTGTCACCCTTTGTTTTCCTTTGACATGCAACCACCTCTTGGGACTATAAAGCATTAGCATATTGTTTCTAGTTATGCATCACAGCCTTGGGCCAGGTACTGTGTTAGTTTCAATAAAGCCTAATAGATTGGGGGCATGGGGGTGGGTGCTTCATTCTTGGTATTTTAAAACTCTTATAGGTCCTTCTTAAAACTCCAGAAATTGTGAACTGTGTGAGATAAGACCTCTCTTGGAGGTTTAAGCTAATTGAGATCATTGACAGGCAGCAGTCACAAGCATATACCCCCGTGTTAGGGAGCTTTGGGGGTGTTGAAGTCTTACTTCTAGCCTACATACCTCAATGAAACCCACTTCATTTTAAAATCTTCGTCAAGTACAAGGTATTTTTACATGTGGAAGCATAGGAATAATTATGCTTATACCCTCAACTGCATAGATAAAAAGTACCTTGGAAAAATCCACAGAGAGGAGATGTGCTTGATTAGGCCTTTATTTATTAATATTCTGACAGTCTCAGGTCTCTCATTAGCTTGCAGAATTGAAAGGTAACCAAAAAAAGGCAAATTTATTTCATATTCTAGAGAGTTCTTGGTCTTAACAAATGACTTATTTCTTCTATGAGGAAAACTCTGATGGAAAATGAGTTATATAGATTATATTCGTTACGTTCATTTCAAAGGTGAAGTTTACAAAATGATAAGGTGTAGTTATATTTATTCAATTGCCCCCTCCTTCCCCAGGGACCATTACATTTGGTGTTTCAGAGAAAATGATTTGTTCATTATTTCCTTTTATAAATGACCATCTGTTTAACAATGTCAAAAATCATTTTTGGTTAGTATTATGAAGTCAAACTGTCCCTGGGTTCACATAATGGCTAGTAGCTAAATAAAAACTAATATTTATTTAGTGCATAGGGGTTTCCCAAGTACTTTACAAATATTATATCTTTTCTCTACCACCACCCACTTAATAGGTTAAAATGCCTACAAGCCTTTTGCTAAAAGTAGCTGCTTATTGGGAGAGGAAAGAGATGAGAAGTTGATGATCTTGCCTTTAAATTGGGATCTGGATTTGGACAGTAGAATGCTATTATATTTAAATTGACCAGCTCAAAGAAGGCCATAATGATATTTGTCTAAATGTTTTTCATTGATTTGACATAGCTACCTGCATTGGTGATGACCTCTTTAGCCTATGTTTAGCATGGAAAGCCATTGATGCCTGCTGTACGGTGCCCCATTGAATATGTTGCTTAAGCTCTACCTAGTATTTCTGGCTCCTGGGATGAGCACTGTAAAATACTGGGAGCACATTGAGGGACTCTTGAAACTGTTATTTTTTTAAATAAATGCACATATTTAATAGCATTGATTTTGTAGTCTTTCATGTTAAAGTAAAAATTCAAGCCTTTGGTGGATGGTAGCATGATACAATTTTATTTAGGTAGATACAATTATATTTACTTTTTATTGTGATATGCCCGTTTAATTAAGCTAGCCACTAGTTGTTGCTGTATTCAACTAAATGTCTTAGGTTGTTTACAGATCTTTGTAATTACAAATGATGCTTCTGCATGTGTATGTTTTCTTCTTTAATAGATCTTTTCTCTATAATATTCTATATATTCCATTAACTTTTAATGTTTTTGTTCTGAACTTGACATGCACTAAATAAAATGGACATTTCTGTGTGTGTGTGTGTGTGTGTGTGTGTGTGTGTGTGTGTTGGGGATTTGGCACATTTATTGACCATATTAACTTGCTTTCCAGAGAATCATGATGATATATAAGAGAAATGCCCTGACAAAGGGAGCATGTATTGTGTAATTATAGGATTAACCAACTGAAATAATTATGATACACATAATAGAAAAAGAAGACTACATAAACCATGAATCTCTATTTTTACAGCTTGTTTTTCTTTTTTTAAATATACATAATATATTCAAAGCAAAAAATTCAGATATTTTCTTCTTGTCTGTGATTCTTTCTGAAAGCTTCAGTTACTCTCTTTTTCTTTTTTGGAGACCCTGTCCTTAATCTCCTTTTCTTATTCCTATCAACTGAAAAAGAAAAGAAAAAGAAAATAATTCTTAACAAATATGCATAATAAAGGAAAAAAAATGTTTCTTGTTGTCTGTCTTCTGCATCTTGAGTGCATCACATTTCTTTCAGGGGGTGGGTTATGTTTCATCATTGGTCCTCTGGAATTATATTGATTAGAGGTTTTATGTCTCTCAAAGTCATTTGTATTTACCATGATGTTATTGTAAAAAACTTTTCGTGTTCTTACTTCATTCTGCATTGGTTCATAAAATCTTTCCAAGAATGTTATTATTGTTACTATCTCTTTAAGAGATATGTCTTACTTCCTCTCTTTGGCCTATCCAATTCCAATTAAGCTATATTTTTTTAGCTAAAAGTTGTCTATATGACATTGTCATATGAGTCTACATGATACTATATTTGGAGATCCCATCAGCTCCTTTGAATTTAATTATCATTTCTATTCTGATCATACTAAAATCTACTTGTTCTGTCCTAAACTCTCAGGTGAAACAGTCTCACACCTCCAAATGCCTTTCAGACATCTTGAACTGGATGTCCAGTAAACATCTAAAACCCAGTATAATTCAAAATTGAACTCATCTTTCCCCTTAAACCCTCACTTCCCTTCTACCTTCTTTGTTACTGTCAAGGATAACCCCAACCCTGCAGTCCCTAAAGTTCACAATCTAGGTGTCACCATGGATTCCTCACTCTCTGTCACCTCCCCATATCCAATCTATTGCCAGACCTGTTGATTTCACCTTTGAACATATATATTAAATATGCCCTCTTCTCTCCTCTGATATTGCCCCCACTCAGGTGCAGGCCCTCATCATCTCTCACCTGGACTATTCTAACAGAATGCTGATGGCTTGGTTGGCCTTAAATGACTCCCCATTCCAACCTACTCTCTCTCCACTTGGCTGCCAAAGTGATTTATTTTCCTAAAGCACAGGTCCGACCATGCCACCTCTCTTATTCAACAAACTCCAGTTTGTTTACAGTTCCTCTAGAATCAAATACAAAAATCTTCTGTTTCCATTCAAAGCCCTTCATAACCCAGCAACTCCCTGTGCTCCAGCCTTTAGTCTTCTCTTACACCTTCCTCCCTTGCCACTATACTTTGCAAACCAGTGACACTTGTTCTTCCACAATAAAAGGACACTGCACCTTCTAGCTCTGGGCATTTGCTCTGACTCTCCTTCTTGCTTGAAATGTTTTCCCTCCAGATTTCTGCCTCCTGGTTTTCCTTGCTGCCTCTAAGTCCCAACTAAAATCCCATCTTGTCTGGGCAGCCTTTCCCAACACCTCTTAATTCTACTGCCTTCCCTTTGTTAATATTTCTTTTTCATCCTGTCTGTAGTTGTTTGTACACATCTCTTTGCTTGTTGTCTCCCCATTACACCGGAAGCCCTTGAGGCCACAGTCTATGGCCTCTTTCTGTATTCTCAGCGCTTAAGGAAATGTTCAGCACATAGTAGGTGCTTAACAAATATTGATTGACTATTTTTGACTATTAACATTTCTATGTGATACTAAGTAAGAACTATGTTTCTTCACCTAGGTTTCATTTTGGACAGAACCAAAATGTTTCTTTTGACATTTTGCATAATGCTTTGATTTTTGTCACAGTTTCCTCATTGATGAAATAGAGATCCTAATAGCACCTACCTCCCCAGGTTGTTGTGAGGATCAAATAAGATGCTTTTAAAAATATTGTTTTTTCACATTCATTTAAAAAAATGTTGTGTTCCAAATTCCCTCCTTCCTTTGTGCCCTGTCTCCACTCCTCTATCAGTTATACATGAGATGTCATACAAAACATATTTCTATATTAGTCATCTTGATAAAAACAATAAAAAAGCAAAAAAATTAAAAAATTATGCTTCAATTAGCTCTCAGAGCTTCTCAGTTGAGATATTTGTCAAGTGCTAAGCATTAGTGCCTGACCCATGAGTATGAGCTCTGTAAATATTAGCTTTTATTATTTTTTTAATTAGTGTAAAGTACTTCCCTTACAGTACTACAAAAGGTAATAGCAATTGAGAATTATGTCATCATTCTCAGTTTTATCAAAAAAGAAACTGAAACTTAGGAAGGTTAAGTGATATATCTAAGATTGCACAGCAATCAGTGTTAGAAGCTGAATTCACACTCGGGGCCTTCTCACTAAGAAGCCCTCTAAGTTGAAGCAAGCATCTCTCCTCTAATTCAAAGATCCCCCCAAAGTCTGTTTTTTTCCTGATTCCCCAAAGATGGTAAAGCCTTCAAAACATCAACTATAAGAAACACAATACAGTGCATGGAATATTATGCTATTCCTAGTCTGCTTTGTTAACCTTGAGGTAAAAGCTCCAGGAACTAGGCACTCTGCACTGGGCCTGGAGGCAGGAAGGTTTGAGTTCAAAGTCATCCATGGACACTTAGTAGCCACGTAATCCTGGGCAAGTCACTACATTGCTGACATCTTTAGTTTCCTTATCTGGGGATTATTATAGCACCGATTTATCAGGCTTGTTGACTTTAGCTGTGGATCTAATATCCTTTCCATTTTCAAAGACAGAAGAAGTTTTTAGAGGGGACTGACTCCCAGATATTGGAGAGGATGTTTGAATATTTTTACTTGCTATACTTTTAAGTAAATATTCCTTTGTAAAAAGCAAGCTATTAAGTGGTTAGATTGACAGGGATTACCCCTAAAATTGAGGGACCCTATGACAATGAGACTAGATACTCTGAAATCCACTAACCTAAAGGGTACTAGAGAACTGTGGGGGCAGCCTGGAAAGTAATAAACCTGGTCATCAGTTGAGGCCTCATTACATTAATGTTAGATTATCTTAATACTGACCAGAAATTCTGGGGTGGCTAGGTGGCACAGTGGATAGAGAACCAGTCCTGGAGTCAGGAGTACTTGAGTTCAAATTCAGCCTCAGACACTTAATAATTACCTAGCTGTGGGGCTTTGGGCAAGCCACTTAACCCCATTTGTTTTGCAAAAAAAAATACTAACCAGAAATTCTTGGCTAATGTTAAATCACCTGTAGAAAAAAACAGATGCTCTTCCCCTTAATAATCAAAAGCTGCTAGTTTCTTAGTTGAGAATTTGTGGAGAATTTGTGGAGGGGAATGAAATACAGAGATCTGAGTCAGAATTAGGATAAGACTCCACCATTTGCAGTCCCATATTTAAGGCCTTCAGATTCTTCTAGTGATCTTCCTTCTTGGCCCCCCTCCCGTAGGTATGGGTGTAAGATTTTTCTCTGTCCCTTCAGATTTCTGTTTATTTGCATTTGCTAATAATTGCATTTTGTCTGCTCTCAGCTTGGTGATTTGACTCTGACTCATTTTTGCTCCCTTGCTTTGATCATTTGGCTCAACATTCTTGAATCTGGGCTTGACCCTGACACCCCAAATCAGAGGAGCCTAGCAGAAATTACTAAGAACCTCCCCCCCACATACACACACTTGAAAATGGAGTCTTTTTTTTCTTTTTGCTTCCTCCACTTCCAGGTGAATTAGATAATCTTTAGAACTTTCAGTTTTCTTAGTAGGAAATTCAATGACAAAAATTGGATTCAATGTTCAAAAAAATGTGAATTACTTTTCTAAGCTAGGTGGATAGTTTTTCCTCTTTCCCTTTGTGTTTTCCCAGAAGGGGAAGGAAGATGATATAATTTAGTGGATCCGTATTTGCTGCCATTACTGGTACCTTGATGGCTGATGCAGGAAAAGGCATGTTGTTATTGATAAATTCTCAAATGTGCTAGAGATCACGTCCCTAGATTAAATATTGTTATTCTACATAATTCTTTGCAATCATTTTTTCAATTCAAATATGTCACAAAACTCCATGCTTGATTTGGAAGTTCCCATCTTACCAGAACAGAATTAGAAATAGAACTTCTAGAAGAATCCAGGGTTCTACAGCTGACATGTCTTTCGAGGAATCCTTGACAAGTACATAGGATACACCTACCGGTTCTTTTGGCTACTTGTGTGCCTTCCCACCTGTTTCAAATGCATTCTGCCCATTCCAGACTTGGTTAGATGATTATTCTGGGAATGAGAGACAGGAAGTCTGAATAACACTGCTGATTCTTCTATAGAAAGTCTGCTGTTCATGTCGGCATCAGAGCCCAAGCCCCGCAATCACATGCTGATAATGATGTGCCAAAAACCTGAATAGAGAGGGAGAGAGAGGGAATTCATGGGCATGTATTTGCCAAGAAGAGAGCTTATATTAAGTATCTTGAAAAAGCATAAAGACCACCTGGGATGTTGAAATTTATGAACGGTAATGAGAAAATGCTGTCTGCAAGCAGCACTGTGTCAAAGAGTGACACCAGAGAGTAAATTGAATTTGGTCTTGTGGGAGGCATGGAAGAAACCATTTCAAATTGAGATTTTTGGGGGCCTGCTAATGTCCAGTCCCCTTCCTCCACCCCAACTGGAAGTCTGGGCGACAGGTTACCTATAAAAGCACGTGAGACAGAGTTGCCCGGAAAGGGAAATAAGCCCCTTGGTTTGCTGGCATAGTTCCAAATGAGATGGTAAATATCCTTAAATAGCTTTAGCAGGGCCAGGCTTCACTAATCTTCTGGGTAACTGGGAACACAGTGAATTGTGATAGTACCAGATCAGATCCTTGAAGCAATGAGCTGTCAGAAAAAAATGTGAGCCAACTTTATTGATTGGTGTCAAAAAGACATAAGGGGGAAAACAGCAATTTGAATACATGCACCCATATCATGGGATTCATTATTTATACTAATTGGACCTAGCTCTGTGTATGTATATGTATGTATGTATATGCAGATATGTATACACAAACATACAAATTCATGCAAATATGTATATATATATATATATATATATATATATGAAGATATATATCTGTAAAGAGCTGTAATTTCATTGGCATAGGAAACTCTCTTCACTGTTGGCACGTGAGTGATTGATCTTAGAGTTACTCTTAGAATATTTTAGAAGAAGTTCTTCTTAGAATAAGCCAGAATTGTTTAATGCATAGAAAGGTTAAATAGTTGACCCATGGTATGCGCTAAAGGCAGGACATCAGCCCCGGACTTTTTATCTCTGAGGTCAGGCCTCTGGTCCCTACCCTATTCTGCCTCAAACCAGTATGTTCTTTGAAATTCTTTTTGGATCTTTACTTTGTTTTAATGTGTTATTGCTCCACAGACTTCAGAATTGAAGAGTATGTGGTCCCATTCATATAAGAAGGAAGCTTCAGTTTTTGCTTCTTGGTAGGGAATGGTGGGGGACAGACAGTTAAGGTGGAAACAAATATGAACCACACAGATCCAAATGTTTGAAGAGAATAGTCTGCTGTTTAATGACCATCTCCAAGGTGATTATTTCAAATAAATCCTGTATATAGCTTTTGGGGCACATGATCCAATTAGACTCTTTGCTCCTTGAGAACAAGGACTCCTGTTTTAGTCTTTTTTTTTGTATCTATAGCATCCATCACAGTTCCTGGAAATAGTAAGTACTTAATTACTGTTTCTTAACTGACTCATTGACTAATGTATTATTGTTTTTCTGCAGAATAATGGAGCTTTAATAAAACTTTATTTGTATGTTTTTCACTCATGTTTTGCACACTCGATGCCAATGTGTTCAAATTTCCTTTTTTAGATCCAGCTTTTCTGAGTAGGGTCCAAAGACTCTCGGTAAGAGGAAAAAAAAAAAACAACACTGAAAAACCCAAAATGCAGAATGTGAAAGGATACTATGTTCACTTTTTTAAAAAGCTTCTCTTATTTTTTTTCCTTCCTATCCCATGGTTTTCTTTCTTTTTCCTTAGTAGTAATTCCTCATACACAAAATAACTAATATGTAAACATGTTAAACACAAATGTACATGTACAACTTTTACCAGACTACTGCTAAGGGAAAAGGAGTGGGAAGGGAGGGTGGTAGAAAAATGTGTAACTTATAAACATGCAAGTGGATGAACTTCGAAAAACTTTCATAATTTAATTGGAAAAATAAAAGAAAATATCACACAAAAAATAAGACTCTGGGTAATGAACTAGTATGGCTGAGTTTGTTGCAATGATATTTGACTCTTGGGTGGTACAATGGAAAGAATGATGGACCTGTAATCAGAGGACCTGGATTTGCCATTTACTGTCTGCTGACTTTGGATAAATCATTTTGCTTCTTTGGACCTAAGTGTGCCCCTCTGTAAAATGAAGGAATGTGTTAGATGACATCTAAGGTCCCTTCCACCTTAAACTCTAAGAGCTTTGCCCTGTAATTCCATATTAGTCAACTGAGAGGGAGAAAATGCTCTATTAGAAAAATTTTCATGAAGAAAATAAGGTCTCCTACATGGAGTGCCATGCCTTTGAAGAACAAGGCTGGAACAGCATGTGCCACTCAATGGGAATAATGCCTGGGAACATTTTCCTCTTGATTGGACCAAAATTAGAGAATTCCCATTTTGAACTGAAGACAACCAACTATGAACTCTCATTATTTTGTGGTTTTTGCTTTAATAGAAATTGGACTTTGACTTGATAAGTGGGAGTACTTATTTATTTGTTGAGGCTTCAGCTCATTTGAAATTCAGTATTGGACAAAAATCCATTCCTGCTGAAGCAAATATTCAGTTAGGACAAACTTGATAAGATCATTAAATAAGGGCCAAGTTGGGGAACTTATTTGAGGTTGAGCTGTAGGCCTTACAGCATGATATGAAAGTTTTGTGTAGCCCGAAAGCTAGAAATAGAATTAATGAGAAGACTGCTGTGTAAAAGATCATCTTTATTAGTTAGTTTTCAGCTAAGAATATTTTAGAAATGTGAAAGAAGATCAGCTTTCTTTTAGTCCATTTCCTGCATATTTTGAGGAGTGCAAAGGATCTTTACATTATAATGGGATCCAGGCAAATTCTTCCTCTCTATTTGTTTCACCAACTTAGAACGGATTTCTGATAAGGGGGAGGGAGAGAGAAAAGCCCAGGTGGGGGAAATATGGAGCAAACCTTATAAAAGTAACATCACTTAACAAAAGAACCTTTTAGGAGTTTCAAGAATTTAAGCTTTCAAATCCAGAGGAGGCTTTTTTGAAGCTTCCCTTAAACCACCAATGTGGAATATACCTCATTAATGACTCTGCCTGAATGTCAATGAGAGACTTCTAGCACTTCAGCAGTCTCAAAGCTTGTCTGAAAAAATGTTTATGAAATGACTACACTGATCACTGAACTTTACATAGCATCTGCTTTTAATGACCTTTGATGAGACACTGCCTGGTCTTTGTTTATCTGGGAATTTGAAAATAAACAAGGCACTGGGTTAATGGAGTGTATCTCTTCTTGGGAATGACAAGATCAAATAAAAAATAGACGAAAGAATACATGCGCTGTTTGATTAGCATGAAGGATCCCATGGTAGGAGCTAAGGAAAGCTGAAAAATAGAAGTGAAGCAGCTGTGGGTTAGCTATTCTTCCTTGTTGTGGCAATAACAGTTAGTCAACCAGGATTTGTTAAGAGCTTACTCTGGTCCAGGCCCTCCAGGCCCTCAGCTATCAGAGCCATAACTATGCCAGATAAATAGGGCTTCATTTCTGGGTATCAGCATGGGGGGGAAAGAGTTGCTTCATCCCTGGGAGGGGTGAAAACCTTCTTTGACTCCTTTGCCCCAAGGATAGCTAAGGGCTACTTATGGTTCTGGGTACAGAAAGTCAAGGGTAGACTTAACTCTTGTACTTACCCTGGTGCTTAGATAGCAGTTTGACATTTATAAAGTCCTTGACATTCATCTTCATAGTAGATTCTCACAAGAGGTCTCTCTGTGAGATGGACAGGGCAGGCATTATTGGTTATCATTTTTGGCCTGAATTGACCAAGAATTACAATAGCTACAAGTACTAAGTGACTGTATTGTGATACAAAACCAGAGTAAATAGGTTTTGTTCTTCAGGAGTTCTTTTGTACTGTTCATATATTACAGTCTTCTGCAGAACTGGAAGCTCAGTCCACTAAGGAATGAGACTTGCACAGGGTTGCCATAAAGGACTAGTTGTGGACTTAAATTTGACTTTTCTAAGTCTTTGATCAAATGCTCTTTTTGGTCATGCTTATATGTACTTCTGTTCTTGGATTATTATGGTGATAGGTATTAAGCAGTCAAATCTAGACTAGATTTTGCCATTCTGTCATCTGTTTTGCAAAGAATTAATGTTTTTGATTGAGAAATTAATCATTCAGTGTTTCTCCATAAGAGATAGAATGGAGTTTGGGAACCTTTGGAGAGAAAGGAAGGAGATTTTCCTTATATTTCTTTGCTTAGGAGAATAAATGTTTGAAAGAGTCACTCATTTGTGCCTAAATTCTTTCCTCATTTGCAGTGATCCTTGGTGCTATATTTGTAGTGTGATTATATTTAGTCGGTGGTGATTCTGGAAATAAATATATTTCTAGTCTTTAGAAAACAAGCTCCCTGACCAGTTTCATTTGTGAAACAATGAAATCCTTTTGTGAGAGAGATATTTTAAAGACAGAAAGCATTATGGTTCTAATTCTTTCAGCTGACCTCCTGGTTATCTCGGTTGTCTTTTAAAGAATTCTGATAAACCCAAACTAACAAATAGCTTTCTCTGAGGGTGACCTCTCTAGGTGTTATTAGAACTTGACCTGTGTTTCATGTAGCATGCAAGTCGAACACTGATGATGGTCAAATACAAAAATAACCTTCTTCAGAACAAAGAGCTTTTTTTATCCTTGCTTGCAATTATTCATCCAATCATACAAGCCTTTATTTAGTGTCAGCTATATGTTAGGCATGTTTCCTAAGTGCTGGTATTACCAAGGCAAAAATTAGACAGTCCCTGTCCTTAAAGAGCTGACAAGGAGGAAACAACGAATATATATATATATATATATATATATATACATATATAAATATATACATATATACTTATATATGTATATATACACATATGCAAATAAGTATAGACTATAATCTCTATATCTCTATATCTATATCTATATGTATATATGAAAACATATTTTTAGACCCTAACCCCAAAATAGGCCTAGCATCTGAGGAATGAGAAGAGGCTTCAGGTAGAAGGAAAAAGCTGAGAAGAGGCAAGAGAACATTTCAGGTATAAGGACATCCTGTGCAAAGAACAGTAGGAACAAGAAGACCACCTCTGACTGAACCAGAGAGACTAGGAACTGAACTAATGTATATAATAAGGTTGGAAATATGGATTGTGAATAAGGAGCTTTTAAAAGGTGAACAAAGGAATTTATGTTGAATAGAGAAGTACCATGATTAGACATGTGCTTTGAGAAAATTGCTTTGTCAGCTATGTAGATGACACAGACTTGAAGCAAGAAGACCAACCCAAAGGCTATTGCATGTAATGATCCAAGACAATTTCAGAAAAACTCATGATGTAAAATGCTATCCACATCCAGGGAAAGAACTATAGAATTTGAATGCAGAGCAAAGTATACCATTTTCACTCTTTTGGTGATTTTTCTTTTTTGTTCTGTTTCTTTTTTCACAATATGACTAATGTGGAAATATGTTTAACATGATTGGACATGTATAACCCATATCACATTGCTTGACATCTTGGGGAGGGGGAGAGGAAAGGGGGAGGGAGAAATTTCTGCAACTCAAAATCTTGTCAAAAATTTATGTTTAAAACTTTAAAAAAGAAGGAGTCTGTTGGGGGTAGTTAGGTGGCACTGCAGTGAATAAATGAATGCTAGACCTGGAATCAGGAAGACTCATTTTCCTGAATTCAAATGTGGTCTCAACTCTTACTAGTGGTGTGTCCCTGGGTAAGTCACTTTCCCCATTTGCATGAATTTCTTGATGTGTTAGATGAGCTTGGGAAAGAAATGACCAACCTCTCCAAGTGTCTTAGAAAATCCCAGATGGGGTCATGGAGAATCAGAGAACAGCTGAATAAATAACACCAACCAGATAAGAGGTAAAAAAGACCTGAACTAGAGTGGTAGCTGTGTGAGTATAGAAAAATGACAGATTGCTAGAGACGTTGTAGAGGGAGGAGCCGCAAGATTTTTTTTAAGCTTTGAAACTGAACCTATTCTGTTGCTGACAAACATTTCTGAGAAGTATTCCAATTCAGAGCCCTGGACTGGAGATTCAGTTCCCCTTCCACTGTAGCAGATTGTTTAAAACAGAATTCAAAGCCTGAGTTTGAATTTCAGCTCTTCTCTATTTGTATGACTTTGATCAATATATTCCCCTCTCTGAAGTCAGTTTTTTTTAATGTGTAAAAGAATGGGGTTGGACTAGACGATCTTTAAGATCTTTTCTACCTCTGAACACTCTAATATATATTCAATATCCCCCCTTCCCCACTCATATGCATGTTAATAAACGTGAACAAAAAGACCAAGAGTTATGAACTGATTCAGTAAATCAAGCCAAGGTATAAACTGGCTATGAACAAGTCCCAGATAACTTCTATTGAATCAGCCAACCAAGAGTATACATCAGATGTGAGTTGGTTCTTAGCCCCTAATAGGGTACAACCTTATGAAATTTGAAAGGTTAAGTGACTTGGACTTTCTCATACCTTTGGCCCCCAAAGCAACAGTGGTTGATATATAGAACTATCTTCATTAGAGCTGAAGGACATACCAAGAAACAAATTGGGCACACTATGGAAAGACAGGACTGTAAGAGCACTGACCCTGGGAGTGGCAATCAAGGGGAACTTCATGAGGAATTCTCAAAAGTGAGAAAATGTTTTTTTTAAAATCAACAGGTGTGTGTTACCTCTTTGCCAAATGTTCTTTCTTAGATTGAGCCCAGTTTTTCCCCTGGACCTTTTGCATAGCTGTGAGAGGGCATATCCCATATTTTTTGAAGGGACTCTTTTTTTTTTTTTACCAACTGTTCCTATTATATATTGAAAAAAATTCTTCCTAAAGCACCTGTTTTTAAAAGCTGATGAACTTTGGCTGAAAAATTGATAACCATTGTGAAAGACAACAATGGAGGCTCTCGAGTAACTTGAAGATGCTTGTCCTTTGAGGTTCCCCTTATACCCTTGAGTGGTAGTGGTTTTCAACTTTGCTCAGAGGACTAAATTCTGCTGATTCTACTGGGAGTTGCGGATTTAGCCCCAAGGTGTGTGTTACTACACTATGATCCTAGCTACTCTTTAGATGAACCTTTCCTTATCATCTCCCTATGGGACACTTTTGAACAGGGTAAACTCCTGCCAAGGTTCATGGTAGAGCTTGGCCTTCAGATCTGTGCCATTTGACTGCCAAGTCCAGTGATTTTTCTACTCTGCCAAGCTTTTTCTCAGTTTGTTAATCTACTTTATGACTCTTAATTCATTAAATAACATAAAATCCTGTCCCCTTCTCATCCCTTTAAACTGGCCTCAGTTTGGGGGGCTATTTTCCCTTACAGTGCAGAAAGTAGACTAATGTTTTCCAACACTAAGCTGGCTAGTTTAATGATCACCATTACTGGCTTCTAATGAATTATCCTAGAATCTGGCTTAGTTACTGACTGGCTGCTAATGTGACTGCATTCTAGATCACTGAGGCTGGGTTTTTTTGGTCCCTTTGGGTTCCATATGAACCCTGCCTCTTGTTTGGTTTTTATCAGAGCTCATTAAATTTTTCTTTGTGCTAAAGATGAAAATGACCACCCTCCCACTCTTCCTCCCCTACAGTAAGTAACCTTCCCTTTCACTTCCCTTTTTACTGTCTCTGAAATTACAATGGCTATCTGTTAAGCTGTCACTTAGTGACTGGATTCCTTTCTCTTTTTAAGATATGCATATGGTATCCTTGTTGCTACTCCTGCTTTGGTTGTTTTAATTCTTTGAGCCTCAGTTTTCTTATCTATAAAATGGAAATAGTAATTCTTGCCCTCTATCTCATAGGTTTTTTTTTATGAAGGAAGTGCTTTGTAACATATGAAATGGTATGTAAATTTATACTATTAATGCTACAACTACCACAACTGTTTTGAATGAATTTCTTCACTCTAATTTAAACTATTTCCCCAGCAAAAGCAAAACTAAAACTATATTTAAAATCAGTGTGAGAGAGAAGTGTCATACAGATTATGGAAATTACAATAAAGTGTTTCATATGTAAATGGATTAGCATTGAACTTATTTTACATAACAAAATATTCTGCATAACTGAGAGAACAAAGATCCTATCCAGTTTTACTGAAGACTGCCAATAACTGAAGAAGTCTTTGTAGTTTTGGATCCAACCTTGTGATTTCGTGTATAGGGGTAACTTTCAGTGGGAAACTCCCTCTTACCTCATATTTAATTTAGGTTTTTAGAAAGTTGACTAGAACATTGATTGAGAGGTTAAGTGACTTACTATTACATAGCTGGTATGTGCCATATGTGAGACCTAAACCCAAATCTTCATGATTATATATCTAGTTTTCTGTCTCTTCTATCCTGATGGTTTTCAGATCATTACCATGAGAATGATGAATAATTTTCTAAAATGATCTGTGGGAGTGACAGGAGGCATTCATTCTGGGAAAGACCTACATGTTAACTTCATGAGGGAAGAGGTTAGAAATTGCTTTGTTGTTCAGTTGACTTTTCATGACTACATTTGACATTTTCATGGCAAAGATCCTGATGTCCATTTCTTTTTCTAGTTCACTTTACAGATGAGGAAATTGAGGCAAAGAGAGTAAAGGACCACACAGGTAGTAAGTATCTGAGGTTAGATTTGAACTTGGGTCTTCCTGACTCCAGGCCTAGTGGTAGGTTTAAAGCATAGCTTGTGTAACTTCTTTCCCACTAACTGTGCACTCAGGGAGTCCAGGACCACTGATGCCAGGGGAAATCCTTAGTAGCCAATCATTCCTTCTCTTTAGCTATCCCTCACATTTCAGTTAGTTGCAAATGTGTACAATTGTTATTTGGAAATATGACAAGTAGGTTGGAGTTTTTCTCCAATCTCACTTGGAAGCTAGTGTCTTCTGATCTTTCTATCTTTTTATTCCTTTTTAATTTTTTTTTTGTTTTTGCAAGGCAATGGGGTTAAGTGACTTCCCCAAGGTCACACAGCTAGGTAATTATTATGTGTCTGAGGTCAAATTTGAACTCAGGTCCTCCTGACTCCAGGGCCAGTGCTCTATCCACTGTGCAACCTAGGTGCTCCTGAGCTTTCTTTTTACTGCTAGTTTGATTTTTTTTGCTTCTTACCCATGTGAGCAAAGTGGAGAGTAAGCTGACCTTGTAGCCAGGAGAACTTGAGTCTGAGTTCCCCCTGTGCCATATATTAGTTGTCTGACTTTGGGCAAGTCACTCAACTTCTTTTTGCCCCCATCAAAAAAAAAAGGTGTTGACCTGTATTTGTAGAGGGAGTTTCCTCCCTGGAAGCTCCCTATGTCAAAGAAATAGCAGGCATTACCCTTTTTCTCATCTTTCATAGTGGAGGCACTTTGTAAGACTGGAACTGTATTCACCAAATATGGATTTTGAACCAACTTCTCCATGATTGAAGAATTTTTGGGTTTTGGCCATCATGAAACCTATATTTATTCATTGCAAACTTTCTTTGGATGATTTCTGTAAAATTGAGTTGCTGTAAAATAACATAGACAGCTGGGGCTGCTGGTACAAATTGTTCTAATTTTTAATGCATGTGATTTTCACACAATAGACAGTTTAGGCTCAAGTAAAAATTTCAGCCCAATAGGGGAAAAATATTCCTTTTTGAGCTATTATGATTTTATACTCTTTTCGGTGTCTTATCAGGGTGTGGAGTGGCCCTGGGTTATTAAAGATCATGTCAGTGGAACTCAGGTTCTGGCCCTCTCTATCATTATGGAAAGGCTTTGAGTCTGGGCTCCCAATAGACTGCATCTACATTAAAGGTGAAAATGTTTATCAAAAGATTTTGAATATTACATGTTAGATTTCTTGCCCATAATAATCTCTGAAACAGACAAAAATGCTTGTGTCCTTTTTGTTCTTCCAATAATGTGGCCTAGTGTAGGAAAGGGGAACTGAGGATACAAAGAATCATAGTATTTAGACTATTTTTACATATCAATTTAGATGTTCCCATTCTAAAATGTGATTTTGGTCCAGCAAGTTGATATAGAGTGTACTCCAGAAGAAACCAAACCACACCTAATATTGGTATTTTTCTCCATGAAATCAGAAGACATGATTAGAAGCATGGACACCATGTTCTCTGTGCAGACATTTTGCCTCACTGTTCATGCAGAGGCAACCAGTAACATGTAATGCGACATCAGGTCATCTCGCTTAGAGATTCCTTTGACAAACAAAAGCAAATAGATCACATGTATATAAGCAAATCTTGTATGACAATGTCTTATTGGAAAAGATAGAAAGTCAGGACATTCCATGAAAAACTTGACAGGATCTTGCATACTAAATCAATATATAGCTAGATATTCAGTGACTTCAAAGCAAAGAAACAAAAGAGAGTAGTCAAAATGTTGGAAAATATGCTTTAGGATCAAAGTATGAAAAAGTCCAAAGTCCAGGAGACTATTCAAAAAAATTCATACCTTGCCAACCTTAATACTTCCTTCAAGAAGACAATCAGAAGGTTCTTGCTGAAGAGAACAACAAATACCATGCCTTTTCATTTAACAAACATGCTACATCCTTGTGGCGTGCAAGGGACTGTAGGATACGAAGAAACAATGAAGGATTATAGGTTAGTTTACCAGATTATAGGATTTTGTTGGGTGGAGGAGGAATGCGCCATGTACAGTGATCACTATAATACAATGTAAAGTATGATAGGCATGAAGAAGATATGCAGACAAAACGCTCCAGGAAAATTTGAGGAGTGTAGCGAAATTCTAATTGGTAGGATGGAGGAGTGGATCAGAGAATTCTTCATGAAAGAAGTAGAAACTAAATTGAACCTTGAAAGAAGAGGATTCAGAGAATTTAATGCTTTCGTGGGGCAGTTCAGTCTGGAGTCAGGGAGACAGATCTCAAATCAGACCTCAGATACTTATTAGCTATGTGTGACTGGGCAAGTCACTTCACTGTGGACTGTCTCAGTTTCATTTGTGACATGAATGTAATAATGGAACTTTGTTAACAGAGTTGTGAGGATTTAGCAAGATAAAATGTAAAGCACTTAGTAAACATTAAGACATTATGCAACTGGTATTATAGTTATCACCATCATTATTGTCATTATTACTATGTAACTTAGAATTGGAGAAGATCTGTATGAATAAACGAATGAAGTAAAAAAAATTTAAGTGATTACCATGTGCCAATGACCTTGATAAAATGGATCACCTAGTTAGAGTTGGAGCTCCACGTTCAGGTATAGTGCAGACAGAAAGACCTGATAGTTCTAGGAGTTCAGGGAGGGCCTTGGCAGTCGCTAGGTCAGATGATAATGTATGGAATCTACAGGGCAGATAGAAAGGTCTTGGGAGGTCGCCAGTTTATCATAAGCGACAGAATGGATGACTCCCATTTCATGCAAGATGCATAAGCAGTGCAGAAGCCCTAGAGGATTCTGAGTGTCTAAGCAGGAGGGGACAGATAAGGGAGAAAAGGGTCATTTATCCTGTTACCTCATTTAACAGATGAGGAAACTGGGCTCAGAGAAATTAAATGACTTGACCAAAGTCACATATATAATGACAGAACTGAAATTTCAACTTAGGTTTAGTGGCTCAGAACTCAGAATTCCCTGCTGCCTATGTGAATTCATGAAGACAGCATAGTGACTGTGGAATAGCTAACAGCCTAATTGGGTTATGCAGAATAATTGTCATCAGTTTGGAGAACCCCTTTAAATACTAGGGTAAGAAGTTTGTATTTTATTGTAGAAGTACTGGGCAGACATGGAATATTGTTGAACAGAAGAGTAGATTAGGTCAGACTGGTATACAAGAGATTATTTTGGTAACTTTGTGGAGGATGAATTATATAAGGTGAGAGAATGGAAGCAGGGATATCAGGAGACTACTATAGTATTTTTGGTGAGAGGTGATAAGTGCCTCAGTTTGAATTGTGTTCCTGTGCTTGAAAAAAAGAAAATTAATTTAAGAGCTAATAATAATGACAATGATATTTCCATAGCAGTTTACTTATCTCAATTAGTCAATACATATTTATTAGATGCTATGTGTCAAGAAGTGGCCTAGATGCTACAGATATGAAGACCAAAATGAACATGCATTCCTCCCGAGATGCTTTCATTCTATTTGATGGATCTCACTACAATTTAACAGGTAAGAATTACAGGAATTGTTATCACCATTTGCCAGATGATCAAATAGAAGTTCAGAGAGATAAAGTAATTTACCTGTATTGACACAACTAGTGAGGATCAGAGATGGCATTTGACTCCATATCTTCTTTTTTATTTTTAAAATTTTATTCATTTTCTCATTACTACAATATTCTTATTGTAAAAGTAAACATAATCCCCTCTCCCCTACAAGGATAGAGAACCTCAAGAAAAAATAGAATGAAAAAGGAAAAAAAAATGTATTTCAGTTTGTGTTCAGATACCATCAACTCTTTCTCTAGGATGGATTACATTCTTTATCATAAGTCCATCACAGAAGTTACTACAATATTTTTTTTCTCACAGTTGCTATTGATAACTGTATTTTCCTCCCTCCTATTCCTCCCCATTCCCATTTATTCTATTCTCTCTCTCTCTCTCTCTCTCTCTCTCTCTCTCTCTCTCTCTCTCTCTCTCTCTCTCTTTCTCTCTCTCCTTTCACTTTTTTATCTCCTCAAAAGTGTGTCGTTGGGCAGCCAGGTGGCAGAATGGATAGAGCACCAGCCCTGGCTCCAGGACGACCCATACCAAAATATGACCCTTAGACACTCAACAACCACCCAGTCATGCAAATCTGGGCAAATCACTCAATCTCATCGTCTTGCCAAAAAAAAAAGTGTTATATCTGACTACCCTCACCCACGATCTTCCCTCTCTTCTATCACCTACACCCCCCCATCCCCTTTCTCCCCTCCCTTTCCTCTCCTTTTTTTCCTAGGGTAAGATAGATTTCTGTACCCTATTAAGTGTGCGTGTTGTTTCCTCTCTGAGCCATTTCCCATGAGAGTGAAGGCTCACTAGTTCCCCCTCAACTTTCTCCTTCCTCTTCATTGCAAAAGCTTTTTCTTGACTCTTTTATTTGAAATATCTTAGCCCATTGACCTCAAATTTCCCTTTTTCCCAGGACATTCCTTTCTTGTCCATTGACTCCATATTTATAATATGTTATACCTTCCTATTCGGTTCTTTCCTGGGCCTTGTCTATATGTGCTGCTTCTAACTGCTCTTATAAATGAGAAGGTTCCTGTGAATATTATCAGTATCATCTTCCCATGCAGGAATACAAGCAGTTCAACATCATTAAATCCCTCTGAATTAACCCTTCCCATCCTCTTTTTATGCTGCACCTGAGTGCTGTTGTCAAAGGTCAAACTTTCTGTTTAGCTCTGGTCGTTTCATCAGGAAAGTTTGAAAGTCCCCTGTTACATTGAATGTCAGTCTTTTTTCCCCTGAAAGAGAATGTTCAGTTTTGCTGGATAGTTGATTCTTGGCTGCAATCCAAGCTCTTTTGCCTTCCAGAATATCATATTCCAAGTCCTACAAGTCCTTAATGCAGACTCTGCTATGTTCTGTAATCCTGACTACAGTGCCACGATATTTGAATTGTTTCATTTTGGCTGCTTGTAATATTTTCTCTGTGACCTGGGAGTTCTGGAATTTGGCTATAATAATCCTGGGAGTTTTTTTATTTCAGGGGGATCTCATTCAGGAGATGATTAGTACATTCCTTCAACCTCTATTTTGCCCTCTGCTTCATGGATATTAGGGCAATTTTGCTGGATTATTTTTTTTAATTTTTAAAATTTATTTTATTTTTTATTTATTCATTTATTTTCATCCATATGCACATGTATATTTTTAAGTTCTGAAGTCTCCTTCCACTTTTCCTTCCAACCTCCTCCCCTCAGCAGTGAATAGTCAGGTTAGCATTGTATATACATATTTTTGATAAGTTACAGATTAGTTATTTTCGGTATGAGGAATTAGAATTAAGGGAACTATATATATATATATATATATACATATGCACATATGAGATAATTTTTATAGTGTTCATCAGATTCTGAAGGGCTGTCTTGTTTTTCTTCCACTGGATGGAGATAATATTGCCCATAACCAGTCTAATACAATTGTCCTAGATTGTTGAACTGCTGAGAGGAACTGCTTCCATCAAGGTTGTTCATCTCACAGTGCTGTTGATGTATATGTTGTTTTTTTGATTCTACTCCCTTCGCTCAGCATAAGATCCGATAATTTATTCCATGTTTCTCTAGAGTCCAACCAGTTATGATTTCTTATAGAAAAATAATATTCCATAGTATTCATATATCATAACTTGTTTAGCCATTCTCCAATTTATCAGTATCCCCTCAATTTCCAATTTTTTGCCACTATAAAAAGAGCTGCTATAAATATTTTGGAACATGTAGGACTTTGCCTTTTTTGTATAATTTCTTCTGCATGTAGACCTAGAATTGGTCAAAGGGTATGAATAGTTTTATTCTTTGGGCACATAGTTCCACATTGCTCTCCAGAAAGCTTGGATCTGTTCATAACTCCACCAACAATGCATCAAATGTCCCAATCCTCCCACAAACTCTCCAAAATTGATCATCTTCCCATTTTCCCATCTTGGCCAATCTGATAGGTGTGAGGTGATATCTATTGATTTGGTACATTTTTTTCATATGATTATATATATATATATATATGCCGGGTTTTTATTTACAACGCCGGCTTCTTTATGCTAGTCCGTCCTCTTACTCACCAGTCCAACGCGTGATGAGTCTTCGGGGTACCTCCGGCCCCCACTCTTTGATGGGGGAAGAACCAGACAGAGCGCCTGAGGTGGGTAATGAGTCTTTATTCTTCTGTGATCACATTCCCGCTCCCCCCCACCTCTCAGCAGACACTTTTATCCCCTCTGTCCTCCCTCCCATGAACTCTTACTCAATGAGGGGCCGAGTTCTGTAACATTCCCTTATAAGGTGATTATGTTTCCCCCTCTAAGCGACCGCCAAGCCTCTTCCCCCCGCCCCCAACATCTCCCCCTTTCTGTTTTACAAGGTTATCACTTGGTGTGACCTTAAGCGGTGCTGAGGTTAGCCTTAAGCGGTGTCATTTCTACTGGCCTCTGATAGCCGGGGGCGAGGAACCCTGTCTTAGGTCATCTCCTTCAACCCAGGACCTTGCCCGTCCTAGGCGCCCGACACCCTCAGGGCCTGTCTTAGGTGGCTGGGTCAGGAGAAGTTGCCCGTCTTGGGGTTTACCTCGTCTTACCCCTAGGTGTCACATGTCATGCATGGCGGCTAGCCAGACTTGGGGATCCGCCGGGGGCGAGGAACCCTGTCTTAGGTCATCTCCTTCAACCCAGGACCTTGCCCGTCTTAGGTGGCTGGGTCAGGAGAAGTTGCCCGTCTTGGGGTTTACCTCGTCTTACCCCTAGGTGTCACATGTCATGCATGGCGGCTAGCCAGACTTGGGGATCCTCCCCCGTCTCCATGGCCATGAAGGCTTTCTGAGTAAGAAGCATATAGCCCCTCTGTCGCCTAGCTAGGCGGCAGAAACAGACAACAAGTAGGGTGATTCCCAGAATCAGCGTCCTTGTTCACCCTCAAGGGGGTATCCTCCCGCCATCTGGCAATCCCTCCATGGTATGGGATCCTCGATGTCTTCCCCTGTGGCCACACATGAGGGGCCCCACCGAAGCAGAAGGGAGCCCCATCGATGTATTGGTCACTAGCAGGCAAGGGTAGATCGGGGAGTTCCGTGCTACCGGAAGGGGAGAGGGAATAACTCGGAGTATTCCCCATGTCGGATTTCCTTCAGATGGAGCACCTCCATGGATCCCTACGATGATCAGAAGGCCTGAAAAAGAAAGAAATTCCTCTCACCCCGTAGGGTTGGGCATTAATCAAGGTCTCTTATCTTGTAAACAGGGAGCCATCTTTCTGGCTCTTCTATCTTATCCTCGGGATGAAATGACAGGTGGCCCTGTCTTCTGTTCTTTACCGTTACAGGGCCATGCCAACCTCCCTCTTCATCTCTCCACATGACTTTAGAGCCTGGTAGGGCCTTGGTGGGAGAGGGCAGGAGCGTTGGTTCTTTCTTAGCATGTCCTTTTGGGGAGAAAAATCTCTGGGCGGCTGTAGTGCCGTCATCCCTGACTTGTAGGAAATTCATGGTAAATAGTACCTGAGACAGGTCTGAATGGGTCAGTGACCTGCCAACTCCCCCTTTCTGTTTAAAAAGATAGGATGTAGCAGAGTATCCATGTAAAGCTGGCACAGGGTGGGGCTATTGGCCATTCCCTGAGGTAGGACGGTGAACTGATAACGTTTACTGGGGGCTTGGAAATTGATCGCGGGGAGGGAAAAGGCAAATTTTTCTTTGTCCTCCGGGTGGAGGGGAATGCTATAGAAGCAGTCTTTAACATCAATCACTATAATAGTCCACCCTTGCGGGACTGCAGTGGGCATAGGGAGACCAGGTTGGAGGGTCCCCATGGGTACCATGTTGGCATTTACTGCCCGAAGATCAATCAACATTCTCCAACTCCCCCCTTTCTTTTTTATGACAAAGACGGGGGAGTTATACGGGCTAAGGGACGGTTCCACTTTGTTCTCGTGCAGGAGGGTCATTACTATGTCTGTGAGGGCGATGAGCTTTTCTTTTGTCAGGGGCCACTGCTCAACCCAAATAGGTTTCTTATTAATCCATGTTATTCTGGGGGAAAAGCTCATCTCTAGAGTGGCCCCAATTAATTTCCCCGCAGGCTATCAGGGGTGGCAAGTGTCAGGTTAAGCTGGCTCAAGATATCTCTACCCCATAATGCATAAGGGAGGTCGGGTAGGCACAGTGGGGTGAAGAGTCCAGATTCTTCCAAAGCTGACCACCGTAGGGCGTGTGCTGCTTTCATGGCAGATCTATTGCCCCCCACCCCCGTCACTGCTTGAGGGCTCTGTAGGAGTGGCCACTCGCGCCTCCACTGTCCCCTATTTATGACAGAGCAATCGGCTCCAGTGTCAATTATCCCTTCGAGCTTCTGATTTTCCACCGTGAAGGTTAACAGTGGTCGCCCAGAGCTGACCGGGTGGACCCAGTTCACATGAGCGGGAGGGGCCCGCAAGGGCAGCGCCTTTCCTACCTCTTGGCCCTGTTTTACCAAGGTGGGAAAGGGGTGGGGGTTTGTGACCCTTACGGATGTGGGACTTCCGGGACCAAAAATGACCTGGGTATGGGTGACTAAGTCCACACATCTCTCAGCCCCTGTGATGAGCGCTGGGAAAATATTTAGCTCAATGGGAATCATCGAGGTTTCCCAAGGCCCGATCTCTCTCTGCTGTGTCCCTTCTCTATAGTCAACCCTCACGGGGATAGTCACAGTAATGGGGCCGCTGTCTTCGAGCACGGGGGGGGGGCCCCGCGGCCGGGCCCCTCCCTTTCCCTTTTCCCGACTTCCCTTTGGATCGGCAGAACCTGGCTATGTGACCTGGCTTTCCACAGGAATAACAGGTCGGAACTGAAGTGGAGGGGGGCCGCTGCCTGCACTGTGCTTTGAGGTGCCCTGGCTTTCCGCACCCAAAACAGGTGGGTCTCACCTGCATACCGTGAAGGGCGGTCAGGAGGCTATCCTCCCGGTTCTCCATGGCAGTCACTAAGGCTTGAATTGAATCCTCGCTGGGCATGTCCAGCAATTTGTCAACAATTTCTTCTAATGAAGCGTCGGGGGGAAGGCTGCTAATGGCTGCGATCCCTTTGGGGCGAAGACCCTCTTTAATCAATTGTCTCATAAGTAGATCAGATCCCGGGGTGTCTCCCATTATACGAGTCACTGTCTCTTTAACCTCGTTCACAAATGAGAGGGGTGTCTGATCTGCTCTCTGCTTCAGCCCAACCAACTTCTGTGTGGCTCTCCCCCCTTTCATGGCTCCAATCTTATCCCAAGCTGCAACATGTGTTTCTTTAACAGTCTCTAGCTCAAACTGGCCATACTGGGCCTGAACAGCAGGGTCAGTATAGGCTCCAGTTCCACACAGGAGGTCAATGGCTAAATCCAGGGGAGTATAACCCCGGGATTTTGCCAGCTTAGAGGCCTCTCTGCGGGCCTGAGCCTTAAAAGCTAAATATAAGGAGGCATCTAGGCACGCGGCTGCAATTTCGTCAAAGTCAGCAGGGGTCCAAGGGTGCGTAGCAAAGAGGTTTTGCATCAGTCTTTTTACATAAGGGGAGCTTGGGCCGTATTTAGTCACGGCCTCCTTAAGTTCCTTAAGCATCTTAAAAGGGACAGGGCGGTAGTCTCGGGCTCCGGTAAGGGGGTCCGTAAATACCCGGTAGAGGCCCCAGTCATCCCAGTCCACCTCCTCCCCTTTCTCTATTGCTATGGAGGCACTGGTGGCAAGTAGGCCGGATGGGCGGAGCCCTTGAGGGGATCTCTGAAGGGCGGACAAGGAACATGGGGGATTTTTTGCTTCTGTTTCCTGGCTGGGCCGCCAAGCCTGGGGCGCGGCAGCTGTCCAATCAGCGCGGACTTCTCCCTCCTCGTCAGCAGCCTCCCGGTCCCACCTACTCACGCTCCTCTTCCTGCCACCCCTGAGGACTGTTTGCACCCCTCCCTTCCCGCGCTCGGAAACTTCCGGCCCTGAATCTCTAAGTGTGCCACATTCATCGCCCTCCCCCTTTTCATTCTGTCTCGGTAAGGAGGGGCATGCGGCATTTTCTTCTCCCTGGGGGCCCCTTGGTCCCCCATTGTTTCTTCTAAGTTCCTCCCACGGATACAGGGGAGGGGGTGGCCTTCCCTCTTCCTCTGAGCTCTCTGAATCCGATCCCGCCAACGAGCTACCCACCTGAGTGCTGATTGTTCGTGCCAAAGTCACCTTCTGGGGATGCAGGGCTGCATCCACTATCTTATACACTGTAAAATCCTTGGGGGTCAGTTTTCCCGGGCAGGTGTCATTATAGGAGGCCATCTGCTGCCCTACCACCTTCCATTTATCTGGTTGGATCCCACTATGTTGCACCCAAGGGCAGATGTTCCAGATATTCTCAACAAAAGCACGGCACGTCTTGATAGGTAATTTACGGCCATGCTTAGCGCAGAGTTTATAAAGCTGCCCTGCAACGACCTCTTTTTCCTCCGGCTCAAAGGCGGGAATACTATTCCGGCCCCCCATGCTGTCTACTAGCCGAGCCTGCAATCCTAACAGGTGGCAGAACTGGAAAGTTCCCGTTCGGCAAAAGAGAAGGAGGCAGCAGGGCACAATCAGACAGGCCAGCACGGCAAGGAGCGTGATTAGAGCGGAAGGAGAAAGGGAAGAGAAAGGAAGCATAGTCAACACAATAGGGATATGTCCCTCAGGCAATATCTGAGAGTAAACGCCCTCTCCTTCCTCCGGGTCAGAAACGACCGAGGCTGTCTGGAGAATCCGACCAGCGGATTCAGACGTTCCCTAGCAAAATCAGGTCCCTGTTCCGGGCGCCACTTGCCGGGTTTTTATTTACAACGCCGGCTTCTTTATGCTAGTCCGTCCTCTTACTCACCAGTCCAATGCGTGATGAGTCTTCGGGGTACCTCCGGCCCCCACTCTTTGATGGGGGAAGAACCAGACAGAGCGCCTGAGGTGGGTAATGAGTCTTTATTCTTCTGTGATCACATTCCCGCTCCCCCCCACCTCTCAGCAGACACTTTTATCCCCTCTGTCCTCCCTCCCATGAACTCTTACTCAATGAGGGGCCGAGTTCTGTAACATTCCCTTATAAGGTGATTATGTTTCCCCCTCTAAGCGACCGCCAAGCCGCCCCCAACATATATATATATATATATATATATATATATATATATATATATATATATATATATATCTTTAATTTATTCATTTGAAAACTGTCACTTTATATCCTTTGACCATTTATCAATTGGGGAATGTCTTGTAACCCTGCAAATCTGATGCAATTCTCTATATATTTTGGAAATGAGACCTTTATCAGAACTCCTAGTTGTGCAGATTGTTTCCCAGCTTTCTGTTTTTCTTCTAATTTTGCAAGAATTGATTTTGTTAGTGCAAAACCTTTTTAATTTAATAGTCAAAATCATTCATTTTGCAGTTTATGATATGTGCTAATTCTTGTTTGGTCATAAATTTATCCCCTTTCCATAGAACTGATAGAGTATTTCTTGGTCTATTAATTTATCTATGGTGTTGCTCTTTATGTCTAAATCCTGTACCCATTTTGACCTTATTTTGGTAGAGGATGTGAGATGTGGATCTAGGCCTAGTTTTTGCCATACTATTTTCCAGTTTTCCTAAAAATTTTTGTCAAATATTGAGTTCTTCGCCCAGAAACTGATGTCTCTGGGTTTGCTGTAGTCATTTACTGCTGTTTCATTTGAAGCTATCCTAATCCACTGATCCATTACTCTGTTTCTTAACCAGTACCAGGAAGTTTTTTTAAATTACCTAGCTGTGAGGCCTTGGGCAAGCCACTTAACCCCATTGCCTTCTATCAGTCCTTTCTTCCCTTATCTTTCACTTTCCCTGTCTCCCCGCTTCCTTGTAGATTAGGGTAGTTTTTTAAACTCAAGTGGGAATGTATCTTATTCCCTTTCTGGGCTAAATCTATTGAATAGAATTTACTCTGCATTCACATTCTCCCTTCTTTCCTTCTAAAATTATAAATTTTTATGCCTCTTCCCTTAGTGTTTATTGCTTTAGTACTATTAATCAGATATCATCAATCACAGTTTGATTATTTGATTGCTTGAAAAGCTCATTTTGTTTTCAAGCTATCATCACAGATTGTTTGCTTGATTGTTCATTAAGCACCACTGTCTCAAATTACATCAAATTATAATTAGAATAATTTTTTAACCTTCCCCTCTTTTCAAGTATCTTTCAATTACACATATTCCTCCTCATGAGCCAGAGTATCATCCAAAGCCATATCACTTCTTGAACTATTTGTGCCTTGACCCACAGGCCTATTTTCCCTCATACTTTATCTCCCCCCCTCCCCCGCCCCAGGGCACTTAACCCCTTGTTAATTGAAGTATGGGTTAAATCAATCCCTGATCTAACTGAAAGAATCTTACAGATCACTAAGTACTGGGAGACTCTGGAGGTCTCAACTGAAGAGTTTCCAAATGATTTAAGCTACAGAGACACTGACTCAGGATCTTGCAGTTTATGATATCCTCTTTAGACAAGTTGCTAAGCACCTTGTGATTAAAGTGGGTTGAAGGATAATGAGATACTTAAGTTTAAAGTTAATACCCCTGTTTTTCTTCTGGGCTTTTTGTTTCAAACATTGTGATGTCATCTTGGAATGGAGAGATAAGACCTAACTATACCCATATCCTTTAAATTCATTCTCTTCAATTATATTTGACTCTTTAATTATCCTAAAAGTAATAAAGTTCTAAAGAATTAGAAATGTTATATCTTCCCTTTTAGGGTTGTATACAATTTGATGGTCTTGACCAACATTTGTTTTTTTCCTCCCCCTTTTCATTTACTTTGTTATGCAACTCTTGAATCATGTATTTGGTGATTGAATTCTATTCTGGTGTTTGTGCCAGGAAATTCTGGAAGTCCTGTATTTCTCTGAGCATTCATCTTTTTCCCTGACAGTATATGCTCAGTTTTGCATATTAGTACATTCTGGGTTGTAATCCTAGGTCCTCAGCTCTCCGAAATGTATTATTCCAGTTCTTCTGATCCTTCAATGCTGAGACTGATAGGCCTTATGTGAGTCTGATTGGGTATCCTTTGTATTTGAATTGCTTTCTTTTTCTACTTGCAATATTTATTTGAGAGTTCTGAAATTTGCATGTAACAGCCCTTGGAGTTTTTATCCTGGGGTCTCTTTCTGGAGGGGTTCTGTGAATTCTTTTAGTGGTTATGTGTTTTCTTGTTTTAGTAGATTTGGACAGTTTTCCCTTTTAATTTCTTGCATGATGTTTTCCAGGTTCATTTTTTTTCTTTTTTGATCTAGGCTTTTTGGAAGTCTGATGATTCGTAGATTGTCTCTCCTGCTTCTGTTTTCCAGGTCATTCAATTTCCTTAAAAGGTACTTTACATTTTCTTCACTTTTTTAAGTCTTTTTATTTTGTTGGATGGATTCTTGTAGTCTTATAGATTCATTGGTTTCTGTTTGTTCACTTTTAATTTTTAGGGTTTTGTTTTCTTCAGTTACCTTTTATGTTTCCGTTTACAGTTGGCTATTTTTACTTTTAATGGAGTTGATTTCTTTGGTCAATTTTTCATAATTTTCCTGCATGACTCATTACTTTTTTCCATTTTTCTTCTTCCTCTCTTGTTTGGTTTTTTAAATTATTTTTTAGGCTCTTTGATGAACTTTTGTATTTGAGTCCAGTTTATAGACTGTTTGAATACTTCCCCTGTGAGTGATTTTTCACTGATCTCTTCTTCAGACATGCCATTGCTGTAATATTTTTGTCTGTAAAGTAGTTTTCTATAGTGAGCTCTCTTTGAACTTTTCTGCTTATCTTTGTTGTTTTTAGCTCTGCTTCTTGGTTATAGGGAGTATAGATCCAAACTTCTTTTTTTTTTTTTTTTTGCTGGGGCAAAGATGTTGCCCTTGCAGTCCAGGCCTTGCTTTTGAAAAGTTTTATTTCCCCCTTTATATCTGACTTAGCAGTGGTTTGTTCCTGACCCAATCCTGTCTTTTACCCCAGTTTTCCCAGGATTCAGACTTTCTTTGGGGTTGGGATCCTCCTGGCTGGCTTGCTAACTAGCTGCAGTGACCTCTGCTGTTGTCAAGCTGTCAGGACCTGGATTGCACTGTTACTAAAAGCCTCCTGCTGGCTTTCCCTGCTCTCCTGCCTTGCTCAACTTCATTTCTCCTTTTCCCCCTAACAATCAGACCTTTACTGAAGATCTTCTATGAAGTCTTCTGCTGAAAACTTCTTTGAACCTTCTCTTCTTCTTGGTGGTATCTGTAACTTGAATGTCATAATAGAGGCTTCATTTATCTTTGCTAGGGAAAAGCTCTGGGAGCATGTTAGCTTCACACTGTCATCTTGGCTCTGTTGCAGAAGTCTCTGGATTATTCCTTTTTTAAAATAAAGGTTTTATTTATTTTGAGTTTTACAGTTTTCCCCCCATTCTTGCTTCCCTCCCCCACCCCCCCACAGAAGGCATTTTGTTAGTGTTTACATTGGTTCCATGTTATACATTAATCTCGGTTGAATGTGATGACAAAGAAATCATATCCTTAAGGAAGAAATATAAAGTATGAGATAGTAAAATTACATTATAATATAATACTTTTTTTTTTTCTGATTTCACGGTAATAATCTTTGGTCTTTGTTCAAAGTCCATAATTTTTCTCTGGATGCAGATGTATTCTCCATTGCAGATAGCTCAAAGCTGTCCTTGGTTGTTTCACTAAAGGAATGAGCAAATTCATCAGGGTTGATCATCACCCCCATGTTGCTGTTAGGGTGTACAATGTTATTCTGGTTCTTCCCATCTAGCTCAGAATCAGTTCATGCAAATATCTCTGGATTATTTCTTGGAAAATAAAGTCTAGGTCATGATTTTCAGGTATCCCAATAATTTTTAAATTATCTCACTTGGATCTGTTTTTCAGGTCAGTTTTTTTTTCCAATGAGATATTTCACATTTTCTTCTACTTTTTCATTATTTTGGTTTTGTTTTATTGTTTCTTGATTTCTCACAAAGTCAACAGCTTCCCTTAGGTACATTCTATATTTGAAGAAGTTATTTTCTTCAGATAGGTTTTTTAAATCTTCTTTACCATCTGGTCAGTTCTGCTTTTTAAGGCATTTTTCTCCTTTTGGACTGCTTTTTTTCCATTTGACCTAAGCTGGTGTCTTTGTTATTTTTTTGGTATCTCCTTCACCAAGCTGCTGACTTGGTTTTCCTGATTTTCCTGCATTGCATTCCAATTTTTCCACTACCTCCCTTACTTGCTTGTCAAAGTCTTTTTGGGGTTCTTCCATAGCTTGAGCCCATTTCCTTTTTCTCTTGGAGGCTTTGACTTTTTCATCTTCTGAATGTGTGTGTGTGTGTGTGTGTGTGTGTGTGTGTGTGTGTATGTTTTGATTCTCTATGGTACCAAAGTAATTATCTAACCTCAGATTCTTTTTCTTCTGTTGTTTACATATTTTCATAGCCTATGATCTGATTTTAAAGCATGTCCTAAGCTTTGGAGTGTTTTTGAGACTCCCCTCCCCATTGACCTTGATTCCATCAAGGTCTTCAGTGAGGCTCTGACTGCTCTCTTGCCTGTGCTATGGTATGTGGATGACCACAGGCCCTCCTCTCTGCCCTGGAGCTGTGAGGAGTGTCCCTGCTTCACTATGGTTGCACTGGGGCCCGTCTAGTTCTTGGATCTTAGTATGGACAAAGCAGCAGAGTCCTGCCTCAGGGACAGCAGAGAGACCTCTGCAGTCGCCCCTGACCCCCCTTACTGGGCTGTGAGAAGAGTGCTCTCAGAGAAGCTGCTAGGTGGCTCAATAGGCTTCCATTTCTGGGGCTGGGACTATGCTGATGCCTGGCTAACTGGCCTGGGCTCTGTGTTTACTCTGATGTGGCAGAGTTTTTCTCTGACAAGTTGTCCTTGGCAATCACTGGGCTGAAAGATCTGGAAACTGCTCCCACTGTCATGGACCCAGGAGCTCCCCCAGAGACTCAGGCTCCCCACTCTCTGTTCCTGTATTTTTAGAGCTCCTTTGCTCTGACTTGGGATGGCTGTAACCCAGGTTATGCTGTGACCCCTTCCAAACCCTGGTAGAATAAACCCTTTCCGCAGATCTTCCAAATTGTCTTGGGCCAGAAATTTTCCCCTTGGTCTTTTTGTGGGTTCCACCACTGTAGAATTTAGTCATAATTTGACAGCTTTTGGAGTGGTTTGGTGGAGAACTTCTGGTAATTCCTGCCTTTGCCCCAATTATCTTGACTCTTCCAACTCCCACCCCACCACCCCATGTCTTCTTAACTCACAGTTGAGAATACCATCTCCTATACAACATATTGTGACAGTAGAATTGAGGACACTTAGAGACTGATTGAAATTGGAAGGAGTTGATAAAAGGGAGGGAAGAGTCAAATCTTTCCAGGTTTCAAATCTGAGTAACTCAGAAGAAGGTTTCTTTCAATAGAAACAAGAAATTTAAGAAGAGGAGAATCATTTAATGAGAAATATAATATTTGGGACACAGTCATTTTGAGGTGCTAGTATTACTTCTAGGTGGAGATGAGAGAATAGGATTGGATATATACCTTTGGGATTCAATTGACTAGAAATGATATTTGAATTAATGGTAGCTCCAAGCAAAACACTGTAGAAAAATTAAAAAAGAACAAAAGGAACATAATTTAGATTTGTGAGGAATTTAGGTTTTGCATCTAACAACCAATTTTTTGTGTTTTATCATATATTATTGCTTCTCACATATTCTTCATTATAGTTCAACTGATTCAATTTTTGCCTTGCCCTTTTCTTTCTATGTGCCATTTCTTATGTTCTTACCCATGGTTGCAATGGATTGTTCCCAACTTCCTCAGTTACATCTTTGCCTTTTGCAATCCATCCCTTCCTTTAAGACTCAACTCAGTGAAACTTTTCACTGATTCCCCTCTACCCTTAAACTAGAAACTTTTTCCTTTTCTAGTTTGTCAGAACATTTTGACCTTCTCAAAGGCCAATCTGTGTTATAGGTATTTCTATACATGCCTTGTCTCCTCCAATTAAAGTGTACATTTCCTGAGAAAGCAAATATTTCATATTTGAACCCCTGGTATATAGTATAGTACCTTGCACATTGGTGCTTAATAAATATTGGTATAGTTCATTTGGGTTTGAATTGGCTGACATGAAGTACAAGGAGGACATTTCAGAGTGACTATTAAACCCACTTGGGGCAAAGCCTCTGCTGATCTCTATAAAGTTTAGACAAGTAAATGTCTGTGCTGTTTGCCTATGAACTTACTGGAAATCACCTTGGCTTTGGTCATTACAATGCAATTTCATTTTCAAGTAGATTTTTCTCAGGCTATATGAAAATAAATTAGCTGTGGGAACTTTCTTTAGAGAGTTGAAGAAAATGATTAGTTCTAAAATTGTAAAATCAATTTCTTAGTGTCCAATATTTAAATATAAATTCCAAGAGGGGCATGTAAATAACCATGTCCACAAAAGTAGAAAAAGCTTGATATTTTAAGGTTATTCCTGATGGAATCCATTCTCATTGAAAGAAATGTAGGACTTATTGGAAAAAATTATTAGCAATGGTTAAGGATATTTTAGAATCGTCAGCAACTAGAAATGTAAATATCATTTATTCAGTATGACAATGTACTAGTTCATGACCAAAAGATATTGAACCGTTTGACTGTAATGGCTCATGAAACCATGGGGTATAGACCCAGACATCTTGTACTCTGCGTTGTGGGAGGGAGTACGTACTCTGATGAGATGAACTTCAGTCTGCCCAATATTTATGAAGCACAAAGCATTGTGGATACAAAGATGAAACAGAAAATTAATTCCTGCAATCAAGGAACTTACAGTAGAGGATGGAAATGTACCCATAGATACTTTGAAGAATTGAAATGGTGTCATAATAGCCAGCATATTAAGGTTTGCAAAACACTTTGCAAATTTTATTTTTCTTGATCCTCACAATACTGCGAGGTAGGTGCTGTTATTATTCCATTGACAGTTGAGGAAACTGAGGTAGGTAAAAGTTAAATGATTTTTCACGCAGCTAGTAAATGTTTGAGGTAGGATTAGAACTCTGCTCTTCTGGATGGTGGGGCAAGTGCTTAATTCGCTATACTACCTCAACTGCCTAGACTTTATTTATTGTACAGCAAAAGTTCCAACTTTGACTAATTTCCATAAACAGAAAACTCATTGGTTACAAAGAGGAATTTTTTTACAAAATTTCAGATTTTTTCAGGGAAGCTCATACCCATAAATACAAAGATGACTGTGTTTGTTGAAGGTCAACCCTGAGAACATTTCCAGCCTGCAGATTTGTAAAGTCACATAATTTCAGAGTTGGAAGGTATTCCAGAAATCATCTAGTCTAACCCATATTCGAGAAGAATCTCTTTTACAATGTATCCAGTAAGTGGTGGTCCAGCTTAGAGACCTCCTAAGGCGGCCAAGTCCAGTTTTGGATAGCTCAATTGTTTGGAAGTCATTTCATGATATCAAGTGTACATCAGTTTCTCTGTAGCTTCCAACCATTGTTCCTTGTTCTAGCCATTCAAGTATCCTTTTTATATGATAGTTAATAGTCAATTAAAAACCATATATTCAAACACCTCCTGATTGAAGCCTTTCTAGGACCATAATATTTAATTCCATGTCTTTCTTCAGTTTTCAAGCTACAGATTCCCACCAAAGTTACACTTGAAGTCAGCTGTCTCAAAGAGGAATTTACTGCCTTAAAAGACAGGAGGTTCCTTTTTACTTATTCCTTGACCCTATACTTCTCTTAATGCCACACAAGACTACCATATCACAATTACATACATTGATGGATAGTTCACTAAAGTTCTCTGATCTTTTTTAGATAAACTGCTATCTAACCATAGCTGTCCCAATTTATACTTATGATGTTGATTTTTTGAACCCACTTTTGAGGACTTCATTTATCTCTTGTCTGATTTGTTACTAAGTTCTATCCTCTCAACATCTTTTTTGAGCACTCAGACATTCATTGTTCAATTAGTTTTCCCACTTGTCTTTGTATCATCTGTATATCTGAAAAGTATACTATTTATACCTTCATCTAAGGCCCTGATAACAAATATTCACTAGCTCATAAATAGGCAGTAATTTGTGGGTCATTACCTGATTCAGCCAGAGAGAACCAGCCCCATATCCAAGGAAGCCTGACTTCACGCCACTCTCCTGCTATACATTGACTGTGAGACCATTGGCATATCCCTTACTCTCTCAGTCTTTTAGGCAATACTGTAATGCCAGAGGTTGCAGAGAAGGTTCTCACTTGTGTTGGTAGAGGAAATTTACACATCTGGGAACTTGGTACACATGTGGAATTAAGGGTTAGTCCCTGTCCCCACAATATGTCAGGAATTTTGTGAGGTGCCAGGGATTCAAAGACGAAGGCTTGCTATGAACTAGCTTACATTCAATTAAGGAAATAACATTTACTCGTAAAAGTAAATATAGAATTTGTCCAAAGTAATTTCTGCATATGGAGGACAGGTGGGGAGAGCAGGGAAGTGGCATTCAAATTGAAATTTGAATCCAGTCATTCAGCCAGTTTCAAAGTCATTTACCTCTACTAACCTTTGTATCTAGCCTATGCATTTCCATCTTGTTCAAAAAATTATCTGAGAGACTGTCAAATTAGTTAGAGAAAGCTCTGACAACATTAAATTATTTTATAATATTCTCCAGTGTGCTTGTCTAGTAACTGTGACTAAAAAGTACTTGAAGAT